>NC_044033.1:308523256-309123256 GCF_901765095.1 Microcaecilia unicolor
TCTTAAATTCTGGCCCCTCAGGGGGTCTCTAGCTGTGAGAAGAGAATCATACTGAAAAAAAAAAGAACATTCTCTCTTTAAATAATGGCTTCATTTGATTCTGCACAAGGGCACTCCAAGAGAGGGAGAGGGTGGGGTAAGGGGAATTCCTACTGTACCCTTAGCTTAAATTAGGAAGTAAGGAACTAAAGCTGTGATGGACACAGGCCAAGTCCTTAGGACTGGACTTGCCATGGAAAACAGCAACGATCAGGCTCTTCACCTTCTGCCCTCTCCCTGGGTGCTTCTGCTTATATAAAGAACAAGGTAATGTGGTAAAGCAGTGGCTCCCCTGGTCGTGGAACCTCATCTGGCAGTTCTTTTTGGGGACTGTGCATGCAGTGCTACAGAGCAGGGCTAGAAGTGGTAACAAGGAAAGGGTTTCATACACCTACCTATTGTAAGTGCCACCTGGTCACTCAGCGAGGTGCCATCGGAGCTGGTCTTTAACTGGGCGAGTTCATCTGCTCCAGGAAAACTCTACAGGACAAAGCAGTAGTAACAAGTCAGGATATCATGCTGCGTATGCCTCTGAGACTTGCAACAGGAAACTATCAGGAGGGTGATAGAGACAAGTGAGAAAGCACAATGCAAGTTACATACAGTTTGCAACCACACATTCACTGCTTTATAGCCTTTGCCATCAGGGGCTAAGTGGATGGTCTAGTTAGAGGCCAGTGTGCTATGTTACTGACTGGGTTAAGTCCCTGATGCAGGGTAATGGGTAGGAAAGGAGATGCATTAACACTCAGAGCTCACAGGAGAGAACCATTGCTCTTAGAGTGACACCTGGTGGTCAGCCACAGCATAACTTTCTCTGCTATCTCTTGGTGCATGAAAGTTACTAGAGCAGTGCTTCCCAATCTTTTGTGGCTGTGACTCATGATTGTGGACAAATAAAACTGTGTGACTCCCCCGAGATGCAAAATAATGATGCACCTATGGAGAGCCTATCTAGGTCGTGACCCAAAAGCAGGTTTTGTGACCCCCATTTGGGAAGCTCTGTACAACAGTTATTTATTTATGTTACATTTTTATCCCACATTTTTTTTTTTTTTTTTGCAGGCTCAATGTCTCAGTGGTACTCAGTCTTCGAGACACACCCAGCCATTGGCTTTTCAGGATACCCACATTCATCTGCCTACAATATAGAGGTAATATCTGCAAATCTCTCTCATGCATGTGGATATCCTGAAACCCTACTGCCTGGGTTGTGTTCCAAAACTGGGTTGAGAACCACTGGCTTACCCGATGAAGCAGCAAACAACAGAGATGGAACAAGGGAAGCAGATGGCATGCAAAGCAAGGATTTAATAGAGAGGAATAAGAAATACAGAAGGGATTTCTTTGCTCAACTGATCACGATTGGTCCCCAGAGATCTCCATTTCTGTTACCACCACCACAATTACACAGCTTTTGGAGACTACGACATAAAACCTGGATTCCATCCCTGGCTTCAGTATTAAATTGCCCATAATCAAAGGATTGTAGGGGTTTAGAATCAGACTGAATGAATGAATGAATACAGATCGTCAACTTTCTGTCACTGGACCAAAACTTTGGAACTTGCTGCCCCCTTATCTACAATCTACAAAGAGCTACAATTCCTTTTAAGAAGATATTATACAGGCAACAAATAACACAGCCACAGTATCACCGCTGGCTGGAACTGAACATCTAGAACTAATGTCCCATCTCATTATTCCCCATAACCTTCAAGTCCAATGTCTTAATTTCATACCCATACTGTATTGTTAAGTTAGAAGCTGCCTGACCTGTTATACTATTATTGTGCTTTGTTGTCCTGTTAAACTTTCTTTATTTGTTCCAGTTGTAAGCCACTGAGAATAGCAGGTTGTTCAAATTGTTAAATAAATAGATAAATCTTAATATGATACCTCCCATCAAAAGGGGAAGGGGGCTCACCATCTGTGTGTCTGCATTGCCTTTGGGATTCTGTCAGGTATTTGTGACCTGGATTAGTCACTGTTGGAAGCAGGCTACTGGGCTAGATGGACCATTGGTCTGACCCAGTAAGTAAGGCTATTCTTATGTTCTTTGGATGTGACCATCCCCAAAGGACATTGAACTGCTGCACCATTTCAATCCTAGAGGTGGGCGATTCTCTTCTCAAGGTGTTTGAACTGCTGTGTGAGCTTCAGTTCCTCATTCCCCGTCCCTTACCTTCTGGGATTTAATATCACCAAACAGAAGGAAGGAAGCTAGCCCAGCTCACCTTGATGTAAGTGGACAGAGTCTCCTGCTTGCCCTGGTAATGCATCATGGTACCCAGTGCCACCTGCTGCACCAGCTGCTGGAAGTTTGCATTTCTGGCAACAAAATCAGTCTCACAGTTTACCTGCAGGAAGGAAACACAAAATGAATAGGATGCTGTGCTCAGAGCCACAGGGTTCAGGCACACAGCTCGGTACTGGGATCAGGGCTGCTTTCAATGGGGGGGGGGGGGGGGGGGGGGGAATATCTGGAAAACTTGGTGACAAATGCAATTCGCAGGAATCATAGGAAAGCTTGGTTTGTTTTTTGCTTGTACTGTAGATGTTTTTCTTACATAAGTACATAAGTAGTGCCATACTGGGAAAGACCAAAGGTCCATCTAGCCCAGCATCCTGTCACCGACAGTGGCCAATCCAGGTCAAGGGCACCTGGCACGCTCCCCAAACGTAAAAACATTCCAGACAAGTTATACCTAAAATGAGGAATTTTCCAGTCCATTTAATAACGGTCTATGGACTTGTCCTTTAGGAATCTATCTAACCCCTTTTTAAACTCCGTCAAGCTACACCGCCCGTACCACGTTCTCCGGCAATGAATTCCAGAGTCTAATTACACGTTGGGTGAAGAAAAATTTTCTCCGATTCGTTTTAAATTGACCACACTGTAGCTTCAACTCATGCCCTCTAGTCCTAGTATTTTTGGATAGCGTGAACAGTCGCTTCACATCCACCCGATCCATTCCACTCATTATTTTATACACTTCTATCATATCTCCCCTCAGCCGTCTCTTCTCCAAGCTGAAAAGCCCTAGCCTTCTCAGCCTCTCTTCATAGGAAAGTCGTCCCATCCCCCACTATCATTTTCGTCGCCCTTCGCTGTACCTTTTCCAATTCTACTATATCTTTTTTGAGATACGGAGACCAGTACTGAACACAATACTCCAGGTGCGGTCGCACCATGGAGCGATACAACGGCATTATAACATCCGCACACCTGGACTCCATACCCTTCTTAATAACACCCAACATTCTATTCGCTTTCCTAGCCGCAGCAGCACACTGAGCAGAAGGTTTCAGCGTATCATCGACGACGACACCCAGATCCCTTTCTTGATCCGTAACTCCTAACGCGGAACCTTGCAAGACGTAGCTATAATTCGGGTTCCTCTTACCCACATGCATCACTTTGCACTTGTCAACATTGAACTTCATCTGCCACTTGCACGCCCATTCTCCCAGTCTCGCAAGGTCCTCCTGTAATCGTTCACATTCCTCCTGCGACTTGACGACCCTGAATAGTCATCGGCGAATTTAATTACCTCACTAGTTATTCCCATCTCTAGGTCATTTATAAATACATTAAAAAGCAACGGACCCAGCACAGACCCCTGCGGGACCCCACTAACTACCCTCCTCCACTGAGAATACTGGCCACGCAATCCTACTCTCTGCTTCCTATCTTTCAACCAGTTCTTAATCCATAATAATACCCTACCTCCGATTCCATGACTCTGCTGTTGCTAGTTTTACTCTAATTTGTTTGCTTTCTTTGCTCATTTTTGGTGGTGGTTTGCCCTTTCTGAGGGTTCAAATATTTTTCAAAAAAAGTTTTTTTTTTTAATTGTCTGTACTTCCTGAGTTTTGTCCCCCTCCATTTTACTACTGGTGCACAAGTTTCTCTTTTTAATGCTCCTTTCTCCCTGCAGTATTCTTCATTTTATTCTTTTTCTGTCCTTCTCTTTTAAATATTCCTACCATCCTAACCCATTTTGGCAATTTTTCCATCCTTCATGCCACCCCGCCCTTCCCTTCCCCTTTAATCCATCCTGTTTTTTTCTCTTATGGTTGTGTGCACACGTTATTTCTGCTTCGTCTCTTTATACTTCCTTTTTACCCATTATTTTCTCTTTCCCCTAGGGTCCTTATCCTTCCTCCTTCATCCTGAAAGGGAATCAATCCCCTGCACTTTAAAATCTTAATTAGTTACCTTTTAAATTTATTTTACTGTAATAGGTTAGATTTACTGTGGGTTTTTTTTTTTATTGCTGGACCACATTTTGTAAACTGTTTCACTCAGTATGTGTCAGAGACAGCATATCAAATACGATAAAGAAATAAATTGCTGGGATTCCAGCACCATGAGTCTTCATTTTTAATTACTCGGGGGCTTTGCCCTTATTTTGTATATTCCCCTCCCCCAACATACCTGGTCCGGGTATTGCAGTAACAGTGTGACAGTCTTTGGCTGGGAGCCCTGTAATCATAAGCTCTAAATCCAGCCACTAGGTGCCACCCTTTGAGTGATCACCACATCTCCCTCTCCCCCTCGGGGGATACAGTATCCACAACCCTTGGAATGGGAAAATTCAGGGAGACCAAGACAGTGAGCTAACCTGCCCTCCCTTTCTCTAATGTGCCAACAGTATCCCTTTCCTAAATCTGTGGGCTAGGCCCAGTGATAGTAGCTCTACCACTATGGAATGGCAGTGAGGCTCTTCTTCTATAGTCTAAAGCAGTGGGTCCCAAACCTTTTTAGTTCACAGCACCCTTCGTGTCTGAGCAATTTCTTGCAGCTCCCCCCCCCCCCCCCCCCCCCCAGCCATACAGGTCTCAATCTGTTCTCTGCACAAATATAAGAGTGCTAGGGTGTCCCTATAACCAACCCCTCGAAATGACACACTAATTAAGATTTATAACAAATCACTACTCTACCTATGAAAAGTTATTCCGTTATTATAATTCCTCTTTGTACATCTGTATGCTGCACAAGCCAGAATGCTTAAAAATATAAGTGAGATTAAATAAAAAATGCTACCAACAATAAAGAATGACAACTTAGATGCAGCAACTCATAGGTTTGCTTGCTTCGTTTTGAATGGGAAGAGAAACGGAGACTGACCTATCGGTTTCAACTTTTTGACTTAATCCCGTCTCCTGTTTTCATCCAACTCCCTTAGCAGTCGCTGCGAGTCCCAAAGTCCGTCTGTTCCGTGTCCTCAGTGGCTGTGACAAAAAAAAGGATGTGCGGTGCCGCAGAAGCCTTCAGGCATGGGCTGTCGGCTCTGCTGATCCTCTGCCCCCACTGACGTCAACTTCCAGTTCCGGGGGCAGAGGACCGGCAGAACTAACAGCACATGCTTGAAGGCTGTTGCAGCCCTGCACTTGCTTTTTTTTTTGTTGTTGTTTTTCTGTTGCTGCTGTATGCAATAGTGGTTTGGGCGGGAAGAGAGGTCGGGATTTGTCGCGGCATCCCAGAGAGTTTGCTGTGGCGCACCAGGGTGCCACGGTGCACAGTTTGGGAAATGCTGATCTAAAGTGATGAGCTTAGAGGTGGAAGCAGGCAGGACAGTCCTGCTGATAGCTCCTCCTCTTCTGCATTGCAGGATGGGCTTTGCTGGGCACAGTACCTGAATCATTTCCTTATCCAGGGAAATTGCTGAAGACACAAAGCTGGGTCTCCAAACCAGTCAACTGGTTTAAATCTGGCAAGTTCTCAGGTTGCTGTGAAGATCCCAGCAATAATATCTTGGTTATCTGGGCCTTTTCTCCTGTTTAGATTTACATTCAGATTTCCAGGTAACTAAATACTTTTTTTTCACTGTTTGTTTTGGTCTGGTGGAAAATTCACAGAGGTATTAAAGAGTCTTCTAAAACCATAAAACTCAGTAATATTGAAACCCTCAGGTATGTGGTTGTGGCTAATCCCTTCCTTCCTTTAAACATCCATGCAATTCTTTCTCTTTCAATATTAAGTTACTGCAAAGGGAAGATTGAAAATGAAGCGCAGGATGTTTTCTCTTATCCCAACAGTATCCAAATAATAAGAGTGCTTTTGACTGACAAGAAGGACATTTTTACTTTCAAATGCCATTTTTCTGAAATACTAAGGGAGTAATGTTATAACTGCTCACGTTAGCACAGCTTATGGAATTCTTTCCAGCCCCTCTGGATGTGGGTATCTGTATGACTTGAGTGTGCACAGATGCTTGTGATTTTGTATCTGTGTAGGTCTGTGAGCTGAAGGGAAGAGGTGGGAGGAGAGAGTCAGTTTAAATGGGCAATTACCAAAAATTCCATTGCATTTATAAATATTTGGGGTAACTATATTCAAATACTTTCCCCAAGAGCTCACAGCAATTTTCTTAACTTCATGGAAAGACAGCAGCATGGGATATTGTGTACATGGGGAGGGAGAGGTAGTGATCCTGGTTTGAAATGAAGGTGGACACACACTAGGGTGCAGATAACCACCTCTTCGCGCTCCCTCCACCCTCACACATCTGACTCTTCGCTACTTGTGACTCCACATTCAGCTAACTAGGCCTCAAAATGTAGAACAACCTCCCCCCATACATCAGAACCCAGCCTTCTCTCTCCACCTTTAAGCGAGCTTTGAAAATTTACCTCCTCTCCATCTCCTACCCGAGTGCTACCTAGGCCTCGCTTACTTAGACCATCCTGCTCTTTTCTATTATTATCTTCCTTTTTTTTTTTTTTTACTTAACTGCTTTATGCCTATGTGAAGGGCCCAGAAGTATATCAAATGCTCTGAATGAATGAATAAATAAATACATATCTTGGGTTACAAATGGGGTGTGGGCGGTGACTACTGCGTCAGTAAGTATTAATAATTTATTAGCAAGTAAGAGGGGGTGGGATGAGGGGAGAAAAAGAAAGAAAAAAAAAAAAGCCAAATGGTCAAGTGTTGGGTTTGCACTGATCAAGACATGTTGTTGAATTGTTTCCGTTATACCGGACAACTGGGTGTCACTTGTTACCCTCCAATGTCTTGATCTGAATGTCAGTAAATAAGAAGACTTACAAATAAATAGAAAAGAAAATCAAGTGTGATAATTTATCAAAACCATTAGATGCCACTATCAACAGATTTCAAAGAATGCACTCTCCATTTAAACCACAGCATGCCACTGTCCCAGGTCAAGTATGGCCATGATTTTCTATCACTAGCAACCAGCAAGAAGCTGCATGGCTCAGGCACTAGACATCATCATACACAACAACTATTATGAAAGGTTTAGGCTTCTGTCACTCAAGGGGTGGCTCGAGGCAATATGCTGCCTGAGGTGAGGAAAGAGAAGGTACCTACCACCTCGCACCTCCACAAGGTACCCAAAAGGGGGACCCTCCAGTCAGGAAGGAGGGAAGGTCCCCTCACTCAGAACATCAGTCAGCTGCTGCCCCATGTAAAACAGAATGCAACTTATATTCCCAAGGTATATAATTTATAAACCTTTGTAATGCTGGCTATATTGAACAGCATAGTAGCAGTTTTAATTATGTAACCTAACATATTGATCCCTATTGTCACAATAAGGCCAAAGAATTGCCATATTGGGTCAGTCCATCAAGCCCAGTATTCTGGTTCCCACAGCGGCCATTCCAGGTCTCAATACCTGGCTGAATCCCCCAAAGTAGCAAGATTCCATACTACTAATCCTAGGGATAAGTCATGGCTTTCCTGAGGCCTACCTAATGGACTTTTCCTCTAGATATTTGTCCAAATCTTTTTTAAACCCAGCTATGTTGACTGCTTTTACCACATCCTCTGGCAACAAGTTCCAGAGCTCAACTATACATGGAATGAAAAAATATTTTCTCTTGTTTTAAAATGTGCTACAATGTAAGTTGATGATGTGTCCTCTAATCATTGTACCTTTTGAAAGAGTAAACAATTGATTCACGTTTACCTGTTCTACTCCAATTAAGATTTTATAAACCTCTATTTTATCTACCCTCAGCTGACTTCTCTCCAAGCTGAAGAGCCCTAATCTCTAGCACTTCCTCATATGACACCTCTTTCTACTTTTTCTAATTATCAGGACTGAACCATCTAGAGCTTTCTGGTGATGACAGTATACAACAATCATGTATTAGTATTGGAACTGGTATAGCCTCTCACTCCCAAATCTTTTACTAACCTTCGCCTCCTTCTCACCCCTCTATTCAGTATCTCTCCCAGCCCAATGTCCCCCACCACTCTCATTTCTCCATTTTAAACACATCTCCTCTCCAGCTTCCTCCCTCCTCCATGTTCAACATTTTTCCATCCTCCCCTATTCCCGTGGTTTACCATCTCCCATCTGTCCCCCTATTGCGCTTCTCTGTCTCCACTATCTCCCTTCTGCCTCTCTATTCCCCGACCCCAGTGTCCACTATCTTCCCTCTCTTTCCCTATTCCTATCCCCTTAACTATCTCCTCTCTCCCTATTCCCCCCCCCCCCATATCCACCATCTCCCTTCCGTTTCCCTATCCCCCCTCCTCATGTTCACCATCTTCCCTCTGCCTTCCTATTCCCTTGCTGCCAGTTCCCCAGGACCAAAGTCCACCACTCTAACCACTAGGCCATTCCTCCACTCCAACTGCAGCTGTCACACATCCAGGGGAGAATCAGAGGCAGGGACAGAGGCAGTGATGGATGTGTGGCTAGCCCAGAATGAGGTTCCCTACAATGGTGGCTTCACTTTGTCTAATGATAGAGCTGCTGTTACAGTCATCAGGTTTTACAGTAGAGTTTACAATGAAGAAAATTAAATACACTTCAGAATCACTAACAGCTAGCCCAGCAGGGATGGGGTAAACCAGCCATTTGGGCTGCGTAATAGCGCATGGAATGCTGCTGGTACTGAACTCCCTCTCCCACAGAAATGCACTGGGACATTTTTTTTTTTGGGGGGGGGGGAGGAGGGGGAATTTATTTCTCTGAAATCCCTGGTCCTGTTTGAGGCCCCTTTTTGACCTTGATGTTTCCTTTCCCAGGGCTTTATCCCAAATCAAATTCTATTCTGTTCAATTAAGTTTTTGGAGAATTATTTTGTTTTAAGGCAAATAGACAGACATTTTAAACTCCTTATGTATAATTTTTTCAAACATTCTGTTGAGTTAGAAAGAATAAAAAAATATATGTAACTCTGTTATGTACAGGCCCAAAGTTATCTGATGCCTTAGGTGAACTTTCAGCTATCTCCCCCCACCCCCAAAACTCAGCTTCTTCACTTACTTTCAGAGAGACAGGCCCATGTAGTGCTCAATCTTCTTATAGTTTGGTGCTTGGGAAGAGATAGGGTGGTGGTGGCAGGCTCTACAGAGGGATGAGATGAACAGGAGGTTCTCTCCTGTACTGCTGCCCCCAAATTCTGACACCCTAGGCCTAGGGAGTGGAGGAGTGGCCTAGTGGTTAGGGTGGTGGACTTTGGTCCTGGGGAACTGAGGAACTGAGTTCAATTCCCACTTCAGGCACAGGTAGCTCCTTGTGACTCTGGGCAGGTCACTTAACCCTCCATTGCCCCATGTAAGCCACACTGAGCCTGCCATGAGTGGGAAAGCGCGGGGTACAAATGTAACAAAAAAAATACCTTGTCTGCCTAGAGGTAGGGTTGGCCCTGGCTATATAGTCTTTGTCAGATTTTCAAAGCATTTTCTTTTGCTTCCAAAAACTACTCCAGGAAAACTATGCACTCACATTTACACGTGCTCCTTGGTGCTTGAATTTTCAACGTCCGGGAGTAACTGCAATCCTGCCACTGGGAACTTTTACTGAACTAGTGAGCAGGCAATTTTGTAAAACCCCATTTTCATGGGTAAAGCACTGGCTCTCCCTCTCTAAGGGCCTCTTTCACAAAGCGTTGGTAAGCCCAATGCAGGCTGGAACTACTGCCGGCCCAATGCAATAGCGGGTGGTAGTTCCGCCTTAAGTGTGCGCCATTTTCGACATGCCAGAAAAATGTATTTTATAGTGCGTTACTAACCCGGCAGTAATAGGGCATCGCCACATGCTGCTTGTTTACCACAGGAACCCTTACCGCTACCTCAATGGATGGCGGTAAGTGCCCCCCTCATGGCCACATGGTAAGAGTAGTCTTACCGAATGGCCATTTTTTTTAGGGGCTTTTTACTCGCTGCGGAAAAGAGGGCCCTGGTGTGCAGGGAAAAAAAGGCCCCTACCACTACCGCAGGGCCCTTTTTCCTGCAGCTTAGTAAAAGGACCCCTTTAAAAAATTTTAGAGCACAAGGGGCTCTTTTACTAAGCTGCACTAGAGGCTAACGCGCGCCAAACGCAGCTTAAAAGGTTTACCATGGGATTTATTTATTTATTGGTTCTTACATCCCATATTATTCAAAAACAATATCAGTTCATTGTGGCTTACATACATTACAAAAGCTGAATTACGAGTGAGATTTGAAGATTTCAAAAAGAAAGAACAATTTTACAACTAGTACAGTGTTATGATGGTCAATGGAAATTAATTAGTATCTTGAGATTAATACTCAGGCATCCTGTGGTAATTTTGGCAGTAGCATATGCAAACCGTGCACAAAATAATTTTTTTTCCTGGGGGGAGAGTGATTGGGCGTTTCTGCACTAATCAGCGCATCTACATTACTGTGCAATGACTGATTAGCACAGGATTAGCACATAAGCCCTTTACCACCTACAAAATGGGTGGCAGTAAGTGCTCATGCAATAAGTTTTGTTAATAGTCACGTGTTTATGGCAACATTAGCGCATGGCCATTAATTAAAAAAAATAAAAAAACTGGCCATTTTCCGGCTGCAGGAAAAATGGCCTTGATGTGTAGAAAAAAATAGTCTAAGGCCAACTTTTCCCACAGCTAAGTAAAAGGGCCCCTAAATTTGTATAGATGTGAGCTACAGGAAACTCAAATGCCTGAAAGCAACTTCAGAACAGATGTGCTC
This sequence comes from Microcaecilia unicolor, assembly GCF_901765095.1. Taxonomy (NCBI): domain Eukaryota; kingdom Metazoa; phylum Chordata; class Amphibia; order Gymnophiona; family Siphonopidae; genus Microcaecilia; species Microcaecilia unicolor. Next base: position 308,534,247 of record NC_044033.1, read on the forward strand.
CTCCTCAGGGCTCCAACAGAAGCTGCATTTTAAAAATGCAGACAGCACCCCCCCCCCCCCCCCCCCCCCCCCCCGCGGCTATAAGACTTACCTCTACCATCACGGCACAGTTTCCCTCCTGAAGGAGACCAATCAGGCCTTCTGCCGTCTTTCTTCCCTTAAGCTTGGATGCTTTGCTCCACCCCTGCTTCTGAGCCTCATCATGAAGCCAAGCCTCTGCCTATGAGCCACAAAGGGGAAGAAAAAACAGGCTGATTTATCTTTATACATCACAACTGGAAAAAAGAAAAAGTTACAAACAAGGGCAATGGAATGAAAAGCCTGTTATATGTTTCCTTGAAAAGATGGCTAAAATCATTGCTGATCTGAAGTACCCTTGTGAAAAAAATACTGCATTGTCACCGCACAGCGCAAGACATTCAATAAAGTTCCAGTATTTCAAAATAAAAAGTGCTATTTATGCACTGGAATCAATGGTAAAATAAATAACTAAATAACTACATTCCAGGCATCAAGGGGGCTTGTAGTTACTGCAAATTTTATTTTTGAAGTGGATACAGTCAGAGCCAGTCTAACCACTAGGCAAGACCAGGCAGTTGCCTAGGCAGCAGAGTACAGAAGTACATAAGTATTGCCACACTGGGACAGACCAACAGTCCATCAAGACCAGCATCCTGTTGCCAACAATGGTCAATCCAGGTCACAAGTACCTGGCAAGATCCCGAAAAAGTTCAATACATTTTATGCTGCTAATCTCAGAAATCAGCAGTTGATTTTCCACAAGTCAATTTAATAATGGTCTATGGACATTTCCTTTAGGAAACTGTCCAGACTGTTTTAAAACCCCGCTAAGCTAACCGCCTTTACCAAATTCTCTGGAAGGAATTCCAGAGTTTAATTACACGTTGAGTGAAGAAATATTTTCTCTGATTTGTATTAAATTTACTACTTTGCAGCTTCATCGCATGCCCCCTAGTTCTAGTATTTTTGGAAAGAATAAACAAACGATTCACGTCCACCCATTCCACTCCACTAATTATTTTATAGACCTCTATCATATCTCCCCTCAGCCATCTTTTCTCCAAGCTGAAGAGCCCTAGATGCTTCAGCCTTTCCTCATTGAGAAGTCGTCCCATTCCCTTTACCATTTTTATCACCCTTCTCTGTAACATAGTAAATGACGACAGATGAAGACCTGTACAGTCCATCCAGTCTGCCCAACACGATAAACTCATTTTACATGGTATGTGATACTTTATATGTATACCTGAGTTTGATTTGTCCTTGCCTTTCTAAGGGCACAGACCGTAGAAGTCTGCCCAGTACTGTTCTTGTACTAAGTTCTGAAGCTAACATCGAAGCCCCTTAAAATTTACACTCCAGCCCATCCCTATCTATTCAGTCACGATCAGGGCGTAGACCGTAGAAGTCTGCCAAGCTCCCGTTTTGTTTACAATTACCGGTGTCACCACCCAATCTCCACTAAGATTCCATGGAACCATTCCTTCTAAACAGGATTCCTTTGTGTTTATCCCACGCATGTTTGAATTCCATTACCGTTTTCATCTCCACCACCTCCCGCGGGAGGGCATTCCACATATCCACCACCCTCTCCGTGAAAAAATACTTCCTGACATTAGTCCTGAGTCTGCCCCCCTTCAACCTCAATTCATGTCCTCTAGTTCTACCGCCTTCCCGTCTCCGGAAAAGGTTCATTTGCGGATTAATACCTTTCAAATATTTGAATGTCTGTATCACATCACCCGTTTCTCCTTTCCTCCAAGGTATACATTTTCAGGTCAGCAAGTCTCTCCTCATACGGTTTGCAACGCGAATCCCATACCATTTTCGTAGCTTTTCTTTGAACCGCTTCCAGTCTTTTTACATCTTTAGCAGGATATGGCCTCCAAAACTGAACACAATACTCCAAGTGGGGCCTCACCAACGACTTGTAGAGGGGAATCAACACCTTCTTTCTTCTGCTGGTTATGCCCTCTCTACGCAGCCTAGCATCCTTCTGGCCACGGCCGCCGCCTCGTCGCATTGATTCTTCACCTTCAGATCCTCCGACACAAACACCCCAAGGTCTCTCTCCTGAGTCGAGCTTACTAATCTCTCCCCTCCTATCTGGTATCTCTCTTTTGGGTTTCCGCACCCCAAGTGCATCACTCTACAATTCTTGGCATTAAATTTTAACTTATCTTTCTCTGGGGTAACCAAACGTTCTGGTTTCGTTTATATAATAACCCAATAGGAAACCGGAGTAATATGGGATTACTGAGCACTATTACTTTACAAAGATAGTAATATGAAATTAACATATATAGTAGAAAACTGACTTTAATAGCATATATAAAATACAAAAAAAAACCGGTTTCCTATTGGGTTATTACAGTTCAGCCTTCCTCCCGCCCTCCCTCCAACCCAACGAGCAACAGGCCGCCCGCCCGTCCTCCCTCCCAGCACCAGGAACCCCCCTCCTCCTAAAATTTAAAAAGCGTACCTCCTCGGCTCGGAGTCGGGGTTTAGGTGGCGTGCGTCCGTAGCGGCAGCGAAGCGCCCATAGGCGGGAGCAGAGCTTGAGAGACAGGGAAGGCCGAAGGCGCGTCGAGCGAAGCACACGCGCTTCGCTGCCGCTACGGACACACGCCGCCTTAACTCCGACTCCGAGGTACGCTTTTTAAATTTTAGGAGGAGGGGGTTCCTGGTGCTGGGAGGGAGGGTGGGAGGGAGGCCTGGTGTTGGGTGCTGGGTGGGAGGGAGGCCTGATGGTGGGTGCTGGGTGGGAGGGAAGCCTGGTGCTGGGTGCTGCCAGGTGCTGGGAGGGAGGGCAGGGGGGAGAGGAGGGTGGCTGGACATTTGTGGCTGGAGGGGAGAGGTGGGTTGCTGGACATTTGTGGCTGGAGGGGAGAGGATGGTTGCTGGACATGGATGGAGGGCAAGAAATGAAGAAGAAAGGAGAAAAGTAAAGAAATCAATGGAAAGGAAGCCCTGGAAACGGAGTTAAGAGAACAGAAAGAGAGCAGCAGAATCAGCGACTAGAACCAATATGGATAGAAAAACAAAATCACCAGACAACAAAGGTAGGAAAAATCATTTTATTTTCATTTTTGTGTTTGGAATATGTCAAATTGGAGAATTTACATCTGCTGTCTTATTTTGCACTGGGTATACTGGAGCTGTAACAGCTTATAGAAATGATTTATAATGGAAGAAAATCATGTTATTTTTTTCTCCTATACTAGTATAATATTTTCAATGATGTCTGTTTATATGCACCATGGCTGGTGTAAGGGGTGTGGCTATCATAGGGGTGGAGTCATATGTGGTGACCCCGCCCATAATGAGTACCGGCACTTTGCGATAAATAATTCGATTTTGGGTTGCTGTTTGGGCACTCGGTCTCTAAAAGGTTCGCCATCACTGGGTTATTATATTAAATTTTAACTGCCAGACCCTCGACCATTCTTCTAACGTTCGGAGATCCCTTCTCATCGTTTCTACTCCCTCCAGGGTATCATCTCTATTAGCTATTTTGGTGTCATCCGCAAAAAGGCACACCTTTTCTTCCAACCCTTCAGCAATATCTCCCACAAATATATTAAACAGAATAGGCCCCAGCACCGACCCCTGAGGAACTCGTCGGTTTCTAAAAAATTAACTATTCTTTCAGCAGCGACTCCATTATTTTTCCTATCACCGACGTGAGACTTACCGGTCTGTAGTTTCCCACTTCTTCCCTGTCTCCACGTTTGTGAAGAGGGACCACATCCGCTCATCTTCAATCTCCCGGAACCTCTCCCGTCTCTAAAGATCTATTACATAAATCTTTAAGAGGTTCCGCCAGAACCTCCCTGAGCTCCTTCAGTAGTGCGGGGTACAAATGTAATAAATAAATAAATCTTGGGATGCATCCCATCTGGCCCCATAGCTTTGTTCACCTTCAGATTCTCCAGCTGTTTATAAACGCTTTCTTCCATAAACGGCGCAGTATCCACTCAATTCCCAGACATTCCCTCGGCAGCCAACCACGGTCCTTCTCCAGGATTTTCCTCCGTGAACACCGAAAAGAAATAATTGTTTAGCATGTTCGCTTTATCTTCATCACTCTCCATATAGCCATTCTCATTATCTTTCAGTCTCGCAATTCCATTCCTATCTCTTCTCCTTTCTCCAATATATCTGAAAAAGGTCTTGTCACCTCTCTTTACATCTTTAGCCATTTTTTTCTTCTGCTCGCGCTTTCACTAGCCATATTTCTCTCTTCGTTTCTTTCATTTTAATCCGATAATCTTTCCCGTGATCCTCTCATTGCGTTCTTTTGTGCCTCTTTTGCTCTTATTTTTTCAGCTACTTGTTTGGAGAACCATATAGGCTTCCTGCTTCTCTTGTTTTTGTTTACTTTCCTCACAAAAAGATCAGTCGCCATATTTAGAGCAGCCTTTAGCTTGGACCACTTCTCCTATGGCTTCCCACGCCAACAGCTCCTTCTTCAGGTATTCCCCCATTTTATCAAAATCAGTATGTCTGAAATCCAAAACTTTGAGTCGTGTGTGTCCGCACTCCGCCCTTATATCAAACCATACGGTGTGATGATCACTATTACATAGGTGGGCACCCACCCAGATATCGGAAACACTACCTCCATTAGTGAGCGCTAGATCCAGCATCAACCCCTCGTGGATTCCGTCACCATTTGTCTGAGCAAGGCACTTTGACAGGCATCCACAATCTCCCTACTTCTTTCCGATTCTACAGACGGGACGTTCCAATTCATGTCAGACAAATTGAAATCTCCCAACAGTAGCACCTCCCCTTTCATACCAATCTTTTGTACCTTTTCTAATTCCACTATATCTTTTTGGAGATGCGCTGACCAGAATTGAACACAATATTCGAGATGCGGTCGCACCATGGATCGATACAAAAAAATTATAATGTCCTCATTTTTGTCTTCCATTCCTTTCCTAATAATACCTAACATTCTATTTGCTTTCTTAGCCGCCGCAGCACACTGAACAGAGGATTTCAACGTATCATCAACAATGACGCAGAGATCCCTTTCTTGGTCGGTGACTCCTAACGTGGAGCCTTGCATTATGTAGCTATAGTTCGGGTTCCTCTTTCCCATATGAATCACTTTGCACTTGCTCACATTAAACGTCATCTGCCATTTAGACTCCCAGTCTCGTAAGGTCCTCTTATAATTTTTCACAATCTTCTCACAATTTAACAACTTTGAATATCTTTGTCGTCAGCAAATTTAATTACCTCACTAGTTACTCCTACCTCTAGATCATTTATAAATATGTTAAACAGCAGCGGTCCCAGCACAGATCCCTGAGGAACCCCACTATCTACCCTTCTCCATTGAGAATAAAGACCATTTAAACCTACTCTCTGTTTTCTATCCTTCAACCAGATTTTAATCCACCATAGGACAAAACCTCTTATCCCATGACTCTCCAAATTCTTCTGGAGTCTTTCATGAGGCACTTTGTCAAACACCTTTTGAAAATCCAGATACACTATCAACCGGCTCGCCTTTATCCACGTTTGTTCACCCCTTCAAAGAAACGTAATAGATTGGTGAGGCAAGATTTCACTAAATCCATGCTTTTCAATATGCTTTGTAATTTTGTTCTTTATAATAGTCTCTACCATTTTGCCCGGCACCAACGTCAGGCTCACTGGTCTATAATTTCCCGGATCCCCTCTAGAACCTTTTTAAAATATCGGCGTTACATTGGTCACCCTCCAATCTTCCGGTACCACGCTCGATTTTAAAGAAAAATTACATATTACTAACAATAGTTCTGTCAGTTCATTTTTCAATTCTATCAGTACTCTGGGATGAATACCATCCGGTCCAGGAGATTTGCTACTCTTCAATTTGTCAAATTATCTTCTAGGCTTACAGAGATTTCATTCAGTTTCTTCGACTCATCAGCTTTGAATACCATTTCTGGAACCGGTATCTCTCCCAAATCTTCCTCGGTGAAGACTGAAGCAAAGAATTCATTTAATCTATCCGCTATGGCTTTGTCTTCCCTGATTGCCCCTTTTACCCCTAGAGGTCTATCTGATTCTTTTGCCAGCTTCTTGCTTTTCATATACCTAAAAAATTTTTTACTATGTGTTTTCACCTCCAACGCAATCTTTTTTTCAAAGTCCCTCTTTGCCTTCCTTACCAGCGCTTTGCATTTGACTTGACATTCCTTATGCTGTTTCTTATTATTTTCAGTCAGTTCCTTCATCCATTTTCTGAAGGATTTTCTTTTAGCTCTAATAGTTTCCTTCACCTCACTTTTTAACCATGCCAGCTGTCATTTGGTCTTCTTCCCTCCTTTTTTAATACACAAAATATATTTTGCCTGGGCTTTCAGGATGTTATTTTTGAACAACATCCACGCCTAATGTAAATTTTTGACCCTCGCAGCTGCTCCTCCAAATTTTTTTCACCTTTCTTCTCATTTTATCATAGTCTCCCTTTGAAAGTTAAATGCTAATGTATTGGAGTTCCTGTTTATACTTACTCCAAAGCTAATATCAAATTTGAACATATTACGATCACTCTTATCAAGCGGCCCTATCATAATTACCTCCCGAACCAGATCAAAGCAGAGCAAAGTGTCCTGACAGCCACACAAAGAACCATTAGCACATTCATTTACTTACAGGGAGGGCAGGCTATTTTGTCTTTAGTCCACTTAACCCCCCATTGCCCCGGGTACAAAACTTAGATTGTGAGCCCACTATGGGCACAAAAAATACCTGCACTAACCCTTCAATGCTGCCAAGGACCTGCCGGTGAATATCTCATACTAGCCGTTGAGCCCGTAAAAATGGGCTAGTAAGGAAGGGGGGGGGGGGTTTGAAAGGCCCCCCCCCCCCGGATAGGTTGCCGCCACCCCTCCCCCCCGGAGTCGCCGCCGCCCCCTCCTCCCCGGAGTCCCCTCCGCCACCCGGGCCGGTACCTGGCTTCACTATTCAAAGCGCCGGAACGCAGCACACAGCTCATCTGAGCTGCCATCGGCCTTCCTTCTTCTCTGCGTGTGTTCCGCCCTCGTGTGACGTAACGTCGGCGAGGGCGGGACACAGGCAGGTAAGGAAGGCCAACGGCAGCTCAGATGAGCTGTGTGCTGCGTTCCGGCGGTTTGAATAATTAAGCCAGGTACCCGGGCCGGGTGGAGGGTGGGTGGCGGCGGTGACTCCGGGTGGGTGGGGGGAGCGGTAGCGGCAACCCTGGGGGGGGGGAGCGGTGATGACGGCGGTTCCCTCACTCGCATGTGCGCAGGTTCCCTCTCTGTCACGCCCCCGTCATCACGTATTGACGCGGGGGCGGGACAGAGAGGGTCTCTACTGCGCATTTGCGAGTGAGTATGCCTCTTGCCAATTATATGTTTGATTGGAGCTCATTTTCAAAAGAGAAAAACATCCAAAAAGTGGCATAAATCTGCTTTTAGAGGTTTTTCTCAACAAAAGCATCCAAATTGGTATATTCAAAACCAATTTTAGACATTTTTCTATGAAGTCCATCAGAAACGCATTCAAATCACAAGGGGGTGTGTCAGACGTTTTGAGCTAGACCTGTTTTTAGAACGAATAAAGCATCAAAAGGTGCCCTAAATGACCAGATGACTGCTGCAGGGAATGAGGGATGACCTCTCCTTACTCCCCCCAGTGGTCACTGACCCCCCCCCCCCCCCAAAAAAAAAAATATTATTTGCCAGCCTCAGATATTACACTCAGGTCCATTAGAACAGCATGCAGGTCCCTGCAGTAGTCTAGTGGTGGGTGCAGTGCACTGCAGACAGGTGGACCCAGGCTCATACCTCCCCGTTACACTTGTGGAAAAAACTAAGTCCTCCAAAATTCACCAGAAACCCACTGTACCCACATATAGGTGCCCCCGTCACCTGCAAGGGCTATAGTAGTGGTTTACAGTTGGGGGTAGTGGATTTTGGGGGGCTCAGCAGAAAATATAAGGGAGCAATAGTGAAATCTGTACCTGGGAGCATTTTATGAAGTCCAGTACAGTGCTGGCTAGGGTGCCCTACTGCTTTCCTGGGACATCTGGGGGACCAATCTACTAAAAATCCTGGCTCCTCCTACATCCCAATGGTTTGATTTTGTGCATTTTGCACTTGGACTTTTTTTTTTTTTAATGGACCAAAAAAACAAAACATCTAAATCACTAAACCTTGTTCAAAACAGTATTTTTAGAAAAAAAAAAAAAAGACATATTTCTTTTTTGAAAATGACCTTCCTTTCTATTCAGATTTTCGACGGTTTTTGCAAATGTCCAAAGTTGGACTTAGACATCATATCGAAAATGTCCTTCATTGTGTATTAAAATCCCATTTCTCTCATCCCATTTGTCCTCCTCAGTAGTTTCCCTAGTGGGCAGGTTCCAGAAGGAGTAAGGTTAAATTCCCTCTTTTGACTTGTGTGATTCAAATGGAGTTTTTTTTTCTTTTCACCTAGTTCCCTTCCTTTCATGCTTCTAATTTTTCCATTTCTACTCCTCACCTTTCTTTCCCTTTGCCTATCTTTCTTTTCACTCTTCTTATGAATGCCCTTCCCCCCATTTCCTTCCTGTCCTTGGCCTTGCTGTGCTGCCAAAGAAACAATTCTTCCTCTGCACAAATGGCTCAGCTCCAGTTTGAGCTGTATGGTGCAGGAACTGTACAGCTGGTCTCATGAGCTCAAATCTTCCAAGAATAGAGACCATCAGAGTAGCAGAATCCTGCACCATGTGGCTCAAACTTGAGCCGAGTCACGCTGTGCACTGGTGGTGCAGCAACAATCACAAGGACACAAAATCCCAGACATTAGGGTATAATTTTTAGGCACTATAGTGACCTGGGATTTGTCAATCCCTGTATTAAGTCCAACTTATTATCAATAATAATATTTTGCTGCATGCATACTCCAGTAAGAAATGACAATTAAAGGAAACCAGTTCTTTCAAGAAGTATACGAACAATTATAGTTTTGCACAACAGAGGGAAAGTCCAGCAAAGGAAGACCGAGACAACCTGACAACTCTACAGCTGGTCTTTTTCCCAGCCAACACGTACCTGTTTAAGATCATTGTTGAATTTATCCAGGGCCTGCTTACATTTCACAAAAGAATAGCCAGTTTGTCGTCTTAGTTTTACTAAGAGACTTTTGTCGGAAGCCAACAGTCTGGTCTCGGAATGAAAGTATCTGGCCTGGTGTAAGGGAAACACCTATGGAAATAAACACAGGCAAAAAGTTATATACTCCAAAAATGGAAGAAAATGCAATAGAAGAGCAACAGCAAGACATCGTCATAGATAAAACGAGCTCTAAGATTTTAAGGGGTGAAGATCTAGCCTAGTGATTGATGTGCTTACTAAACATGAATAGTGAGAAATATTGGCCAAATCTCACTCAATAGGAGTGTGTCACACTCATGAGAAGGCTTTCCCACTCTCATGCTTTCTAAGCCTCTTCTCTCACTCATCTGAGCCTCAGGGCTAGTGCCCTGCTCCTGATTGTATTTTCATGAGGCAAGCCTAAGAGAAGAAAAATCCTATTGTCCCTGTCACTAGGAAAAAAAATCAAAACACACATTCCTATTTATTGCTTCTTCTTGCTCCATTCTATTTACCTATACAGGTGCTCTGAAATCTATGTGCATATTTTCAGCCATAAAGGGATTGATGCTATAAATCTTGCATTAGAGCTATACACTAGTACATAAGTAATGCCACACTGGGAAAAGACCAAGGGTCCATCGAGCCCAGCATCCTTTCCACGACAGCGTCCAATCCAGGCCAAGGGCACCTGGCAAGCTTCCCAAACGTACAAATATTCAAACATTCTATACACTCTGTCAATGGCTTCCTAATGAACCCATAGAAATTTCACCTAGTCCTGTAACCAAATATTATGCAAATGAATTGTTAGCAAAAAATCTGCTCTAACACAGGAGATCAAAAACATGGACACATGGGTGTGTGCTAGCAGCAGCATACATATTTGTACACAAAAAAAATGTACCAGCACTTAGTTGCATGTACATGAACAAGTGCTGAAATGCTAGTTTGTGCATAAATATAATTTATTGTCCCGTGTAAATGGTCAGAACAGAAGTTCAGAACTTTACTGCACACTGTAGCTCCTCATCACCTACTGTTTTTGTGACCCACCCCTCCAACAAAGCTAGAAAAATGTTGCAGATCCTTCATGCCCATAATAAAGAGAAAGAAACTGGCATGAAATCCTCATCAATTGGCGATTGCTAAAGAATGAGCTACCTTTTTACACTTCCTCAGACTTGGCATTAAAGCCATGGCATCAGGGGATCCTGCGCTCATCCTTCAGGTCTTCTGGGCACTCCTCTGCATCTGCCTTTAATAGTAATGGCTCATTATCATGAGATAATGGGCCATTACTAAGGACTGTATGCTGTCTACCCGAGTATTTGCTCATATTTAGCTTAAGCACAAAACTTCTTTGAATATAGGGGGCCCATGGTAGTATTCAGAAGCCTCCTGCACGTTATTACATTGCTTTCAATTTTGGGCTAGGAAAGTTATCCATATTGCCTCCACTTTTTATGTTCAAAGGCTCCAAAGAAAAACAAATATCATATTAGGATACCTTCCCTCCCCCCCCCCCCCCCCCCAATTTGCAAAGCAATAACACATAAATCTTTATACTCTAGAAGACACATTGCCTAAACAATTCTTTCTGAGAAAGCTCGTCCTTGAAATCTCTGGGGATGTCACGTAAACGCTGCACTTTTCCTTCCACAATCTTAAGCATATCAATATTCCTGCACTCCATTGCTCGGGCAAGAGATTGGAGTGGAAGGAGTAAAGAGAGAAAGCCCACCCAACCCTATCCCTGCCCATCTCACCTTCGCTCGCAGAACTCTAAACAGACCGCACACAATCATATCCATCCAGCACCCTGAGCTAGAAGCGAACAGCGAAGTGCAGCAAGAACGTCATACATTGTCGGGGGAGAGAGAGCAAGAACGCGCACAATGATGACATCACGGGGAGACCGTATGATGTCGAGTGTGCGTGTGGAGGGTCTGCTACGGTGGCCCTCAAGAGACAAAGCTCTCGGGAAGGTATTGTGTGGCATTGTGTAGCCAAGGAAAAAGGAGGGGAGGGGTGGGTGCGAAATCATGTGATCATTTAGAACTTTATTGGGTGGTGAGAATCACTTAGATTCAGATAATTTTATTGGCATAACAGCAAGTTTTATATATCTTCTTTCCTCCTCGAAATGCACCACCTGTTCCTCTGATCCCATCCCCACCAACCTACTCAACACCATCTCCCATACTGTCACCCCCGCCATCTGTCGCATCCTCAACCTCTCTTTCTCCACTGCAACTGTCCCTGACACCTTCAAGCACGCCGTTGTCACACCTCTCCTCAAAAAACCTTCACTTGACCCTACCTGCCCCTCCAACTACCGCCCCATCTCTCTTTTACCCTTCCTTTCCAAAATACTTGAGTGCGCCGTTCACAGCCGCTGCCTTGATTTTCTCTCCTCTCATGCCATCCTCGATCCACTTCAATCCGGTTTTCGCCCTCTGCACTCGACAGAAACAGCACTCTCTAAAGTTTGCAACGACCTGCTCCTGGCCAAATCCAGAGGTCACTACTCCATCCTCATCCTCCTCGATCTTTCCGCCGCGTTTGACACTGTCAACCATGATTTACTTCTTGCCACGCTGTCCTCTTTTGGGTTCCAAGGCCCTGTCCTCTCCTGGTTCTCCTCTTATCTCTCCCACCGCACCTTCAGGGTACACTCCCATGGATCTTCCTCCACTCCCATCCCACTATCTGTTGGAGTTCCCCAGGGATCTGTCCTTGGACCCCTTCTCTTCTCAATCTACACCTCTTCCCTGGGCTCGCTGATCTCGTCTCATGGTTTTCAGTATCATCTTTATGCTGATGACACCCAGCTATACCTCTCCACACCTGACATCACCGCGGAGACCCAGGCCAAGGTATCGGCCTGTTTATCCGACATTGCGGCATGGATGTCCAACCGCCACCTGAAGCTGAACATGTCCAAGACCGAGCTGCTCGTCTTTCCTCCTAAACCTACTTCTCTTCCTCCACTCTCTATCTCTGTTGATAACACCCTCATCCTCCCCGTCCCATCTGCCCGCAACCTCGGAGTCATCTTCGACTCCTCCCTATCCTTCTCTGTGCATATCCAACAGACTGCCAAGACCTGTTGCTTCTTCCTCTTCAACATCAGCAAAATTCGCCCTTTCCTCTCTGAGCATACCACCAGAACTATCGTCCACGCTCTCATTACCTCTCGCCTTGATTACTGCAACTTACTCCTCACCAGCCTCCCACTCAGCCATCTATCCCCCCTTCAATCAGTTCAGAACGCTGCTGCACGTCTTATATTCCGCCAAAACCGATATTCTCATATCACCCCCTCCTCAAATCACTTCATTGGCTTCCGATCAGATATCGCATACAATTCAAGCTCCTCCTCCTTACCTACAAATGCACTCAGTCTGCGGCTCCTCACTACCTCTCCACCCTCATCTCCCCCTATGTTCCCGCCCGTAACCTCCGCTCACAGGACAAAGCCCTTCTCTCAGTACCCTTCTCCACCACTGCCAACTCCAGGCTCCGCTCATTCTGCCTTGCCTCACCCCATGCCTGGAACAATCTTCCTTTACCCATACGCCATGCCCCCTCCCTACCCATCTTCAAATCTCTGCTTAAAACTCACCTCTTCAATGCTGCCTTCGGCGCCTAACCGCTCAAGATATATAGAATGCCCCAATCTATCCACCCTATCAGATTAACTGTTCACTCGTCCTCTAGATTGTTCACTTGTCTTTAGATTGTTCTCTTGTCTTTTAGATTGTAAGCTCTTTGAGCAGGGACTGTCCTTCTATGTTTAAATTGTACAGCGCTGCGTAACCCTAGTAGCAAATGCTAGTTAGTAGTAGTAGTATATATCTATATCTATATATAGCCAAGGTAATCACTTTAAGCGATAACATAACATATCCTTAGACATTATGTTGTCAGGTTCCTTAGAGCATCTTGTATCAGGATAGCAAATGTTAGAGCTGCTGAGAAAGAGAGAGACTCAAAACAGAGGGGCCCTTTTACAAAGTGGTGGTAGGGCTACCGCACATTTAACGTGTGCCACCCACTTAGCTCACCCACTAGGCAATAATTTTGAAGTTGGTGTGCACTGTTTCCCGTGGTAGAAAGTATTTTTCTATTTTCTACTGCAGGGGGAGTTCCTAGCAGCGGTAATCAGCAGAGTGGCCACATTTGGCACATGCTGCATGAGTTTACCGCTCGGTCAATGAGTGTTTAAGGTCTCAAGCAGCAAATAGCCGCATGCTACTTTTAATTCTAGTGCATGGGATACCGTTCACTTCTGACATACCACTGCCCACCTGGGGATCTCCATTCACAGTCTTTCCTTGATCTCTCCCTAGGATGCCTTTCTCCCAAATCACCTTCCCTGAAGTAGCACAGGGAAACTGCAGGGGCTAATTCTGAGTACAGAGGCAGCAGCAGATTGTAAGCACAGGGCTGTGCAATCATATGCTCAGTATGTCTTTCTCTCACACAAAACTCATCAGGAGTTGCTATGCAGTTTGCAAGTGTATACTGATATAAACTGGTGAAATATGCAGGATATCCCCTGCAGCTGCTACTTTGGAGATATGAGCTTATTTATTTGTTACATTTGTACCCCACATTTTCACACCTATTTGCAGGCTCTATGTGGCTTACATAATTCCATAAAGGCGTTCGCCAGTCGGTTGATAACAAATACAAGGTTATGTTATGGTCGAATGAAGTAGTTGTGTATCAGGTACCATGAAGGTCACAGGGAGTTCAGATTGTGTATTGTCCAGTACGATCATTGGTTATGCTGTGTTGATATTGAGGGAGCTCAGAGAGGTTCTGGCGGGTCCTCTTAAAGATTTGTTTAATAAATCCTTGCAGACGGGAGAGGTTCCGTGGGATTGGAGAACGGCGGAGGTGGTCCCTCTTCACAAAAGTGGTGATAGGGAAGAAGCTGGAAACTACAGGCCGGTAAGCTTCACTTCAATTATTGGAAAAGTAATGGAAGCTATGCTGAAGGAAAGGATAGTGAATTTCTTGGAAGCAAATAAGTTGCAAGATCCACGACAACATGGTTTTACCAAAGCGAAATCGTGCCAAACAAATCTCATTGAATTCTTTGACTGGGTGACCGGAGAATTAAATCAAGGACGTGCTATGGACGTAATTGACTTAGATTTCAGTAAAGCTTTTGACACGGTTCCCCACAGGAGACTCTTGAATAAACTAGACGGGCTGAAGATAGGACCCAAAGTGGTGAACTGGATTAGGAACTGGTTGACGGGCAGACGCCAGAGGGTGGTGGTAAATGGAGTTCGCTCAGAGAGAAAGGTGAGTAGTGGAGTGCCTCATGGATCGGTGCTGGGGCCGATTCTATTCAATATATTTGTGAGTGATATTGCTGAAGGGTTAGAAGGTAAAGTTTGCCTTTTTGCGGATGACACCAAGATTTGCAACAAAGTGGACACTCCGGAGGGAGTGGAAAGCATGAAAAAAGATCTGCGGAAGCTAGAAGAATGGTCTAACGTTTGGCAATTAAAATTCAATGCGAAGAAATGCAAAGTGATGCACTTAGGGAGTAGAAATCCACGGGAGACGTATGTGTTAGGCGGTGAGAGTCTGATAGGTACGGACGGGGAGAGGGATCTTGGGGTGATAGTATCTGAGGACCTGAAGGCGACGAAACAGTGTGACAAGGCGGTGGCCATAGCTAGAAGATTGCTAGGCTGTATAGAGAGAGGTGTGACCAGCAGAAGAAAAGAAGTTTTAATACCCCTGTATAAGACGTTGGTGAGGCCCCACCTGGAGTATTGTGTTCAGTTTTGGAGACCGTATCTTGTGAAGGATGTTAAAAAAATGGAAGCGGTGCAAAGAAAAGCTACAAGAATGGTATGGGATTTGCGTTACAAGACGTATGAGGAGAGACTTGTTGACCTGAACATGTATACCCTGGAGGAAAGGAGAAACAGGGGTGATATGATACAGACGTTCAAATATTTGAAAGGCATGAATCCGCAAACGAACCTTTCCCGGAGATGGGAAGGCAGTAGAACGAGAGGACATGAAATGAGATTGAATGGGGGCAGACTCAAGAAAAATGTCAGGAAGTATTTTTTCACGGAGAGAGTGGTGGATGCTTGGAATGCCCTCCCATGGGAGGTGGTGGAGAGGAAAACGGTAACGGAATTCAAACATGCATGGGATAAATATAAAGGAATCCTGCTCAGAAGGAAGGGATCCCCAGAAGCTTAGCCAGAGGTGGGAGGCAGGGCTGGTGGTTGGGAGGTGGGCAGACTTATACGGTCTGTGCCAGAGCCGATGGTGGGAGGCAGGGCTGGTGGTTGGAAGGCGGGGATAGTGCTGGGCAGACTTATACGGTCTGTGCCCTGAAAAAGATAGGTACAAATCAAGGTATACACAAAAAATGGCACATGTGAATTTATCTTTTTGGGCAGACTGGGTGGACCGTGCAGGTCTTTTTCTGCCGTCATCTACTATGTTACTATGCTGTGTTGCTGGGTGTGGGGATTTACGTTGGATCGGTGGGGTAAGCCTTTTTGAAGAGGTTGGTTTTTAGTGATGTCCTGAAGTTTACATGGTCATGGATTATTTTCACAGTGTTTGGGTGCGTAAGTTGTTTTGTATTTGAGTCCTTTGCAATTTGGGTAATGTAAGTTTAGGTATGATCGTGATGATCCGATTCTGTTTCTGGTTGGTAGATCTATGAGGTCTGTCTTATCCTGGGACTACGCCGTAGATGTGAACCAAGGTGCAGATTTTGAAGATGATCCGTTCTTTAATTAGTCTAGGGATTAAGTACAAGAGGGCAGAGAGAGGGAGAAGAGGCAGGCAGTGAGGGAAGCTGTGTCCTAATGTAAGTGCCTGGGCCTAGATATTAGTCAGAACATATGCAAATTATAAAATGCTATAATTTGTGCACATATTTGCATGTTCAGTCCATGTGCATACCCACCAGCTTAAAATACACACCATCAAATCATGGCAGGTACTTTTCCATTAGTTGGTGTTACATAAGAGGCCACTATATATGTCCACATGTAAATAAAATACTGCTATTTATTTGCCTTCCTGACACTTTAAGCTCGATAGCTCCTTATAGAATTACCCCTAAGAGGATACCTGAGACAACAGGTGTGAAGTAACTTACCCAAGATCACAAGGAGCAGCAGGGGGAGAGAAAGGACGTGAAGACTAGGCCGCCCTTGTTCTCAACCCATTATACCAGCCACTAGGCCAACATCTTAATACATTCACAACAATGCATTTCAGTAACTTTTTATTTCAATTTTAAAAGTTTGAAATAAAATCACAGGCAGGCATACAATGATCAGTGATAAAAAAAAGCAAACTTTGCAATAAAACAAAATAAACATATCTTGAACGATAACTTTTTCTTTTAAATATTAAAGAAAAGTGAAAAATAGGGCCACTGAAAAGGGTGGGCAAGAATGGAAACTGTCCCAGGAACAAGGCTGGAGGTGATGACACATCACTCTTAAGTCAGTTTGTGAGTCTCAACAGGTGAATGCAGTGGGTAACAATGCAAGCTTTCTTGGCACCTGCAATCACACTGCTGAAAATGAACAGAAATTTACCTCCTAAATCATTGTCTGGCCAATATTCAGCCAACGATGATCAGTGTCTTTTAAACACTGACCGCTGCAGGCTGAAATTAGGGCTTTATCTTCAGTGCTAACACCTATGTGGGTATGAACACCAAATATCCAGACTCTGGCTGCACCTAGAATTCAGCCAACCAGGTACGATATTCAGCCCTCTAACCGGTAAGCTAACCAGGTAGTAGGCTGAATATCGATAACTCCTTTGGACACCCCCCAAGAAAACTACCCTTCCCAACACACACGCCTGGTTTTATCCTGCCTCCCTCCCACCCCATTAGCAACCCCTATCATGCTGGCTCCGAGTTCAAAATGGCTGCCACATCTCTTGTGGCAGTATCACAGTATTACCACAAGACTGCCACTAGGTCTTAGTAGCCATTTTGAATTCAGAGCTGACATGAGTAGGAGTGAGTGAGAATTGCTTCTGCCCCAATTAGACCACTAGAGACCCTAAAGTAGGTCTGGGGATAGAGGCTGCTTTTGTGTGTATGTGTGTGGTGGTGGTGGTGGGGGGGGTGGGTTCAGGAGGGGAATTACTCTTGTAGGTGGTGCAGGAGGTGGGCTTGGGAGTATAACTAGCCAAATATTTAATCCAATATTCAGTCTGCTTTTTGCTGTCCAAACTTTACCTGATAGCAGGCAGAATATAGTTGCTGACCGGTAGCTACCAGCTCTATCCCCACATTGACTGAATTGTGCTGAGGTGATCAGTGGTACTACTCAAGTAGAATGGGTCAGCCAACTGAGTGGGGTTTGGTTAAACCCTTTTGAATATCAGGCCCTTTATGCCTAATATTCTTACCACTACTATTTACTATTTTGATAGTACTAGCAGATGAATGCTGTACCGTTCAATAGTGACAGGTATATATTTACAATCTGTCCATGCCTCAAGGAACTTACAGTCAATGAGGGAACCTGAGGCAGTGGCAAATAATGTGATTTACCCAAGGTCACCTGGAGCTGCTGATGTCAAAAGTGGGATTTAACTCTGGTTTTCCAGCTCACTGCTCTCACCATTTGCCCATGCCTTACAAAGAACCCTATTTACTACAATCCTTCAAGTCTTGTGCCTAGGGCAGTTCTTGGGGGAAAATACAAAGGGGAGGGGGTACAGAAAGGACAATTCTATAACTAGACATGCATAACTGCAAAGAAAATGAGCACTTAGGTGCATATGCTATAGTGCTCAATTGCAAGGGGAGTGAACACATGGGTGGAGCATGGGCAAGCCTCCCAGTTACACCAAATACTGTGCATTATGCTCATTTCAGCTGCACTTAGGTACCCATAGTTATGCCAGGTCTATGGCTGGTGTAACTGTGGGCACCCAAATATAAGGCACATGAATGCCGGGGTACACTAGTATTTTAAGTCTCGGTGCCCAGATGCCATTAGAAAATAGGATCTCAGTGTGGAGCATCAGGCATCTAAATGGAGGTGCCCACTTAACAGAATTGCTTCCAGGGGCCTCTAGTGGCCACCCAATGAGCAGGCCTGCAAATAACCCTTAAGTTTCTGCATCCTGTGTTCTGTCAAACACAGTTTGACTTTATTGACATGAGGGGCTGAGGATCATAATGAAAAATACTATAGACAAGGTAAGGGGACGCAATGTACAAGATGACTCCTTATGAGAAATGAATGAAAACGGAACATAGAAAGTGATGACTTCCTGGTCAGAGCCAGTGGAAGAAGGAATGTGAAAGGCTGAGTGTGAAGGGATGAGGGAAGTTACTGTCTCAGCTTTGGACATCCTTTGTGACTCTGTAAATATTAATATTTTCACTGTCATTCCTGTACACCAGCTCAGACAGGAAATGCTGCGGCAGGGTTTCCTCAAAGAAGGTGACCGTCCCATGCTCCTGGCGCATTTTTGAGGACAGGTATATCGTACTCCGTGAGCTGCAGAGGTGCTGCAGGGTCCTGATCAGTGAGGGGTATGTCTCCTCCAGATAGACAATGTCTGCTCCCAGGATAAAGTCATA
Organism: Microcaecilia unicolor; assembly: GCF_901765095.1. NCBI lineage: Eukaryota > Metazoa > Chordata > Amphibia > Gymnophiona > Siphonopidae > Microcaecilia > Microcaecilia unicolor. The sequence goes on from NC_044033.1 coordinate 308,552,994, forward strand.
GTCTGTGGGAAAGTTGTCTTGGTCCTGGCCCCATGTCAGGGCACACACTTGGGGCTGTGCTGGATGCTGGCAGGGGACATTGCTCCACACATTTTCTTGAATTTGCTTCAGGGCCTGGGGGAGGTCAGTAATGGTCACATTTCCTCCTGTGAGAGATGAAGACATGGTACCTCAGATGGGAGAAAAAGAGTGGCTGGGCAGGAAGACTGCCTGATGAAAATAAAAAGTGAGGACAGAGAACATGCATGAGCAACCTGATGAGAGCTGGATGGGAATGAATAAGCGGAAAGGTTCTGTGAGGTAACATAAGCAAGAATAAAGGAAAGGAAAAACATACAAATAATTAAAATATATAAAAGCATGAAGCGCATTTTCTTATCTGCTAGCTAGTAATGATTGCATAAGAGAACTTTTAGCAGACTGATTGTTCTTTGTAAGAAAAGAGCACATTAAGGTCTCCAAATGCTTCCCATTAGTTAATGCAGTCCTGCTGACTCACAGATGCAGGCTGCATGCAACATATACGCTGGGCTGGGGAAGGCAGAGGCTGTGTTCACATTGGGCTCCTACAATTCAGGTTAAGTAATACAGTATAGGCCAGATTACATAAGTACATAAGTATTGCCATACTGGGAAAGACCAAAGGTCCATCGAGCCAAGCATCCTGTTTCCAACAGTGGCCAATCCAGGTCACAAATACCTGGCAAGATCCCAAAAATGATTCTATATATGGTGCCAAACACATCAGTGCCCACAAAAACTGCGCACAGAGCTATTCTAGAAACCTCACCTACAGTAAGCACGGTTTATAGAATACTTGTAGTGCCCGTCCCCATGACTAAAATGTAGGCACAACCATTTACACCAACTAAAACCTGAAGTAAATGTCTCAGGCATATTCTATAACAGTGCATGTAATTTTTAGGAACACCCCTGAGCCACCCAGGCCCATCCCCCTTTTGAGATCTGCAGCACATTAGAATTTACATGCACCACTTTCAGAATAGGGAAACGGGACTTGATATACTGCCTTTCTGAGGTTTTTGCAACTACATTCAAAGCGGTTTATATATATTCAGGTACCGTATTTTTCGGACTATAAGACGCACTTTTTTCCCCCAAAATTTGGGAGGAAAATGGGGGGTGCGTCTTATAGTCCGAAGGTAGAGATTTGGCTGGCTGGCCGGCTGGCAGGCCGCCCGCCCGCCCTCCCTCCGAGTTCGGGATCGCCCTCCCCCCGGCCCTGTCACCACTTCTCCCTACTCACGCGATCTTCCCTGGTGGTCTAGCGACGTCGGGGCAGGAAAGAGCCCCCTCTTTCCTGCCCAGTGCGCTGCTCTCCATCCTCCTGTATGCAGCCTGACGGTCTCGGCGAGATTCAGAATGGCCGTTGAGACTTCACTTCTTGGCGGCCATTTTGAATCTCGCCGAGACCGTCAGGCAGCAATGCATACAGGAGGATGGAGAGCAGCGCGCTGGGCAGGAAAGAGGGGGCTCTTTCCTGCCCCGACGTCACTAGACCACCAGGGAAGATCGCGTGAGTAGGGAGAAGTGGTGACAGGGCCGGGGGGAGGGCGATCCCGAACTCGGAGGGAGGGAGGGCGGGCGGGTGGCCTGCCAGCCGGCCAGCCAAATCTCTACCTTCGGAGGTAACCCTGAGGGCGATCCCAAACTTGGAGGGAGGGATTCGGACAAGACGCACCGGAGCACCTAGGTTTTAGAGGAGGGAAAAAGCAACATTTTTTTTTTCCTATTTCCCTCCTCTAAAACCTAGGTGCGTCTTATGGTCCGGTGCGTCTTATAGTCCGAAAAATACAGTACTTATTTTGTACCAGGGGCAATGGAGGGTTAAGTGACTTGCCCAGAGTCACAAGGAGCTACAGTGGGAATTGAACTCAGTTCCCCAGGATCAAAGTCCACTGCACTAACCACTAGGCTACTCCGCCTACTACTACTTGACATTTCTAAAGCGCTACTAGGGTTACGCAGCGCTATACAATTTAACATAGAAGGACAGTCCCTGCTCAAAGGAGCTTACAATCTAAAGGACAAATGTACAGTCAGTCAAATAGGGGCAGTCTAGATTTCCTGAAAGGTATAAAGGTTAGGTGCCGAAAGCAACATTGAAGAGGTGGGCTTTGAGCAAGGATTTGAAGATGGGTAGGGAGGGGGCTTGGCGTAAGGGCTCAGGAAGTTTATTCCAAGCATAGGGTGAGGCAAGGCAGAATGAGCGGAGCCTGGAGTTGGCGGTGGTGGAGAAGGGTACTGAGAGGAGGGATTTGTCCTGTGAGCGGAGAGTAGACATGCCTGTGCTAATCAGGAAGTACAGGCACATTACCACACGCTACTCGATTACCACAGGAGTAGTGTGGGAGCCCTTACCACCTCCTAAATAGGTCTTCCACTCAGCCATCTCTCTCCTCTTCAATCTATTCAAAATTCTGCTGCACGACTAATATTTCGCCAAAGTCGCTTTGCCCATATCAGCCCTCTCCTAAAGTCACTTCACTGGCTCCCTATCCGTTTCTGTATTCAATTCAAGCTCCTCTTATTGACCTATAAGTGCATTCACTCTGCAGCCCCTCACTACCTCTCCACCCTCATCTCTCCCTACACTCCTTCTCAGGATCTCCGTTCACTAAGCAAATCTCTCCTAATTGCACCCTTCTCCTCCATCGCTAACTCCAGACTCCGTTCCTTTTATCTCGCCGCACCTTATGCCTGGAAAAGACTTCCTGAGCCGTTACGTCAAGCTCCATCCCTGGCCGCCTTCAAATCCAGGCTAAAGGCCTACCTGCTTGATGTTGCTTTTACCTCCTAACTTGTCACATGCTCGTAACCTTTATCTTGTCTTCCTCTCTTCAATAGTCCCCTTTTCCCTATGTGTCCTATCTGTCTGTCCTACCCTTATCCCTTATTGTCCTGTCTGTCCTGATTTAGATTGTAAGCTCTTTTGAGCAGAGACTGTCTTTTCTTCATGTTCAATTGTGAAGCGCTGCATATGACTGGTAGCGCTATAGAAATGATTTGTAGTACTAGTAAATAGGTAATGTTAACGGCTCCCAGTGGTAAAGGTCTTGCGCTAATGGGCAAATTAGAACGTAGCCATTAAAAAAAAAAAAAAACACAACTTGATAGCGGCCATTTTTCAGCCACACTAGGAAGTGGCCAGAGCATGTGGCAAACCCATTAACTAATCGCAGTGCTAGCTACATTCTAGTGCAGCTTGATAAAAGGACCCCAAAGTGTCCACTCACTTAAAGAGCAAAGCCTCCCGCATAAACAAAAAAGTTCCAGACCACCAAACTACTCAGTAGAAAAAGCCTGAGCAAAAAAATGTTTTCAATGCTCTTTTCAACTGCTGCAAAGAGGTACTTAACCTTAAATAACTTGCAAGTACATTATTCCATACATCTGTCCTTTTTATTGAAAAGCAGCAGCCTTTGTTTCTGCATAATGAATATGTACCAATGACGACACAGTAATTTTTCATGCCCCATCTGACTTCAATGCTCTTGCTGGTTTCTAATGCTGTTTATGCTGGTGTCTCTATGAAGCTTTGAAGAAGGCTGCAACTTCTAGAAAATACTGTGGTTAGATTGATTTTTAAACAATAAAAGCTGGATCACATCACTTCTCTGTTTTTAAAGCTTCATTGGCTGCCAATGTCCTCTTTTGTTTTTAAAATTCTTCATGGATTGGTACTTGTATATTTGACATCTGATTTCCTCTGGGTAAATTATTTTTTTTTTCAGATCAAAAGACTGCTGCCTATTATTTTTCCTTCTTTCAAAGAAAATGTTTGAGAATTCCTTTTCATTTCAGGCAGTTAACTTACCTTTACTCGTCAAGCAACAGTCTTCTTATATATATTCTGTAAATATTTAAAAGCTAATTTATTTAAACAATGTTGGGGTTAAATTGTGAGACTTATAGTCCATAGACCATTATTAAAATGGGGAAAATCCACTGCTTTTTTTCTAGGATATGCAGCATAAAATGTATTGTAGTGTTTTGGGATCTTGCCAGGTACTTGTGACCTGGATTGGCCACTGTTGGAAACAGGATGCTGGGCTTATAGATTTCTATGATCTAATTTCATTGTAATTACTCTATTGTATTTTTGTAGATTTGTAAACCTCTTCAGACCAAAATTTGGGATTAAGTGCTCTAAAAGTACTTTAGATTAGACAGCTTTCTTGATGAACCAGAATCATTTCTGTGAAAACAAAGCTGAAAATACAGCCAAATGCTATGTTCCTTATTCTCACTAAAAGGTCAAATACCCACCCACCCACTTCCCACCAGTGGGACATTGAAACATGTCTGCACTGTACCTACCCAGTAACACTGCCAGGATCCCCACAATGCCTGTTCCAGCCCCCAGTTCTATCACTTTTTTTCCAATGAAATTCATCTTCTGTGCTTCAAAATAACCACAGAGGTTTAGAGCCTGAGTAAAAGTGGGCAGAGGAAAAAAGGAATTAGCAATGATCCTGTTGTATTTTTATTGTTGTTATTCCCCCCTCCCCCAACAGTGCTATTTAACTGGCCACGAACAGCTCCAGGCCAGTTAAATAGCACTTAACAGGCCATACATGAATATTCAGTATTCGTTGTCGTCGCCAAGCGGATAACCACTTATAGCGTGCGATATAGTTGGCTGTCCGCTAATATTCAGCGCACCAGCTAAGTGTGGTGGCCAATCTTTGGCCAGTTTAAACCAGCCAATAATAAACCAGATATTCAATGCTAGTCACTGGAAACGACTCAGCATTGAATATCGAATCTTACCGTTGACTGCGGGAGTTAGCTGGGCTGACTCCCACAGTCTGAATATCAACTCCATTGTTATTATTATCATCATTGTTATTTTTCTTTCCAACCCAACAGAATTTGAGAAGAATTATATATATATATATAAGGGGTCAAGAATGTCCATCTGTCTGTCTGAGGACAAAATAACTCTCTAAAAGAGTAATGGAATGGGATCAAATTTGGCACAGAGGAAGCACCAGTGAAAAGAAATACTGAGTTCAAAAATGGCATAAACTAGACTGGGAGCTCCAGGGAAGTAAGTCCCTCCCCCCTCCCCCCAAAAAAACGGACCAACTGCATTTCTATGGGAGAAGCAGTTCGTGGTTAGTGGGTAGCTGCTAACCAGATATATCGTGCGACACAGCCAGTTAGGCACGGATATTCAACACCAAACTGGCTATGTTTAGCAGTTAAAATAGGCCGCATAAATAGCAGGCCTACCTTTAACCAGTAAGCACTTAACCGGTTAGTGCTGAATGTCGGTTTAACCAGTTAAGTTGCCATGGTCAAAAATGAAACCAGATATTCAATGCCGGTTGCTGGAAATGGCCCAAAATTGAATATCTGGGTTTAATGCTGGTGGTCGACAGCAAAAGCGCTGCCCGCTGAATATCAACCCACACATCTACCCCCACCCCAAGTACCACCCCTCCCCCCAACAATGCCACTCTTCCTCCTCTCTTCTCTAAGTCAAAGGCTGGTTCCACCACAGAACAAGAAGTACAAGCTTCTCTCTCTCTCTCTCTCTCTCTCTCTCTCTCTCTCTCTCTCTCTCACGCATACACACACACTCACACTATTCCCCACACTGCCCCAGTACAGATCATCAAGTAACAGGGATCCAGAACAGCATTCTAACAGCAAAGAGTTCCCCTAAGAAATTCATAGTTTAGAAAAATAGGTTTTAAAACCATTTCTTTTATTATTGTTTGAACTGTCATTTCAGCTGTCAAGTTTCATTCCCCTGGAATCAGTATGGTTTAGTCCAAGGTAAAGAATCCTAACTTTTGACCTTTACCTATTATTTGCACATACTGCTAATCATAGGAGCCAACTTTTAAAAATTATTGAGGGTGCTAAGCCCAGTGGAAATAACCCCTCCTTGGACACATACAAGGAATTTTCTAAATATTGGGGGTGCCCAAGCACCCACAGAGTCGGATCCTATGCTGCTAATGAAATCATCAAATCCCACACAAATATACTGCCCCCTAGAGCTAATAAGAACTATGGGACTTTGCTGGGCAAGAACGTTTCTAGTTTTCCCTCAGTATGCTGATGCTTAGTGCAGTGCTTCTCAACCCTGGTCCTTGAGATACACCTAGCCCCATCAGGTTTTCAGGACATCCACAATGAATACGCATGAGACAGAATTACATACCAAGGAGGCAGTGCATGCAAATCTTATCTCATGCATATTCATGCACAAAAGGGAAAAAGGGACAATGTCTGAAAAGTAGTACATAGGAACCACACAGGATGGTCTTAATGCTTACTAAACAGGAAAGTGTTTCTGATGTTATACTAGGTGATCATCTGGCATCCAGTGATCACCAGATGGTGTGGTTTAATAATAAGATAGGTGTGGAGAGGGTTCATTAAAAAGTGAAGGTTCTAGATTTAAAAAAAAAAAACCTAACATCTGGAAGAAGCTGGAAAGCAGTGGGCAAAACTGAAAGGAGTTAATGTACGGGCAACAAACCTTTTTTAAGGAAAATAAATAAAAGTAAGAAGAAAAGGCCGCTTTGGTTCTCAAAAGTAGTAGCTGAAAAGTTAAGGGAAAAGAGGTTAGCCCTTATAAACTACAAGATGTCACAGAAAGAGGAAGACTGGAAACAATATCTGGAAAAGCTAAGAGAAGCTGGTAGAGTAGTCAAGAAAGCAAAGTTGGCAAATGGAAGAAAAAATAGCCAATACAGTAAAATGGGGGGGGGGGGGGGGGGCAAGACATTTTTAGATATATTAGTGATATGAGGAAGTGCAAAAGTGGCATTGTGAGACTCAAAAGTGAAGGGGAGGAATATGTAAAAGTTGATAAAAATAAGGCAGAATCACTTAAATATTTCTGTTCTGTGTTCACAGCTGAAGGGCCGGGAGCAGGGCCACAGAAGAAAAACACAGATAGGAATGGAGGGGTGATAGTCCCTGAATGATTTTCGGAGGACTGTGTTCATGAGGAGCTGGCTAAACTAAAAATGGACAAAGCAATGGGGCCGGATGGCATACAACAAAGGTACTGAAGGAACACAGGGAAGTTCTAGCAGCTCCGCTGGCTGACCTATTTTATTGCTTCTCAAGAGTCGGGAGAAGTTCCAGAGGACTGGAGAAGAGCAGTTATGGTCCCTCTCCACAAAAGTGGAAGTAAGGAAGAGGTTGTGAACTACAGGTCAGCAAGTCTGACTTCTGTGGAAGTAGATTAACAGAAACACTTTTTTAACAGAGAATAGTAAAGTTTTTGGAATCCAATGGATTACAGGACCTGAGACAACATGGTTTAACAGAGGCAGGTCTTGTCAGACAAATCTGATTAATTTATTTGACTGGGTGATTAGAGAGTTCGATTGAGGGAAAGGGCTAGATTTGGTGTATTTAGAATTTAGCAAAGCCTTTGACATGGTTCCGCACAGACAATTAATAAATAAACTCAGTGCCCTCAGTATGGGCCTTAAAGTGACTGACTGGGTTAGGAACTGGTTGAGTGGAAGGCAACAGAAGGTAGTAGTAAATGGAACTCAGATAGGCATAACAGGGACTGTGATCAAATGATTCAGTGAATTCCTTTCAAATCAAAGCTATTCTGTCAAGCAAAACAACCAACTTTCCAACTACTGGTTTCTTAACTGCAGGGATCTCCCTTCTCACCTATCCTGTTCAGTCCATTGCCTCAATACACCTGGGCCTTAATGAACTACTATTATCCTACACGGATGACATCCTGCTTCTCTTACCAGTGACAGCATCAAACAAAGATACAACCGAGTCTGTAGTGAATGGCATTACTACTGTTAGCACCTGGGTTCTGGCCAATAAACTGAAATTGAATGTGCAAAATAACAAGGTCCTGCAGTTCCGAAATCAGGGAGTTGAGGTCCCATCATCATCAATATCTTTGTCCAATGGTCAAAGCTTTACAGTCAAGTCTGAGACCAGAGTACTAGGGGTCTTGCTTTATTGTTCACTCACCTTCTCTCCCCATATTAACCAGCTATGGAAGAAAACACTATTCAAAATGAGACAGCTACGTCTAATCAGATCGTTCTTCAACCAAAAAGCCTTTGCACTACTAGTCCAAATGTTAGTCCTACCTTAGTTGGATTACTGTAACGTTCTATTTCTTGGTGTCAATACCAGAAAAAAAAAATGCAAATCATACAAAATACAGCTGCTAGACTAAAATACAGATTGAATATACTAGTGTTTCAACTCATCTTAACAAACTGAACTAGCTTCCCATAGCAGAACGACTCAGGTTCAAAGCTGCTTGTTTAGTTTCTCAGATCTTAAAGGGTTTCACCTCTGAACTGCCCAGCATCTTTCCTATTCTTCCCACATGGCTCAGTGTCTGTCTCTCTCCTCTCTACCTTCCACTCAGCATCCACTCCTTCTATGGGTCCATAATCTCCCCCCTCCATCCACCCATAGGACAACATCTCTCTTTCCCGTCTATTCCCTCTCACCCCTCCCCCTCATATCCAGTGCAGCATGTATCCCTACCTCTATGCATCCAACATCTGTCCTCCACTCTTCCTTCCATCTGTCACTCTCTCCCCTCTCTCTTTCTGGGTGCCCTCTGGGTAGGGTTACCATATGGCTCCAGAAAAAGGAGGACAGATTGAGCCAGCCGGGTTTTACTTCCATTGCTTTCAATGGAAGTAAAACCCAGCTGGCTCAATCCGTCCTCCTTTTTCTGGAGCCACTGGGTAACTCACTATTTCCCCCTTCTTTCCAGTCCCCCTCCCCCCTTCAGGTCCAGATTTTCTCTTGTTCCCTCCCCCTAGTCCAGCAACTCTCCTGACCCTCACCACAAATCCAACAACTCTCCTGACCCTCCATACCACAACACTCTTCCTCCCTCTCCCTCCATCCACCATGAGTCCAGCACCTTTCCTGTTCCTGCTCCCTGCCCCTATAGGTTCAAATGCCTCTCCCACAGCTTCCAGTGGGATCCAGCGCCTCTCCAGTTTCTTCTACCCCCACCCCCTCCAATGCTTCAAACCTGCCTTCTTCGCTGGCTGCTGCAACCATGTGCTGTCTGCAACCAGCCCTGGAAACATTCCTCTGCTGCATTCTGCCCTTGTGCAAACAGGAACTTGCATCATTGGGAGGGCAGGACACAGCAGAGAAAACAGTTTCAAGGCCAGCTGACAAACAGCTTGTGGCTATCTCTGCTACAGCCTACAAAGGAGACAGTCTGCAAACAGTCTGTTAGTCAAAAGCCCAAGAAGCAATTCTCAGCTCATGGCTCAAGCACCTTGGTCAGAGCCTAAATGTCAGGAAGCCACTGAATGGGACAAAACAGGTAGAGATGATGCTCAGAACGTAAGGAGCCAATTAGTGCAGGACTAGCATCAGTGTTAATTTATGCAGATTGTTCAGAGGGCTTTAGTACAGGAAATATGCCCGCTGGCCAGAGATGGCCATAAAATGTAGTCAAGCAGATGTTAATGAGGTCATTTGCTTCACCCTCCCAATGCACAGAAACAAACCCTGCTCTTAACCTCTAAAATGGAGGGTTTGAAGCAGGGGCGTATCTGCGTGGGGCCACAGGGGCCTGGGCCCCTGCAGATTTCGCCCGGGACCCCCCTACCGCCGTTAACCCTCCCTCCCCCGCCTACCGCCGTCACCTACCCCCGAGGTCCGCTTCCTCCTGCCGGCTTTTTAAAATATTGCTTCAGCTAGCGGGGACCCCAACCCCCCGCCAGCCCAGCCGTGGTCTTCTTTAACTTCTTCATCCTCGTCGTGCTGTGAAAGCTGCATGCATCCTTAGTTCCAGTTGGACGGAGTCTGACGTCGCAGTACGTTGACGTTACAACGTGCTGCGACGTCAGACTCTGTCCAACTGGAACTAAGGATGCATGCAGCTTTCACAGCACGATGAGGATGAAGAAGTTAAAGAAGACCACGGCTGGGCTGGCGGGGGGTTGGGGTCCCCGCCAGCTGAAGCAATATTTTAAAAAGCCGGCAGGAGGAAGCGGACCTCGGGGGTAGGTGACGGCGGTAGGGGGGAGGGTTGATGGCCGGGGGGGGCTATAATGTGCTCCCTCACTCTAGCCTCTGCCCCCCCCCCCTACCGCCGAACCTCAGATACGCCCCTGGTTTGAAGAGAGGATTTCTTGGTAATTTCTCTTTAAAATCTGTCAGTTTTCATCAGTGGCGTTCCTAGGGTGGCTGACACCTGGGGCGGATCACCAATGCACCCTCCCTTGGGTGCAGCATGACCCCCCCCCCCGAGTACATTTTTACCTGCTGGGGGGGGGGGGGGGGTGCCGCGCGCCAGTCGGCTTCGCTCATTCCATGCTCCCTCTGCCCCGGAACAGGAAGTAACCTGTTCCGGGGCAGAGGGCGCATGGAACGAGCGGAGCCGACAGGCGCGCGGCACCCCCCCCCCCAGCGGCGTGCACCCAGGGCGGACCGCACCCCCCTTTGGTACGCCACTGGTTTTCATTTATTTTGAAAGCAGAAGGAAGCCTGTGCAAGTACTGAAAGAGAAATGTGTGTGAGTCGAGCAAACCCAAAAGTAAAGGCATACATTGGCGCCTGCTTTCTATTTTTATACATAGTGGAGGAGTAGCCTAGTGGTTAGTGCAGTGGACTTTGATCCTGGGGAACTGAGTTCAATTCCCACTGCAGCTCCTTGTGACTCTGGGCAAGTCACGTAACCCTCCATTGCCCCTGGTACAAAATAAGTACCTGAATATATGTAAACCGCTTTGAATGTAGTTGCAAAAACCTCAGAAAGGTAGTATATCAAGTCCCATTTCCCTTCCCTTTCAAGCAGGGGCGTAGCTACGGGTGGGCCTGGGCCCACCCAATTTCACCTCTGGCCCACCCACCCAATCGCACACTTTTCTTCCAGGCCCATGCAGGCCCCAGCTCCCATTGCCGGCCACTGCTGCTTTTCCAGTTGAGCAGCAGGGCCGGCGCTACAAAAAGAAGAAGCGCTCAGCTGATTGAGCTGAGCGCCAACGCTAACGAGAAAAAATGTTTAAAAAAAAAAGTGCGGCACCAGGTCCGCAGGCAGCCTTGAGGCATTGGCTGCTGGCTCTGCAGGCTCCTCCCTTCTCTTACGTCACTGCCCCTGGAGCGAAACAGGGCAGTGATGTAGGGAGACGGGAGGAGCCTGCAGAGCCAGCAGCCAATGCCTCAAGGCTGCCTGCGGACCTGGTGCCGCGCTTTTTTTTTTTAACATTTTTTCTCGTTAGCGTTGGCGCTCAACTCAATCAGCTGAGCGCTTCTTCTTTTTGTAGCACCGGCCCTGCTGCTTAACTGGAAAAGCAGCAGTGGCCGGCAATGGGAGCTGGGGCTGGCGGGCCTGAATCAGGAGAGGGGAAAACAGATGGAAGGATGGGGAGAGAAAGAGGGAAAACAGATGGAATGATGGCAGAGAAAGAGGGAAAACGGATGGAAGGATGGGAGAGAGAGGTAAAACGGATGGAATGATGGCAGAGAAAGAGGGAAAACAGATGGAAGGATGGGGAGAGAGAGGGAAAACAGATGGAAGGATGGGAGAAAGAGGGAAATGGATGGAAGGATGGGGAGAGAAAGAGGGAAAACAGATGGAATGATGGGGAGAAAGAGGGAAAACGGATGGAAGAATGGGGAGAAAGAGGGGAGATGGATGAAAGGATGCAGAGAGAAAGGGGAGAGACTGGAAGGATGTGGAGAGAGAAGGGACACTGAACAGAAAAGGGTAGAGAGATAGAGAGACACTGGTTAGAAGGAGGGAGAGAGAGACATTAGATGGAAGGATCAGGAGAGAGGGTAGATGGGTGGAAGGATGGGGAGAGAAAGAGGGAAGACGCTGGATGGAAGGGTAGGGAGAAAGAGGTGACAATGGATGGAAGGATGCAGAAAGAAAGAGGGGAGACTATTGGAAGGATGGGGAGAGAGAGGGGAGACACTGGAAGGATGGGGAGAGAAAGAGGAGAGCTGCTGCATGGAAAGGGGGAGTAGTGAAAGATTGGAGAATAAGAGGAAGGGGCATGGGGAGAACAAGGGTGATAAAAAGATGAAAAGCCATAAGTAGATGAAGGAAATTAAAGAATGGATAGTAAGAATGAATTAAATCAGGACAGAGAGAGAGAGAGAGGCAGAAAAATATTGAAGAAAGCTAAGAAAAAGGAGAGAAAAATGAGAAATGGCCAGGAAACCGTGGCAGAAGAGTTAAGCGAAAACGAAGGAAAGCAGAATCTAGAGACTGGGAGCAAAACAATGAGAAAAAGTAAATGGCCATACAACAAAGGTAAAGAAAATAATTTTATTTTTAATTTAGGATAAAGTAATATGGTACCTGTGTTAATAAAGTTTCAGAGACCAATACTTCCTTCCTTAGGTCAGGAGAGGATACCATAACAGCATTATACTGACCTGAGGCAGGAGGTTTTGGCCTCTGAAAGCTCACTGAAAATGTGACTAAATTTTGCTGGGGGAGGGGGGTAGAGAGAAAATTTTGTGCCCACCCACTTTGGGTTCAGGCCCACCCAAAATCAGCAGTCTGGCTACCCCACTGCTTTCAAGTAGGAACATTTTTGTAAAGCTCATATTTAAAGGCAGGGAAGATGAGCGCCAATGTATGCTTCACCTCAGCGTTTGCTTGCTCATGTGCACATCAATTCAACTGCACATACCGTGAAACTGTTCTGCGCATGCACCAGGCACTCCCCCCCCCCCCCCCCCAACCCACCTTACTAGAGAATTCGACGGCTATTTTTCTGCGCTGTTTTGCTACTGTCTGCTAGTGCTTTGAGCATCGGGATCTGCGGGACTCTAAAATGAGCATCGGGATCTGTTTGTACACCCTTTCTTCCTGAGTTTTTTTAGATACATTTTTGGTTCCGCCTAATAAATACTATGTTGCAGCGTTGAAACTTTCTTGTCAAAAGGCACTGCAACAGTGTTAGTATTCAACTATGATTAAATCGCTGCTCACTTGTCACTGTGCCTCCATTTCCCGAGGGAATACCCAGCTCTCGCACGCTTTGAAAGCAGAAAGCCAGCCAGCTTTCTTTCCCCCTCCCTGGGTAATGAAGAGCGCATCAACAGCGCCACTGTGAGCATCCAGAAAAGAATCGCCCCGAGCTGGAAAAAGCAAAAGCGACGGAAGGGAACTTCCTCGTCCTGGTTCTTTGCTCTGGATTACGTTTACTAAACAGGCCATCAGGAAGGGGCATAGGAGCCTCTCCTCCCTGTGCAGCACGGTCGCGCACCCTACAGGTACCGATATCCTCCAGCATGGTCGGGCCTACAAGGAATTCACCAATCACCCCCCCCCCCCCCCTCTAAATCTGCAGGGATCTCTTCTCCCTGTGTAGCACTGTCGGGCCCTGCAGTGATCTCTCCCCCCCCCCCCCCCCCCCCCCCCCCCAAGCACGATCGGACTCTGCAGGTACCTCTTCCCCGGACTCACCGCCTCCCACACGGGAGCTGCCACCCCCAGCCTGGCGCCGTACTGCTGGCGGATCTGCAGCTGTCGGCCGCAGAAGCAGTAGCGGCTCTCCTCGGTGTACGCGTCCGAGAAGAGTTCCGCCTCGTCCCGGGGGAAGACCTCTTCCATCTTCCCTTGCACGATCGAGCGTCCACGAGGCTTGGGCTCTGCTTGCATAGGTGGAGAGATACGGCCGGGCAAAAGAAAACTTTGATGACGTGGCTCCACTGAAACTTTCTCTTTTTAAAGGGACCGTAAGGCTCAGAATACTAGTAGAATTGAAAAATTGCCACATTGGGTCCATCTAGCCCAGCGTCCTGTTTCCAGCCGTGGCTAATCCAGTTCACAAGTACCCGACAGAAGCCCCAAAAGTAGCAGGATGATCTCTGGCATCCAGTCAGTTCAAAGATGTACCGTGTTTCTGTGCCCTTGTCGTTATTGTAGGAAGCCTCATTGATGCTGATGAATACAACATTGGTTGCTTGTATTCATTCCATTAAGTTTTTCACAAGGAGGGTGACGTTCACTATTGATGCCATGTGCCCCAAGACTTTAAAGATGGTGCAGACTGAAACTGAGCAAGCATAGAAGGTCTTTCAGTGTACATAAGCATCGCCATGCTGGGACAGACCAAGGGCCCATCGAGCCCAGCACCCTGTCACCGACAGCGGCCAAAAGAACAAGCAATTTGTCCCACCCATTCTAGAAATATTGTATTCCCTCGTCCATTCAATAACATTCTATGGCTTTTTCCTCCGGGAAGCTGTCCAACCCTTTTTTGAAGTCCGCTTAACCACCTTTTCCGGCAGCGAATTCCAGAGTTTACATGTTGAGTGAAGAAAAATTTCCTCCGATTCGTTTTAAATTTACCACACTGCAGTTTCATTGCATTCCCCCTTGTCCTAGTATTTTTGGAAAGCATAAACAGACGCTCCACATCGACCCATTCCATTCCACTCATTATCTTATAGACCTCTATCATATCTCCCCTCAGCCACCTTTTCTCCAAGCTGAAGAGCCCCAGCCTCTTCAACCTATCCTGATAGGGAAGCCGTCCCATCCCCTGTATCATCTTTGTCGCTCTTCTCTGCGCCTTTTCCAATTCCACTATGTCTTTTTTGAGGTGCGGTGACCAGAATTGAACACAATACTCGAGGTGCGGTTGCACCATGGAGAGATACAACAGCAGAATAATATCCTTATTATTGTTTTCCATCCCTTTCCTAATGATACCCAACATTCTATTTGCTTCCTAGCCACAGCAGCACATTGAGCAGAAGTTTTCAATGTATCATTGACGACACCTAGATCCCTTTCTCAGTCCGTGACTCCCAACGCTGAACCTTGCATGACATAGTTATAATTTGGGTTCCTCTTTCCCACATGCATCACTTTGCACTTGTTCACATTAAACGTCATCTGCCATTTAGACACCCAGTCTCCCAGTCTCGTAAGGTAGTTTTTCACAATCTTCCCGCGATTTGACTACTTTGAATAAATTTGTGTCATCGGCAAATTTGATTACCTTACTAGTTACCCCCATCTCTAGCACCGATCCTTGAGGGACCCCGCTAACTACCCTTCTCCATTGTGAATATTGACCTTTTAGACCTACTCTCTGTTTCCTATTTTTCAACTAGTTTTTAATCCACAGTAAGACACTACCTCCGATCCCATGTCCCTCTAATTTCCTCTGTAGTCTTTCATGAGGGACCTTATCAAACGCCTTCTGAAAATCTAGATACACAATATCAACCGGCTTACCTTTGTCCACATGTTTGTTTACCCCTTCAAAGAAACGCAGCAGATTGGTGAGGCAAGACTTCCCTTCACTGAATCCATGCTGACTTTGTCCCATTAGTCCATGCTTTTGAACGTGCTCTGTAATTTTGTTCTTGATTATAGTTTCTACCATTTTGCCCGGCACCGACGTCAGACTCACCGGTCTACAATTTCCCGTGTCTCCTCTGGAACCTTTTTAAAATATTGGCGTTACATTGGCCACCCTCCAATCTTCCAGTACCACGCTCGATTTTAAGGATAAATTACAAATCAATAACAGTAGTTCCGCCAGCTCGTTTTTTAGTTCTATCAGTACCCTAGGGTGAATACTATCTGGTCCAGGAGATTTGCTACTCTTCAGTTTGCAGAACTGCTCCATTACGTCTTCCAGATTTACAGGTATTTCAATACGTTTTTCCAACTCTTCAACTACGAATACCCTGTCTGGCACCAGTATCCCACCCAAATCTTCCTCGGTGAAGACCGAAGCAAAGAACTCATTTAGTTTTTCTGCTATTTCTTTGTCTTCCTTGATCGCCCCTTTTACACACCGGTCATCCAGCGGGCCAACCGATTCTTTTGCCGGTTTCCTGCTTTTAATGTATCTAAAAAAACAAATTTACTTTCAGTTTTTGTCTCTAATGTTATCTTTCTTTCAAAATCCCTTTTTGCCTTTCTTATCAGCGCTTTGCATCTGACTTGACATTACCTATGCCGCTTCTTATTTTCCTCATTCGGTTCCTTCTTCCATTTTCTGAAGGATTCCTTTTTAGCTCCAATAGCCTCCTTTACCTCACTTTTTAACCAAGCCGGCTGTCGTTTGGTTTTCCGTCCTCCTTTTCTGATACGTGGAATATGTTTGGCCTGGGCCTCCAGGATGGTGTTTTTGAACAGCATCCATGCCTGTTGTAGGTTTCTTACCCTTTCAGTCGCTCCTCTAAGTTTTTTTTTTTTAACCCTTTTTCTCATTTGACTTCCTATGTTTACCTCTTTGAAAGCAAATTCAAAGGCGATCATGTTGTGATCACTGTTGTCAAGCGGCCCCCGGACCGCTTCCTCCCGTGTTAGCGTTTAATGCACCTTAACTTTACATGCACGTTAAAAACACTAACACATCTTAGTAAACATATCCCTAAATATCTTATAAATGCAACATGGCAATTTAAAAATATTACATGCTTTAATAGGTAACCAGTGATGTGAATGGAGGAGTAGCCTATTGGTTAGTGAAAGCAGACTTTGATCCTGGGGAAATGAGTTTGATTCTCACTGCAGCTCCTTGTGTACTTAACCCTCCATTGCCCCAGGTACAAATAAGTAGCTGTATATACTATGTAAACTGCTTTGAATGTAGTTGCAAAAACCACAGAAAGCAGTATATCAAGACTATTTCCCTTTCCCCTCCCCTTATCAACATGATCTGACCTCATCTGTCCCAGAATCATCTTAGCTGCAGTATCCTGAATCACTTGAAATCAAATTAGCTGAAAGGAGACAATGAGGCATATTTTCAAAGCACTTAGCCTTCCAAAGTTCCATAGGTTTCTATGGAACTTTGGAAGGCTAAGTGCTTTGAAAATATGCCTCAATGTAAACCATTATAATAGTCCAATTTAGATAGAATCATCACCTGAGCCAGAATTGAAAAATGTTTTATTTCGAAAAAGGGACAACTTTTCCTAAGAGAGTACAATTTATAAAAAGTAGATGTAATAACTGAGTCAATATAAGGTTTCAAAGATAGAGATGTATCTAAATAAATAACTAAGTATCTTTGAGACAGAGGGGCTCATTTTCGAAAGAGAACATTTTTCAAAAAGTGACACAAAGTGGCATTTAGACATTCTGCTTGCCAAAAAATTCAAATTGCTATTTTCAAAACCCATTTGTTAAAACATTTTCTTTGCAGTTCATCAGCAGCGCAGTTAAATTATAAGGGGGCATGTTGGGGGCGTGATTTGGGCATTCCTGACACTTGGACCTTTTTTTTTGCCGTAATGGAACAAAGCGAAAACATCCAGGGCTACAATTTAGACATGTTGATCTAGACCTGTTTTTATCATGACTAAGAACAAGGCCCTAAATGACCACTGGAGGCATCAAGGTATGACCTCCCCTTACTCTCCCACGGGTCACTGACCCCCTCCCACCCTACATAGATATGAAAGAAAGAGTACATACCAGCCTCTATGAGAGCTTCAGATTTTATGGCCAGTCTCATTAGAGCAGCAAGCAGGTCCCTGGAGTAGCCTAGTGGTCACTGCAGGATACTGTAGCGAGGGGAACCCAGGTCCATAATCCACTCTAACTGTAACACTTGTGGTGGAAAGTGTGAGCCTGCCAAAACCCACCAAACACCTACTGTACCCACATATAGGTGACACCTGCAGGTATAAGGGCTATTATAGTGGTGTACAGTTGAGTACAGTACAATATAAGGGAGCAACGGGGAGCAACGATGAGCTGTGTACCTGGGAGGTTTTAGGTGAAGTCCACTGCAGTGCCCCCTAGGGTGCCCCACAGCTCTGCTGGGACGTCTGTGTGGCCAGGCTACTAAGAATGCTGGCTCCTCCTGCATTGCAATGGCTTGATTTTATGCATTTTAATCTTGAACATTTTTTTTAAATGGTCCAAAAAAAGATAGATGAACTGAGCAAAAAAAACATCTAGCAAATGGCCATTTTCAAAACAAAAAGATAAATGTTTTTTGATTTAGAGAATCACTTTATTTAGGACATGTTAAGCAAAACATCCAAAGTCAGATTTAAACATCATATTGAAAATGCCTCTCCACATCAACCTTCAGTGTAAGCCTATCAGGAAAAGACAATTCTTTAGGTATATTTTGACCTACAGGATCTGACCAAAGAGGCTTAGTTTTATCTCTAACTTCCAACTTTCTTGTACAAATCGAGATTTACAATAATGGTAATTATACTAAATCCTGAATCGGTATCAACAAAAACATGTTGTCCACATATGGCACCAAAAAGGGACAACTTATAACAAAAGGATGTCATATATATATATATAAAATAATACTGGGGATAATGGAGAGCCTTCGTCCAACTGGTTGAAATTTGATCTGCCATTTTAACTCTATACCCTTTGATTCTATATGGCGCAGCTTAAGTTGTGCATGCAAATCTGGTCGTATTCTGTATTTGCACGCACAACTTAGGGGTCCTTTTACTAAGGTGCACTAACAGATGTGTGCTAACGATTAGTGTGTGCTAAATGATAAGACACCCATAGGAATATAATGGATGTCTTCTGATTTAGTGCACACTAATCATTAGTGTGCGCTAAATCTGTTACCGTGTCTTAGTAAAAGGACTCCTTATTTAGCTAACAAGCCAACTAGCACCAATAATTGCCAATAAACAAGCAATTATTGACACCAATTGGCATTAATTAGAATTTATACACATAACTAAGGGCCCTGCCTACTAAGCCGCATTGTAGGTGTGCAAACTTTTTAGTGCACACTAAAAAGTAGCACGTGCTAACACTAGAGGCACCCATAGGAATATAATGGGTGTCTCTGTCATTAGTGTGCATTAAAAAGTTAGTGCACCTACAGCGCAGCTTAGTAAACAGGGCCCTAAGTGTATTCAGTAGAACGATGCACGTAAATTCTAAGGTGAATAGCTGAAAAGGCGGCATGGAATGGGCAGCTGGTCGGGCATTTCTAAAATCAACGTGCTTTATTATAGAATACATGTGGTCCGTGCATAATTTAGGCATCAGCATTTACATCACCGTTTACTTGGCATAACTGCGCACGACTAAATTTAGTCACCTGGATGAGCGCTCGGCATATTCTATAAAGTGCACCTAAATTTAGGTGTGTTCTACAACGTATGCCTAAATTTAGCTGTGCTTTATAGAATACACCTAGGTATATATTTTTCTCCGAGGACAAGCAGGCTGCTTGTTCTCACTGATGGGTTGACGTCCTCGGCAGCCCCCTCCATCGGAAAGTTTACTAGCAAAGTCCTTTGCTAGTCCTCGCGCGCCCATGCGCACCGCGCATGCGCGGCCGTCTTCCCGCCCGAAACCGGCTCGAGCCGGCCAGTCTTCTTTCGTCCGCGCTCGGTACGGTCGTGCTACGCCATTCGTGCCCCAGAGAGTCGACCTCGCGCGTCCTTTTTCGACGTGTTTTTCTCATATTTTTCTTCAAAAAAGTTCGGGAAGCGCTCCGGAAGTGTTCCGGAAGACCCTTTCGGGTTTTCTGCCCTTCCCGTATTTTTCTCAGCTTTTGCCCCGTAAGTTTTCTTTCGTTGTCGGGGTAGGCCTATTTTGGCCTCGGTCGAGATTTTTTTCTCCCTTTAAAATTTGGTGCTTCAATTTTCGCCATTTCGGCTTTTGATTTAGCCGGCGTGATTTTTCCGCCCATGACATCGAAGCCTTCCAGCGGCTTCAAGAAGTGCACCCAGTGCGCCCGGGTAATCTCGCTCACTGATAGGCACTCTGCGTGTCTTCAGTGTCTAGGGGCCCAGCACCGCCCTCAGAACTGCAGTCTGTGTTCCCTGTTACAAAGGCGGACTCAGGTAGCGAGATTAGCCCAGTGGAACGTTTTGTTCTCGGGCTCTTCGTCGGCATCGGCACCGGAGGCATCGAGTGCATCGACGTCGTCAGCGTCCGGATCATCTTCCTTGGCGGCCGCTCCATCGACTGCATTGAGGCATCGGACCTCTGCATCGGCGCCGAGGCATCGGGCGACTGCATCGACGTCGGTGGTACCGAGACTTTGTCTGCTGATGTCGTCGGACGGAGGTGCATCGTCAGGAGTGCAGGTGAGGGCTGTCCATTCCCCTGCTGGTGGCGGTGAGCCTTCGGGTGGGTCTCCCTCCTACCCTGAGGGCTCCTGCGGTACAGCCCCCCCGGGATCGACCCTCTTCGGTCTCGGCCCCGAGGAAGCGACGGATGGATTCTACGTCCTCGTCAGTGCCGGGGAGCTCCGGTGACATGCTTCGGAAGAAGTCGAAGAAGCATCGACACCGGTTTCCTCCCCATATTGGCACCGAGAGCTCTGGGTCGCCGAGGGATTCGGCACACAGCAGGCATCGGCACCGAGAGGACCGCTCACCCTCTGTTCAGGAGGTGTCGATGCGCTCCACTCTGGACAGCCCGGAACAGCCTCCTCGCCCGGAACAGGTTCTGACGTCGACGCCTGCATCGACCTCTCAGCCTTTCTCTGCAGCCACTCTAAACGAGAGCCTCCGGGCCGTTCTCCCAGAGATTCTGGGAGAGCTGTTGCGCCCTACCCCTCCGGTACCGGCGGTGCTTGCGCCTCCGGTACCGTCGAGCGTGGCGCCGGCTGGCCCATCGCCCAGGTTGAGGTCCCCGACGTCGGTACCGCGTGCGGTGCCGACCGCGGCCACCTCCCAGGAAGGCTCCCCGACTACGTCGGCGGAGGGAGCTTCGCCGATGCGGGCGAGGGAGTCTACCTCTCGATGCCCCCACCGTGGACGGGGTTCCACCGAGTCGAGCAGGGCGAGGTTGCAGACACAGGTTCGTGAACTTGTGTCTGACACCGAGGGTGAGGCCTCGTGGGAGGAAGAGGAAGATCCCAGATATTTCTCTGACGAGGAGTCTGAGGGTCTTCCTTCTGATCCCACTCCCTCTCCTGAGAGACAGCTTTCTCCTCCCGAGAGTCTGTCTTTTGCTTCCTTTGTCCGGTGGTTGTGGAGGACGAGCCCAGGGCTGAAATGTTTGAGCTCCTGGACTATCCTTCTCCACCTAAGGAAGCGTCCACTGTTCCCTTGCACCATGTCCTGAAAAAGACATTGCTTGCGAACTGGACCAAGCCATTAAGTAATCCCCACATTCCCAAGAAGATCGAGTCCCAGTACCGGATCCATGGGGACCCAGAGCTGATGCGCACTCAGTTGCCTCATGACTCTGGAGTTGTGGATTTGGCCCTAAAGAAGGCTAAGAGTTCTAGGGAGCATGCTTCGGCGCCCCCGGGCAAAGACCCTAGAACCTTAGACTCCTTTGGGAGGAAGGCCTACCATTCTTCTATGCTCGTGGCCAAGATCCAGTCTTACCAGCTCTACACGAGCATACACATGCGGAACAATGTGCGGCAGTTGGCGGGCTTGGTTGATGCTCTTCCCCCTGAGCAAGCCAAGCCTTTTCAGGAGGTGGTCAGGCAGCTGAAGGCGTGCAGAAAATTCCTGGCCAGAGGAGTTTATGACACTTTTGATGTTGCGTCCAGGGCCGCTGCTCAAGGTGTGGTGATGCGCAGGCTCTCATGGCTGCGTGCCGCCGACCTGGAGAATAGACTCCAGCAGCGGATAGCGGACTCGCCTTGCCGTGCGGACAACATTTTTGGAGAAAAAGTCGAGCAGGTGGTAGAGTCTCTCCACCAGCGGGACACCGCATTCGACAAGTTCTCCCGCCGGCAGCCTTCAGCCTCTACCTCTACAGGTAGAAGATTTTTCGGGGGAAGGAAGACTGGTCCTTATGCTTCTGGTAAGCGTAGGTACAATCCTCCTTCCCGACAGCCTGCGGCCCAGGCTAAGCCCCAGCGCGCGCGCTCTCGTCAGCAGCGTGCGCCTCAGCAAGGCCCCGCGGCTCCCCAGCAAAAGCAAGGGGCGAGCTTTTGACTGGCTCCAGCAGAGCATAGCCGACATCCAAGTGTCAGTGCCGGGCGACCTGCCGGTCGGGGGGAGGTTGAAAGCTTTTCACCAAAGGTGGCCTCTCATAACCTCCGATCAGTGGGTTCTGCAATAGTCCGGCAAGGATACACCCTCAATTTGGCCTCAAAACCTCCAAATTGTCCACCGGGAGCTCAGTCTTACAGCTTCCAGCACAAGCAGGTACTTGCAGAGGAACTCTCCGCCCTTCTCAGCGCCAATGCGGTCGAGCCCGTGCCATCCGGGCAAGAAGGGCTGGGATTCTATTCCAGGTACTTCCTTGTGGAAAAGAAAACAGGGGGGATGCGTCCCATCCTAGACCTAAGGGCCCTGAACAAATATCTCGTAAAAGAAAAGTTCAGGATGCTTTCCCTGGGCACCCTTCTCCCCATGATTCAGCAAAACGATTGGCTATGCTCTCTGGACTTGAAGGATGCCTACACACACATCCCGATACTGCCAGCTCACAGACAGTATCTGCGATTTCAGTTGGGCACACGCCACTTCCAGTACTGTGTGCTACCCTTTGGGCTCGCCTCTGCGCCCAGGGTGTTCACCAAGTGCCTAGCTGTGGTAGCAGCGGCACTTCGCAGGCTGGGGGTGCACATGTTCCCATATCTCGACGATTGGCTGGTGAAGAACACATCCGAGGCAGGAGCCCTGCAGTCCATGCAGATGACTATTCGCCTACTGGAGCTACTGGGGTTTGTGATAAATTACCCAAAGTCCCATCTTCTCCCAGTGCAGAGATACCCGACGCGACAGTCGGTTCGGGCAGTCAGTTCTTCAGAACCTGTTTGGGCTTTAGGATCCAACTCCACCCCCCGAGGGCCCTGTTTGTTCTGTTCCAGGCTGCACTCTCAGTTAGTTGGTAAATTTTTTAGGTCAATCTCAGTTCTGTCCTCGCCGTTGCGAGGCCCAATTGACCATGGTTGTTGTTTTGAGTGAGCCTGGGGGCTAGGGACACCCCATCAGTGAGAACAAGCAGCCTGCTTGTCCTCGGAGAAAGCGAATGCTACATACCTGTAGAAGGTATTCTCCGAGGACAGCAGGCTGATTGTTCTCACAAACCCGCCCGCCTCCCCTTTGGAGTTGAGTTTTCCCTTGAAGTGTATTGTTTTGCTACATACTGGACTGGCCGGCTCGAGCCGGTTTCGGGCGGGAAGACGGCCGCGCATGGGCGCGCGAGGACTAGCAAAGGACTTTGCTAGTAAACTTTCCGATGGAGGGGGCTGCCGAGGACGTCAACCCATCAGTGAGAACAATCAGCCTGCTGTCCTCGGAGAATACCTTCTACAGGTATGTAGCATTCGCTTTTTCAGCGCCGATGTTTTAAGCGTGATATATAAAATCTAGTTCATAATCCACCTTATAATCGAAAGAGAAAAACGCCCATATTCTGACCTAAATTGGGAGATGGACGTCTTTCTCTCACGGGCGCCCAAATCGGTATAATCGAAAGCCGATTTTGGGCGTCTTCAACTGCACTCCGTCGCAGGAACGAATAAAGTTGATGGGGGCGTGTCAGAGGTGTGGCGAAGGCGGAACTGGGGCGTGGTTATCAGCCGAGGAGAGATGGGCGTCTTTAGCTGATAATCGAAAAAAAAGGCGTTTTTACCGCGATTTTGCGTCACTTTTTTTGGACACTTTTTTTTCACAAACAAGTCCCCAAAAAGTGCCCCAACTGACCAGATGACCACCGGAGGCAATTGGGGATCACCTGCCCTGATTCCCCCAGTGGTCATTAACCCCTCCCACCAAAAAAACCCCCCACTTCACAAACTTTTTTTGCCAGCCTGTATGCCAGCCTCAAATTCCGTACCCACCTCCATGACAGCAGAATGTGTTCTATCCTCTGACAGCCTTTCCCTGGTTCTGATGTGGCTCTCGGGTGAGTGTGACACCTTTTCTGTTAAGGGCACTGCAGAGTCACATCAGCAATGCATTGTGGTGGGTGTAGGGTATTGGGCTCTGTGATTCCACTAGCTTGTGTTAAATGCTCACGATGTTGGTAGTTGGTAGGCTCTACTCCCATGGTGCTTTTCCCTCTGCTTACTGGGTCAGAGTGTGCCCTGTTTTGTTTCCGGTAGTCCATGAGGTAGTGGCCATTTTTGTAAGCCATTCTACCCTGTTACTGTCTACCAATCTCTCAGTAGCATTCAACCATATAGACCACGGTTTGCTTTTAGACAGATTATGAGATA
This sequence comes from Microcaecilia unicolor, assembly GCF_901765095.1. Classification (NCBI taxonomy): domain Eukaryota; kingdom Metazoa; phylum Chordata; class Amphibia; order Gymnophiona; family Siphonopidae; genus Microcaecilia; species Microcaecilia unicolor. The sequence continues at coordinate 308,577,086 of NC_044033.1, forward strand.
TTGGAGTTACTGACACAGAGTAGCTGTGGTTTCAATCAGTAGGAAAGGTAGGCTCTTCTAAAAACTGGAGGAGACATCTATAAAGAAACAATTCTTTATTGCAAGCGAAGTGACAACGACTCAACACTACACTACGGTGCTCTTCTCTGTTCTGACAGTGGAAGTTTATACCTTATATGAAAGTTTTTTTGTAACAAACTATTGACTTTACACAATCAACTATACATCATAAGACTCCTGAAGAAGGTGCGAGCTAGCGCTGAAACACAGCTGTGTTGAGTCGTTGTCACTTCGCTTGCAATAAAGAATTGTTTCTTTATAGATGTCTCCTCCGGTTTTTAGAAGAGCCGACCTTTCCTACTTCTTGCTTCTGCAACCTTTTACGTAGGAACCAGTGTACCTCCACCCCTTTGGGGTGGTTTTCTTTGCTGCTCTGTGGTTTCAATCATACATGACAAACCAGTCTTTTTGCATTTTCTGGCATAATACATTATCTGACTCATTCCCAGTGAGCTGAGGGGTACCCCAGGGCTCACTACTGGCTCCTGCACTTTTAAATATTATCTTGGCCCCTTTAGCTACACTCATTTCAGGCCTGGGTCTCAGGTGATATTCTTGCAACATTTGACCCTACCAATCCCTCTGCTTTTTCTGTTCTGAATACCAGAGCGGGGACTGCCTTTAGATGGATCCAGGACAATAAAATGAAACTTAAGCTTGGAAAATCAAGGGCTGTGCTTTTTACCCATAAGGCAACTCACATAGCCTTCGATTCTCTCACTCTCCTAGATACACAGATTCCATTTTTTTGACTGTTAAAATCTTAGGGGTCACTACTTATGCTGGTCTCACAGTTCATACACACATCTCTACTACAATTTGTAAATGTTTTTACAGGCTACATCAGATTCAGTCTATCCAACCTTTTTTTGGAACCTGGGGCATTCTGTATACTTGTGCGTGCCCTGGTGCTCTCAAACGTAGCCTACTGCAATGCATTATGTAAAGATCTCTGTCAAAGGAAAATTAGGAGGGTCTTTTACTAAAGCTTAGCTTGAGTTATCTGCATTTTATTGCTATGGGTCCTGCTGCAGATACCTCGAGCTAAGCTTTAGTAAAAGACCCGCTAGGCGCTTGCAGCTTTCCCAAAATATAGCTGTTAAGCTGATCACCAGTGGATGCAAGTATGACCACGTTATCCCCTTCTTAAGTAGAACATTGGCTCCTCATTAAGGTACGTATTATTCATAAAATTCCCACTTTGGTTGGTTCATATCTCTGGTCAACACCAGATTCTTTCCTGCTATTTGACACTTTATTCCCCTATGCAAGCCCTTCACTGTCCCTTCTTTCCACACAATTTTTATGAAGGTTTTTCGTGAATCTATGTTTAATGTTTCATACCCCATCCTCTGGAATAGCCTACTACTACTACTACTTGACATTTCTAAAGAGCTACTAGGGTTACGCAGCGCTGTACAATTTAACATAGAAGAACAGTCCCTGCTCAAGGAGCTTACAATCTAAAGGACAAATGTACAGTCAGTCAAATAGGGGCAGTCAAATTGGGGCAGTCTAGATTTCCTGAAAGGTCTAAAGGTTAGGTGCCGAAAGCAACATTGAAGAGGTGGGCTTTGAACAAAGATTTGAAGATGGGTAGGGAGGGGGCTTGGCGTAAGGGCTCAGGAAGTTTATTCCAAGCATAGGGTGAGGCGAGGCAGAATGAGCGGAGCCTGGAGTTGGCGGTGGTGTAGAAGGGTACTGAGAGGAGGGATTTGTCCAGTGAGCGGAGGTTACGGGCGGGAACGTAAGGGGAAATGAGAGTAGAGAGGTAATGAGGGGCTGCAGACTGAGTGCATTTGTAGGTAAGAAGGAGAAGCTTGAACTGTATGCGGTATCTGATCGGAAGCCAGTGAAGTGACCTGAGGAGAGAGGTGATATGAGTATATTGGTTCAGGCGGAATATAAGACGTGCAGCAGAGTTCTGAACGGCTGAAAAGACAGGTACAAATCAAGGTAAGGTATACACATAAGGATTTATCTTGTTGGGCAATCAAGGTAAGGTATGAGCGGAGCCTGGAGTTGGCGGTGGTGTAGAAGGGTACTGAGAGGAGGGATTTGTCCAGTGAGCGGAGGTTACGGGCAGGAACGTAAGGGGAAATGAGAGTAGAGAGGTAATGAGGGGCTGCAGACTGAGTGCATTTGTAGGTAAGAAGGAGAAGCTTGAACTGTATGCGGTATCTGATCGGAAGCCAGTGAAGTGACCTGAGGAGAGAGGTGATATGAGTATATCGGTTCAGGCGGAATATAAGACGTGCAGCAGAGTTCTGAACGGCTGAAAAGACAGGTACAAATCAAGGTAAGGTATACACATATGGATTTATCTTGTTGGGCAATCAAGGTAAGGTATACACATATGGATTTATCTTGTTGGGCAGACTCGATGGACCATGCAGGTCTTTTTCTGCCGTCATCTACTATGTATGTTACTATGATTGAAGAGGGGATAGATGGTTAAGTGGGAGGCCAGTGAGGAGTAGGTTGCAGTAGTCAAGGCGAGAGGTAATGAGAGCCTGGACAAGAGTACGGGTGGCATACTCAGAGAGGAAAGGGCGAATTTTGCTGATGTTAAAGAGAAAGAAGCGACAGGTCTTGGCTATCTGCTGGATATGCGCAGAGAAGGAGAGGGAGGAGTCGAAGATGACTCCGAGGTTGCGGGCAGATGAGACGGGGAGGATGAGGGTGCCATCAACTGAGATAGAGAGTGGAGGAAGAGAAGTGGGTTTTGGTGGAAAGACGATAAGCTCGGTCTTGGACATGTTCAGTTTCAGGTGGCGGTTGGACATCCATGCAGCAATGTCGGATAAGCAGGCAGATACCTTGGCCTGGGTCTCTGCGGAGATGTCTGGTGTGGAGAGATACAGCTGGGTGTCATCAGCATAAAGATGATACTGGAAACCATGAGATGAGATCAGTGAGCCCAGGGAAGAGGTGTAGATTGAAAAAAGAAGGGGTCCAAGGACAGATCCCTGGGGAACTCCAACAGAGAGCGGGATGGGGGTGGAGGAAGATCCATGAGAGTGTACTCTGAAGGTGTGGTGGGAGAGATAGGAGGAGAACCAGGAGAAGGCAGAACCCTGGAACCCAAATGAGGACAGTGTGGCAAGAAGTAAATCATGATTGACAGTGTCAAAAGCGGCGGATAGATCAAAGAGGATGAGGATGGAGTAGTGGCCTCTGGATTTGGCAAGGAACAGGTCATTACAGACTTTAGAGAGTGCTGTTTCTGTTGAGTGTAGAGGGTGAAAACCGGATTGAAGCGGATCGAGGATGGCATGAGAGGAGAGAAAATCAAGGCAGCGGCTGTGAACAGCATGCTCAAGTATTTTGGAGAGGAAGGGTAGGAGGGAGATGGGGTGGTAGTTGGAGGGACAGGTAGGGTCAAGTGATGGTTTTTTGAGGAGAGGTGTGACTACGGCGTGCTTGAAGGTGTCAGGGACAGTTGCAGTGGAGAGAGAGAGGTTGAGGATATGACAGATGGAGGGGGGTGACAGTATGAGAGATGGTGTTAAGTAAGTTGGTGGGGATGGGATCAGAGGAACAAGTGGTGCATTTCGAGGAGGAAAGAAGGCGGGCGGTTTCCTCCTCGGTGATATCAGGAAAGGAGGAGAAAGAGGCCTGGGTTGGTTGGTTGAGGGAGAGGGTTGAAGGGTGAAGAGGAGGAGGTGACTTGGTAGTGAACTCAAGGTTGATCTTTTGCACCTTGTCGCGGAAGTAGTCAGCCAGTGATTGAGGTGAGAGTGAGGGGGGGTGGGAGCGGAGGGCACTTTGAGGAGGGAGTTAAGGGTGGCGAAGAGACGATGAGGGTTGGCGCTGAAAGAATTGGTCAATTGGGTGTAATAGTCCTGTTTGGGAAGGAAAAGGGAGGACTGGAAGGAGGATAGCATGAATTTGTAATGAAGGAAATCTGAATGGGTGTGAGATTTCCTCCACAGGCGTTCAGCAGATCGGGCGCAGGAGCGAAGGTAATGGATGCATGGGGTCAGCCAGAGCTGGGGATTAGTACGCCTTGTGGGATGGGAGATGGATGGTGCAAGGGTGTCCAGAGCAGAGGAGAGAGTGGCATTGTAAGCGGAGACGGCCTTGTCGACAGACTCGAAGGACATGATGGAAGGGAGGAGATTAGAGATACTAGAGGATAATGTGGGAGGTTCAACAGCCTGGAGATTCCTGGAAGTAGTGGTTAGTGTTGGGCGGGACTGCGGGGAAGGGTGATGAAGTGTGAAGGTGATCAGGTAATGGTCAGAGAGAGAGGAAGAGCTGAGGCGCAGAAATTGGAGGGTGAGCAGGTAGAGGAGAGGATGAGGTCAAGACAATGGCCAGATTGGTGAGTAGGGGTGGTGGAGCTCAGTTGGAGGTTGAAGGAGGAGGTTAGAGTGAGGAACTGAGAAGCATATGAGTCGGATGGGTTATCAGTGTGTATGTTAAAGTCTCCAAGAATGAGGGATGGGGATGAGGGCTCAAGAAAAACGGAGAGCCAGGCATCAAAGTCAGTAAGGAAGGAAGATAGGGACTTATCAGGGGGGTGGTAAATGACTGCAACTCTGAGTGGCAGCGGGTAGAATAGACGGATGGAGTGAACTTCAAAGGATGAGAAGCAGTGAGACTCCTCCCCCTGAGTTACATATGCTGCCATCACACTGGGAGCAGCTCTTAAGAATCATTTGTTTAAATACACATTTGGGTCTACTGGCTGAATTTTATTCCCTGTTTGGCTTTTATCTGTTTTCCCTAGGCCCTTGGAGGCCCGTGTTAGAGCACCAAGCTTGTAGGATTCCTTTCTAGCTTCTTCCTTGTGGAGCATTGTTGTTTTCCCTTTTCATTTTCTGCTTTCCTTTGGAAAATGTAATTCTTTTCCTTGCTTTATTTTTCCTGTTACTAATGGTTTTATTGTTAATTGCTAGGACAGTACATTCCCTGTGCTGGTATTTCAAATAAAGGCAAACTTGAACTTGAGGGGTCCATTTCCTATGGGGTGGGTGGGATTAAGCACATAAGACCAGTTGCAAGACCCCTGATACTTTCATGGAACTTGAAATGAATACAAGTGCTTACAGTGGCCCTTCGAGCCACTGAAGCAAGCTTTGCTTAAGAATGTTCCAGACAGCAGTCACTTCAGCCAGACACATCTGTGGTGTTACTATGAAAGGAATTATATTTAAAAAAAATACATAAAAAAATGACAGGCACTTTCATGCAGTGATGGCTGTATGCCCGATAATGCCTTTATTTTATTTGATTTCTGAGGTTCAAACTTCATGAAAAAATGTGGCTGTTTTTATAAATCTATATGCTCTAGCTTTTGGGTATTCAGGAAGTGCAAAATACCTAAAAAATGTTATTGATCAATGTTGTACATAGCTGCTTCTTTAAAGTCCACCCCCCCCCCCCCCACACACATGTATCATTCTTCTCTATTCTCCTCTGAGACTGTATCTGCTAATTTCCTTCTTCTTTAGTCCCCAGAACTCAAAGATATAGGGATGTTATACAAGAACTGGTAAATAAAAGCAGTGAATTCTGTACTGTGCAAGCAATGCCACATCATCTCCCTGCACTGCCTCTCAGCACTGATAGAAAACAGCCTTTTAAAGGACTTGTCCTTGAGGAGGCAGCAGCAGCCTAGAAGTCCACGTCTCACTGAAGTAGGGGATAATGGAGACACGCTTGAAAACCTTAATGGAATTAGAATGCAGTAAACATGGTTTAGACTTGAATAATATCATTTTCTTGGCCATGGGGCGAAGGTACTTTTCCCTGCAGAAAGAAAACACATAAATAAGTATAAAAGTATTTAATTTAATGTGGCATGCAGCTACTAGCTACATGGGTCATGGTGGCTTGCAATAAACTAAGCACGTGAAACTAAGGGCCCTGTTTACTAAGCTGTGCTGTAGGCGGGCTAGTTTTTTTAGCATGCGCTAAAAATTAGCGCACGCTAAAATGCTAGCACACCTTATTAAACAAGGCCACAAATAACTAAAAAACAAAGAAATCTTACAATAATAAAATATAAAAAAAAAAACAATGTCTATAAAACTCATCCAACCCCCCCCCCCCCCATTACATCATACCGATCAAAAACATCCCAACGTTCCTACAACTTTCAAAAGCCCTTCAGCTACTTGTGAAAAATCTATGTTTTCAATTTTTTCAAAACCTCATAGAATTTGACCTAGCTAATGCTCTGCGGGTAAGAAGCTTTAAATAGTTGAGGAACTGTCCTGCAATATGCGCTGACTTCAAATCTTTTGATGTAGCTGAGATCTTAGGTGTCCTTTTACTAAGCTGTGTTAAAGAGGGCCTGTGCAGTAAGTGAAATACCGCGCAGCCATTTGGGGGAAGGGGGGGAGGGAGCTTTTACCACCATGCATTGAGATGGCAGTAAGGCTTCCTCGGTAACCTGGCGGTAACCACCCGATTGCTGCTGGTTAAGTTCCGGCGCTACAAAAATAGGACATATTTTTGTGGCTCCAGAAATGGCACACACTAGGGGTGGGAGCTGACGATGGGCTCCTGCAGTAGCCCAGCAGTAGTTCCGGATTGGCATGCAGTTAACCCGTGGTGGGCTTACCACTGCTCTGTAAAAGGGCCCCTTAAGGATCCTGAAGAACTGTATCTCTTTAGCTCAGAACTTAGAAGATGTTGTTTGGGGAGGGGGGGATGAGGAGGTCAGGGGGTTTGCTCTTGTTTTCCCTCTCAGTGTATCTGGGTTTCAAAAAGGTTTGGACAGATTCCAGTAGGAAATGACCATATTGAGACAGACATGGGAAGCAACTGCGTGCCCTGGGATTTGTAGTATGGAATGTTGCCACGATTTGGGTTTCTGCCAGGTACTTGTGACCTGGCTTGGCCACTGTTTGGAAAACAGGACAGTGGGCTAGATGGACCACTGGTCTTACACAGTATGGCTATTCTTATGATCCTCAGATCTCAGACCTCTCTACTATGTTAAGAGAAATAGCCTGAGGCTAAAGTTGCCATGAATCATAATGCCGACCTACTGGTACGGTCCCATTTCTCCTCCATGTTTGCCACTACTGTATCTTCAGGCCATGTGAGGGTTCCTTTGAACCAGTACTGGGTTTAAAATTCCTGCCTCTACATATGGTCCTTTTGGCTCTTCCATGCAGAACTATGAATTGCAAGAGGCTCATAAATCGGACTTAAAGAAACAGAGAAGTGACTCAGAATGATCAGTCATGATTTTGACCAGATTTGCAATCCCACTGTTGTACAACAGGCTTTATTGTGACATTTAGGAGCTCATTTACTAAGCCGTGGTTGGCCTACTGCGGTCCTAATATTGTGCTAAAAGAGCAGTATCGTTGGACGCACTGAGGAATCTTGCAATAGTGTTCCATTTAGTGTATGCTAATCCCATGCTGGAAAATATTGTTTATTTCCCAACATGCGAGGTGGAGAGTAGGCATGCCTGTGGGAGGTGGCAGAGATGAAAACGGTAACAGAATTCCAACATGCATGGGATAAACACAAAGGAATCCTGTTTAGAAGGAATGGATCCACGGAATCTTAGCGGAGATTGGGTGGCGACACTGGTAATTGGGAAGTGAAACCAGTGCTGGGCAGACTTCTATGTTCTACGCCCTGATCGTGACTGAATAGATAGGGATGGGCTGAAGTGTAAATTTTAAGGGGCTTGGACGTTAGCTTCAGAACGTTTAGTACAAGAAGAGTTCTGGGCAGACTTCTACGGTCTGTGCCCTGAGAATGGCAAGGACGAATCAAACTTGGGTATACATATGTGGAGGGGCATAATCGAACAGGGGGGCACCCAAGTTTTCCTGAGGATGTCCTCGCAGGACATCCCTGCGAAAGGGTGAGGAAACCCGTATTATCGAAACAATCCCAGTTTTTACCGCGGACCCTGATGCAGGAGTCGAAACCTTGGCCAAAGTTGGGCCGTGGTTAGTGGTGAGAGATTCAGCAAAGTACTGGGCGACTTAAAAGATAAGTCTGTTTTCAACTTAAATCTATCAGCTTTTTTGGAAGAGTTAGTTCAAGTATAAGCAGGAGGTTTTTCAGCCGGTGATGAATGTGTTGGCCTCCCTTACGTTAATCACTGTATTAACAACGGAGTGTCTTCACGTTTATTTGAGGCTTTTCCTCCTTAGACAATTTTACTACATTGTCAAACTGTAGATATCTCATAATTTTGATTGATTTATGAATGAAGTGATAATCTACATGCTTCTGAGTGGTATTTTAACTCACCTTGAGCTCAGGCTCAGAAAGGCAAGTATCTACATCCAAAAATCCAAACCAGAACTTCAAACAAAAACTACCTTTATAGTTTGCGTTTGAAGATCAGTTAGCTTTGTGACTATAAAACATAGTATAGTCAACACATGCGTTCTGTTTGCATGTATTTTTAAAAATTAAATATACACCTGTATAGTTTTTTCTCACGAAACTGCATGGAAAACCAACATCCATGTTCTTACCATTGGTCATTCTGAGCTGTTGTGTGGTTTGAGCAGATTCTCTGGCACACTTGTGTGACCTGCAGATTTTGCACAATTCAAGCCAGAAGACAGCAGCAGCATGCCTTGTGGTAAGAATGCAGGTAGAAGACTTCTGTACGGTTTTCAGGGAACACTGGCTAAAAGTATGCACCTTTGGAAAGAATGCTTATAATTCCATTTAGGTGGATTCAGTCATTATCCACGGGATTCTGTATAGAGTGACTTAAGTTTCATGTGCAAATCCAGTTGTATTCTGGATTTGTGCACACAACTTAATTCGTTAACAAGCCAATCAGTGTCGATACTTGCCCCTTAACAAGCAATTATTGACACTGATTGGCATTAATTAGAATGTATGTGCAGAACTGTCTAAGCATATTCTATAACGTGATGTGTGCACATTCTAAGTTGCATAGTTGAAAAGGTGGGGTGGAATGGGTGGGTCATGGGCATTTCTAAAATCTATGTGTGGTTAGAGAATACACCCTGTTCACGCATAATTTAAACATCGGCATTTAAACCAAGTAACTGCCCGCAACTAAATTTAGTTACACAGATGGGCACTCGGTGTATTCTATAAACAGTGCTGAAATTTAGCCTTATTCTATAAAGTACTCCTAAATTTAGGCATACTTTATAGAATATGCCTAGGTGTATTTCATTTCAGCACCAATTTTGTAGGCATGATGTACGTAATCTAGTCCTATATCCACACAACCCAAGTTTTACTGTGTAGTGCCTGAGTTTGTCTGCTTTGCAAAGCTTTTTCTTACAGAGAAAGAAGAAAAGCCATAGCCAACAAAGGTCAGGAGCCTTTGAAAATACACCCCTGAATGACTTCTGTCCAGGGTCCTGAATTCTGGGCTAGATGGTGACTAAAATCTAGGTCAGTGATGGCGAACCTTTCAGAGACCGAGTGCCCAAACAGCAACCCAAAATCTAATTATTTATCGCAAAGTGCCATTCCCCCTCCCGTCCCTCTCCCCAGTCCCCCCTCCCCCTCCCCTTTCCCCCTCCCCCCTCCCCTTCCCCCCTCCACCTCCCTCCAAGTTCCAGGCCCCCTCCCTCCCTCCCAGTTCCAGAGTCGGCCCTCCCTCCCTCCCCCTGAGTTGCAGGGTCCCCTCCTCCCTCTTCCCTCCCTCCCTCCCAGTTCCAGGGGTAACAAAGGAGAGAATGTGTATATATCTGTGAGAAAGTATTAAGGGAGGGTGGAAGAGAGACAATAAATAAGCCTACCCACCCCCACCCTCAACTTCCACTGCCAATTAAACTTCTAACTAATCTATAAAGAATTTCACGGTGACAAAAAACTCCAAAGTTTGGGGATATTACCTGGGCCCTGTCTGCTGTGCTCCTCCAACTGCAAGTCAAGATTCTTCTCTTCTGCTGAGTGCCGACGATACCGGTGGCTCGGCGGGGGTGGAGTGCAGCACTGCAGCTGAAGCAGAAGGCGGGAGTCACAGAGCGGCTGCTGCACTGAAGACCAGTGGGTGGGTGCACTGACGTGCTGGCGCCTGGCGCAGGGGGAGGAAGACGTGACACCATGACGTTTAGTCCAGATGGCCTGGATTAGAGACGGAGCAAACTTCCTTGGGCAGGACTCAGGAGAGAGGAGCCTTACAGTGGGCGGAGATGACGCAGTGAGCGAGGCAGCAAATGCAGCGTAAGTGGAAGGTGCACACCGGCGACACCCCCCTACTGGCTGCAAAGCCGAACAGCCAATGCAGTGGCTGTCTGGGCTGCAGTGCCGCGATTACTTGTTTTTTTTTTCTTTTTGTTTTTGTAGCAGCCACGAAGGATGAAGGGAAAGTGGCTGGGTGTGCCTGCCAACAAAGAGGGCCCTGCGTGCCCTCTCTGGCACTTGTGCCATAGGTTTGCTATCACTGATCTAGGTGTATCCGATTTACATGCCTAGTGGTATTCTATAAGCCACATCTACATTTAGACGCGGTTTATTGAATAGTGCATAGGCCGCGTGGCTGCATCTAGATTTAGGTGCAGCCATTTATGCTAGTGAGAAGCTGGTATAAACGCCTGTGCCTAAATCTAGGTGTGCTCCCCAAAATTCTATAACCACACATGTAGATTTGATTGATTCCCCCAACATGCCCACACTCCTTCCATTGTCATACCCCCTTTGTGGCTAGGCATGCTGGAATTTACATATGTCTCTTTTTAGAATACACCTAAAAAGATGTGCACGTAAATTCCAATTATTGCCACTTAGTGTTGATAATTAGTCATAATCGGACAATTAACACCAATAATAGGCTAATTAAATAATTGAGTAGTGTGCATAAATTGGCCATTTGCACAATTTAATGCACGCTACTCAGCGCATCATATATGGAATCTGGAGGATAATACCCAGGCAAGGATGTTCACAGTTTCTCCAGCATGTACAGCGAGAGTGGCCATTTCAGAAAAAAAAAAATGATCGTAAAAAGAGTTGCATCACTTGGGGCCTTGCACATGTAAGCAGCAACATCTATGCATGAAGATGTTAATCATGCTACACACATATATTCCAATATTCAGTTCAATGTGGCTTACATTAGTAATATTCCATACAAATGAGAATGTAAGAAATACAAAAAAGAGTTAACAGAACATTAGAGAAACCTGGTTGGTAGACAATGAGGAGGGATTAATCATTGCAATTAAGACAGTTGCATTAAACCATTCATGTAAGAACTTGTTGAAAAGGATTCTTCAGGAATTTGTGGAAAGTCAGGTTGTTGCTGATCATGTAACTTCCCTTGAAATAGAATTCCATCATTTGGTGCCTAAGGGGCCCTTGCAAGCATCTACGCATGCCCAATGTGTGCCAAAATGGAGTTCCTGCATGGCTCTTGAGGTAATTTCATTTTTAGTGCGCATCCGATACACGTGTCCGAAAAATAATTTTTATTTTTGGACATGCATATTGGGCGCACACCAACTGGCATTTGACGCGCATAGGTCATTACCATCCGGTTACCGCATGAGACTTTACTGCTAGGTCAATGATCTCAGATGCAAAATGGATGCGTGACAATTTTCATTTTGCCACATGTCCATTTTTGGCAAAAATTTAAAAAGGCATTTTTTTGCAGGTGTGCTGAAAAATGATTCTGTGTGTGCCCAAAACATGTGTCTACTCTACTGCAGGCCATTTTTCTGTGTACCTTAGTAAAAGGACCCCTAAATGAGAAAAATCTCTAGTTAGTGCAGATATATACTTGATGTTTTCGTATCTAGAATGAGGTAGTCCCTTGCATGAAGATGATCCTAGCTTTGATAGGAAGTCAATGCAATTTAATAAGGAGTGAGAACACCCTGTCAAATTTAGAAACTTTGTAAACCGATCTAGCAACTGTATTTAGAGTTGTTTGCAATTTCTTTATTATATATTCCTTTTACCTAAATAAACAGCATTGCAATAATCTGTGATATAACTAGTGTTTGAACAAATGAACAGAAAGTGGTTGTTGGAAAGAATGGTCTGATTATTTTTAATCTTTAGAGAGTCTTGAAGCCTTTGGTGACCACAGAATTCATTTGGTCCTCACAGGTCAGGAATTGATTGATAATGACCCCTAATATTTTTAACTTAGACTCCAGCAGGTAAGTTGTTTGATTGATGGTGGAATTGTTATACTCATGTATGCTACTAGGGTTAGATATAATTAGGAATTTAGTTTTTTCTCTGTTCAGTTTGAGATGAAAAGTAGATGCCCAGTCTTCCATCAGATCCAGGCTACATCTGTATTATTTTGTAAAGCTCAAATGGTTTTGATTTTTGGCACTCATTTTGTCTATAAAATGAATAGAGGCTTCAAAAGATGTCACTTCCATTCTAAAAGGCACACAGGACCAGATCAGATGTCATCAGAGGAGATGACATTACTTATATCTGTACCTCAAAAGCTTCATACACAATATAAATTGGCTTTTCTCATAGTTTCAGTGTACTTCTACTAGTTGTGTTGAAAGATATAATTTGATTCCCTCCCAAATGACAATTAAACATTAACTCTACTAAAGAAACACATTTCATATCTGTTGTGCAGAACAGCCCAGGATTGCCCAGTCACTTATATAACACGGGTGGTTAAACAAAGGGTTGTGGAGCTAATGATCATCCTGAGTTAGAACTTTGCCTTCAGGAGTTTATTGGCTCTGGGACCAGTTGCAGGCTGAAGGTTGCATCAACATTCTGTCACCATTTCTGTATATGAACAGAAGGGCCAGAGAAGTGCAGAATCACAGGGCAGCTTTGTGTGTTTATAGGCCCCCCAGTGCTTTCTCAAGCTGAAATAAACAGTGCTGGAGATTTTTTTGTTTCTAAAGATTCCCTAGAACTGAGCTGCAGGATTTTCATTCAGGATGTGGAAGTGCCCTTCTGTCTTGTGTTTTGCTATGGTTTCCCCATGGTGCTGGTGCTACTACTACTACTATTTAGCATTTATATAGCGCTACAAGGCATACGCAGCGCTGCACAAACATAGAAGAAAGACAGTCCCTGCTCAAAGAGCTTACAATCTAATAGACAAAAAATAAATAAAGTAAGCAAATCAAATCAATTAATGTGAACGGGAAGGAAGAGAGGAGGGTAGGTGGAGGCGAGTGGTTACAAGTGGTTACGAGTCAAAAGCAATGTTAAAGAGGTGGGCTTTCAGTCTAGATTTAAAGGTGGCCAAGGATGGGGCAAGACGTAGGGGCTCAGGAAGTTTATTCCAGGCGTAGGGTGCAGCGAGACAGAAGGTGCGAAGTCTGGAGTTGGCAGTAGTGGAGAAGGGAACAGATAAGAAGGATTTATCCATGGAGCGGAGTGCACGGGAAGGGGTGTAGGGAAGGACGAGTGTGGAGAGATACTGGGGAGCACCAGAGTGAATACATTTATAGGTTAGTAGAAGAAGTTTGAACAGGATGCGAAAACGGATAGGGAGCCAGTGAAGGGTCTTGAGGAGAGGGGTAGTATGAGTAAAGCGACCCTGGCGGAAGATGAGACGGGCAGCAGAGTTTTGAACCGACTGGAGAGGGGAGAGGTGACTAAGTGGGAGGCCAGCAAGAAGCAGATTGCAGTAGTCTAAACGAGAGGTGACAAGGGTGTGGACGAGGGTTTTGGTAGAAAGAAAGGGGCGGATTTTACGGGTGTTGTAAAGAAAGAAACGACAGGTCTTGGCGGTCTGCTGGATATGAGCAGAGGAGAGAGAAGAGTCAAAGATGACCCCAAGGTTTCGAGCTGAGGAGACAGGGAGAATGAGAGAGCCATCAACAGAAATAGAAAACGGGGGGAGCGGGGAGGTGGGTTTGGGGGGGGGGAAAATGAGAAGCTCGGTTTTGGTCATATTTAATTTCAGGTGGCGTTGAGACATCCAGGCAGCAATGTCAGACAAGCACGCTGAAACTTTGGTTTGGATGCAAGGTGAGATATCAGGGGTAGAAAGGTAGATTTGGGAGTCATCAGCATAGAGATGGTAGGAAAAGCCATGGGATGAGATTAATGAACCAAGGGAAGAAGTGTAGATAGAAAAGAGGAGGGGACCAAGAACAGAACCCTGAGGTATGCCGACAGAGGGATAGAAGTAGAAGAGGATCCACCAGAGTGAACACTAAAGGTGCGGAGGGAGAGGTAGGAAGAGAACCAGGAAAGGACAGAGCCCTGGAATCCAAGTGAGGACAGGGTATCGAGAAGTATGCTGTGATCGACAGTGTCAAAAGCAGCGGAAAGATCAAGAAGAATGAGGATGGAATATTGACCTCTGGATTTAGCCAGTAATAGGTCATTGGAGACTTTAGTAAGCGCAGTTTCGGTTGAGTGGAGAGGGCGAAAACCAGATTGTAATGGGTCAAGAATAGCATGTGAGGAGAGAAAATCAAGGCAGCGGCGGTGAACAGCACGCTCAAGTAATTTGGAGAGAAAAGGAAGGAGGGAGATGGGTCGGTAATTAGAGGGACAAGTAGGGTCAAGTGAAGGCTTCTTAAGGAGAGGTGTGACCACAGCATGTTTAAAGGCAGCAGGGACAGTCGCAGTGGAAAGTGAGAGGTTGAGAATGTGACAGATAAAAGGAATAAGAGTAGGAGAGATGGCATTAAGAAGGTGGGTGGGAATGGGATCAGAGGAACAGGTGGTACATTTTGAGGAAGAAAGGAGAAGTGTAGTTTCCTCAATAGTAACTTCAGGAAAGGAGGAAAGGGAATGAGGGGAAGGAGAGAGAGGGGAACGGACTAGTGGAGGGAGAGCTGGTGAGGTAGAGAAAGCAAGGTTTATCTTTTGAACCTTGTTGTGAAAGAATTCAGCAAGGGTCTGAGGAGATAATGAAGGGGGAGTTGGGGGAGGGGGCACCTTGAGGAGAGAGTTCAATGTGGTGAAGAGAAGTCGAGGATTAGAGCCAAGAGAGTTGGTCAGTTGGATATAATAATCCTGTTTGGCACGTAAAAGAGCAGATTGGAAGGAGGTCAGCATGAACTTAAAGTGTAAGAAATCAGCAAGGGCCCGAGATTTCCGCCAGAGGCGTTCGGCGGAGCGGGTACAGGAACGTAGGTAGCGGATATTAGAAGTCAGCCAAGGTTGGGGTTTTGTACGCCTTACAGGGCGGGTCATCAAAGGTGCAAGAGTGTCTAAGGCAGAGGATAGAGTATTGTTGTAAGAAGAAACAGCCTCGTTGACAGACGTGGATGGTGCCACAGTAGAGAGGAGGTTTGAAACATGGGAGGATAGAGATGAAGGGTCAATATCGTGAAGATTCCTAGATAAATTAGATAGGATAGGACGGGACTGGGAGGGAGGAGATTTAAGTGTGAAAGTTATAAGATGGTGATCAGAGGAGGGATGATCAGAGGCAAGGAAACTAGAAGGTGAACAGTTGGAGGAGAAGATGAGATCAAGACAGTGACCATTTTGATGAGTGGGGGAGGTGGAGCATAGTTGGAGATTAAAGGACGACGTTAAAGCGAGTAACTTGGAAATATAAGAGTTGGAAGGATCATTAGCAGGAATATTAAAGTCACCAAGGATGAGAGAGGGGGAGGAAGGATCATGGAAGAAGGCAAGCCAGGCATCAAAGTCACTGAGAAAGGATGAAAGGGACTTATCAGGGGGACGATAAATGACTGCTATTCGAAGAGGCAGAGGAGAGAAAAGGCGGATAGAGTGGACTTCAAAGGAGGAAAAACAGTGAGATTGAGGTGGAAGAAGGGGTTGAAATCTGGAGGAGGGAGAGAGAAGTAGTCCAACACTGCCCCCACGGCCAGCAGGGCGAGGAGTATGTGAAAATAGATAACCACCACTAGTTGTATGTTTTGTACATGAATTACACTGCATGTGCTGGACTGCATATTATGGTCCTCTGTGTTGGTTGGGATGTTGTGCCTGTGATAGAAATGATGAGAGTTATCATGAGAGGATTGGAATATCCTCACCTTGTTTCTCAAAACTCATCAATATGTTTGAAAGTAGTTATTCAGAAGCACTTTTATGGTCGATGGCAGGACTGACAATATCCGACAAGAATCCCTGCAGGCGCCATAATTGCAGGCACGCTAAAATGTTAACATGCATACATCGTTAGCGCGCCTTAAAATTGTAGGTGCCTACACGGTTAACGCGCCTAAAAAGTGTAGGCGCCAACACTAAGGCACCTACACTTTGTAGGCATTTTCAAATAATGATGCGCTAGCAGTTTAACACGCCTACACTTTTAAGGCGTGTAATCCATGAAAGGTGCCTAAAGTGGATAGCACACCTACAAAGTGTAGGCGCCTAAGCTTTTTAGGCTCATTCAAAGAAGTAACATGCTAGCTGTTTAATGTGCCCACATCTTTAGGTGCGTTAACCATGAAGGCGCCTACACTTTGTAGGCGTGCTATCTACTGTAGGCATCTTTCACGGATTACGCGCCTTAAAAGTGTAGGCGCATCAAAAAGCGCTAACGTGCCACTTCTTTGAACGCGTCTTGAAAGTGTGGGCACGTTATATCATTATCACGCGCAAACTGTGTAGGCGCATACAGTGGATAGCGCGTCTATAAAGTGTAGGCGACTACACGGTTAGCGTTGAACCTGTTGGCGCCTATAACACTGCTACACATGCTGATTATACTGATGATGTTTATTTATAAAAATGTGTTTCATTTACTGCCAGGCTGTTCTGCCCTGAGGTGGCTGAATGCAGATTTCTAAATATTTTAGTTGTAAAGCACTTTGTTGGACGAAGAGGCTTGAATCCCAACTCTATCTTCTGGAATGTTTTCCTCATCTACAAGTGAGCTGCGCTGTAGATCTCCTGGGTACTTTCAGTGCTCATCCTTCCATGCAGTAAGCTGTCAAGGGGTCAGACTTAATCAGCAAGCCCTGTGTGCAGATCAGGCAACGCTGAGTGAGCATGAGACCTCAGTTACTGTCTAACAAGAGAGAAAACACCATATCAGCAAAAGACAAGCCTTCACTGCCAAGAAAAAAAAAAGACTTCTAGGAATGTAGGAGCTGATCTGGGGTGAGTATGGAGACTAGAACTGCCTACCAGACATGCCCTGGCCCCTATGGAGAAATCAAATGCACTACTTGCTCCATATGGGGAGAATCTCAGCTCAAGGAGGTGGGGAAAAGATTAACAGTGACTTGCCCAGAATCACAGGGATCTGCTGTAGAAATTGATCCCCATATATATATATTTATATTTATAAAATAGTTCACAAAATTTTTTTGTGTGAGCAAATATCACAGAATCAATGAAAAGTAGGGGCTTGAGTGTAGCTAGCATCCATAATTGGAGGAGTAGTGTAATGGGCTGGGGAACTAGGATCAATTTCTACTGCAGATCCCTGTGATTCTGGGCAAGTCACTGTCGGGGCTCATTTTGAAGAGAAAAATTCCAAAAAGTGACATAAAGCAGCATTTGGAAGAATTGCCAGCTTATTTTTGAAAGAGAAAGACGCCCATATTTCGACCCAAATTGGGAGATGTGCGTCTTTCTCCCGTGGGCACCCAAATCGGTATAATCGAAAGCCGATTTTGGGTGTCTCCAACTGCAGTCTGTCACAGGAACGGACAAAGTTGACGGAGGCATGTTGGAGGTGTGGTGAAGGCGGGACTGGGGCATGTTATCGGGTGAGGAGAGATGGGCGCGCTCGGCCAATAATTGAAAAAAGAAGGGCGCCAGAAGCAAGAATTTGGGTCACTTTTTCTGGACCCTTTTTTTCTCACGAACAAGTCCCCCAAAAGTGCCCCAACTGCCCAGATGACCACCGGAGGGAATCGGGGATGACCTCCCCTGACTCCCCCAGTGGTCACTAACCCCCTCCCACCCAAAAAAACAACTTTAAAAACTTTTTTTCCCAGCCTGTATGCCAGCCACAAATGTCATACCCAGCTCCATCACAGCAGTATGCAGGTCCCTGGAGCAGTTGTTAGTGGGTGCAGTGGACTTCAGCCAGGTGGACCCAGGCCCATCCCCCCCTACCTGTTAAACTTGTGCTGGTAAATGGGAGCGCTCCAAACCGCCCCCAAAAACCACTGTACCCACATCTAGGTGCCCCTCTTCAGCCATAAGTCCTATGGTAATGGAGTACAGTTGTAGGCAGTGGGTTTTGGGGGGGGGGGAATTTGGGGGGCTCAGCACCCAAGGGAAGGGAGCTATGGACCTGGGAGGTATTAAAATTTTTTTTGTTACAAGTGCCCCCTAGGGTGCCCGGTTGGTGTCCTGGCATGTGAGGGGGACCAGTGCACTACGAGTCCTGGCCCCTCCCATGACCAAATGTCTTGGATTAGTTCATTTTTAAGCTGGGCGCCTTTGGTTTCCATTATTGCTGAAAACCAATACCGCCCAGCTCAAATCTGCCCAAATCCGATGCATTTGCCCGGCACAAACCGTATTATCGAAACAAAGATGGATGCCCATTGTTTTTCGAAAATACGGTCTGTCCCGCCCCTTCACGTACCCATCCTCGGAGATAGATGCCCATGGAGATGGGCATTCGCGTTTGATTATGCCCCTCTTGGTGTCCAAATTGGTGTTTTTGAAACCAATTTTGCAGATGTTTATCTATGCAATTCATTTTGGTCCTTGATCATGGACATCACACCGTAGCTTTCCTGCACTAACCAGTTAGCATGTCCACATTATAAAACAGGTGTCAGTAAAGTGCCCCTATTCTGCTCCCATTATATGGGGCAGCTTGTGCTTTCTGTAACAGATTACGTACGTGTCTGTGTATTTATTAAGCTGTGTATATAGACCAGGTTCCTGATTTCTATGGTTTTCTGTGTTAAGCCTTTATGAACACCTGTGTTCTGCTCTCAGTGCCTTTTAGAGCTTTTATTACTGCCTGCCTCGGGGCATGCTGGGAGGAGCAGAATTTCCCCCTCCCTCCAATTGGTCTCCTGAGGTAAAAGGGCCCCAGAACCTGCCATGGTGGGAATCTGTGGGATATAAATGTTCTAAATAAACCCATAGTGATTTTTCACCTGCTCTGACTGCTACTGCGGTTACTATTAGAGCTGTGTGTCACGACCCTGGGTTGTGCCTTGCCCCTGACCTACCTGCGGGCCTCAGCAGACAGTGAGGATTAGCTCCATGGTCTTCCAGGGGCTGAACCTTGGGTCAGGGTGGTAGCGTGGCAGGATCCCGGTGCTCCGCTATTGGGTGTTCTAGAGGGTTGCCCCTTCCCAACCTACCATGTCGGCGACTGCTGGATCCGTAGGGTGCGAGCACATGCATCAGAAGTGCACTTCATGGCCCACTTCTGGGAGGCTGGAGGGATGCCCCCTGATGATGTCAGGCTCCCCATACCACTTAAGGTAACCCGGCTCCTTCTCTCATCGCCTTCTCAACTGCTCTACCTTCTTAGCATTGCCTCCGGCCCAGCCTTACTGTTCCTGTCTCCTGGCTAGCCTTGCTGTTCCTGTCTTCAGCCCAGTCTCAGCGTTCTGCCTTAAGCCCAGCCTCTAGTGTCCTGCCTCTCCAGCCTTTGAATTACTGTTTCCAGCTCAGCCTCTGTGTTCCATCTCCTGCATTATCCTGAGTTCCTGTCTCCAGTCCTGCCTCAGTGGTCCAATTTCCAGTCCTATGTTCCAGTGTCCTGCCCATCTCAAGGGCTCTTTTCAGAGCCACGCTAGGTCCTGGTTTAGCCAGGCCTGCCCCCAAAGGCTCTTTTCAGAACCACTCCAGGTAACCTGGCTCCTTCTTCCATCACCTTCACAACTCCTCTGCCTTCTCAGCTTTGCCTCCGGCCCAGCCTTGCTGTTCCTGTCTTCAGTCCAGCCTCTAGCATCCTGCCTCCAGTCCAGCCTCTGAGTTCCTGTTTCTAGCCCTGCCTCAGTGTTCTGGTTTCCAGTCCTGCATTCCAGAGCCACTCCAGGTCCTGGTTCTGCTAGACCTGACCCCCAAGGGCTCTTTTTCAGGGCAACTCCAGGTCCTGGTTCTTCTGGGCCTGCCCCCAAGTACCTTTTTTTTCAGTGTCTTCTACTAGACTCCTCTACTCTAGAGTGACTCATCTGCCATCTGTCAGGACCCTCCTGACCTCTGGATTGGAAACCCGGTGAGGCCCAAGGGCGTACCATCCAGACCCAAGACAATGTGTTTCAGTATTTCAAATTGCCAGCCACTGACAGTTCCATCTCTCCGGGAGAGGGGCTAATCACAGACATGGACTCTCTGTATGTACAGAATTCCTAATCTGGCTCAACACAGCTGTAAGTGACTGATTAATTTGTCTTTATTTTCATTTTATATCAGAGTACATTTGGTGAGTTGCAACAATGTTAATTACTATCTTTCATTTGATCTTAAAGAAACATGTATCTTGTTGAAAGACTCATCTTGTTAACACTCTCTGTGTATAAATATATATATATTTTGAGAAGGCAAGCCCCAGAAATTCCCCAGTGAAGCAGTTGAGCCCAGAACTACGGGTCCCAGAAATCCTTGCAAGAATGAGAGAAGAGAGTAGTCCTAAAAAAATGGAATGGATTCCCAGCCCCAGCAGGGGGAGCAATGGCTCGAGGCAGGGTGAGCCTGTTACTCCCTTCCCCACTAGAGGGAGAGGGAAGGATGAAGCTCAGTTTCCCTGGCTTCCGCCATCAGTATAAATCACAGCACCAAAATGGTACTAGTATCTGCAATGAACTCGTTTAAACAAGCAATCGCAACCGGAAACAACATACTCCTCCTACAATTCGACATGTCTAGCGCCTTTGACATGGTTAACCACAAAATACTACTACACATACTAGAATACTTCAGAGTTGGAGGCACAGTTCTCACATGGTTCAAAGGATTCCTGAAGACAAGATCATACCAAGTTACAACCAATGAGGACATGTCACTCCCATGGACACCTGAATGCGGAGTTCCCCAAGGATCCCCCTTATCACCAACTCTCTTCAACCTAATGATGATACCGCTAGCTAAACTTCTAGCCAACCAAAACCTCAATCCCTATATATATGCAGACGATGTCACGATCTACACTATCTCACAGATAGGCTGCAGAGAATACCTTCTCCTGCTTTAGACTTAGCCTGGCCTCAGAATGACATCCTATAGTATATCTCCTATCAAACTGAGCTCTCTTTTTCATCAAGCACTGCCATTTCCTCCCCTCACCCTCCCCACTGACAGTTTGAACTTCGTGGGTGTGGCTTGGATCTCTTTCAGGGAGTGAAAACTAACAACTTATAGCAGCAGCTTCAGAGAGCATTTTCCATCTCACAGATAGGCTGCAGAGAATACCTTCTCCTGCTTTAGACTTAGCCTGGCCTCAGAATGACATCCTATAGTATATCTCCTATCACCTTCTCCCACTACTCCAACCAGAGTTACACCTAATCACACTGACCACCCTTCAACATCTTCTGTCCTTCTGTGACTGTTCTCTTGTGCTTGACTGCTTAAATATTTTAAATTTAAATGCTTTACTTTTTGTCTATTAGATTGTAAGCTCTTTGAGCAGGGACTGTCTTTCTTCTGTGTTTGTACAGCGCTGCGTACACTTTGTAGCGCTCTAGAAATGTTAAATAGTAGTAGTAGTAGTCACGATCTACATCCCATTCAAAGATGATCTAAACAAAATCACCAATAAGATCAACCAAAGCCTCCAAACTATGCACTCCTGGGCGGATGCGTTCAAACTGAAACTCAACGCAGAGAAAACACAATGTCTTGTACTAACCTCACAACACAACAAAAACAACTACTCCAAAATAACAACACCATACTGTTCTATTCCCGTCACACAAAACCTAAAAATTCTTGGAGTGACAATCGACCGAAACCTCACACTCGATACCCATGTTAAGAATACAACGAAGAAGATGTTCCACTCCATGTGGAACCTCAAAAGAGTAAAACCTTTCTTCCCAAGATATGTCTTCCGCACCTTGGTACAGTCAATGGTAATAAGTCACCTGGACTACTGTAATGCACTATACGCTGGCTGCAAAGAACAGACTATCAAAAAAACCTCCAGACAGCCCAGAACACCGCCGCTAGACTCATATTTGGAAAACCTAAATATGAAAGTGCAAAACCCCTAAGAGAGAAACTTCATTGGCTCCCACTCAAAGAACGCATTGCGTTCAAGATTTGCACGATCGTACACAAAATCATTCACGCAGACGCCCCAATCTACATACATAACATATGCTAAACCTTGTGGACTTGCCTCCCAGAAATGCTATAAGATCATCCTGCAAATTTCTCAATCTACACTTCCCCAGCTGTAAAGGACTAAAATACAAGCAGCTACACTCCACCACCTTCTCCTACTTGAGCACGCAGCTATGGAACGCTCTACCTACTGACCTGAAAGCTACTGACGATATAACAAACTTCCGCAAATCTCTGAAGACACATCTCTTCCAAAAAGCCTATAAAGAAAACAAATAAACTACAAACTACCTCAACAATCCACACAATTAATACAGCTCGCCTCTATCCTACCTAACACCTTCCTCTATCTTCCCTCACCTAACCTCCAAACTTTAATAATTGTTCCCGTTATCATGAAGCGATTCTGTTGACCCTCCCTTACCTAATCCTCAAACACTAAGAACCATACCTGTGATCATGAAATGAAATGATTATGTCATCACCATACTCTGTAAGCCACATTGAGCCTGCAAATAGGTGGGATAATGTGGGATACAAATGCAAAAAAAAAAAAATATATTTATATATATATATATATATATATATATTCCATTTTAAGTCTATTGATTTTATATACATGTCCAATTTATACATTTACCTTTTATATATATGGTTTATATATTGATTTTTAATGTACCTTAAGTGAATTTCATTATCCATGTTTTAATTCATACTGTTATTATATCTAGTTGTCAGAATAATTTTGCACACTTGCTTTAAGATTTTAAATGTATGTCTGTTTCATACACTGCACTTTTCATTATTATTCTTTTTTACTCTTCATTATTTTTTTAACTCTATAATTAATGGTTGACATTTTTTATAAGTATTATTATTATTTATGTTGTAATTTGTGTTTTTTTTATAGTTTTTGATTATTATGTTTGATACAGACCCCTGACCGCTGTGTGCCAAAACACGGCCCATGTCAGGTCCACATTAGAAGACTGGCTTTTATACTGTAATTAAAGGAACTGTGTCCCATTTTTGAAGGCTCTTGTTGGTTTTTTTTTGCTGTATTTTGGTCTTTGTTGTACTTTGTACCCTCTCTCTGTTGTTGTATAATTCATTTATCTTGACATCCACTGCATTAAATGAAGAACTGGATTAAGGATTGGATCTCTTCTTTGGTAATAAGCAGCCCCAGGTTTAATTGTCTGGATATAAAGAGCCGAAATTAATGCCGTGTAGAGGCCAGAAAGAGATCCCATGATAATTATTTTATGTCTACGCGCTAATGGCAACATGGCCATTAATTAAAAAATATAGAGGATCCAAGATGGCATCTGTATAGGACGTATATGTAGGACACTCTGACTTACCCAGTGATTTTTAGCTTGTAAGTGGTAAACTTTGCTCTGATGGGCAAACAGAAGGGAAAGATTTGGGGTGTCCCCCCACCACCTCCACCAGGGCCCCCACTTTGAAAGTTGACATTGGATGTATTTCAGGTGACTGCTTTGTCTGCTTCGCTCCCCTCTTCTGTTGAGCCAGCGATTGGAGCAGCCAGCAGCAGTTTGAATGGGGCGTTGCTTAGCCCCATCGAATGTGCAGCTCCCCTTCCATCCAGAAGCAGCGATGCCAAGGTGGAACAATGAGTGGCAGATTCTCCTGAGAGGTTTTCTTCATTGTTGCAGTTGGGGGGGGGGGGGGTCCATCCTCAACGATTTCCTCTGCTAAGGATGGAGCTATCCTGAAGTAGGGAGGTGGCCAAGAGAAGCTGCCCAAGTTGATAGCGAAACAGCAGAGAGGTATTCTAAAATTTTCTGCTTCCACGATTGGGGTGCAAGGATTGGTAAGACCAGCTGTGGTGACCTTAGAATCTCTTTGTGATGCTGTTCATGAGATCCATTCATCTTTGCTGCGGGTTTCAACTAGAATTTCTGATGATTTGAAAACTGTTTCTGAAACTGCTATTACACTTGTTCATGAGGGCAATCAGTGCTCTGCTAAGTTGGGTGAACTGGACCTTGCAGTAAGTGGAGTACAGGAGATAAGTTCTGCCTTTGTGAAGGATAAATTAAATCTACACCAAAAGGTTGAATACCTGGAAAATCAGCTCCAAAGTATCAATCTACAGCTCTTAAACTTCCCTAGATCACCTTTGGTGTCTCCTGTAGGTATGGTGAAGAAATAGTTTATGCAAGTTTTGTTTTGAAAACACTTCCTCTATTGACTAGAGTTCAGCATACTTCTACTCAAGGGAAAGACTCTGGGGGGAAAACTGATCAATTGAATTTGAAAGAATTTCTGGAATCTTCACTAGAAGTAGTTACACAGAGGTCCACGGCAGTAATGACTGTTGCTTTAGAGCTAGATCATAATAATATGTTATGTTTATATTTTTGTTATATGAATGAGCTATTTATAGGATCAAAAATGTTCCACTCAATGTGGAAACTCAAACGTGTAAAACCATTCTTCCCAAGGAAAATGTTCTGCAGCCTGATACAATCAATGGTACTAAGCCATGCTGACTACTGCAACGGAATTTACTTGGGATGCAAAGACCAACTCATAAGGAAGTTACAGACTGCCCAAAATACAGCAGCCAGACTTATATTTGGAAAATCGCAGTTCGAAAGCGCCAAACCCCTTCGAGAAAAGTTACATTGGCTCCCAATCAAAGAATGTATCACTTTCAAAGTCTGCACCCTGGTCCACAAGATTATCTATGGCGCTGTCCTGGGATATATGTCTGACCTCATAGACCTGCCAACCAGAAACTCAACTAGATCATCATGAACATACTTAAATCTTCACCACCCTAGCTGCAAAGGTTTTAAGTACAAATCAATTTATGGATCCAGCTTCTCCTATATAAGTACGCAACTCTGGAATGCACTACCAAAAGCCGTAAAAACAACGTACGAGCACCTCAGCTTCTGGAAATCATTAAAGACCAACTTATTTCGAAAAGGCATACCCTACTGATCAAACTTAAATGCTTAACTCAGCAGTACAACAAACAAAAACTTATAATGAACACTATATAACCCCTCTTCTCTACGATTCCCTATGTATGTGTTTGTAACATATTTATTTCACTGACTATAACATTACTCTGTATTTGTTTCATCACCAGAGGTAGATACCGCCTCACGGTATTACGAAAGCCACATTGAGCCTGCAAGTAGGTGGGAAAATGTGGGGTACAAATGTAATAAATAAATAAATACATATTTTTCCTGACTGAGCTAGAGAAACACAGCAGCGACATCAGGCCTTCCTTGTCCTTCAGGCAAGGGTGTTGGCCTTGAGCACCACTTTTGTGTTAAAAATTTCCTCATGTATTTGTTGTGGCTTTTGAGGTTAAAACCTATATGTTTTTTGACCATAAGCAACTAATGGATTTTTTACAGGCAAAGGAAGAATGGAAGATGCACGCTCAAACTCCTAAAGATTAGTGCTCACTGTTTAGAGAGTCTATAGACTGGCTGAGGTGTTATGTCTAGATTGCGTTCTATTTTGTTACTTATCCTATATAATAAAACTCACCCTCAACGTTCTGAGGACACTGACTTCACTGTCAGGTCCGCCGGGCACTTCCTTCTGGTTCAAAGCCTTCGTGGTGGTGAAGCCACCGAAAACACTGTGTTGGGGCCCGCCCTCGCGTCAAATGTGATGACGTCGAGGGCGGAGCAATGTCAGCAGAATGAAGGTGGCGTGCCGAGGTCCGCAACAATGGTGGACAAACACCAACGGGGTGAGTAGGGAGGGGGGGAGGTCTGGAAGGAAACCGTGCTAGCGCCCGTTTCATTGCCGCAAGAAACGGGCATGTTTTACTAGTATATAATGTTTTTCTTTTTTTTTCTTGAAGATTGGATCTATTACTTATTTGTTTATTTGTTACATTTGTACCCCACATTTTCCCACCTATTTGCAGGCTCAATGTGGCTTACATAGTACCGTAAAGGCATTTGCCAATTCGGTTGATAACAAATACAAGGTTATATTGTGGTCAAATGAGGTAGGTGTGAGTCAGGCGTCATGAGGGTTGAAGGGAATGAAGATTTTTGATTGCCCACTATGATCATTGGTAATGCTATGTTGCTGGGTGTGGGGATTTATGTTGGATCGGTGGGATAGGCCTTTTTGAAGAGGTTGGTTTTTAGTGATTTCCTGAAGTTCAGGTGGTCATGGATTGTTTTCAAAGCTTTTGGGAGACTATTCCATAGTTGTGTGCTTATGTAGGAGAAGCTGGATGCATAAGTTGTTTTGTATTTAAGTCCTTTGCAATTTGGGTAATGTAGGTTTAGGTATGATCGTGATGATCTGTTTCTGGTTGGTAGATCTATGAGGTCGGTCATGTATCCTGGGACTACGCCGTAGATAATTTTGTGGACCAAAGTGCAGATTTTGAAGATGATCCGTTCTTTGATTGGGAGCCAGTGTAGTTTTTCTCAAAGGGGTTTAGCACTTTCATAAGTACATAAGTAATGCCATACTGGGAAAAGACCAAAAGTCCATCGAGCCCAGCATCCTGTCCCCGACAGCGGCCAATCCAGGTCAAGGGCACCTGGCAAGCTACCCAAACGTACAAACATTTTATACAAGTTATTCCTGGAATTGTGGATTTTTCCCAAGTCCATTTAGTAGCGGTCTATGGACTTGTTCTTTAGGAAACCGTCTAACCCCTTTTTAAACTCTGCCAAGCTAACCGCCTTCACTACGTTCTCCGGCAACGAATTCCAGAGTTAAATTATGCGTTGGGTGAAGAAAAAATTTCTCCTATTTGTTTTAAATTTAGTACACTGTAGTTTCATCGCATGTCCCCTAGTCCTAGTATTTTTGGAAAGCGTGAAGACGTTTCACATCCACCTGTTCCACTCCACTCATTATTTTATATTGTAAAGAATATGTGGAGAACAGTAGAGAGCAGGAAGAAAAGGGGGGAGAACGACCCTGCAAACCCCAAAAAGCCCCAGAGGAGTCTCGCCCTTACAGGCAGATTTTTCCCAGGAGAAGACTCCAAATTAGAAACTACAACTCCCAGCAGCCACCTTGGGTACAAGGGAGACAAACCAGGGCGTACTCCCAGGAGGCGCCAGAAGGGGGCGGCCAGACAAGGAGAACTACTAATTCTACAACCTGGGGGAAAGGGAGGTGGAACAGGTGGGAAAAGATTAATGAGGAAAAGGACGAGCAGCTGGGAGAAAGGTGGGGCGAAGAGAAGATGGACTGGGCTCCTGAGAAAGAGGAGAAGGAAGGGGGGCCTTGGGAGATGGAGGTAACCGCCCAGGAGCAGGCCCTGGAGGAGCCCATGGACATTTCTGCCCTGGCCCAGAGGAGGGCATAGAAGTAAGAAGGGCCCTGGAAAAGAGAGGATCCGGGCCACAGAAAGAGGGGTCAAAGCGGGAGGAGGTCAGGTGAGAAAGAGAGACTGACCAAGAGGGAGGGACCCCAGGCGTTGAGTCCACCCTTGGCTGCATGAACTGTGGATTTAAAAGCCAAGGTATATTGAACTGTTTTGAGAGCTTGGCTGCATGAACTGTGGATTTAAAAGCCAAGGTATATTGAACTGTTTTGAGAGCTTGGCTGCATGAACTGTGGATTTAAAAGCCAAGGTATATTGAACTGTTTTGAGAGCTTGGCTGCATGAACTGTGGATTTAAAAGCCAAGGTATATTGAACTGTTTTGAGAGCTTGGCTGCATGAACTGGGGATTTAAAAGCCAAGGTATATTGAACTGTTTGGAGAGCTTGGCTGCATGAACTGTGGATTTAAAAACCCAGGTATATTGAACTGTTTTTGAGAGCTTGGCTGCCTGAACTGTGGATTTAAAAGCCAAGTTATATTGAACTGTTTTGAGACAGCCGTACTTGCCGGAACTAGGCTTAGGGAAACCCGGCTGTAGGGGGGGGGGGGGGGGGCAGTGTTCCGATAAACCTGACCGGCCCGAATAGGATTTCTTGACGGGTCCGCTGCTTCTCCCAAGACTAAGGGGGAAGAGGGGAATCAGCGGCGGAAGCCTGGGCTGTGTTCTACCAAGCTGAAGGGTAAAAATAAAAGGAAAAAGTTATTGTTTGATCCTGTGGTTTTCCTGTTTTTTTTTGAGAAGTAGTGTATGATAGAGGAGGCTGAGAAAGGCGAATAGTCCCAGAGGCGGAGGGACGCTCAGCACCTTTACAAGTGGTGTCGCCGCGAGGAGGTGGAGACCAGCCCAGCTGAGAAGCCCAATGGAGGGGCCAACGCTGATAAAGGCGCAGACCCGTCTTGGGTTCCAGTAAGCGGGGCCTAGATTGGGGAGGGCGGACCAGAGAGATCTTAAAAACAAAACCCCAAGGGAAGTGGGGAAATCGCACTTGGAGGGTCCTCTGTGTTTTTTTTGTCTTCCAGGAAACGGTTCCGGCGCCGGGGATGGATCCCAAGGAAATCTTCGCGTGGATGACCATGCAGTTCCAAAAACAGCAGGAGCTGACCGCGAAGATGGTAGAGGACTCCTTAACGGCTGCGAGAGATCAACAGCAGCCAGTGCTACAAATGCTCCAGGAGTTCTTTCAGAGAGGGATCCCAGCTCCAAGGGACGTGGAAACCGGAGCAGTAGGACAGGGGCCCGGAGGCAGCGCTGCGGTAGGATCTTTATCCATGAACACACTTACATGGGGGAAGTTAACAGAGCAGGACAATGTGGATGATTTCCTAACAGCATTTGAAAGGGTGGCCGTGGCGGCTAATTGGCCTCACGAGCAGTGGGCCATGCGGTTAGTCCCTTCCCTATCAGGGGAGGCCCTGGCCGCATTTCGGGACTTGTCGCCTGACGAGGCTGCCCACTATGGAAGATTAAAAGAAGCCATTAAGGACAGATATGGGCTTAGTACCCAGGCGTATAGGAGGAAATTTCGGGCCACTAAATGGGAGATGGGGGAAACCCCTAAAGCCGTGGCCACTAGACTAATGGACTTATTAAAAAGATGGTTAGAGCCTGACCACCACACCATCGCGGAGATTCTCCAAGAATTGGTGGTGGAGCAATTCCTCCAGGGCCTGCCCGGAGAAATAAGAGCAGAATTGGTAAAAAGGGGCTGTAAGACAGTTGAGGGAGTGACTGCTGGGTTGGAGTGGTATCTGGAAGCCCAACATTGGGGAGGAACCGAGAGGGAGGGGGGAAAGCCCCGACCCCAGGGGGGTGGGGGTTCCAAAAGTTACTCCTCCAAGTTGGGGCAAAAGGAAGGGAAGCCGGAAGCCACTTGGCTGGGGAAAAAGCAAGGGGGGCTCCCTGGCGAGGAAAAAAGGGCAGTCTCTTATGGAGTAAAACAGTGTTATAAATGTGGGAGACCGGGGCATTTCAGGAAGGATTGCCCGGGTCGGGAGGGGTGGACCTCACAGGTTGAAAGGGGGTTTAAACCCCGGTATACGGCCCCTTTAGAGGTAGAAGGCTTACTGGTAATAGCCATGTTGGACTCTGGGGCAGACCAGTCCATGATCTCCCGGCGATTATGGGACCGAATAAGAGAGAGGAGGAATAGAGGAAGGGATACCTATGAGGGAGCAGTAGCGATACAGTGTATACACGGGGCCCGTACAAGGTACACCCTACATAGAGTAAACCTAAAAGGGCCCACAGGGGAGATAGAGATTGCTGTGGCCGTTCTTCCCCGGTTACCCCAGGAGATGATTCTGGGAAGGGATTGGCCCCCTTTTTCTGAATGTATTAGAGAGAAAAGAGTATGGGTAACTACTCGCGCCCAGGCTCTTCGGGACCCGGAGGGTTCGGAAGAGGGAATAGGAGGCATCTTTCCTTTCCAGAGCGAGGTCTTAGGGGAGCCGGGGAAAGAGAGAAAAGCGAAGGCTTTGAAAAAAAAGGAGAAAAGAGGTAGACGGGAGGCCTGGGAGCAGCTGAAAGCGGAAAGCTATCTACCTGTGGCCCCAAAAGAACTTAGGGAACAGTTTCCTCAATTTCATCGGGAACAGGCCAATGATCGGACGTTAGAGTATGCCTGGGAAAGGGCCCACCAGGGGGAAGACCAAGGGGCTCCAGGGTTCCTGATAGAAGGGGACATACTCTATCGGCGTGTGCCGAACTGGGAGAACACAGAAGGAGGGAGGCAGCTAGTAGTTCCCCAGGCTTTCCGCACTCTGGTAATAAGGCTAGCGCATGATCACCCGTTAGGGGGACATAAGGGCACCCAGGCCACCTTGACGCAGATATTGGCGCGATTTTACTGGCCGGGAGTATATAGAGAGGTGGAGAAGTATTGTAAGTCATGCCCCAACTGTCAGAAGGTGGCCGACCAATTCCCTCCCAAAGCCCCTTTAAGTCCTCTTCCTAGGGTGGACCAACCAGGGAAAAAGATAGCAATGGACATTATTGGTCCCGTAACGAAATCCAAAAGAGGTTTCTTGTATGTGTTGGTGATAATGGATATGGCCACTAGATATCCCTGGGCCGTGCCCTTAAGAGGCATATCCGCAAAGGGTATTGCCCGGGAGTTAATAAAAATTTTCTGTGAGGTGGGGTTTCCCCGAGAGGTTCTGACAGATAGGGGGTCCAACTTTATGTCCAGGACCCTAAAGCAAGTATGGGAGACTTTTGGAATACAACATGTCCGTACTGCGGCCTACCACCCGCAAACTAATGGGATGGTAGAACGTTTTAATAAAACCTTAAAGGGCATGTTAAAAAGAGCTTTAGGGGAAGATAGGACAGGTTGGGACCAACTGCTGCCTTTTGTGTTATATGCTTACAGAGAAAAGGTACACGACTCCTTAGGAGTGTCACCTTTTGAACTAATGTTTGGCAGGAGGCCCCGGGGCATTTTGGACATACTGCAAGAACAGTGGGTAACCCCGGAAGCCACTGATCAATCAGTCGTCGAATACTTGCAGGATCTGAGGGCCAGGCTAGGTAGGATACAGGAATATTCCCAGGAGAGGCTAGAAGAGAGCCAGACGCTACAAAAAGAATATTATGATAAAGGTACGCGGAAAAGGGAGTTTCAATCCGGAGATAGGGTTCTCATCCTAATCTCAGAGGACCCACATAAGTTTGCCTCCAGGTGGAAGGGACCCTGGGTGGTGAAGAAGCGACTAGGACCCCTCACGTATGAGGTGGAGAACGAGAAAGGAAGGGTCCAAACCTTCCATGTAAACCTTATAAAACCCTGGATAGCGAGAGTAGGCTTTCAGGCTAGGGTGGAAGAGAAGGAGGAAGAGGAGTTGGGGCCCCAAATAAGGGATATCTTCAAACCCGGCGAGCCCGGGGTTAATCCCCGTTTGACACAAAAAAAGGAGCTAGGAAGCCTACTGAGAAGATTTAAGGATGTCCTGACAGCTTGCCCAGGGAATACCCAGCTAGTGCAGCATGACATAATAACGGAGAGGGGAAAGATAGTTAGGCAAAAGCCCTATAGGCTTTCCCCCGTGAAAAGGCAAGAGGTCATAAAACAGGTGCAGGAAATGTTAGACTTTGGGGTGATTGAAGAATCAAATAGCCCCTGGTCCAGCCCCGTGGTGCTAGTACCCAAACCCGAGGGGGAGTGGAGGTTCTGTATAGATTTCCGCCAGCTGAATACCCTGTCGCAGGCCAATGCCTATCCTATGCCCTATATTGAAGAGCTGGTGGATAGGTTAGGGGCCGCCCAATATCTCACTACCCTGGACTTAACAAAAGGGTATTGGCAAATTCCACTTACTCCAGGGGCACGGGCAAAGACAGCTTTTAGCACACCAATGGGCCTGTACCAGTTCAAAGGGTTGCCTTTCGGCCTTAATTCAGCAGCTGCGAGTTGCCAGAGACTACTAGACCGGGTGCTTAGACCCCATCAGGCATACGCAGCAGCCTATATGGATGATGTGGTCATACATAGCGGGGAATGGGATACTCATTTGACCCAGGTAGGGGCGGTTCTACAGGCTTTTAGGGCGGCAGGACTCACCCTGAACCCAAAAAAGTGTTATTTTGCACAATACAGGGTGAAGTATTTGGGCTACAATGTGGGCCGAGGGGAGGTACGACCATTGTTAAATAAGGTTAAAAGCATACAGGAGTTTCCCCGGACGAGCACCAAAAAGCAATTGCGTAGATTCCTGGGGATGGTAGGGTATTACCGCCGTTTCATCCCTCAATTTTCCACTATTGCCACCCCCTTAACGGACATGCTAAGAGGGAAGAACCCTGATCCCTTAAGGTGGGGGGGGGGAGAGGAGAGGACGGCTTTTGCACAGATGCAGAAGGCCCTGTGTCAAGAGCCGGTCTTGAAGGCAGTGGATTTCGGGAAACCCTTTATCCTGCAAACAGATGCTTCGGGAAGGGGGTTGGGGGCTGTACTATCCCAGGAGCATAACAGGGAAGAGCATCCAGTGCTGTATTTGAGCCGGAAGCTATTACCCCATGAAGAACATTACTCCACTATAGAGAAAGAGTGTCTAGCCATACGGTGGGCAGTACAGGAATGTAATGTCTATTTGGAGGGGAGGAAATTTAAACTAGTAACGGACCATGCTCCATTGAAATGGCTGAGCATGATGAAAAATAATAATGGTAGATTAATGAGATGGTATCTAGCTTTACAGCCATTCCAATATGAGGTGGAGCATCGTCCCGGGAGGTGTTTGGGTAATGTGGACGCCCTATCGCGGGTAGAGGAAGGAAAAGGGGCCAATGAGAGAAAAGGGAGAGAGACGAGTTTAAGGGGGGGGGGGGTATGTAAAGAATATGTGGAGAACAGTAGAGAGCAGGAAGAAAAGGGGGGAGAACGACCCTGCAAACCCCAAAAAGCCCCAGAGGAGTCTCGCCCTTACAGGCAGATTTTTCCCAGGAGAAGACTCCAAATTAGAAACTACAACTCCCAGCAGCCACCTTGGGTACAAGGGAGACAAACCAGGGCGTACTCCCAGGAGGCGCCAGAAGGGGGCGGCCAGACAAGGAGAACTACTAATTCTACAACCTGGGGGAAAGGGAGGTGGAACAGGTGGGAAAAGATTAATGAGGAAAAGGACGAGCAGCTGGGAGAAAGGTGGGGCGAAGAGAAGATGGACTGGGCTCCTGAGAAAGAGGAGAAGGAAGGGGGGCCTTGGGAGATGGAGGTAACCGCCCAGGAGCTGGCCCTGGAGGAGCCCATGGACATTTCTGCCCTGGCCCAGAGGAGGGCATAGAAGTAAGAAGGGCCCTGGAAAAGAGAGGATCCGGGCCACAGAAAGAGGGGTCAAAGCGGGAGGAGGTCAGGTGAGAAAGAGAGACTGACCAAGAGGGAGGGACCCCAGGCGTTGAGTCCACCCTTGGCTGCATGAACTGTGGATTTAAAAGCCAAGGTATATTGAACTGTTTTGAGAGCTTGGCTGCATGAACTGTGGGTTTAAAAGCCAAGGTATATTGAACTGTTTGGAGAGCTTGGCTGCATGAACTGGGGATTTAAAAGCCAAGGTATATTGAACTGTTTGGAGAGCTTGGCTGCATGAACTGGGGATTTAAAAGCCAAGGTATATTGAACTGTTTGGAGAGCTTGGCTGCATGAACTGGGGATTTAAAAGCCAAGGTATATTGAACTGTTTGGAGAGCTTGGCTGCATGAACTGTGGATTTAAAAGCCAAGGTATATTGAACTGTTTTGGAGAGCTTGGCTGCATGAACTGGGGATTTAAAAGCCAAGGTATATTGAACTGTTTGGAGAGCTTGGCTGCATGAACTGGGGATTTAAAAGCCAAGGTATATTGAACTGTTTTGGAGAGCTTGGCTGCATGAACTGGGGATTTAAAAGCCAAGGTATATTGAACTGTTTTGGAGAGCTTGGCTGCATGAACTGTGGATTTAAAAGCCAAGGTATATTGAACTGTTTTGGAGAGCTTGGCTGCATGAACTGTGGATTTAAAAGCCAAGGTATATTGAACTGTTTTGGAGAGCTTGGCTGCATGAACTGTGGATTTAAAAGCCAAGGTATATTGAACTGTTTTGGAGAGCTTGGCTGCATGAACTGTGGATTTAAAAGCCAAGGTATATTGAACTGTTTTGGAGAGCTTGGCTGCATGAACTGTGGATTTAAAAGCCAAGTTATATTGAACTGTTTTGGAGAGCTTGGCTGCATGAACTGTGGATTTAAAAGCCAAGGTATATTGAACTGTTTTTGAGAGCTTGGCTGCCTGAACTGTGGATTTAAAAGCCAAGTTATATTGAACTGTTTTGAGACAGCCGTACTTGCCGGAACTAGGCTTAGGGAAACCCGGCTGTAGGGGGGGGGGGGGGGCAGTGTTCCGATAAACCTGACCGGCCCGAATAGGATTTCTTGACGGGTCCGCTGCTTCTCCCAAGACTAAGGGGGAAGAGGGGAATCAGCGGCGGAAGCCTGGGCTGTGTTCTACCAAGCTGAAGGGTAAAAATAAAAGGAAAAAGTTATTGTTTGATCCTGTGGTTTTCCTGTTTTTTTTTGAGAAGTAGTGTATGATAGAGGAGGCTGAGAAAGGCGAATAGTCCCAGAGGCGGAGGGACGCTCAGCACCTTTACAATATACCTCTATCATGTCTCCCCTCAGCTGTCTCTTCTCCAAGCTGAAAAGCCCTAGCCTCCTTAGTCTTTCTTCATAGGGAAATCGTCCCATCCCCGCTATCATTTTAGTCGCCCTTTGCTGCACCTTTTCCAATTCTACTATATCTTTCTTGAGATGCGGCGACCAGAATTGAATACAATACTCAAGGTGCGGTCGCACCATGGAGCGATACAATGGCATTATAACATCCTCACATCTGTTCTCCATACCTTTCCTAATAATACCCAACATTCTATTCGCTTTCCTAGCCGCAGCAGTGTTTTACCTAGCCGTGTTTTACCATATATCTGTCTGGCTGCTATGTTTTGGGCGGTCTGGAGTTTTTTGTGAGTTGTTCTTTATATCCCGCATAGATTCCATTACAGTAATCTGCTTGGCTTAGGACCATTGATTGTATTAGGTTTCGAAAAGTTTCCCTCGGGAAGAAAGGTTTTATTCGTTTGAGTTTCCACATTTAATAGAACATTTTCTTTATTACGGTGTTTACTTGGCTCTCGAGAGTAAGGTTGCGGTCGATTGTGACACCGAGTATTTTTAGGCTGTCTGAGGTAGAGAGGGTGTATCCTGGGGTGTTTTATGGTTGTGGGTTTGTAGTTGTTATGTTGAGATGAGAGGATGAGGCAGTGTGTTTTTTCAAGTGTTCAGTTTCAATTGGAATGAGTTTGCCCAAGAGTCCATGATGTTCAGGCCATCATTGATTTCATTGGTTATTTATGTCAAGGCGTGTCTGAAGGGAATGTAGATTGTAACATCATCTGCATAGATGAACGGGTTTAGGCCTAGATTGGATAAGGATTTTGCCAGTGGGATCATCAGCATGTTGAAGAGGATAGGTGATAGTGGTGATCCTTGAGGTACTCCGCAGGCTGCTTTCCATGGTGGTGATGTGTTTGAATTTGATTTTACTTGGTATGTTCTAGTGGTTAGAAAGCCCTTGATCCAATTAAGTACATTTCCATCAATCCCAAAGTGGCCAAGGAGTCTTAGTAGTATATTGTGGTTTACCATGTCGAATTGGAGGAGAAGTATGCTTTTACCTTTGCCTATTTCCTGCTTGAATTTGGCCAGGAGAGTGACTAGGACAGTTTCAGTACAATGTGGATGAAAGATTATTTTCCTTTTTGATTGACTGAAAATTTTCCTTGTGATTGTGATTCTTGATTTCTTCAGTCACTGCATGGAAACTGGTGAAATATA
Organism: Microcaecilia unicolor; assembly: GCF_901765095.1. Taxonomy (NCBI): domain Eukaryota; kingdom Metazoa; phylum Chordata; class Amphibia; order Gymnophiona; family Siphonopidae; genus Microcaecilia; species Microcaecilia unicolor. The sequence continues at coordinate 308,612,943 of NC_044033.1, forward strand.
TGCTTGTAAGTTATAATTTAAAAAAAATTAAGTTTAAAAATAGGAAATTGGCCATTTTCCCGACTGTGGTAAAAATGGTCTTAGCATGTAGGATAAACCTGTTTAAGGATGGGCTAAGGCCACTTTTTACCGCAGCTTAGTAAAATGACCCTTATATTATGGATAGGTTTCCTTAACTTTTATTGAATTACACAAAGTTGTATAAATGCACTTTTAAGGCCACATAGATCCCTTCTTCAGGCAGTTATTAGCATACTGAGCAAGCAAACTAGCCATGATCACCATAATAAAGTGCCAGTAACATCTTATACGGACTCAATATAATTTAATCATCAATTCGATTGGCGGGGGCTGTATAATATCCTCTAATATTCAACAATTGCCCAGCGCCATCAACTCATATAATAATACTCATGTAGTATCTTCCCTTGTAACTTTTCAATTCAATACATGTGTACATCTGATCTTTTTAAATTTCAATAAACATTTTAGATTTAAGTAAACTTAGTTTGGCTCAATTAACTAACGGACCGCAGTAGCACAATGAGTGCGATAGCAGCAATTCATTTATCAAGAGACCCGATTGCTCTCAACTCTTAACACGCCATTGGCTCCTCATCGGTCCACTCAACCTTCTTTCCATATAAGTTTTATTCCTTTTTACACAAAATATTACTCATTTAAAAGTAACTAAATTAATTAGGACTTAGCTTTTTAGTAGTTATTTGTGTTAACAACAAATAACTACTAAAAAGCTAAGTCCTAATTAACTAGACATCCCCTTATAAAATTATTTCTGGAGTGTTTAGTGTTCTGAGCCTATATAAGAGACTTGAGGAAAAGGAATAATTTCCTGATTTAAAAGATGTCTGCAGTCACTTTGGTTGCTCTTCCTTGGTGTCTTCACACCATTTAAGTAGCTGCAAACCCATGATTTCCAGTATCTGGTCAGTATAAGAAAACATGTTCCCTCAATATGTAGTCGCAAGATATGGCTTTATTTTACACAACAAAATGTGCTACAAGAGTTTAACTTTCCTACAGAATCTAACATTAAAGTGCTGCAGAAAACTGGGACCCCTTTAATAAGAGAGAGCTGACACCACCACAAATCCTTATTCTTTGGTCTGCTCACCCTTGAGATCCTACAGGAAAGCTCTGCCCTTTTGCCTTAGCTGACAGGATCATTTTGCTGAGCTACTGAAACCTGGAGCAAAAGAAGCTGGGCTATGCCAGGAATCTTTTCACTGGTTAATCTTTCTTCTTTTCAAGTGCCAATATTTGCCCTCCCCCTCCCTCCCATTCTAGGTTTACAGCAGTATGTGGGACATTAACTCTTTGGCGATGGGGTTTCCCACTGCTAATTGCTAAAGTAATCATGCTGGGGCTGTGCGATGGTTAGCAATTACCACTAGAAAGCACTATTTGCTGGAGTTTAAAGGTTAAGTGAGATCCCCATAATATAATGTTTGATGACCACAGTTTAACAGATATTATAAGGAAGCAAACCTAGTTACCCTGCAGTGCGGGAGTGAACAAATTTAATCAAAATGCTTCAGCTACCATTCTCCTAACTCCCTCCCCCAAGCAACACAACCAGTATCTAGCAGCTGCTGCATTTGTGGGACACTAAGAGGGGCATTTTCAAAAGAAACGTCTAAGTTGGAATTTGGACGTCTTTGTAAAATGTCCAAATCTAGAGGCGGGGAAAAGGTCATTTTCGAAAAAAAGATGGACGTCCTTCAACATACCCTTGCTTCCATTTTGAAGCAGAAGCATAGGGGCAGAAGGAGAAGGGGCAGTGCTGTTCAAGTACTAGGTCAAAGTACTTAAGAAAAAGTAAAAATAAATGTATAGTTTCATACTTAAGTAAAAGTAAAAAGTACAGTGAAGAACACATTAAAAATGTATTTAAGTAAAAGTTTTAAAAAGTTATTGCCTAATGTATTGAGTAAAAGTACTACAACTACAATAAATGCAACTATTGTTAATGTTTTTATCCCAACAAACTTTATTGCTCCACAATTCAGTCCACTTTGCTTTTAGTAAAACTAAATTTTTGAAAATGATTGTCGCTTATGCAAGTGTGCTTGTGAGTCTTTAATCTGTTGGGCAGACAGTCTTTCACTCTGAAGTTTCAAGCAGATACACTCCGCTATACTTCATCTTTTAAATCATGAAGGTCTTTTTCAAGGTAAGCTTCTTTATTCATTACATTTTCTTCAGATAAATCCTCTGTTTTCAAGACACATATTACTTTCGATACCTCTGTTTTTTAGGTCACTATCAGGCTTATTTTCTAAAGGGATTGCCGGCGATCTTCCGACACAAATGTTTTATAGTTACTTATTCTATACTGGGTGAGGGCTGTGTTGTGTGTGTGTGTGTGTGTGTGTGTGTGTGTGAAAGAAATGTGGTTTTCTGTTAACACTGACTGCATGATCAATGTTCTAATCAGGTTTGTTTAGTTGTAGTAGCTGGAGTGGAGGAGTAGCCTAATGGTTAGTGCAGTGGGCTTTGATCCTAGTGAGCTGTGTTTGATTCCCACTGCAGCTCCTTCTGACCTTGGGCAAATCACTTAACCCTCCATTGCCCCAGGTACAAAAATTTAAGATTGTGAGCCAGTGGCGTAGCAAGGGCGGGGCGGTGGGGGCAGTCCGCCCTGGGTGTCATCGGGTGAGGGGGTGCTCCGCTCCCGCTGCTCCGCCTTTAAAAATTTTTTCGAAGCGCCGGACAGTGGCAAGCAGCACGCCTCGCGTCTGCCCTGCAAGTAAAGAAGATCTCGCTGACGTTGTCGTCCTTTCCACACTGAGTCCCGCCCGCCCTCGCGGTAATAGGAAGTTGCCTCAGAGGGGGGCGGGACTCAATGTGGGAAGGGCGACGACGTCAGCGAGATCTTCTTTACTAGCAGGGCAGACGTGAGGCGCGCTGCCTGCCACTTTCCGGCGCTTCAAAAAAAATTTTTTTTAAGCAGGACAGGGTTGGAGAACGGATCTCGGGTGGGGATTCAGAGGGGAGAAGGGGATTGGGGAGGGGTGGGAGCGCTCAGAGGGGTGCTTAAAGGGGATTAGGGAGGGTGGGAGAGCATCAAGGAGGGGAGAAGGGGATTGGGGAGGGGTGGGGGACCTCAGAGGGGTGCTTAAAGGGGATTAGGGAGGGTGGGGGAGCTCAGATGGGTGCTCAGAGAGGGGAGAAGGGGATTGGGGGGGAGGGGAGTGCTCAGATGGGAGAAGGGGTCTGAAGCTGGAACTGGTGTCTGACAAGGGGGCAGGAGGGAAAATGGGTCTGGGGCTGAAAGGGGGGATGCAAGGCATGTGGTGGATGAAGGGGACTTGAACTGGGGGCATTTGTTTGCTTCTGTTTGACTGGATGTGTGCGGGATGAATCCATTGAATGGATCTCCTATCTGAGAGACAGTGTCAAGAGAAGTCGGATGTAAAATCTGCTTATTCCATTGCAGTTGTCCTATACACAATGGATGAACTAGAATGATATATCGCTGTGCTTATGCGATGAATAGACAGCTCCTGAGGACGCCGTTGGTGAAACACAGCACTGTGTAGAGCTGCAAGAAAGGAATTGTTTGTACAAAGAATCTATGGACAAAAAATTAAAACACTAAGAGGGTGTGTTGTGAACTTTGGAAGATCTTGAATACAACTGAAATGGACTATAAAAGTGTGAATTTTAAATAATGATGTGTTAATAATTGTGTTAATAAAGAGTAATTTGATAAGATTTAAAATCTAAAAGAATATCTATTCCTATAAAGTTTTATGCTATATATTTGGTGGGATAGTTACAAAGTGTTCCCTTGAGGTTGTTTATATCTGGCTGAAAAGAGGGGGCAGAGAGAGAGGGGACAGATCCTGGATGGAAGGGGGCACGTGAGGGAGGGCAGACGGATTGAAGGGACAGAGAGAAAGGGCAGATGTTGATGGAAGGAGGAGAGAGAGATGGCAGACTGGGGCAGATGGTGCATGGAAGGGGCAGAAGTGGATGGAAGGGAGAGAGGGCAGACAGTGGATGGAAGGGGCAGAGAGAGAGAGGGCAGACACTGGATGGCAGAGAGAGAGTGAAGACAGATGCTGGATAGAAGGAAGACAGTGAAAAGATGAGGAAAGCAGAAACCAGAGACAACGAACTGTAAATATATATTTTTATTTTTTTGCTTTAGGATAAAGTAGTATTGTAGCTGTGTTAATAAATGTTTATAATAGAACATGTAAATAAGGTAATCTTTTTATTGGACTAATTTTAATACATTTTACTTTCAGAGAACAAAACCCCCTTCCTCAGGTCAGGATAGGACACTAAAAGTACTATACTGAATTGACCTGAGGAAGGAGGTTTGGCCTCTGAAAGCTAAATGTATTAGTCCAATAAAATGATATTATTTGTTTTATTTCTATTTGTTAATTTGTAAAGTGGTGGTTGGTATTTGTTAGTTTTTTTCAAATTTACATCTGCTGTCTTTATATTTTGCACAGTACTAGAGGACATTTTCTGTTTCTGTGGTGTTGCATTGTATGCAGAGTCTGGCATCGGGGGTTCAGTTTAATTTTTGTCTAAATAGAAAGTTTTTGATTACTTATTCTATAGTGGATTAGGGTGTATCTATTTGTGAAAAAGACATGGCTTTCGGTTGGCATTGACTGTGCAGGATCGACGATCTGTACTAATCTGTCTGTTTTCGTTTTACAATAGGTGAATTGATGTTCTAGTGCTCACTGTAGTGTTTAAGATGCATTCCTTTTCCTTGTGTGACTCATACAAATTACTGCTTATGGTATGGTAGAATTGCTCTATAGGTCCTGAGTGTTCTGTATTCTCGATATGCCTAGTACTGGATTTTGGGGGGGGGGGGGGGGTGTTAAAAAATGACCGGCCCCGGGTGTCAACTACCCTAGCTACGCCACTGTTGTGAGCCCATTAGAGCCAGAGAAAGCACCTGCATATACCCCCTAATTCTATAGAAAGCAATAAAAATTGGGTGCATACCCAAATTGCACGTGCAATTTCATTGAGTAACAAGCTAATTAGCATCAATAATTGTCATCTGAATGAGCAATTATTGACACTAATTACAGTTAACTGACGTGGAGGGGCATAATCGAATGGCGCCGGCCAAATAGCTGGCCGGCCGGCCATCTTCGGGGCCGGTGCCTTAAGTGGGCGGAGCCAACCGTATTTTCAAAAAGGATGGCCCGCTAATATGGTTGGGCCCGGCCAAATGTCAGAGTTCGCCGGGTTTGAGATGGCCGGCATCGGTTTTCGGCCATAATGGAAAATAATGCCGGCGATCTCAAACCCAGCCAAATCCAAGGCATTTGGTCGTGGGAGGAGCCAGCATTTGTAGTGCACTGGCCGCCCTCACATGCCAGGACACCAACCGGGCACCCTAGGGGGCACTTCTAAAAATTAAAAAATAAAAATAGCTCCCAGGTGCATAGCTCCCTTTCCTTGGTTGTTTAGCCCCCCACTCCCCACAACTCTACACCATTACCATAGCCCTAAGGGGTGAAGGGGGGCACCTACATGAGGGTACAGTAGGTTTTGGAGGGCTCCCATTTACCACCACAAGTGTAACAGGTAGGGAGGGGGATGGGCCTGGGTCCACCTGTCTGAAATGCACTGCACCCACTAAAAACTGGTCCAGGGACTTGCATACTGCTATCAGGGAGCTGGGTATGACATTTGAGGCTGGCATAGAGGCTGGCAAAATTTTGTTTTTGGGTGGTCATTTGGGGCTCCTTTTTGAAGCTTGGTCGTGAAAAAAAAGAGACCAAGTAAAGCCGGCGAAATGCTTGTCAAGCCTGGCTTTTTTTTTCCATTATCAAGCGAAGCCGACCATCTCGTGAGCATGCCCCCATCCCACCTTCACTACCCTACCGACACTCCCCCTTGATGTTTCGCTGGCTCCGCAACGGAAAGCAGTTGAACCCAGCCAAAATCGGCTTTTGATTATACCGATTTGGCCGGGTTCAGGAGATCGCTGGCCATCTCCCGATTTGTGTTGGAAGATGTCCGGCGATCACTTTCGAAAATGAGCTGGATTTACACACATAAATTTAGTTCCAGAATCCATACCCAAATTTTATATGCAGCCCAAAAAGGGGGTGCAGAAATTGGAGGGTGATAGGCGTTTTGGGGGCATGGGTTTGAGTTACACATGCAATTACATGTAAATTTGGGCACGGGTATTAGCACCACATTTTCACTGGTGCAAACGGAGGTGTCTAAATTTACATGCAACTCCCTGGGCATAAGCGCTATTCTATAAACCACAACAAACTTTGGGGCCCTTTTACTAAACCATGGTAGGTAGGAATGCTCAGATGTTATGCTGCCTTATACCAACAAGAAATTCAGCTTAAATAGTAGGACAGATTGCAATAGCAAGTGTGCTGTTTATTGCATTTGGTGTCCATGTGGACTATATTATATTGGGCAAACACGTCGCTGTATTAAACAATGCATTGGTGGGCATTTAAGCAACATTCGTACTTGTAAACAGGAAGCCCCTCTCACAACTCATTGGATGACTAATAATCAGGCTCTTGAAGATCTACGTTTTGTTGTGCTTCTACAAATATCTTTGAAGGACAGGAGCAATATTTTTCAGATATTGCTCTGCAAAGAACAACAATTTATTCTTTGGTGGGATACGGTATACCCTTGGGGGTTTAAGTGAGGTAGAATAAGACCAATAGGAATGAGGCTGGGACACTGTGTGTGGGTCTGTATGGATGTTGATAGTTTAAAGCAGGTTGGACGTGATGATGTCATATGTTTTATAAAGGAATATATATACTTGGTGTTTTTTTTTGTCAGTTTTACACCACTGGTAATGCGTGGACTTTTGCAGTACCCTAAGGTGAGCAGCTGGACATTGTGTTCAGTATTTAATGTGTCATAATTATATGTATTTAACTTGATGAATGGTGTAAAATGAAGTATGTCGATTTCATGGTTGGGTGATGGCGTTTATTATTCAAATTCACTGTGTAGTTTATAGGGTCTGTATATTTCCTTCTGAAGAAGCATATGTGAAACTCAGTTCTGAGTGGAGGGGAGGAAATGAAGGGTGAAGTATTGCTTGTTTGATGGGATTATCACATTTGAATGAATATGGACGCATGGGACTGGAGGATCAACATCATTTCTAATTGAGATAAGTTATTGTATTGGGTTGGTAAATGTACATATGAATAGGGATTTCTCTTATTTATTAGGATTTATTTACCGCCTTTTTAAAGGAATTCACTCAAGGTGGTATACAGTAAGAATAGATCAAACATGAGCAATAGGAAACTACAGCAGTAAAAATATTCAAATAACAATACAAAGTACAGCATAGTATACTACTTACAATATCAACACAATACGTAATAGAACATTATAATTGATAGTAAAGGGTAAAGCAAAGATGTAACATATAGATAGGTAAGAGAGTAACAAGAGTTAGAAAGTAAGGTGACTAATTTAAAGAAATTTGCACATGAGGTCAGAGAGATGGTTAAATATTATCTCAGCTAGGGTAGGAGTGGGTAAACATGTCCTGCTGCAGTATATGCAGCCCAAGTCACTCCTTGTGTGTGTGTGTGAGACTACAACACGTTAGTTACTTCTTCCATTAAAGGCCTGGTTGAAGAGCCAAGCTTTCACCTGCTTCTTTCCTCTTGTTAATGTGATGCATTAATGAGATTATAAAAGCATAGGTGCGGGTAATCATTAGAACTATTTAGAAGACACAGGGCATTGGGGGTGCCAGTCCAGGTATGTGCACCATGTGTAATTATAGAGAACGGATTAGTGCAATGATGGTTCTCCTTCAGTCGGTCTCATTTTAATGGTGACTGCACATGTGAACTGAGCACTTTTCAAAATCACTCTGAGTATGTGTGTGCTAGTGATGTGAGGGCTTGATGTGATTGATTGGATATAATATTCTGTAGCATTTTTGATTTTGAAGTGGTGCAGGTGTATGCAATAGGTTTCCTATGTATAGTGATTCAAGTTAAAATTTGATGCCAAGAAGTGCAGAATGATGCACTTGGGGTGCAGGAATCCAAAGGAGATGTACCAGATAGGAGGAGAGAGATTGATAAATACAGCTCAGGAGAGGGGCCTTGGGATGAAGGTATCCGAGGATCTCAAGGTGACAAAACAATGCGACAAGGCGGTGGCCATGGCTAGAAGAATGCTGGGCTGCATAGAGAGGGGTATAACCAGCAGAAGAAAGGAGGTATTGATGCCTCTGTACAAGTCACTGGTGAGGCCCCACTTGGAGTACTGTTGAGTTTTGGAGGCCACATCTTGCTAAGGATGCAAAAATACTTGAAGCGGTTCAGAGAAAAGCGATGAATATGGTATGGGGTTTGCATCACAAGACGTATGAGGAGAGACTTGAGGACATGAACATATATACCCTGGAGGAAAGGAGAGACATAGGTGATATGATACAGACATTCAAATATTTAAAAAAATATTAATCTACAAACAAACCTTTTCTAGAGATGGGAAGGTGGTAGAACTAGAGGACATGAATTAAGGTTGGGGGGGGGGGGTCAACTCAGGAATTTCATTTCATTTTATTGAACTTACTAGCCGTTGAGCCCGTAAAAACGGGCTGGTATTGGGGTTTTCCTTCCTTCCTTCCCCCTCCCTCCCCGCGAGGTCGCCACCGCTACCGTTCCCCCCCCCCCCCCCCCCGGAGTCGCCGCCATCCCTCCACCCGGCCCGGGCCCTCTCTCTCTCCTCTACTAAACTTACACATCCATTCGCCGGAACGCAGCACGCACATCAGCTGAGCTGCCGTCGGCCCTTCCTTCTCTGCCTGTGTCCCGCCCTCCTGTGACGTAACGTCAGCGAGGGCGGGACACAGGCAGGGAAGGAAGGCCGACGGCAGCTCAGCTGATGTGCGTGCTGCGTTCCGGCGAATGGATGTGTAAGTTTAGTAGCGGAGAGAGGGCTCGGGCTGGGTGTGGGTGGGGGGGGGATAACGGTAGCGGCGACCTCGGGTGGGCGGGTGGGGGGGAGCGGTATCAACCTCGGCGGCGCAGTTTCCCTCTCTGTCCCGTCCTCGTCATCACGTATTGACGCGGGGGCGGGACAGAGAGGGAAGTCTCTACTGCGCATTTGCGAGTGAGTCGGTCACTCGCCGTTTATATGTTTGATATCCCACAAACATCCAGATATCAAAATCTAGTTCTATATGGCTTACAAAAGTTAAACAGGCAGTAGTTACATAGCATCAAGAGTAAAATCATATTGGGTACTGCATCATCTATCCATTTGCAAATATTTCTGAAACACATTTACAATTTGGTTTGAAAATCTCTCATGTGGTCTTTCACATCATATAACTTTACTCCTTTAGCAAACGTTTCTGAAACAGCAGAGTTTTCAGTTTAGATCAGAATCTCTCATAAAACCTTTTGCATTGAATGTCTTTAGGTAGAGCATTCCACCATTTAGTCAGACTGTATTAAAAACCAGTATCATGCATTGATTTATACACTAATCCCTTGCAACCTGGTAAATGGAGAATAAATGGTCCCACATCTGCTCCAGCACATTTTGCATGGGTAACTCTCGAACCAGCAACCAATGCAATAATCGCAACAAAGAAGTAGCATGATCATATCGGGCTGTTCAACAAATAAAATGTGCACCACTATTTTGTGTTTGTAGTTTTTAAAGATATAATCCCTACATTCTATATATACAGCATTGCAATAGTCCATTTCAGGCAATAATAAACTCTGAACTACTGTGTGGAATATAGGTTTTAAGAATAAATCTTAATCTACGTAATTGCCAGAGTGAGCAAAATACTTTTGACACAAGAACTGAAGTGCGTGCTTCAAATAACATCAGGAAGTACTTTTCCACTGAGATGATGGTACATACCTGGAATGCCATCCCGTGAGAGGTTGTAGAGATGAAAATGGTAACAGAATTCAAAAATGCATGGGATAAACACAAAGGAATCCTGTACAGAAGGTATGAAATCAAACAAGGTTAGTGGTGATTAGATGGTAACACCAGTAATTGGGAAGCAAAGTCAGTACTGGGCAGACTTCTCCTGTCTGTGCCCTGATATGGCCTCTGCGTAAAGTCTGCAGGTACAGAGTACCCATGGACTTTATTACAGAGCGGTTAGAACACTACTACTGCTTATTTCTATAGTGCTACTAGACGTACGCAGTGTTGTACACTTGAACATGAAGAGAGTCCCTGCTCGACAGAGCTTACAATCTAATTAGGACAGACAAACAGGACAAACAAGAGATAAGGGAATATTTTTATTTATTATTATTTATTTGTAGCATTTGTATCCCACATTTTCCCACCAATTTGCAGGCTCAATGTGGCTTACATTTACCGTAATGGCGGTTGCCATTTCCGGGTAGCAGAATTACAAATGGTATTGTGTTAAGGTGCATACATACAAGGTAACAAACAGGGAACATAACATATATGGAACAGATCATGGTATATATATATACGCCATGTGCATACATATATGGTACAGAAGAATAAATTATGGTATTGCATGAAGGTTCCTGAGTAATAAATTGGGTTGTAACATACATTAGGTCATTGACTATAGAGAGACCCTATTCAGTATAAGGTTTAAAGTGGTATTGCTTGATCATTAATATCAAAGAGGTTAGTCAGTTATGGGATAAGAGTTTGGTTTTGTATAAGGGTTAGGAATTAAAAGCAGCACCAAAAAGGTGGGCTTTTAGCTTAGATTTGAAGAACAAAAACTGCCCCTTCATTATGGCTTTGTAATGTTGGAAAGGATTTCAGTGAAGCTTTGCAAGCCTGAAGCTATCTACTTTCAAAGCTACTTCTAATACCATTCAGTTGTCCACCCCTTTTGGATGCCTATCATTGCATTCTTTCACTTTCTCTAATTAACAGCTCTGCTGAAGACTTGCAAAACTTTTGCTGGGCATCTACTGATTTTGGTGGAGCCTTGGGAATCAAATACATAGATAGAATCTGGAGATTCTGGATATGTCAGCACACCCCAGAAATTTAAGGTTAAAAAAAAAAGTCAAAATCTACCGTAACTGGTCTTTCACACTGGCAAAATGCAGTGGCAGAAAACTGTTACAGAACTTAAGGCTCAAACAAAATGCAACACGAAGACTCCGAAGAGAAGTGGAAAACCCCAGGCGGCTCTGTCTACAGCTGAAAACGTCACAGGGTACCTCCAATAAAGCCCTATTAAGTCAGCGCCTCAATTTCCACTCACTATGACGACTGTGTGTGTGATTTGAGAACAACGAAGCAAAGCCAAAAACGTTAGCCAGAACCACGCCTCCCTCAGCCTGGCGAGCTGTCTATGACGTCATCTCTCTGCGACATAAACACATGGCTGGGAAAACGATTCTGGTACAGACAGTAAGCTGATAAAGTCAAGTAATATTTTCTTTTATTTTTTTTGGCGTTTTCTTTTATTGTTGTTCTCAGGATGGCGGCCTCACTCCCTCAGAAGCGTTATTACCGACAGAGAGCTCACTCCAACCCCATGGCTGATCATTCTTTTCATTAGTAAGTTTCTTGTTTTCAGTGATATACCTAAAATTGTTCTTTATTTGCCGTTTTTGCGTTTATGTAACAAGTAAACTACAAATGTTTCTACCGGATTACGCCTTGTGCGATTATGACATTTTTCGTTCGTGTATGGGTATGGCATCACTTATTGTGGAATAAAAATGATAATTTTCTGCCTTAAACTGCACATAGAGAGATTTTTAAGAGGAAGCCCCAGCCAGCACAAAATATTAACCTAATGATTAGAGCAGCGGGTTCATAATCGCTGAAGCCGGGTTCAAATCCCACTGTTATTTCTTGTGGTCGTGGGCAACTCACTTAACCCTCTAATGCTTCAGGCACAAACTTAGATTATAAGACCCTAGGAAAAAGGAAATACCTACTCTTCTTGAATATAACTCGCTTTGAGCTACAGTTGAAAAGGCCTGAGCCAAATCCAAAAGCCCATCCCATTAAGATTCTACATTTTGCTTCAGTATTGTTATTAATTGATAAATGTTTAAAATGCATTAAAAAATTGTATCCTGATCTTTAGTGGTAAGGCTGGCCCTGGATAAACCTTCATCCTTGCACCCCCCCCCTCCCCCCACTTTCAGTTGACTTTCAGGTGCTTAGCCCTCCCCTCCCCTTCAGATTTTTTTTGTATGGTTGTGTACCATACTTTTAAAATTTGAAACTTTGCTTTGTATGTGTGTATGCCTGTAAATACATTTGTGTGCGTGTACGTACACACCAATTTTCAAAAGCTGTTTACCAGGGTAAATGGACTATTTGAAAGGTGCCATCTTTTCTGCAGGTAGAAATATGCACAGACATACTTTGAGTTGGTGTGACTATTGAGATCTGTTGTTAATTATTGCTGACACCCCATATAGTAAATGTTGACAGATAAAGACATAATGAAAATGGGTTTACTTAGTCTCTATCTCTCCTTGCCACTTTTGGGACACAGACTGCAGAAGTCTGATTAGCACTGGTCCTGCTTCTCAAATACTGGAGTTGTCATCAAAGCCCACTCCAGCCTTGATCCAGATATGCCATTGCCTTTTAGGGGACCCAGACAAAAGAAGCTGATGAATAAGTTGTCCTGACAGAGTGACCATCTAGTCTTGCTTAATGCTAAACCAGCCCTGCTGGCTTTAGCCTGTTTCAATACCTGTAGGTAATTTTATTTGAAATCCTCTTTAATGTGAACAGAATACTGACATTGACATTGCACGTCTTATCCAGGTCACAATATCAATCCCCCACCAACACAACCTTGAACAAATCTGTTCTACTTCATCTGCAATGCACATTGTTTTCTTTTTTATTTATTTATTTAAAACCTTTATTTATACAAACAGTGAGCTGACCTAGAGCCAGGCCTACAGTGCAAACAAATACAAACAAAGCATGTTCAAGTCAATGCCAACAAATAACAGATAATCCTCTGGTTGTGTTTGATCCAGAGGAAACTTACAGCAATTTGGCAAGCCCACTGGAAGGATTTTCCCCCTTTTCTGTATGTAGGAAACCACACACACCACTCTCATAACCCATCTTCCAACCCAAAACCAGAACAACTTATATGTAGCAAAGCTGACAACAAGAAACCCCCTGATCGAAAGAATCCAATATATATATATATATATCAGGTGGGAGAAGGACCGAGTCTTCCAACCAGGTAAGTTTCAACAACTGAGTCTAAAGTCGTTTTTGAGCAAGGGCATTATGCCTACCACACCAGGTCAGATGCCAAATCTCAAATTGAGCCACCTGATGCATTTGACAAGCCCAGGAAACAAAGGATGGTGGCACTTCCTTAATCCGATATTGCAAACTAAGTTTATGAAGGGTGAAGGCTTCACACATAATGATCCTCCTTTTCCTGGTGGCCACTCTTTCCTGCCCAAGAGCAGTAAATCATAGGTCCAGTCAATGCTTCCACCTACCAACTGTTCCAACACTACACGCACATGCCTCCACAACTCGTGCAAAGAAGGACATTCCAAAAAGGTGTGCACCCAAGTCCCCGCACCAACCTTACAGTGCAAACAATAGTCATTCGTCCACAATCCCATTTGACAGCCACACACCCTAGTAAGATAAGCCCTATGGAGGATTTTGAATAAAGTTTCTTGCATTGAGGCACTTGCCAATAATTTGCAGCCTGTAACCCACAATTTAGACAATTCCATGCCATTAAGAGATATTGCCAATTTGTTAGACCGAATTAAGGCCAGGGGATCTAAAACCTTTTCTAGACGCCCCATCTGTCCGTTCCCATACCACGGAGGAGTGGCCTAGTGGTTAGGGTGGTGGACTTTGGTCCTTGAGGAACTGAATTCGATTCCCGGCACAGGCAGCTCCTTGTGACTCTGGGCAAGTCACTTAACCCTCCATTGCCCGCCGCATTGAGCCTGCCATGAGTGGGAAAGCGCGGGGTACAAATGTAACAAATAATAAATAAATAAATGGAGAACTTATTAAAATGAACAGGCAAAGATTCAAAGTCTTCATCCACTTCCTCCATACACAGAGCCTCTGCTCCTCCCGGCTGCATTACTAAATTATGGTAATACAAAGGCATTATAGTATTTTCGGTCTTATTCACTATCCATTTCCTAATAATTCCTAGCATCCTGTTTGCTTTTTTGGCCCCCGCAGCACAGTGGCAGAAGATTTCAGTGCATTATCAACAATGGCACCCAAATATTTTTCTTGAGCGCTGACCCCTAAGGTGGACCCTAGCATCAGGCTTCTATGATTCGGTTTATTCTTTCCATTGTTCATCATCTTGCATTTGTCCACATTAAATTTCATCTGCCATTTGGATGCCCAGTCTTCCAATTTCATAAGGTGTTCCTGCATTGTTTCACAGTCCGCAGGTGAAGGTCCCACCTTCTTCACTCTTTTGATACCCAGGAATGACACACTCCCCCAGAAATCCCCGGTCCAAAATCTAAGTTACCTGTCAAAGCCAGAAAAGGGGAAATCATGGTGAAACGATTCCAAAATTTCCGCCACCAACTCCATGCTCTACACAATGGTAGAATAAAGGAAACCATACTCTGTCGCCAATCCCTACCTTGCCCACTGAGAAGCAGGGTCAGGAGATCCAAATCCCCCACCAACACCATGGAAATATTCTTGGGGGAAAAAACGTTGGCATTTTGCTATATAGTTCATGCACCCAGTGCATAAACATTGCCACGTTATATAGGCGGACATCCGGAGCCCCCAACCCCCTCCCCTGTCAAATACAGTCTACCGAGACCAACATAAGGCACCCTGCTCCTCCAAAGAAATCGTCTAAGAATACTCCAAAACCAACACTCATCTTTAAGCGTGATCCAAAATGGGACCATCTGCAATAGATACAAGATTTTTGGTAAGGACACCATTTTAAACAAGGCATTCCTGCCCATTAAAGAGAGTGGGAGATCCTTTTACTTATACAGCTTCCCAATATGGTCAATTTTATCCCACACATTTCAACATGCATTGTTTTCTGTGCATCTCAACTCTGCTCCTCCATCAACCAGACCTAGGAAGGCCCCCATCCTCCTAGGAGGTGACAAAAGAAGAAAAGCCACCCGCTCCTATACACTGCAGCCCATGCTCTGTCAGGACAATATACTTGAGCACTTTGCTTCTCACTGTGCATAAAACTTTGCTTACACAAGTTCCACACTGCCAGAAGGGTCTGGCTGAGAGTGATCTCCACTCATAAACTTGTCCATTTGAATATGAAGGTTACTCCTCCAGTGCCAATAACAGGGGGACTGAAGCTTCTCTCCAACCTTATGGGTATTACCATATTTGCCACTGGAAAAGCTCTTTTAGGCACAGAGTTTATAAAGAGTTCATAAAAGTTCAAGCACCTTTCTAACTTCATTTGCTACTTTCTTTAAATTAGTCCCATATATTTTTTTTTTTTTTTACTCCTGTTAACATGTTTTATCTATTTATTTATTTTATTTGTTGCATTTGTACCCCACATTTTCCCACCTATTTGCAGGCTCAATGTGGCTTCCACAGCATGCAAATCTCGCTCATGAATATTCATTGTGGATGTCCTGAAAACCTGACTGGCTGGGGTGCCTCCAGGATCAGATTTGGGAACCGCTGAGTTAGGCCCTTAGATTGAGTCCTCTGGTGATAAGGAAATATCTGCTGTACCTGAATGTAACTTGCCTTGAGCTACCAATGGCAAAAAAGTGTGGACCAAATCTAAAATAAATACATTACTATATTCTGATTTTAGGGAAATGCTAAAAAGTGAGGTAATTGAAATTCATGCAGTTTACCGATTAATGGCCCAAATAAAATTCATTATGTGATGTTTTGCTCGTATACATGGGTGTCCATATCTTTAGTAACTGCTCTTTATTGGTGTGTCCACAGTCCAGCAAGACCAGAAGACATGAACTGGGCAGAATACTATCCAGAGTTTTTCAAACCTCTTAATCCAGATGCTAAGCACGATGATGAAAAGGACCTGGCGGAGGCAAGCATACCAAAAGCTCAAGTGGAATTTGCTGATATTGGGTGTGGTTACGGAGGTTTGTTAGGTACACTTCAGAACCCTTTTCTCCTCATCCAGTTTGATTTTCTACATGTGCTTATTTCAATTTAGTAGTGGGTTTTGGGGGGCTCAGCACACAAGGTAAGGGAGCTGTGTACCTGGAAGCTTTTTATGATGAAGTCCACTGCAGTGCCCCCTAGGGTGCCCAATTGCTGTCCTGGCATGTCAGGGGGACCAATCTACTGAAAATGCTGGCTCCTCCCACGTCCCAATGGCTTGCCTTTGGACGTTTTAGACTTGGACGTCTTTTTTTCAGAAATGGCCGAAAATCAAAGACGTCCAACTCACAGGACGTCCATGGTATTTTCGAACACAACAGATGAACGTCCATCTTTTTCGAAAATGACCTCCTTCCTGCTTCGGAATTTGGATGTCTTTGTAAAACGTCCAAATTCTGACTTAGACGTTTCTTTCAAAAATGCCCCTCTATGTAACTTTGTAAGTCTAAGTGCTTTGAAAATAAGCCTTTAAACACCATGCTTCTACCTTCTTATTGGGCAACTCTCCAGCCATCCTGCCGTTAATCAAAGCATAAAAAAAACAGTAAAGAAGCATCACTACTTGTTCCTGTTTTCTGTTCCTTCATGCTTTCGTGTCTAGTTGTTTCTTGCATGAAAAATGTATCCTACAGTGTAAAAACACACTAGGTATGTGCCCTTCCACTTTCCTGGAGTCCAGTGCATTCACACATCTCTTGGTGGACTACTAGGGAGGACAGAAAGGTAGGTTTGTGACTGTCTGACTGGGCTTTCCTAAGACATAAACTCTAGACAGGGAATGTCCTTCCTTGCACAAGTTGTGGAGGTCTGTGCATGTGATGTTGGGACAGGTAGTAGGTGGGAGCATTGACTGGACCTATGATTTATTTGTGGTATCTAACTCATACTGTTATAGGTTAGCTTTTTTTCTAATGCAAAGGGTAGAACCAGGATTCAGTTGATGGCTTTATGTGGTCTTTTCCCTTTCTTCCAGCTTTCTCCAGAAAGTGTGTGACTAGACTTACACCATGAATTGGCAATCCCAATAGTTTCACTGGGAATCGCTAGGAATTTACCTGGCCTTGATCCTTCAAATCCATTTTATAACCCTTATTCCAGTAGATTTGTATTGTGAAGCACAACCACTAGGCAGATGAGCAGGCGGATGCTTGGTTTGATACTTGTCGTAAGTGTCCCTGTCAACGGGCTAAACATCCATGGTATAAACAAGAGATTTGATTTCTTAAAACAGGTCTGTAGCACTGAGCGGCGCTGGTGTCTGTCGAGGACTTCACCTGACCTAGAGACTTTTAAGATCAAACAAAGATGTTTTCTCACTCAGCTTCGTAAGATGAAAAAGGAGTATTTCTCGAAGCTAATTACATCCTCTGCAAATCCTTCCAACAGATTTTTCAGGTATTTTCGTTGTTATTGCAATCCCCTGGTCAAACGTCAGTGGATTCAGACGTTGGTCCTTCTGTAGATGTCCTGGAGCAGTATTTTCTGGTTAAGGTGTCATTATTAGAATCTTCATTTCCTCCTTTACCATTATCGGCATCTTTTTTTTGCTCCTCCAGGTGTAGTTACGGGAATTTCTGTATGACAGGAGTTTAATATCAGCAGGAAGCAACCACTGAAAGTGGAGGAACACTCGGTCCCTATGTGTTGTAGGACACACATCAAGGAGTAGGGCAGGCTGGCTCTTCTAAAGAAGACAAGGAAGAAACTAATTCTGTGTGTAAGGATTTATTGGAAAACGCCAGAAGACTCGACAGCCTACCCTACTCGATTTCTAGAAGTTTAACATGCCCCACATTTCAATGTGTTTTCAAAACTTTTGTCCTCTGTGAATGCAACTACTTCTAAGTTAGATCCGCTTCCATCAACATGGATAAAATGTCCTAATCTCGAGCTACTGCCCGTTGCATATAAGCTGGTTTTTAATAGTCTTTTCTGAGGTGGCGTCCCTAACACATGGTAGTGGTTTGCTCACTTCTTAAGGACTCTAAACTTGATCCTGCACTCCCAGTTCATTATCGTCCCATCTTATATTTAAGCTTTCTTTCTAAATTGGCTGAGAAGGTGATGATATATGAACAGCTTCTTTCTCATTCAGAGGCCTCTCATGTTTTACATCCCCGTCAATCCAGGTTCCGAGCAGGCCACAGTACTGAGACTATTATGGCATCTTTACTGAATGAGGTTTGTAGCAAACTGGACAATGGGAAGGTAGCTTTAATATATCTGCTGCGCTTGATTTAGTCAATCATACTCTATTATTGAATAGATTTAGGCCATTGGCATCCCAGATAAAGTATTGGGCTTGTTTACATTGTTTCTTGAAAATATTTCTTTTTCAGTTTACAGATCTGGTCAACATTCTGCTACTTACAAGATTTACTGTGGAGTTCCACAGGGTTCGCTTTTGTCCCCTTCATTACTCAACATTTTCTTGAACCTTCTTCCTGCCTTGATCCAGTCATATTCTAGTTCATCTTATCAGTATGCAGGTGATACTCTGTTAGTCTACTATGTGGATCCATTAAACATTGATCTTCAGCCACTTCAAAAATGTCTGGATAAAGCTGTTGTCTGGTTAAAGGATTATCGTCTAGTCCTGAATGATGACAAGACTATTGTTTGCTGGATGGGTAATCACGGCTCTCTCTCGATTCTATAGTCTAATCTAAACAGGTGTCTCCTGCCTCGTCTTTTCATTACTTAGGGGTGATAATCGCCTCCTACTTGACTTTCACGCAACACATTTTGGCAGTTTTAAAAAAGGTTTATTTCATATTGCGTCAATTATGTAGTATCCGTAGCTTCATTGACAATGAACTTTTACACACACTGACCTCCCACCTAGATTACTGTAATGTGGTCTATGCAGGGATTCCACAGGACGCTCTTAAACATTTACAGTCTGTGCAGAATACAGCTGCCCGCTTTCTTTGTTGAGCAAGGCACAGAGATTATTATTATTATTTATTGCATTTGTATCCCACATTTTCCCACCTCTTTGCAGGCTCAATGTGGCTTACAATAGATCATGAATAGTGGAAATATAAAAGAGAAGGACATTTAATATTACAGAAGGATCTTGAGCAACATGGTAATGATAAGCATGATAGTAGTATTATAAGCAGATATTGTAAAACAATTCTGAATATATGTGGAGGAGTTGTGTATGTTCACGTTGGTTGATTTTTTTGGTATGCCATGTTAAAGAGATGGGTCTTCAGCAGTTTGCGGAAGTTCATATGACCCCTTTGTTTTTGAAGTTATGCTGGCTCTCTGTTAAATTTCAGATCCAATTTAAGATCCTTACATTGGCCTTTAAGGCACTTTGGCTGTTCCTTATGCTCCTCCTTGGATCTTGCGTTCACTAAATGACCACAGATTGGTTTTACCTGATCCATCTCTAGCCCAGAGGGAATCTACATGCAATAGTGCTTTTTTTTGTTTGTTTGTTTTGGCCCCCTGTTTAGAATAATTTGCCTTTAAATATTCGGTGAGAATCATCTTTTTAAGTATTTAAAACTAAATTGAAGACACGTATATTTTTGTAGGCTTTTGGAGTTAGGTGATGTTGGAGGCAGTGTTAAGAGGGGCAATAACATGTTTTGTTTTGTTTTTTAATTGTTTTTGATGTTTTAATTTTGTGTAGTCTGTACGATTGATTCTTTCCTGTGTTTGAATGGAGTTCCTTTTCTGTTATTTTATGATCGTAAATCGCCTAGATTTGTCAGTGCTGCAGATGGGCGATACATTATGTTTGTTTATTTCAAAATTTAAACATATGGTAGGTCTGGAACATTTTCCCAACAACTTCTGGTGCTCTCGACCACCATCCATACTAATCTTACCAAGGTCTAATATTGCTGAGAAAAATTCTTGTAAATAGACCACAAGGACTATCCAGTTACAGTAGCATAGCAAATGATGGTAGGTAAAGAACGAAATGGCCCATGTAGTCTGACTGGCAAAGTGTTCAGGGCTGTAACTGGCATTTTGTGCAGGTTACCGCCATGCCGCTCTATGTAGGGTCCTCTCCACACTGCTAAACCAGCTGCCAACCACAGAGTGTTTTGATTTCGTTTATTAATTTGTTATTCTGGCCTTCACAATGCATCGCAAACCTCCATCATCATCAGTGTGGGAAATATAAAAATTGCATACGAATTCTTCATTTATGGCTCAAAGTAGAGCCTTCAGTAGTTTTCCTTGGAGGGACTATTCGGCCTGTGGCAATAAGCGTCTTGCGAGCCACTTCTAGTTGCAGGTGGAGATAACCCTGAATGTTCAAGTGCTGGGGCATGGGCGGCTCCCATCCTTTGAATATCCGGGAATGCGCTGATCTGGAAGTTAAGCAGGCATCGGCCGATATTCAGACCAGTATCCAGTTAACCCGTTGCATAAAGGTAGGACAGCCTAATGGTTAGTTTAGTGAGCTGAAATCCTGGGGAATTGGATTCATTTCCCACTGCAGCTCCATGTGACCCTGGGCGAGTCACTTAACCTCCCCCCATTGTCCCAAGTACAAAAAACATCTAGATTGTGAGCCCACTAGGGGCAGAGAAAGTCCCTGCATATAATGGGGCTTATTTTCAAAGCACTTAGAGTTCCGTAGGTTACTATGGAACTTTGTAAGTCTAAGTGCTTTGAAAATACACCTCCACGTGTACAGTGCTGGGTACGTCTAGTAGCACTACAGAAATAAGTAATGGAGTGGAGGAGTAGCCTAATGGTTAGTGCAGCAGGCTTTGATCATGGCAACCTGCAGTTCCTTGTGACCTTGGACAAGTCACATAACCCTCCATTGCCCCAGGTGTAAAAACTTACATTGCAAGCCCTCTAGGGACAGAGAAAGTACCTGCATGTAATGTGTACAGCACTGCATATACGTCTAGCAGCGCTACAGAAACTATTAGTAGTAATAGTAATAAATAGTAAAGCTTGGGCAGGCTCAGATTTCGTTAACTTATCTCCACACCAGGGTTACTTGGAATTCACTATCCAGTGTTCAGCTGACAACAACCCAGGAGAAAGATTTTAGTTACATTAACAAAATCTGCTGAGTTAGGATGCGCTAAGCCCATTTTTTACCACAGCTTAGTAAAAGGGTCCTTTAATGTATATAAAGATGCATTTTATATAAAGTATGTCCATAAACACCAGCCTCTCCCAACCCTTCCCTTGGAACACCTCTGCTCAGGTTAGGTGAATTTATGTGCGTATAGTCTGTAGGCATGTCTAGTTAAATTCTATAAAGCTTGTTTCTGTGTGTAAAACACTGTTTCAAAACCTTTTTTAAAGTTCACTACTCCTTAGGGCTAGATTCTATATATGACAACTAAAAAATTGGCACAGAAAACCCCCCACTTAAGCGGAATTCTATAAGCTGCACCTAAAGTTCAGTGTGGTTTATAGAATTAACGCTTAAGTGGAGAGGTCACGCCATTTGCACTAATGAAAATGCGTTGCAAATGCCCATGCCTGAATTTACATGTGGAGCACTGTTATTCTACAGTTATGCGCATAACTCAAAACTATGCCCTGGATCTGCCCTGAAACGCACATGGCCCTTCCATTTCTGCGCTCTTGTTCAGGCCGCCCGTAAATTTTAGGCAGGTAAGTCCCAATTAAATCTGATGCCAATAATTGCTTGTTAAAAAGCCAGTTGGCACTAATTGGCTCATTCTATTAAATTGTGCGCACAAATTGGGAATACGCCTGAACTTGCACACGCAATTTTTGGCGTCATTTTTTAGAATCGGGGAGGGGGTTAGTGAACAGATTCCGGGTCCAGGATTGCAGCAAGAGCTCTGGTACGTGGTCCCAGCCATGGACTGTTGCTGTCATGAATAAGCAAATTGAAATGGGGCAGAATACAGAGGGAGATATGCTCAAACAGATGTAAGTCTTGTGTTATGGAAATGATTTGTAGAAGTAGAATAAAGGTTCATAGTGCCGGCTCCCAGCTCTGGTCTCAGTTGAGGTGGAAGACCAAAGAAAACAGGAAGAAACTGCTGCCTCTCCCCTCTCCCTCCAAAAAAGGAATGGACAAAAATATATTTTTATTTCATTGGAGGTTATAGATGCCAAAAACAGTGGGAAGGATACATGGGATAGATTCCAAAGAGACCTCGCTGATGGAGTGCTCTAGAGATCAGAGGAAGACCTGTGACAGTATGGTAAACGGCTCCATTGGGCAAATGGGCTGGACCACCTGGTCCTCAACAGCTGACATTATCAGACTTTCTAGTTTTGTTTTTTGTTGTTCTTTTACAAGTTTATTGGAATTACTTCTCTGAAATATTCTGTAGTAACTTTTTCTTATTTTCTTGCAGTGGAGCTGTCGCCCCTGTTTCCTGACACGCTGATGCTGGGCCTGGAAATCCGGATTAAGGTGTCTGATTATGTGCAGGACAGAATCCGGTCACTGAGGGAATCCAATCCCAACAAATATCAGAACATCGCCTGCATCCGGAGCAACGCCATGAAGTATTTGCCCAACTTCTTCCGTAAGGGCCAGGTATAGGTCTGTCTTTGCTATTCATTTACATTTTTAAAGTGCGGTGTTGTTCTGTCAGAGTTATAATCTGCTATATAATGAGACAATTGGAAAAGTGAAAGGTTTCCCCATGGTAAACATTGCATTAGCATGTTATACAGCAGCCAGTCTGATGGCTCAGGGGCAGTGCTGTGCACTGCTGTATTCTCTGATTCCACTTTGGGGGAAACCACAGCAATTATATAACCACAGGCTGGCCTTAGAAGTGAGTGAACTGTGCAATTGCACAGCACACCAATGTCCTTCTCTTCGCACCCCTCCTCTCCTTGTCTTCAGGCTGCAACTTGCTGCCAGTCTAAGCTGAATCATCCCCGTCTCTATGCAGTGGATACGAGCAGCCCTTAATGCCTGCTGCAGGGTCAATGCTATGCAAGAGGTGGAGAATTCAGCCAGCATAATGGTAGACTCGGGGCCACTGTGGTGAGCCCACCAGTGGTAAGAGGGAAACTTCTGTCTGTGGTGGTGGGTGAAGGACCAAGCTATTGGGAGGAAGAGGAGAGATGGAGAAGGGGATGCTGCTGGACATGAAAGGGGGAGGAGAGATGAGGGGATACAAGGAAGTGGTGGGCACTGTGGGCAGGAGGAACTGAGAGGGTCAGGGGGATGCTGGTGTTAAGCAACTAGGAAGGGGGCAGAGTGGGGTGAGAAAGGGGTTCTGGAGCTAATAGATGGATATTCTGCCTGAGTCTGCCACTACCAAAAGAAGGGATGTTGAATGGCAGCAAAAGACACTTTTAAAATTCCCACATTTCCAAAGGGTCAAATATACCCAAACAAATCACATATACACACACTTCCCAATCCACACCTCATATTCACACCCCCACACACAAACGCACCTGCACCTCTACACATATGCACATCACATACACACGCTTGACCTGACCACACCACACTAACACACAACGATTTCACACTAAAACCCTCACACATTCCTACTGAGCTACATCCCCCCCAATACCCTTTCCTCTGTACACTAAAACCCTTATCCCAGTGATGGCGAACCTATGGCACGCGTGCCAGAGAGGGCACGCAGAGCCCTCTCCCTTGGCACGCGCGCCGTCGCCATAACTGGTCCACCCACTCTCCCTCCCAGTTCGGCCCGTCCTCCCTCCCTCCCAGCACCAGGAACCCCCCTCCTCCTAAAATTTAAAAAGCATACCTCCTCGGCTCGGAGTCGGGGTTAAGGCGGCGTGCGTCCGTAGCGGCAGCGAAGCGCATGTGCTTCGCTCGACGCACCTTCGGCCTTTCCTGTCTTTCAAGCTCTGGTCCCGCCCATAGGGTGGGTGCTGGGTGGGAGGGAGGGAGGGAGGCCTGCCTGATGGTGGGTGCTGCGTGGGAGGGAAGCCTGATGGTGGGTGCTGAGTGGGAGGGAGGCCTGATGGTGAGTTCTGGGTGGGAGGGAGGCCTGGTGCTGGGTGCTGCCAGGTGCTGGGAGGGAGGGCAGGGGGGAGAGGAGGGTGGCTGGACATTTGTGGTTGGAGGGGAGAGGAGGGTTGCTGGACATTTGTGGCTGGAGGGGAGAGGAGGGTTGCTGGACATGGATGGAGGGCAAGAAATGAAGAAGAAAGGAGAAAAGTAAAGAAATCAATGGAGAGGAAGCCCTGGAAACGGAGTTACGAGAACAGATAGAGAGCAGCAGAATCAGCGACTAGAACCAATATGGATAGAAAAACAAAATCACCAGACAACAAAGGTAGGAAAAATCATTTTATTTTCATTTTAGTGTTTGGACTATGTCGAATTGGAGAATTTACATCTGCTGTCTTATTTTGCACTGGGTATACTGGAGCTGTAACAGCTTACAGAAATGATTTATAATGGAAGAAAATCATGTTATTTTTTTCTCCTATACTAGTATAATATTTTCAATGATGTCTGTTTATATGCGCCATGGCTGGTGTAAGGGGTGTGGCTATCATAGGGGTGGAGTCATGTGGTGACCCCACCCATAATGAGTACCGGCACTTTGCGATAAATAATTCAATTTTGGGTTGCTGTTTGGGCACTCGGTCTCTAAAAGGTTCGCCATCACTGCCTTATCCTATAATCTTGTATGGATGTTCAGGTTACAGAATAGTGGCAGTTATGAGCATAACTTAATTGATAAATTAGGCAGTAATTGGCACTAGCTACCAATGTTTTTGTTTATTAAGCTCTTGATATACCGCCTTTCAATAAAATCAATCAAAGTGGTTAACACACTAGGCCAGAAATGAAAACAACTACACTTCTGATGCGAAAGAGAAGGAGAAGAAGGGAAAGAATTAGAGACAGGAGGAGAAAGGAGGGAGCTGCTGCTGGCAAACAGCAGCTACTGTACCGAGGTCATTGTTGCTAATTTGCAGTATGCGCGTAACAACATTTAGTCAAGATTATGCAATCTTAGCCTGTAAATCTTTTAGTGCATAACTGCTAGGGGGTGTGGATGGGGGAGGGGCATGCAAGGTTATATGCATAACGGACAGTATTCTGACAGCATTTGTGACTAAAGTCTCCAGAAACAAAAAATGAGGTGTTACGGATTCAGTTAGAGTAAACAATTTGTAATGCAACAGTCAAACCCCCATCCTCTTATGTGAAAAAAATTAAAAAGTTACAGACGTTCAAACGTAACTTTTTCAGGCTGCTTATGGACCCATGACATGAGAAGCTGGCCACTTTGAACATTTTGGATCTGAGACTTTTGTCTGCCTTTTCCCAGAGACGGTTACATTTAGGTATGAACATTTACAACAGCCTTTGACATGGTGTAAGTGGTGTCACCTGAAGTTGAAAGAGAAAAGAGGAGGAAAAGCAGAAAACCTCATGTAACCGTGAACAGCAAAACAAAAGAGTGAAGCAGATCCAAGGAGGATGTCAAAATATGTAAAAAAAAAAAAAAATCTATATGTACCTGGGTCCCTTTATGTGAAGTCTGCTGCACTGACCATTAGGCAACCCCTCTGCACTGCTGGGATGTCTGTGTGGTCAGTTTACTAGGAATGCTGCCAGACAGATATCCTTATGGCTTTTCTATGTGGGGGTTTTTTTTTAATGGTACTTACAGATGGACATTTTAAGCATGAAAATGCCTTGCTCAAAGCCATAATCAAACCAGAAATTTTTCCGGTTCGATTAATGGCTGTGAGCTAGGTGTTTTGGCAAAATGTCTCAATTCGGACTTGGACATCATATTGGAAATGCCCCCCTATGTGTTTAAAAAAAAAAATGGTGATGTGTGTAATGCAAAATCATTGATAATAATGAGCAATCAGCCATAGAAATTACATGATAGCTGATATACAATGATGTGAAAAAGTTTCCCCCCTCTAGATTTTTCCCTTTTATTGCATATATGTCACATTGAATGGTTACTGATCCTTAAACAAAGTGTGATATTAGAGTTTGTTCCTTAAATAAATGATATAATAACTTTAGAACTGTGTTGTCTTTACTCAGTTTCGCTGTGTCTAATATTAGATTTTGTTCAAAAATCAGAAACCTGTGACACATAGGGGAAATCAGGAGTGGGGTAAATACTTTTTCACTTCACTGTATACAGCTTTCTCACGTCCTAGTGCAGTCTCCAGGCAGCAATGAAATGTTTTGGAGAAAGTTATATGAAATGTACACACATCCGTGCCCTGGAGGGACAGTGGCTGTGAGATCAGGAGCAAGAGAGATTGTTCTGAAATTGATTGTTCATCAGCTTTCCAAGAATATGATCTCCCAGCTTGCCCTTCTACACATGTTTGAAAACACTCCTGAAACATGCGACCCAATCATTTTTCCCATGGCACCTGTATGTATTTAACGCTGTGCACAGGCCCCTCAGACTGCAAGCTCTGACAGTCTCCAGCAGCCCTAACTGGTTCACATTCATCTAGCCAAACTTGAGTATTTGGTTTCAGCATTGGCAGAAACTAGTCAATGAGTTTTTGGCTGCAGTTTTTTGGTTTCAGCCGAAAGGTTTCACAGTTCTGGTGGCAGTTTTGGTTTAGGTTGAAACTGGGACCCCCCCCCCCCCCCCCCCAGGTTTGGCCAGCCTCTAATTTTGTTGTGAGCTTACCGAATGTAGGGGTCCTTTTACTAAGCTACTTTAGGCAGTAACACAGGCCTAACACGGCTAAAGTGGCCTAACTTGGGACTTGGTAAAATGTTCCAGATTAGTTTTGCCATCTTCACAGTTATTATTAGCATTATTTGTTGGGTGGGAGTGTGTCAG
Organism: Microcaecilia unicolor; assembly: GCF_901765095.1. Taxonomy (NCBI): domain Eukaryota; kingdom Metazoa; phylum Chordata; class Amphibia; order Gymnophiona; family Siphonopidae; genus Microcaecilia; species Microcaecilia unicolor. Next base: position 308,639,846 of record NC_044033.1, read on the forward strand.
GGTAGAGAATGGCAATGGATGCACTAATCAGCCAGTGTGTGCACATTACCACTGCGCTAACTAGTTAGCTCATCCATAACGCAGGAACCCTTAACGCCACCTAAATAGGAAGCACTGAGTACTCCCTTGGTAATTGTTTTTAAATGACCGCATGCTAATGGTAACATTAGCATACAACCAGAAATAAAATAAATAGAAAAAAAGCCCTTTTTAACAGCTGCATTGGAAATGGGCTTAGTGTGCAGGAAAGGCCTGCGTAAGGGCATACTAAGCCCATTTTGTGGTGCAGCTTAGTAAAAGGACCTCATAGTTTTTAACTTTCTAGTATACAAAACCCTATTGGGCAGATATGCTGAAATCCCAGTTTAAGACATCTCTACCCAGGTGGATTTGGATTGAATTTTGGGTTTAATTACTTACCTTTCCAAATCTGAATTCAAAGTGACTTATCAGCTATGCCTAAATGTATAGGTCCCTTCTCCAGAGGGCTTACAAACTAAGGGGCCATTTTACTAAGCTCATACAAAAGGCAGCACATCCTATTTTATTTAGGCCTTGTCTATTAGCACACATTAAACTTTAATAAAAGGGCCCCTAAATTAATGCTTTAGGTAATATAAGGTGAAGATCAGAGAATATCAGTGGGGAGAAGCAGGGTTTAACCTCTAGGGGGTCGGTTTGCTGATTGCCACTGGCGTTATGCCCGGAAATTCAATTCCAGGTCGTGTCCAGGCTCCAGCATCATCTATGCCATAGTCAGTTAAGTACGATATTCAGCAGTTAACCAGCTACAGGGCACCACATAAAGATAGGACCGACTTTTATGTGCTCCTGTTTATGTGGTTACCTTAGTCGGTTGAGGGCTAACTCCGCCCCCAAAATAGCTGGTTTTGAGATTGGCACTAACCCCTGGATACTATATAGCGCAACTTAGTTAACAAGCCAGTCAGTGTCGATAATTGCCAATTAACAAGCAACTATTGACATTAATTGGTATTAATTAGAATTTACATGCACATCTGTCCGTATTCTGTAAAGTGAGGTGCATAAATTCTAATGCGCATAGCTGAAAAGGGGGTGTGGCTGTGGAATGGGCGGGACGTGGGCATTTCTAAAATCTGTGCGTGTTGTTAAAGAATACATCCAGTCTGCACCTAGTTTAGTTGCGTGGGCGGCCACCTGGTTATTCTATAAACTGTGCCAAAATTTAGGTATACTTATTAGAATATGCCTAGGCACATTTTTTTTTATCCACATGGATTTTTAGGTGTGATATATAGAATCTAGCCTTAACCGGCTTAAGTGCGGCTGAAATTGAGTACTTAGCCCCGATTAAGCGATTTAACTGGCTAGGGGCAGTTTCTGGCTGTTAAATCACTTTGAATATTGACCCTTAGGATTTTAATTTAATTTCTTACATACCGTCTGCAAACCTGAAAGCTATCAAAGCAGTGTACATTGAGGTACAATAGGTAATTTTTTGTCCCTGGAGGGCTCACAGTTCAGGTTTGTATCTGAGGCAATAGAGTTTTTAGTGACTCACCCAAGGTCACAAGGAGCTGTGGTGGGATTTGAACCAGGCTCCCTTGGTTCTCAGCTGCTGTTCTGACCACTAGACTACTCCAGGACAGTGTCAGTGAGTGAGGGAACTTTGTACAGGAGGCAGTGATTGATTATTTGGAGGCTGATGTGGAGTTGCTATTACTCTGCTCCAGATTTTCATGTCACCGTGTTTAACTAACCAGGGTGTGTGCATCTTGGCTTCCCACAGCACACCATGCTGTGTGTCTGTGTGCCCTCTGATGTCCATCCTGTGATGTAATGTCTCCAGGAGGCCACACATGCTTTGTTACAACCTCTCTGCGCGCTGGACGACTGTTGTAATAAGCAGTTTTCTTGGAAACGTCCCAGGTGTGAAATATGACTCCATGCAGTCCTCACGCCACCTTCCTGAGGTCAGCAAAATACAGTGGAATTGATTTCAGCTAAACCAGTAGTACTGATATATTCTTATAAAATGTATTGGAAATTAGAATATAAACTCTGGGCCAGCTGATGGCAGAGTAGATCTGGGTCCATTCCTGGGCCGTCAGGAAGTGAGGAAGCAGCATTCAATGATTACATTCCCCTTGTTAGGGGGATGGAGCAGAGGTAAATCTTGGCTATGATTTTTATACTGATGTGTATGAGTAGGGTATGAAGTGTGCATATACCAGGCTTCAGAAGGACCTATAGGCTTTGGCCCCCAATGAAGACTAGGTTACAGAGGGAGAAAAACAGATGTTCATAAATACAAGTTTAAGGTATCACAGTCTCAGCAGGTGCTGGTTTTGATTTGAGCTGGAGGAGGAATTGCCAGGCTAGAAACTAAGGGCCCAATATTTAAAACAATTTAAACAGCCAGGAGAGGCTCCTGGCCATTTAAATCGCCTGTCCAGAGCTAACCAGGAAATTTTAGCTGCACTTAACCAGATGGTGCCACTGAAAATGGGAGAGGAAAACAATGGAGAGCAAGAGAGATAGTGAGTCCCCCTCCCCACCACCACCACCAAGCCACATATGCATCCAGTGTTGGGGGTGTTTCAATGAACCCAGGGGGTTTGCAGAACTGGAGCTATAAGGTTTTATATTGAGGTTTTGGGTTAATGTCAGACTCCAGACCTCACGCCCATATAACAGGTGAAATGGTGCTATTAGATCATTTTAACTGTAGTTGTTCTTGGGGGTTGTATTTGTTCAGGGGTTTCTTTTCTGCATGAAGGATTCACAGAGCTTTTTATTGTCGTGTCTTTATAACCAGTTTAAAATTCTCATGTGCTTAATCCAAGATCAAGGTGCATATATTCTTAAGTATGTTCTACTTGTGTATTTAGGAATCATTTGAAATTGTGTTGGAGGTTTCTTGGTCTTTACTGGAAAATCACAATCTTTTTTGTCTGGGTTTACTCATAGGGCCCAGGATTTGCTGTCGTCTCTGGTAAACCTTCTGAGGTGGAGCATAGGATGACCAGATAGCTGCATATAACAAGCATTTGATTTCTGTGTCATGTAATTTTAGACATGGGGCTGAAGATCTCTCCATTACTGTGGGAAGATGGTTAATGTAGATATCGGAGAGGGTGGGATGAACACTATGCCCCTGTCTCACCTCTCATTATTCTCTGATTATCTCTGGCTATATGTTGTTTGTTTTACATTACAGGTGCTGGATGAATACACTGATTTAACTATTTCATAGGTCCGTCCCCCCCCCCCCCCCGTCCCCCAGGTTCCAGTTTGCAGTAGTTTAAGGTAGAGAATGGCCATCATATATAGTTAAGGCTTTTTTAAAGTCAGTTTGAAAAAATATTTGTTAATCAGTGTCTATAAGATAATGATGTGGTTAGTAGTTCAGTGCTTTGGAGGGAACCCAATCTGACTTCAGACTTCTGTACACATTTTGTTATTCATTAGGAATTTTGTATTTGTTTGTTCAGCACATTACATTACATTACAGAAGAGTTAGCTAATGTCACTATTGTCACAAATCCCTCTCTAATTATTAGAGTTAATGGTATATTGCTCACACGCTCACAAGCTAGGGGCCAGATCACCCCTCCAAATCTTGGCTCAGGCCTCCCCCCACCCCCCCAAAGTCGGGTGTACAGACACAGGGCTCGGTATCTGTGTGTGTATCTCTGTCTCTGTCTCTCTCTCTCTCTATATACGTGGTCCGGTATCTCTCTCCTTCCCTCCTGTGCAGCTCAGCATCTGTCTCCCTTCCCTCCACCTACAGTCTGGCATCTTCCTCTTTTTCTCCTTGCAGCCCAGCATTGCAGTTTTCCAGCCATTCCAGCAGCGTCGCGGATCAAGGCAGCCTTGTTGCCTGCTGACCCAGAAGTCTTCCCTCTGCACAATTTCCTGTTCCCGCTTAGACAGGATAATGTAGAGGGAATGCTTCTGGGGCCAGCAGACGACGAGACTGCCTTGATCTGTGACGCCACTGGAATGGTGGGAAGACTACAGCACTGGGGGGCAGGGAGAGAAGGGGAAGACGCTAGACCACAGGTTGGTGGAGGGAAGGGAGACAGATGCCGAGCTTTGTGGGAAGAGAATGCACCCATGGTGGGGAGGTCCGGGGGAGGGGGGGAGTGCCAGATTTGGGGGTGGGAAGAGATAGCTGGAATGAAGGCGTGGGATGAAAGGTGGGAAAGATGTTGAACCTACAGAGGGAGAGAGTACATGTACCTGCAGAGGGGGGGGGGGGGGGGGGGGGGGGGGGGGAGAGGTGCAGGACTTGGAGTAGGAGATGCAGAAGATAGGGAAGAAGCTGAACATGGGGAAGGCCAGAGACAGGGACACAGGGGATATGGACAGTGAAGAAATATCAAAACAGTTGGGGGGAGAAAGGGAACAGAGCAGAAGATGGATGGGACTTAGTGATTAAGTGGGAAAGTGCTAGGAAGCAGAACAAGGAATTTTGAATGGGAGAGATGGCGTGAGAATTTTGAGGAGATGGTGAGTACTTGGCAATTGATAGGCATGAGTGTGTGCATGTTGATGGGCTGTGAGAATGAATAAGAGTTTGATGTGGAGGCTAAGAGAGGGAATGAAGTGTGGGAAAAGGTTGTGACATAGTGTGAATGATCTGGAAGAATGGAGAGAGGATGAGAGGCATTGGAAAGGGGTGAGGGTACTGGAGAGGGATATAAGAGGAAGGGGATTGGTCTCTGAAGGGGTTGAGGAGGGAAGGAATGTTGTTAAAAAGATGGTGAAAGAGAGGCAGTAGGAGAAGGGTACTGGGTAAGAGAAGAATGGTCTTGGAGGCAAGAGAGGAAGAAGACAGGGATGTAGCTGGGGCTGGTGAAGGGATGAGCACAGAGGGTAGAAATGGAGGATTAAGAAGTAGGTAAAAGCTGGGGAGGAGTAGGAGACAGGGAAGGAGAGAGATGGGGAGCAATGGGAGTGCTGAGGAGGGAATGAGAGGGAAATGGGAAAAACCAATAGTTGAGATGTGAAGAGGAGGAGACTAATGACCAGAGGAGAGAGAGGGAAAATGAGAGCAAAATGGGCAAATATAAACGCAGGGAAGAGAAAAGTGAAAAAACAACCCATAAAATATCAGAGCTAGACAGATATAGAGAAGGAAAAAAAAGAAGACAAAGGAGAGAGAAGAAATGGAAAGGCAAACCTGGAAAAAAATTTAGGAGAAGATTGACACAAGGAAAGTAGAAAAGAGACTGGGACCAGCTCAATAAAAAAAATAAATAAAATGCCCAGACAACAAAGGGAGAGATGAATGGATATGGTGGACATGGGGGAGGGGCGAGTACTATAATGTGATGGGGGGAAGATGCTAGCTTGGAGGAGGGGGAAAGAGAGATGAGGCTAGATCAAGTAGGGAGGAAAAAGGGATATTGGAGGATGCTGGGCATGGGGGAAGTAGGAAGTAAGAAAACAGTGTGGAGTGCTGGACATTGGACGAGGATGGGGACAGAGAGAGGGTAATGCTGGACATGGGGGGGGAGCAGGAATATAGGAGAGAGACTGACATGGAAGAGGGAAGGGGACACAGGGTTGCTGGATACAAGGGGGTGACAGACATACTGGATGGAGATGAGGGAAAGAGGATATGCTGGATGGAGGGGGCGAGAGAGGATACTGGTCAGAAAAGTGAAACTAGAGAGAAGGTGCTGTATAGACGGGAGGAAAGAGAAAGAAGGTGCTGGAAGAAAGGGAAGAGTTCATTTATTTTGCCTTCATTTATTTTTTTGTCTGGCTGTCAAGACTTCATTCATTCTTACTATTCAGTCTTCAATCTTTTTTTTTTTTTTTTTACAACATTTACCTACAGCTTTTCGTCTCCTCATCGCAGCCCTCCCGTTCTTCATACTATTATTGTCCAGTTTTTGCTGAAGAATGGGAGGGCTGCAATGCGGAGATGAAAAGCTGTAGGTAAATGTTGTAAAAAAAAAAAAAAAAAAAAAGATTGAAGACTGAATAGTAAGAATGAATGAAGTCTTGTTAGGCAGAAAAATAAATGAAGGCAAGCCGAAATAAAAGATTTATATCAAAGATGGATATAGGAGAGGAAGGGAGAGAAGAAGTGGCTGATAGACTGATCTTGTAAAGAAAGTTAAGAAAAGACAGAGGGAAGCAGAAACTAGAGACTGGGACAAACATGATTGGAGAAAAACTAAACCAGACAACAAAGGCAGAAAGAATTTTAAGTTGATGAATGGAAAATGTCAATTTTACAGTAAATTTACACTATTTTCTTTATATTTTGAATAGTGTAGAGTGCTGTTTCTATTTCTTTAGTGTTGCACTGTAGAGTGTGGCTTCTTGGGGTTTGAATTTAATTTTTGTCTACGTGCTTACTTATTATGTACCTGGCAAGGGTCTATTTGTGTTCATTGTTTGTGACCAAGACCAGGAACTCTGTTTACATGGACTTTCTATTTCAGCATCTCTAATAATTCAACTTGTTCAGTTTTCCAGTAGATGTATTGATATGTTCGAGGTCCGATTTCAATATTTACTTTATTGCGTTTTCCAAGGTAGGGTCCTTGTTGTGCTACTTCTGTAAGTAAGTGGTGTTATGGTAGAGTAGATTAGCTCTGTAGGTCTTGAGTGATGTTTGTAGGCTTTGTATTATAGATGCAGTACTTCACAATATACTTGGGACTGGAGAGGGTCTATGTTTTTACTGAGATTAAACCAAAATCAACTTTTTTTTTTTTTTTTAAAGGTGAGTTCCTGGGGAAATTGCCCCTTTTCTGCTTTGCATTCATTGTTAGAGGAGAAGCTATGGTAGGTTTCTGTGGATGGAAAATATATGTTTAAATTAACAGCTTTGCAGTCCAGTGTGCAGTGTTAGGGGTTGGTATTTTTTTTTATAGTAGGTTTCTTAGGCTACATATTTAAACTAGCACTTCAAAGGTATTTACCTGTTTTATTTATACAGTTTAATAAGGTGTTAGATTTGTTATAAAGCAAAGTTGAAGAATTTGTAGGTTGTTGACCAGACTCAAGTCTAGCATAATAGCAAAGTTTACGTTATGGGATAATGTGACTATTTTAAAAAGTCAGTGTTTCCATAAGTGTGCGTGAGGTTTATGTTGATGAAGGACAACTGTTGGGCAGACTGCTTACTCAGAAATCCATCATTAAGTGCACTGTAAGGCATTATTTGGGAGTATACTGAGCACTACTTACACCTATACGCCTAGTGCACCCCCCCCCCCCCCCCCATGTTAAGTCTGTCACAGACATGCTCACACAACACATCTTCCCATCCTGTAGCAGCATGGCCTCTGAACAGTGGGTGGAAATATTAAAGCTTGAGAGGTCTCTGGTGAATTCCCTCTGTGATGGTGGCAGAGGTTACAATGGCGGGGGGGTGGGGGGGGGGAGGGATTGTACTGGAGATTTGAGTTGATACCCATCATCAGTTTCTTTCTTGCCATTGAAGGATGAGCATTTCCACTCATTTTGTACATACATGACAATTATGTCCTGCTGAAAATTGTCCCATGCCTGGTTAGAAGCCAGAAAAATTGTCCTCTGCCTGCTTTCACTGCTTATGTGCCTTTAGGGTTTTTCCAGAGATCACGTTCAGTTTGGGGGGAGTGAAACACCGTGCGTATGTGGCATTTTCAGCTGCTGATATAGGGTGTAAATCTCTACAGGTCACCTAAAGCGAGTGCATGAAGCACAGATTCTTTAATGATAATTATGCCTCCCTGTGCTGTTATAGAATACTACTATGTCCACATTTACGCATCTGTTTTTAGGCGCAAGCACTAGAGGCCGACCGAAAACAAAAAGATGTGGTGCTACTTTAGTTAGTAAGAGTTGCACTGGAATGTGCAATAAAGTATAGGTTTCTTCTTGGTATGGTGGATGCGTGTCCAGTAGTTTGCAAGTACCAACCTTAGAAAACTGACAGTCAATGGACAGGTCAATACTTTTCCAAGGCAGATGACAGGTTTGAGACTTCCTCCTTTTGAAGTTGCTAAGGTCCTTCTGACAGGGTGTATTCTGAAAGTACTCCTATGTCAGCATCTTCAAACATTTGTTACCCTCATAAAGGAATTCTCTAGTCATTTCCTTTAGGGATAGACTGTAATAGCATTTAATGAGCATCAGAGCTATCTAGTCTCTGCTTGTTTTTCCTCTGTGCTCTCACACTACAGACCCTATCTCATCTGTTCTATCCTGATGCCCCATATCTTCGGTTTCAATCTGCCTGTGCATCTTTGTTAGCTCTTATCACTGGTGTTCTTTTTCTCATGTTAACTTACAAGTAAAGGTCAGAAAAGCTTCTTCTCTGCTCTAGATGGCTTGTTTCTAGAGATTAGAAACTCTTCTGTTCCACAACCCCATCCACTGTGGATTTCCTGCTGCTACCTGTAATCCATTCATCTTGTTTTTCAGCTGAAGAAGATGTTTTTCTTATTCCCTGACCCTCATTTCAAGAAAACGAAACACAAATGGAGAATCATCAGCCATACACTCCTGGCTGAATATGCCTATGTCTTGCGTATTGGGGTGAGTTAAGTGGAATCTTTGTGTTTATTTATTATGGAAGATTGATGCTGATTCTCTGCATCTAGTTGACTGAAACAAAGAATGGAGAGCCCTCTAAACCATTCTTTTTTTCACTCTTTCAAAAAGTAGAAGGGGACGCGCAATGAAATTACATGAAAATACTTGTAAAACAATAGGAGGAAATATGTTTTCACTCAGAGAATAGTTAAGCTCTGGAACTCACTTGCCTTTATGTGGCGAAATGAGGGAAACTTTAAAAATTGATTTCTAGTAGACTGATGTTTCACTTAAATATGCTGTTACTTATCAAAATTTGCTTATTTCTGATCTGACAAAGGGCTACCTTCGAAAGCTAATCAAAAAATGTATTGTTAGTCCAATAAAAAAGGTATCATCTTATTTTATTTTATTTTCTATGTTTTATTTTATTCTATTTCTATTCATTACCTTCAAAAGTGGATTAACACGGCTACCACATCTCTCTACTAGTAGATCTAGAATTAAAATCATTTAAAGAAGCAAGATAAACACCGAAATAAGCAGGGGTAGATCCATACAGTGCTTGATAGATCAAAGCTGATACCTTAGATTGAAATTGGCCACCATTAGAAGCAAGATTTAATTTAAAGTATGAGCTTTGACCTATCAAACATTGTATGGATCTACCCCTGCTTTATTTAGGTGTTCATCTTGCTTTTTTAAAAATGATTTTATTTCTAGATCTACCAGAAATCAATTTTTATTAAAGTTTTCCTCATTTTACCATTTCAATCTACTTTTTCTTATTAGGCTGCACAATTTTTCAGAATTCTTTTCCTTCTTTCTCTTAAGAATTTGTGGTTTATTTTCAGTTTAGGAAAGCCCTTGAGACATTTCTTTTTAAGAAATTTTTATTAATTTGTGATAAATGAGGTTTTTGGTTTTTTTTTTTGGAAAGTATTGTGTAATCTGGTTTAAACATTATAGTTCCTGATGTTTGTTCAGTTTTTGTGTGTTACCCGCAGCAAACTTTGTGGTGTTTTGTGGATTATAAGACTGTAGTAATAATAATAATAATAATGTGGTAACAGGGGTTAACGTATCTGGGTTTAAAAAAGGTTTGGACAAGTTCCTGGAGGAAACGTCCATAGTGTGCTATTGAGATAGACCTGGGGAAAGCCATTGCTTGCCTGGGGTTTAGTAGCATGGAATGTTGCTGCTATTTGGGTTTCTGCCAGGTACTTGTGGCCTGGGTTGGCCACTGCTGGAAGCAGGATACTGGGCTAGATAGACCCATTTGTCTGACACAGTATTGCTATTCTTATATTCATATTCCCGCATCCATCATCACCTCACTTTTTCTCCCTATCCTCTCCCCCTGTGTCAGATATCACTCTATATATCCCTATGCCCCTCCCATCGCCCTTCTGTGTTTCTATTCTCTCCCATGTCTAACATTTGCAGTCCTGTGTCTGGCATTGTCCCTCTGTGTCCATATTTTATTTATTTATTAGGATTTATTTACCACCTTTTTGAAGGAATTGACTGAAGGCAGTGTATATACCATCCCCAATCAGCATCTCATTTTCCCACTGTTTCTGTTAACCTCTCTATGTCCAGCTTTTCCCCTCTCTTCCACAACAGTGTGTCTCTTCTCCAACCCCACCCAGATTCTCTTCCCTTCCCAACCCTTTCAGCAGCTGGCTCACCTGTCTACCCTCTGTGGGTTCAGTATTTGATTCCCTCTTCCTTCATCCCCTTAGGCATCTTTTTCCCTTCACTTCCCTTCCTTCCTCTCTACCACGGGTCCTGCACCTCTTTCCATTCACTCCAGCCCCTCATCCTCCTATGGGTCCAGCACCTCTCTCCCTTCCCTCCAGTTTTCCCCCATCCCCCTTCAATCGGTCCAGCATCTTTCTCCCTTCCCTCAAATACCCCCTCCTCCCTGTGGGTCTGGCATCTGTTTCTACCTGCTGCTTGTAACTTTTTTGTTTCTGCGGCCTGGAAGCGGTTCACGTAGGCTGGCTCCATGACCTTCCTTCTGCGTCCCGCCCTCTCTACTGCAGCTTCCTCTTTTGACTTCTAAACAGGAAGTTGTAGAGAGGGCGGGATGCAGCAGAAGGAAGGCCACGGAGCCAGCCTGTGTGAATCGCTTCCAGGCTACAGAAGCATGTAAGTTACAAGGCTAGAAAAGAACTGACAGATCTGTAGGGCAAAGGCTAGGAAGGGAGCAAAGGACTTTTTTTTTTTTTTTTAAACCATGGGAACGAGGCTATTTACTGTGTTCCCAAAGGGCGGGAAAAGGTTTTGTTTCCACATCCACGGTAATTCTGAGGATTACTGGGGATTTACCGCTATTAAAGTACTGGTAAATATTAGTTATATCCTGAAATTGTTAGAGGTGTTGCCCTGGTTTACCATTGACCCAAGTTAGTGTTCAGAGGTTGTTCTCTGCTCTGAGAATAATTAGATTTGAGGGCATCCATGAAGGAGTGTATTGCATATTTTCATTTGACAGCATTTTTTTGTTCAGGTTCTTTGTCAAATATGTTTTGTGATCTATTAGTCCTAATTTTGTACATAAAGAAATTATCCTATGTTTCTGTAATCAAATTTCTCTTAGATTTACTACACATAGTAGGAATCAGAGTCAACGGTTTGGTGTACCGACTCCACAGCCCTGGTTACCACACCCTGTTGCTGTTGTCACAGACCCTGTGAAATATAAGACTTAAAAATTTGAACAAAACATTAGTTGGTTGTATACATTTTATCAAAAATTTATGTGACCTTTTTCAAATAATAACGAACACAGAGCTACTCTTGCAAATTAACAGGTTAATTTCAGTCACAGAATTCCTCCACAAGCAGACACGCAAGTGCCACGAAATTTACACTGCTGTCTGTTCATGCGTTGATCAAGTTCTTCCCATGTGGTCACTACCCTTCTGATGCTCTGTTGTACCAGTTTCATCAGTCTTTTCCAGAAAATTATTTAATCCCCTCCCCCAAAGTCCAATTCTTTGTCAGAATTCAGCAATAAATCGTTTTGCACTGTAATGTTTATTTTGTTGCAAAAACTTTGATAACAGCTCTACCTTTTTCAGCAAACACCATTTCAGAGTTTGTGTAAAAGTGACATCGCATTAATGTCACTTTTGCACAGTAGAAAAAGTAAGTAAGCTGTGAGTTCTGGCAGTCCAGTTATGCAAAACGTTGCATGATGTTTATTTTGGTATAAACTACTCAAATTTTGCTTAAATTTACACTATTGAGGTTTCATTTTTTTTTTCCAATTACTGTGTGTATTCTGTTTTGGCAATCTTCCTAGTTCTGTGTCTTTTTTTTTTTTTTTTTTTCCCCAATATTTTTTATTGCAAATATTACAGCTTATAACACTAAGCTTGAACAATTCAAACACCTTTAAAACAGTGCATTGGGCTTAATACAAAACTCCCACATTAAACAGTACCAAGAAACTACTAACTTTTTTCCCTCCCCCTTCCCTTTGCTACTTCCCATCCCGATCCTTCAGGCTACCCCCTGCAACATTTGGTGCAAACTAATCCATTCTTTCCCTTCCTTATCATATCTCCCCCTTTGATAACCCATCAACCTCTCCATCTCTCTCATTATCCCCAATTTGGTTCTCCAGTCACACATGTGGGACTCTCTCTTCCTTCCCTCCCTGTTTGTTTTGTCTTCACACTAATTTCTTTGCTGTTAATACACATGCAGTGTTTGTGCATGCAGGGCCTGGTGTACACTATCACAGATGTAGAAGAGGTCCACGAATGGATGGTGAAGCATTTCCAGGAGCATCTGCTGTTTGAACTTGTACCATTAGAAGACCTGGTAGGGGAGAAACTACTACTACTACTTATCATTTCTATAGCGCTACTAGACGTACGCAGCGCTGTACACTTGAACATGAAGAGACAGTCCCTGCTCGACAGAGCTTACAATCTAATTAGGACAGACAAACAGGACAAATAAAAGATAATTTATTTTATTTTTTATTTTATTGCATTTGTATCCCACATTTTCCCACCTATTTGCGGGCTCAGTGTGGCTTACAATACATTGTAATGATGGAAGTACAATTTGTTACAACACAATTATGGTTACATTGTGAGGAGTTAAGTTAAAACAAAGTTCAAGTATCGTTAAGGGGAATAAAACAATGGAGAAGAACGACTGAACAATAGAAGAACAACAGATATTGATAGGGCAACAGAACAATAGCAAGAGAACGTTCAGGTATAATATTTTTTACCTGGAAATTAAGGTTTAAATGTGTTAAAGTTACGGGGGATAATAGTACAGAAGAGAATGTATTGATGCATTGCTAACAGTGTGTGTGGACTTCATGTGTTTTGATCTTTTCGATAGATTTTTTCAAAGAGATGAGTCTTTAATAGTTTGCGGAAGTTGGTTAGTTCGTAGATCGTTTTCAGGTTTCGTGGTAGTTTGTTCCAGAATTGAGGATGATAAAATAAGGGTTCTGAACAGTGAATAAGAGTTAGGAGTTAAAAGCAGCATGAAAAGGGTGGGCTTTTAGCTTAGATTTGAAGACTGCCAGAGATGGAGCTTGACGTACCGGCTCAGGAAGTCTATTCCAGGCATATGGTGCAGCAAGATAAAAAGAATGGAGTCTGGAGTTAGCGGTGGAGGAGAAGGGTGCAGATAGATTTACCCAGTGAACGGAGTTCCCGGGGAGGAGTGTAGGGAGAGATGAGAGTGGAGAGGTACTGTGGAGCTGCAGAGTGAATGCACTTATAGGTCAATAACAGGAGTTTGAACTGTATGTGGAAACGGATAGGGAGCCAGTGAAATGACTTGAAGAGATGGCTAATATGAACATAACGACATTGGCGGAATATTAGTCGTGCAGCAGAATTTTGAACAGATTGAAGAGGAGAGAGAGGGCTAAGTGGGAGACCTGTGAGAAGCAAGTTGCAGTAGTCTAAGCAAGAGGTGATAAGAGTGTGGGTGAGGGTTCTGGTAGTGTGCTCAGAAAGGAAAGGGCGAATTTTGGTGATAGAGAAAGAAACGACAGATTTTAGCAGTCTGCTGAATATGTGCAGAGAAGGAGAGGGAGGAGTCGAAGATGACCCCAAGGTTACGAGGTGATGAGACAGGAAGGATGAGAGTGTTATCCACAGAAATAGAGAATGGGGGAAGAGGAGAGGTTGGTTTAGGTGGAAAGATAAGAAGCTCAGTCTTGGTCATGTTTAGTTTCAGATCAGTGAGATATCCAGGCAGCAATGTCAGACAGGCAGGCTGATACTTTGGCCTGGGTTCCTGCTGAGATTTCTGGTGTGGAGAGGTAGATCTGGGAGTCGTCAGCGTAAAGTTGATACTAAAAACCATGGGATGAGATCAGAGTAGAAAGGGAAGAAGTATAGATGGAGAAAAGAAGAGGTCCCAGGACAGACCCCTGAGGTACACCAACTGACAGTGGGATAGAAGTAGAGGAGGATCCACCAGAGTATACACTAAAAGTACGCTGGGAGAGATAAGAAGAAAACCAGGAAAGAACAGCCCTGAAATCCAAGTGAGAACAGCATATCAAGGAGTAGGCTGTGATCAACAGTGTCAAAAGCAGCAGGTAGATTGAGAAGGATGAGGATAGAATAGAACCCTTTGGATCTGGCCAGGAACAGGTCATTGGAGACTTTAGCAAGCGCTGTTTCGATTGAATGAAGGGGGCGAAAGCCAGATTGAAATGGATCAAGAATAGTTTGAGATGAAAGAAAGTCAAGGCAATGATGGTGAACAGCACGTTCAAGTATCTTGGATAGGAAAGGGAGGAGGGAGCTGGGGCGATAGTTGGAAGGACAGGTAGGGTCCAATAGTTAGGTGACAGGGGCAGAGAAGGTAGCCCTGTACCTGCTGGGGCACCGAGAAGGAACAGGAAAGGAGAGGCTGTGTATAAGAGGCCCTGATGAGAGCCAGATGGGCAGGAATGAAGAGGGTAGGGTATGGTAAACAGAAAAAAAAACGCAAACATTTTAAAAGAAAATACTGCCTCAGCTTAGAAACTAATTTTACTGCCTTGTTGCTGAGTAGAGAATGACACGGGGATAAAGTTTGTCTCCGTCCCCAGCCCACCCCTGCCGGTTCTTTCTCCGTCCTGTCCCCGCAGATTTTGTCCCCATCCCCATGGGCTCTGTCCTCATCTGAAGAAGCCTCAAACCCTTATGATTTTATATTTAAATCTTTTTATTAAAATATTAAAAGGAACAATAATAACAACAAGCAACTATAATAACCCCCCCTGCTCTACCCTTCCAACTCCAACAATAGCTGACTTCTACAAACCCAAGAAACCCTAATCCACCCTGTTAAAATTTCCAGGGGGAGAAATATGCCCTATGAAGCACTTTTATGATTTTTTAAATCTGTGGATGAATAATAAGTCATCAACAAGCTCAGGATTCAGTCTAGCTCTCTTGTCTTCCACAGTCCTTCCTGCAATAGAAAATGTCTTCTCAGAAGATGTGCTGGTAACAGGAATGCAAATTTTGCCAGTTGTGGTCAGCACTTTTGCTTGTTTTTCCAAAAAATGAAAAACATCATCACCTGCATCACTTGAGCATAAATAACTGTCCACTAACAGCCTTCAAAGTAGAAAATGACATGGGGACAAACTTTGTCCCTGTCCCCACAGGCTCTGTCTCCATCCCTGTTACTGCGAGTCCCCATCCCTATGTCATTATTGCTGAGGCACCCACTCAGGATGAAACACAATGTAAAAACATTTGCATAATTTAAAGGGGAAGCACTACTACCTTTTTGGTCTCTTAAGAGCATTGCAGTAAGGAAGTCATTTAGAAGCATTTAGCCATATCGGACTAGATTCAGTCAATGGTGCCCAAATTTGAGCGCTGAAAAAAATGAGGGCTGATTGCTGTTCTATAAACAGCGCTCCGAGATGGGCACCATTTACAGAACAGCACATAGCGCCGAAATCCGTGCCCAAAAGGATTTACACCAACTGAATCCTGGTGTAAATCCTCACGTCTAAATTTAAGTGCGAATCGCCTATATTCTAGAATACCACGCGCATCTAAAGTAAATGACCCTTACCTGCCCGTTTCCTTCCCATGGCCATGTCCCTAATTCAGTTGTGCAGTAAAACATGTACGCGTGCATCTTTATACAGGTGTGCATAAATTCAAATTGTTGCCAGTTAGCACCCAATTATTGATGCTAATGGCTTGTTGGTCAAAATTTGGTGAACAAATTTTTTTTTTGTTACATTTGTACCCCGCGCTTTCCCACTCATGGCAGGCTCAGTGCGGCTTATATGGGGCAATGGAGTGACTTGCCCAGAGTCACAAAGAGCTGCCTGTGCCTGAAGTGGGAATTGAACTCAGTTCCCCAGGACCAAAGTCCACCACCCTAACCACTAGGCCAATCCTCCACTCCAATTGAGCGTGTGCGCAGTTTTGAACACTGTTTATAGAAGTTGGGGGATAGAATGCATCCATGTGGAGATGGTGATTTCAGAAAAGTGCTCTGAGACAGAGGGTTGCAAGGGGCCTAATTTAGGTGGCATTTGTATATATATATATATATATATATATGTGTGTGTGTGTGTGTGTGGAGATAGTGTAATGGCTTTTGCACCTGCTACGAGGCATGCTTACATGCCAGCTGTCTGATCATTTGGACCTGGGGTGCTCACCAGCAATTGGGGGACAGTTGAGCTGTTTCACTCAGCTACTTAAGTGACTCCACTAGTACGTGTAGCTTTGTAAATTCCAGCACTAATGCAAATGAGGACCGGGGCATACGCATGTATATAGGGCCAGTTCTATAAGAAGGTAAACCCAATGCCGCATGACGAGATCATATTTTATATCAGCATTATGGTGCCCGGATTTGGTTATAGAATGCTAGCTTTACCCCGTAGCAGGGTGCCTAAAATCTAGGAGAGTTCAGTTACACCGGCCATGGACCCGCTGTAACTGCGAGCACCCAAATGCAGCAATGGCATGTAACAAATCATTTGTAGGTGAGAGCCCTGCCTATAATCCACCCATAAGAACGCTCCCCTTATATTTAGGCATTACACCACCTAACTACACTGCTGCCACTTACACTCAGTAAGTGAGTGTACACTTACCATGAACATGCTGGTATTCTGTACATGTCCACACACACATACTACTACTACTTATCATTTCTATAGCGCTACTAGACGTACGCAGTGCTGCACACTCGAACATGAAGAGACAGTTCCTGCTCGACAGAGCTTACAGTCTAATTAGGACAGACAAACAGGACAAACAAGAGATAAGGGAATATTAAAGTGAGGATGATAAAATAAGGGTTCTGAACAAGTGAATAAGGGTTAGGAGTTAAAAGCAGCATCAAAAAGGTGGGTTTTAACTTAGATTTGAAGACTGCCAGAGATGGAGCGTGACGTACCGGCTCAGGAAGTCTGTGGGCACCCAGGTATTAAATTGCCCCTTTAAGCTCAAGCAATGTTGCACTTTTTTGTTTTCCTGAAATGGCTGCTCCCTCTGTACGTGCCGGCAGATACATGCGTGTTTGCCTGCATCCTTGTATGTATTTTACAAAATTCCATCGGGTGGAACCTTGTGTGAAATACATGGAGAATTGTGAATGCCCCATCTTGGCCATTCTAGTTTTTGAATTTTTTTATAATGTGATTGATGGCGAAGATTGGATTTCTCATGTTGTCTTCGGGATTGTGCGTATGAGGTGACACCAGAAGCTCACCTCTTACTATGATAGGATTGTATATATATATATATATATATTTGCAATATAAAATGTAACTGTGCATTTCCAGTACTATTATTTAGAAAGAAGGTTGTGTTATGCCTTGGTCAAAGCCAGCAGTGCTCTGCAAAATTCCACAACCAGAAAAACTTTAACGTTTTGGATGCAAAGATGGTGGTGATGAACTTTGACTAGGAAAGGAGGCTTAGCCTAGAGCAGTGTTTTCCAGGTCCAATCCTGGAGTACCCCTTGCCAGTCAGGTTTTCAGGGTATCCACAATGAATATGCATAAAAGAGATGGAGGCAGTGTATGCAAATGAAGTTCATGCATATTCATTGTGAATACCCTGAAAACCTGACTGGCAAGGGCTACTCCAGGATTGGATTTGGGGGGGGGGGGGGGGGGGGGAAACTGGCCTAGAGTTTAGAACAATGTGCTGTGAAGCAGGGAAGCCATGGCTCAAAATACCATCTTGGGCAAATCAATTAACCCTCCATTACCTCGGGTACACACTGTAGGAGCAGGAAAATACCTTGAACTACTACTGGAAAACTGTGAGCCATTTGAAAAAAAAAAATTTCTGACTGTGATGTCCCTTTCCTCTGACAGAAAGACGATGTCATTATAGAGCGTCTGGGCATTTCAACAGAGGAAGGGAAGAAGGTACAGCGGAACAATGGGAAGAACTTCATCGCCATCTTTAGGCGCATCGAGGACAAAACAC
The DNA here is from genome assembly GCF_901765095.1 of Microcaecilia unicolor. Lineage (NCBI taxonomy): Eukaryota > Metazoa > Chordata > Amphibia > Gymnophiona > Siphonopidae > Microcaecilia > Microcaecilia unicolor. The sequence goes on from NC_044033.1 coordinate 308,657,839, forward strand.
TGCAAGGGACTCTGAGCACGCCGCTGGAAGAGAAGCCGTGCCTATCTACTGAATAATTAGACCTAGTTTTAATTTTTTTATTTGTTTTGAGACAAGATTTATTTGTTTGAACTGACCCTGAGAACCAAGGAGGATTGTCCTTCTGTGTACATTTTGAGAAAAGGTGTGCCAGAAAAAGGATAGCAAGCTGTCTGACATGCACTCTGCTCTTCACCAAGTCTTGTATTCCCACAGTACTAGTTCGTGAGCCATCATGGAGAAAAACTGTTGCACGTAGTAGTGCTTCTCAACCAATGTGCCTTGAAAAAGTCCTTGGTGTGCCTTGGTAGAGTCTGTCATGGGCATGGCTAAGCATGGGCTTATGAAGCTCTTTCCCCCTCTCTATTGGACAGTGCCCCAGCAAACAGCTTTCTCAGCCTCTCCCCTCCTAGGCAGCGCTTAAGAAAGATAAGGAGAGCCGGTAAGCTTAGAATAGAGAGGGCAAAGAACAGTACTCTCCTCTCCTCTTTGCCCCTCTCCTCCAGCCATTCAGAATGGGATTGGAGCAGACACTGCAGAGCAAAGATCCCCTGTTGTTGCTGCTCCAGTTCCTTTATCCCAGAGGCAGAATTCAGAAGTTTAGGGATAAGGGTATAAGAACAGGATGGGAAGGGTTACAGCAGAGAACAGGAAGGGCTTGCCTTTGCCCTACTGTGGGGTTGATGCAGAAAGCCATGCAGTAGAGCCAGCTCAGCACACAGCTTCTACTGCTAAAAATTAATGAGCAAAAAATAGCATGACATGCTTTAAGCAATGAGCACTGCCACATTATCATCACATTAGTAATTTTCAGCTCATTGGAAAATGACCTCATTCCTGTTGGTGCATGAGTGGTGATTGGCTCACACACTGATAAGAATGGGACCTTTTGAAAAGACATCCAAATTCCACGTAATATTTTTAATGATGTTTTTTGAGGGTGGGAGGGGGTTAGTGACCACTGGGCGAGTAAGGGGAGGCCATCCCCGATTCCCTGTAGTGGTCATCTGGTCATTTCGGGTACCTTTTTGTGCCTTATTTGTAATAAAAACAGGTCTGGGTGAAAATGTCCAAGTTTTAGTCTTAGACGTCTCTGCTTTTTTCCATTATGGCTTAAAGATGTCCAAGTCTTAGGAACGCCCAAGTCCCGCCTTCACCACGCCTCCGATACATCCCCCTCAGATTTGGACGGACTTCCACTAGAGACGTCCAAAATTGGGTTTCGATTATACCGATTTGGACGTCTCTCAGAGATGGATGTCCATCTGTTTCGAAAATGAGCCTGATGGTCACACAGCCCAGTCATATGGAAAGCAACCCTTCACTAGAGAACACATAATGAAAGTGAATGATGAGAGGATACTCAGACTGAAGGTATTGTCTAGCCATGGATTCCAGGTAAGTCAACTGATATAAACAGTGACTGGAATCAATTATAGCATGATGTGTGAACCAGTGGCATTGCTGCTCATGACAGCGTGAAAAGATGCCATTAACTGGAAGCCATTGTATGGGTGTTGAGTGAATGTAGCCAGACATGCCATATGCTTTAAACAGCTCTGTCTAACTTCTAGCTTTGTGTTCTTCTACACTAGCCTGAAGGGCACTGTATTTGAATAAATGGACAGGTGCTTTAACTGAAACTAGCTAGTCAGCAAAGCAGATTGTTGCTCATTTGGAATGTCTAAGAAATTGTGTATTGAAATTTTACACAAATTGCAATAAAAATGGAGCTGTTGAGTTTATTATACATATTAGGAATTGTGAACAATATGTGCCAGTCATGATAAATACATGAGTGTAGGATTAATTCGATATCTTACGAAACTGAAGTTTTACAGCCTCAACTTCCAGAAAGTTTCCAGCAGAAGTAATTGAGAGGATGCTGGGGACCAAGATGGCATCCTAGCAAGAAAGCTGAATGAGTCTCTGCAGCTACTGTTTCTTTAGGGTTGGGCCCTCCCCTCTTACCTGCGATGCCTAAACGCAAGGGAGGAGTGGCCTAGTGGTTAGAGCACCAGTTTTGCAATCCAGAGGTGGCCGGTTCAAATCCCACTGCTGCTCCTTGTGATCTTGGGCAAGTCACTTAACCCTCCATTGCCTCACGTACAAACTTAGATTGTGAGCCCTCCTGGGACAGAGATATATCCAGAGTACCTGAATGTAACTCACCTTGAGCTACTACTGGAAAAGGTGTGAGCAAAATCTAAATAAATAAACAGATTAAGAACTTCGCCCAGCCACAGGCCTCATCATTGATAGCATCTGCTGTTCAGGGAGGGATTTAGAGCCCTGAACTGGGGAGCAAGGCGGTCAGTCTGGTTGGCCCAGCTGCACCTTCGGTGCTCTGAGCAATGGTGGCATCGGAGCCGCAGAATGTGGTGGATGCAAGCACAGTTAGCTGTGCTGCAGGAGGGATGGTGCTGTCTATTTGGTAGGGATTTCAGCTGAAGTAGTAGTTGGATCAACCTCTTTACCGGAGGTTTATATTGGAATGCAGACATGGGGTGTGAAATTGAGGTGCATTCACTTATTTGGTCATCTCTGGAGTCTCTGTACAAGGTATGCTGTGGGATACTCCCCTCAGTGGAGGATTCAAAAACTTGAAGAGCCAGCCACTTCTTAGTCCATTAAAGCGGAAGAACTTACTAGTTGGGTACAACAGATTAAGCAAACACAAACATCTTTGGTACAAGATAGAATATTGCTTCATCATAAAATTGAAAACTTTGAGAATTATGTCAATATTTAAACATGAGACTTTCAAACGCCCTTCAGATTTTGACAGATATCTAAGAATTAATTTTTATAGATTCTTAAAGGAAGTTTTTAACCACTCTGAGGAAGGTTTACTGTCACTGCATAAGGTTTTCTATTTGCCTATTCCTAAGAAGCATTCAGCTCTGGATGGAGATCAATCAGAGGTGGACATGTCTTCTAATAGTTTGGATTTGACTGGAATACTGAAGAGTTTGAATGAAGAGATTGTGTCTAGATCTACCCTAATAGTGACACTTGTTTTTCACCAAGATAAAGATGCTTTGTTATGGATTTATTTTGCGTCTGAGGATTGTAATTTTGTAAGGAAAATTTTATTTCCAGATGTTTTAAGATGGACACAGAGGAGATGGAAGCAGTTAATTTCAGTTAATATATCCTTGTAAATGTTTAAATTATCTTATTGTAAACCATCTTGATATTCATTTTGGATGCAGTACAACAAATGTACAAGTAAATAAAATTTTAAAACATATTTAATTTCACTTGATGATCATTCGTATATGTTTTATGAACCGTTATACATAAGTAGTGTTGCCATACTGGGGGCCCTGTTTACTAAGCCACGCTGTAGGGGCACAATCTTTTTAGCATGCGTATATTCTATATTCCTACGAGTGTCTCTATCATTAGTGCATGCTAAAACGTTTGCGCATCAACAGCGTGGCTTAGTAAACAGAGACCTGGGACTCACTGAAGGTCCATCAAGCTTCCAACAGTGGCCAATCCAGGTCATAAGTACCTGGCAAGATCCCAGAAAAGTAAAACAGACTTTATGCTGCTTATCCTAGAAATAAGCAATGGATTTTCCCAAGTCCATCTTAATAATGGCTTAAGAACTTTTCTTTTAGGAAAGTATCCAAAACTTTTTAAACCCCTACTAAGCTAACTGCTTTTACCACATTCTCTGGCTGGTGGGCAGGTGGGTGTCCTATCCTCCCCTTCCCTCCATTACCTTAGTGTGGTAGCCTAGTGGTTTAGTGACCTCTTTGGGGCAGGAAAGAGCCCCATCTTTCCTGTCCAGCACATCTACAGACTATCTTGCTCCCGGTGCCACTTCAATATAGCTGCCGAGAGTTCAAGCGGTGGCCTTGCGAGCAAGGGAGGTCTGAGGGTGGTCTGGGCCCCCTACCTGGCTGCTGCTGCTGCTGCAGCCGCCAACGCCCCCACTGCTCCCGTTTCCTGGTCCTACCTAGTAGTATGGTGGCATCTGATGGGGGGAGGATGTTTTTCCTGCCCACTGCGCTGCTGCTATTCCCTGTCTGCCGGTGCCACTGTGTTTTCCAGTGGATCTGCCCGGATCTCAGCGGGGGGGGGGGGGGGGGGGGGGGGGGGACGGACATTATTCCACCCACCTGGCACCACCGTATTTTAAAAATGGCGCTAGCACACCACTGGTTCTGAGAAGAAGGAGAAAAGCTTTAGAATACAGGAGAACAGCAGCAGCCTGAGAAGAAAGACAGGACACAGCGGATGCCCTTGAGATCTGCACAAGAAGAGTCAAGCATCGGAAGAAAACTGCATCACTGATCAAGTTTCAACTTCTACCAGTTCAGAATAAGTACTAGAGAAAAGAGAGAAAGAGGAGCCGCTTGGAATTTGGAGAGTCCCAGGAGAGTTGAGCTTGTAAGTGCCTTATGTTGTTTTTGTTGCTTTCTGTTTTGTTTTACTATTGTGTGATTTTGTCATTTTTGGCTTAAAGATTGTTTTTGAACACTTTAGTTCAGAACCCCAGTTCTGACCTGAACTGAGTTGAGTACTTCTGGAGAGTATGGATTAATTTGCCAACAGCCCCCCCCCCCCCCCCCCCCCCAGTAATACTGGCCCTGACCTGGACCCACCAAACCTGTTTATCTAGAGAGAATAACCCTCATCTGCGGAGTTACCTCTATTGAGGTTTGCTCCCCAGTCAGCCAAGCGGAGAGTAAAAACCCTCTGAAGGGACACACCTTACATCTGTATAGTATGGAGAGAGCCACAGGCTGATCCCACTTATCGACTCTTCCTCTGAACACAGCGTGAGCTCATGAAAAACCTTACTTTTCTGGTATTTTCTTGGAATGAATTGTATTTGGTCATCCCTTAGCTGACCCCTTCACAAAAAGGCTCACAGAATGAATATGAGACAAATAGTTAAAGCAGCTGCCTGAAAAAACATCCCATTTATCAGATCACAGAAAAGAAATGCCATTTAAATGAGTCAAAGCAGCGGAAGCAACTGAAATTTCATTTTCACACCTTTTATTTTATTCTGGGTGTGAAGTGGTGATGTGGAAAACCCCAGGAAGAAATAGTGATCCTCTTGCCACCCATGGGAGTTACAGGAAATACACAGAATTTAGTAGAAGATGGATTGTTTAATGTCTGGGTTAAAAAAAAACAACACTCTTACACAAGATCCAACATGTTATAGAACATAGTAATCATTTACTAGAAAAACTGACTGTAGGTAGGGCATTCCCTATTGTGATAACCACAGTGTCTGCCCTTACAGGAGGAGACCGCCAGAGGGCGCTCGCCCACTGAAATTGGGAAAATGCCCATTCTGGCCACTAGAGGGAGCTCCAGGGATCGAGCTGAGTATGGGCATGTATGGGCCAGTAGAGGGAGCTCCAGAGAGATAGCTGTGGGGAGTGAGAAGAGGCTTCTAGGCCAGATCTTTCTGGAACCAGAGGGGCGAGGTTTCAAGAGGTGGGGAGGTTTATTGGACACCTCATAAATAGCTTCCTCTTAGCAGAGGAGAGAGGTTTGCCCGAAAGAGAGGAGGGTTCCCCCCAGGAGAAAGCCTGGCTGTGCCCTATGGCCCTGTGTGTCCCCAAAGGAAAAGATGGGGAGTCAAGAACAACCCAGAGGTACTGTGTGTCCCAGGATAAGAAGTATAGACTGTGTTTAGGCAACAGGGCAAGGAGAAAAGTTTGAAATGGAAGATTGCCCTGTGTAGGAAGAAGTGAACTTATAAGCTGGAAGAACTGTTTTAAGCTTGGGAAAGTGTTTAGAAGAACCAACAGCCGTGGGGTGGAGGATGGGACCGTAAGGTTAATGTGAATAAAAGAAGGTTCCATCCAGGGGAGGAGGCTGTTGTACCCTGAGACCCAGATGTCCTCAGGGAATGGTCTCAGGGGGGTGAATCTCAGTCAGAATGAGAATGGGAAAGCCAGGTTCCAAGAAAAGACTGTAACCGAGCTAATAAACTGAATTTACATGTAACTGGCTAATTTGCATATTGTTTTGGGCCAGCTGAAGAAGCTGGGCTATCTCCCCAGAAAAGAGGGACCTGGGGGGCCCCACCTAGAGAGCTGGAAAAGGGGAGGGGTGGTTACCAGGGGATACAGCGGAGAGGCAGGACCAGGACTGCCGATTAAGGAAGAGGTCACCCTGAGGAAAAGGGGAAGACCAAACCTAGAGGCCGGAATGAATGCAACCACATAGAAATCTGGTTTCAAGGTGGTTCCCTGTGGTAAAAGGCTGGTGAGGCCAGGCAGGAGCCCCTAGAGGACCAAGGCACACCAGAGAAGACTCCGGTAGGGGGGGTTTACAAAGGGCACTAGCCTAGAGAGTCCTGAGGGTGGAATAACCCCCAGGAAGACAAGGACAGGCAATAATTGTATCCCCCCAGGAAAGGGTGCAGAAAGGCCCACTGACTACAGGAAGGTTCTGGAGGACTAGAGAACTCGAAAAGAAAGCTGAGTGGAGCAGGCGTCCGTCTCCAGAGGAGGCCCCGGTATGAGGATAGCGGGAGCGGTCAAGTTCCAGAGGTCAGTCAGTCGAGGGACACGACGTCTACTGTGATCCTTTTTACACTATATTCTTTCCTGAATGCAGTGTTTGGAAGGTGCACTACTTCCATTTGTCATGTCTGGTTTAGGGTGAAAAGAGATGAGGTTCATATTCCAGCCCAATCTTTTCTGGTTGACAAACAGGCAGACTCTCACTGCCTGGGAATCCAGGGGATGGCCAAAGAAAGTCATCCTACATCTGTAGTAGGGCCATCCCAAGGACTGTGTGTATGTGTGTACCCAGCTGCACAGGGTACAAGGGAGACGGATGCAAAAATTGCTTCCTGTCCACTGTCTTTCCTGTAGTGGGTGAGGCAGGGATTCTAGTGGTCTTGTCACACAGGGCATGATTCCGGCATTGGATGATCCTGATCTGTAACCACCACTAGCACCATGAAAAAAATCCCTTTCCAACCGTAAATGTGGATGGTATCTTTAACTCTTGGATCAGTATTTTTCTCCAGCAGTTAACTGTATTATAATAGCCAGCTGTTCTGGTTGCACCAAAATCCAAGTCTAGAAACCCCAAAGAAGAAAAGGGAACTGGTGAGTACCCACCTTAGGTGCAGCCCAAGAGGTGACTGAAGACCAGGATTGTTTGCCTGCTATGGCGTCTCAACTAGGGGAAGAGAAGGAACACCTCAAAGATCACCTGGTAGAGGTTCAGGACCCACCTCAAGATCTAGCTAACGAGTTGTAGGAAGCCGACCACTGAATTAAAATGCTGGAAGAATTGCTACGGACCAGTATCCTTTTTAAGTATGAATGCCCTCAGAACATTAAATCACTTATACAGCGTCTCTGTAAATAGACATTTGACAGTGAGGTATAAGTTATTTTCTCTTTCATCGGCAATTTCAGTGTACCACAATGAGTGTGTAAAACCCAATTTTTAAATAGTGCTCCCTTGTGTTAAACCAAAATATTTAAAGACCACTTGTCTGATATGTGCTCTTCGTGTCTTGCTGCTTACTCAGTCAATAAAACTGTTATTTCAGTTAAATTTTAATGAGTAACCTTGCTGAACTTCAGGCTATCTCCAGGTGTCCCTTGAAACTTTACAAATGCCCGACCGTGGGTTTCGTCACAAAGGACTTTCTCAAGGGCTCAGGTGTCATCCTGTGAGCTCAAGTATCCCTCCAACTCTTGGAAACAAACATCAAAGGCACGATACAGTCCTGGAATAAAATGGCACATTAAGGTTCATATAGAAGATCCCAAAAGACATTGCACTCCTACTACATAATGACTCATTGGCTTGCATACTGATATCATGTGTGCTATCATTAAACTTTAAAAGCTACATGAAGGCTCCACTACCTGATGTTTCTTTGCTGTAAAGCTGTTACAGAGAAATGAATGATCTTTTCTTTAGTTTAACACAAACAGGAAGCAAAAGGTAAGATGCAGTATGTTTTTGAAACGTGTTCTGGGCTCTGATTGGTTTGATGTTTTAAGCTAACTAGCAGTTACTGGTTTTGAGTTCAGTCTTAGCCAGGAAGAAAAGAGAGCAGGATCCCTTTGCTGATGCTCAGAGAACAGTTATATGACCTGATCTTCCCAGGTACTACTTAGATGATCTTCCCAAGTACTACTTAGATAGTAAACAAATGTTTAGTTAGTGTTATAATTGATCCATATTTCAGTTACCTGTTATTGTTTGCACTTTTTCTGTCCACTGTTCAATATTTTTATGAGAATAAACATAATTGTTTGTTGGCCCTGCTTGTCTGGACTGATAAAGAATCCTGGTGGTTTGTGTGTTGCGTCTGTGAGTGCTTTTTGGGAACTGTGCAAAGTGATGCATGTGGGAAAGAGGAACCCAAATTATAGCTATGTCATGCAAGATTCCACGTTAGGAATCACTGACTAAGAAAGGGATCTAGGTGTTGTCGTTGATGATACGTTGAAACCTTCTGCTGTGTGCTGCTGTGGCCAAGAAAGCAAATAGAATGTTAGGTATTATTAGGAAAGGAATGGAAAACAAAAATGAGGATGTTATAATGCCTTTGTATCGCTCCATGGTGCGACCACACCTTGAATATTGTGTTCAATTCTGGTCACCGCATCTCAAAAAAGATATAGTGGAATTAGAAAAGGTTCAGAGAAGGGTGATGAAAATGATAAAGGGGATAGGATGAATTCCCTATGAAGAAAGGCTAAAGCAGCTAGGGCTCTTCCACTTGGAGAAAAGGCGACTGAGGGGAGATATGATAGAGGTCTATAAAATAATGAGTGGAGTTGAACGGGTAGACATGAAGCATCTGTTTACGCTTTCCAAAAATACTAGGACTAGGGGGCATGCGATAAAGCTATAAAGTAGTAAATTTAAAATGAATCAGAGAAAAGGTTTCTTTACTTCACATGTAATTAAACTCTGGAATTTGTTGCCAGAGAATGTGGTAAAGGCGGTTAGCTTAGCAGAGTTTTAAAAAGGTTTGGACAACTTCCTAAAGGAAAAGTCTATAAACCGTTATTAAATTGGACTTGGGGAAAAGCCACTATTTCTGGGTGGGGCAGGGGAGACAGGAGGGACGCAGCAGGGGGAGAGGAGGGTTGATGGACATGGGTGTCTGCAGGGGGGGGGCAGATGAGAGGAGGGTCGCTACACATGGGTGGCTGCAGGGGGATGCTGGACATGGGTGGCTGCAGGGGGAGAGGAGGGTCGCTGCACATAGGTGGCTGCAGGGGGGCAGGGGAGAGGGAGGGGGTGAGGCGGTTCCTCAGACCACACACTCACTCTGTTACACACACACACACACTCACACTCACACACTCTCTCTCTCTATCTCTTTGTCCCTGTCTATCACACACACACACTCTGCCTCTCACATTCTCTCTCTGACACACACGCTCCATCTCTCACACACACTCTTTCTGAAACATACACTCCGACAAGGAAAACCTTGCTAGTGCCCATTTCATTTGTTTCGGAAACGGCCCTTTTTTACTAGTCATCAAATAACTTCTGACTAATATTCCATCCAATAATCATTTAAGGTTAAAAAAAAAGCTGCTGCATAATCTCTATAAATCAAGAAGACATCCCTAAAACACATTTACTAAATAAGCACGTATTTAATTGTTTTCAACCAGCAAAAGCATACTTCTACAGTTCGACATGTCTAGTGCGATCAACATGGTTAACAACAAAATACTACTAAACTTCCTAGAATACTTCGGAATTGGTGGAAATGTACTAAGTTGGATCAAGGGTTTCCTAACCACCGGAACATATCAAGTGAAATCAAATTCGAACATATCATCACCATGGAAAACAGACTGTGGAGTACCCCAAGGAAAACCACTATCACCGATCCTTTGCAACCTAATATGACCCCACTAGCCAAGTCCTTATCCAACCAAGGCCTTAACCCTTACATTTACGCGGACGATGTCACGATATACATCCCTTACAAACATGATCTAACAGAAATCACCAATGAAATCAAACTCAACTTGAACATCATGAACTCATGGGCGAAAGCATTTCAACTAAAACTCAACGCAGAAAAAACACACTGTCTCATCCTCTCATCCCAATACAACACGAACAAACCCACTAACATAAACACCCCAGACTACACCTTCCTATTTCAGACAGCCTGAAAATTCTCGGAATCACAATCGACCGAAACCTCACGCTAGAAAGCCAAGTGAAATCTATAACAAAGAAAATGTTCCACTCAATGTGGAAACTCAAACGAGTAAAACCTTTCTTCCCAAGGAAAATATTTCGCAACTTGGTACAAGCCAACTAGACTACTGTAATGGAATCTATGCGGGATGCAAAGAAATAATTTAAAAAAAACTTCAAACTGCTCAAAACACCGCAGCCAGGCTTATATTTGGAAAAACGAGATTCGAAAGTGCCAAACCCCTATGAGAAAAACTGTACTGGCTCCCAATCAAAAAACGAATTGCGTTCAAAATCTGCATTCTGGTTCATAAAATTATGTACAGCGAAGCCCCGGGATACATGATAAACCTCATAGACCTACCAACCAGAAACACAACAAGATCAACACGCTCATACCTAAACCTTCACCACCCAAGCTGCAAAGGACTCAAATACAAATCAACCTATGCATCCAGCTTCTCCTATATAAGCACGCAACTATGGAACTCATTACCAAACGCCGTGAAAACAACATATGACCTACCAAACTTCCGGAAATCACTAAAAACTAACTTTTCAAAAAGGCATACCCTAACGATCCAACTTAAACGCCTGAATCCTGCAACACAATGAAACTAATACTCAAAATGGACATAACTTAACTCTTCCTCCTTTCGATTCCCTAATGTGTTTGTTACACATGAACTTTACTATACCATAATATCACTCTGTATCTGTCATATCGGAATGGCGATCGCCTCACAGTACTATGTAAGCCACATTGAGCCTGCAAATAGGTGGGAAAATGTGGGATACAAATGCAACAAATAAATAAATAAATAATGATTTAAAACTTGAGAGTGTGTCACATTTGTGCGATGGCCTACATCCAGCCGCCAGCCACGCTGCCACACCACCACTGAGGATTGTCTGTGTCTCTTCCACTGTGAGGATGTTCCACGTATCCATCACCCTCTTGTTTCTTTATATTGCTCCTTTTTTTTTAAATGGTATTACAGATCACTGTTTATTTGTGACCACACCAGGAAAGAACAGTGTTGACAGCCCAGTTCCAGAGTGAGGATTTTTTTTTCACCCCTGCAGTGGCACTGGACACATTCAGCAGATTTCCATTGCTCTAAAACTGGTAACTTCATGGAATTTATTCAAAGAACTGAGGTCAGGCATGCGTTCTTTCTGCAGGTCTTCGAGAGCTGGAATCTAAGCTGAGCCGCTTTCTCCAGCTTGGATTTTATATCTGCCAGCTCCATTTTGGCTTCTCGTAGTTTTGCTTTTAATTTTTCATTCTCTGAAACAGCATTTTCGTAAAGTTTCTTATAGTCCTTGTCGCCATAGTCTGTTCAGCTGCTCAGGGAGGCCAGGCGATTCTCTCTCCTGGTATAAGCGCTAGTCCTGCTGGAGGCTCCTATGTGTACCCCTTCTAGCCTCTTACACTGTGGATATGGATAATTTGAAAACCATAAGTACATAAGTATTGCCATACTGGGAAAGACCAAAGGTCCATCAAGCCCTGCATCCTGTTTCTAACAGTGGCCAATCCAGGTCACAAATACCTGGCAAGATCCCTTTCCAAATGGGAGAAAGTGGATCTGAGGACCACATTTCCATTTCAAACACAAGATTTTCAGATGTAAACAAAATGACTTTTTCCATGTCATCTAATGTGTACAGCTTGAAAAATATCTTCGTATTTTATTGCACAATTCTGTTGTCATCTGTTTGATTAAGAGGCTGAGTAGAAAGCAACTGCTCTTTAAAATGCAGTTACTCTTGTGAGTACTTCCCAAAAATGAGTTGTATTTTTATACGTGCATGATATTGTGTCATGCAGTAAGTGAATTCCTTTCATATTCTGCTCAGTATGGGTTTTCCCAGTCAATGACCTCAGACAGGAGGAAAGCACTGATGGTGCTCAACAGTCTACAGTAATAATCTAGTGTATATAAAGAGAATTTGTTTCCACTTTTACATCAGAGAAGTAGACGCTAACATATTCTAAAAAGCCTTGATTCTTTGTCTCTTCGTAGCATCCCTCCTTTGTATGCATTTCTTCCCCATGCATAGTGTGCCATCCACTATGTTCAATTCATCAAGTAACATAATAACAATATAGAAAATAAAACCTACACCATACATCAAGCTAAACACTTCATTAAAAAAAAGCATAATAAAAGCTGAGCTGTCTAACTGGCCTAACTGATGTAGTATCTTTGAAACAGCCAGTCTTTATAAATTTTCCTGGAGAATCAGTCAGGAAGTGAGTTCCAATACACAGAGCAATCACTGAGCAGGCACAATCTCTTGTGTGGACTAAGCTAGCTTGTGATCTGTCTGGGACCACAAGGAGTCACTCAAAGGAGGATGTTAAAGCCCTTCAAAGAATATACAAAAAAAAAAAAAACTTTCTCCAGGAAGTAGGGAAGACCCATCCCTCTTAATGCCCTGAATGGCAAAATAATGACCTTAAATATGAATTTCCATGTTGTCACAAACAGTTGTACCACATTTTTTTTTTACATTTGTACCCTGCACTTTCCCCACTCATGGCAGGCTCAATGTAGCTTACATGGGGCAATGGAGGTTTAAGTGACTTGCCCAGAGTCACAAGGAGCTGCCTGTGCCTGAAGTGGGAATTGAACTCAGTTCCTCAGGACCAAAGTCCACCACCCTAACCACTAGGCCACTCCTCCACTCTAGGATTTTGAGGTCTTCTACAACTGGGTTCTTACATCTTATCAGCTGAGGCACTTCTTATGCTTCATTTGGATTACCACAACTCTGTTCTTCGGCCACCCAAAAAGCAACTGAAGCAACTTGTGCCAATTTCCCCTTGAGTAGAATCTCCGCTCACCAAGAATCCCCCCCCCCCCCCCAGCAAGACCTCTCCCTCCATCCCCCAATCTACCTGGGACTGACCCTGGGACTCTCTGGTAGTCTAATGTGGTAGATTCCCCTCCACTCCTGCCACACTGGCTGCAGTGGTTCAAAATGGCGCCTGACCCTCAGCAGTAGTCTTGTAATACTATTGCTAGGGGTCATCCAGCCATATAAGGAGTGACTACTGCTAGGAGCCATAGGTACAAATGTGGAGGGGGACCAGTCCTGCCCTGCCACCCTGCCCTGGTCTGTCCTGGGGGGTCAGTGTCCCATTGAGGGGGTCTTGCTGCTCAGGGGGAGACTGGGAGGAGGCTGCACCGCTGCTAAGGTTTTTTCAGTATTTTCACTGAGGGTAGGGTTACCATATGTCTCCAGAAAAAGGAGGACAGATTAAGCCAGTCCGGGTTTTACTTCCATTGCTTTCAATGGAAGTAAAATCTGGACTGGCTCAATCTATCCTCTTTTTTCTGGAGCCATATGGTAACCCTAACTGAGGGAAGCACTGGAGCCTGCATTAGTGCACCCATGTTATCTGCTGATTCTTGTCATGTGGGCCTGTGCGGTGAAAGCCTGCCCCGTGAGCTAAACGCAAGATAGATGCTGGTCACACTTCCTGCATTTAATATATAGGCTTTGCACTTACTACACCTTAAGTTTTGCATTTAAGCATGATCTTCCTACACTTTAGTAAAAGGGCCCTTTACTCTCCTGGGAAGCAGAGTAAATTTCCCCGTTTTTGATATTTCTAGTTGAGTGATATTTTCTTGAAGAATTTTTGGAGTTCTGAATGGTTTTCCGGACCCAAGACATTGATTGCCCTGCCTAAGGGACAAATAGTGGGGAGTTTGGTATTTTTTGCAAGTATTTAGCAGATACACCTTAAAGTCTGAGGTATCTGCTAAGAACTCAGGAAGATGAAGACAAGAGTATCAGAGGAGGTACTTTATATACTTGAAATAAGAATTCTTAGGACTTTGACTTTACTTTTTTTATTACTACTGTTTTTATTCTGCTGTTGTAGTTTATATACTTGATTTGAAGGATCACCAGTTAAGGTGTTTTATCTAGAGATACCACTGGTGCTTTTTCCAAAGTGCATTAAGTGCTTAACACACAGTAAACACGTGGAAACAGGCTACCGTGTGACTACGTTAGGTGGTTTTGTGGTAGTTTGTGTGTTTCAGCGTGTTAAACTGCATGTGTTACTGAATTTTTCTGTCAAGGGGCGTGGAAGATTTAGCCAGCTAGCATGTTACACTTACCGCATACTAACTGGCTAAAGCAGAGTTAACTGCATCTAACAGAAGGCAGTAAGTACTCCTGTATTAACTGTGGCCAGGTAGTTGCCATATTAAAGTGGGACCAGCATTAGAAAATGCTGGTTCTGCCCCCACTGGGTGCTGAATAAAATTTGCAGGTACTGTGCAGTATATACCCATGTTAAGCTACGGAAACGAGAAATTTTACCACGATTTAGTACAAGGGCCCCTAAGTATCCGTCTGAATGTTTTTCTTGTCCTGCATAGGGCCTGAGGTTTTGCCTCCCCTGTTTACCAGGCCATTTTACTTTTGCTGTACTGGTTATTTTTGCCCCCCCCCCCCCCTCCACACTAATATCTCTAAGTACCAGTGTCCTTTTCTGTTAGTTTATGTCTCCAGGAATACCCTCTTCCCGTTAAGTGAGAGGCCCCTGACACAATAAAACTAACATACACACAGACAAGAAACACAAACATTGGTATTGATCTCAAAAGCCTGTATTTAAATAGAAGCAAAACCAGAAAATCATGCAGCTCACAAAAATTCAAAATAAATCTTCCATCCTCTGCCCCAACACTCCAACTCACTCACTCTATTGGCCTCTCAGCAGAAAAATGGCTACATAAATAATTCTGGAAAACACTTTAAATATGGCTGCTGCCATGCCTTTTAGTTACACAGACACTATTTGGCGTTTTTTTTAGACTGACAGCGTTGTCCATGCTGATTGGGCTCTCGGAGCAATTGAGACTCCATTCCACATCAAAGGTGCTACACTGTGACAGTACCACCTACAATTTTTTGATCAGGATTAGCTGACCCCTGAGGCAGGCGCCAGTGCACCGAAACACGGCCTGTGTTGGGACTATCCGTCAATTAATAAACAAGAAACTTTGATCATCTCAATCCTGAAGGCCCAGTGTTGCTTTTTTGTTTATGCCTTTTAGTTACAAAATTGTATGTCTTCAGTTTTCTGGACAAGAAGCACTCATTTCCTAGATACTGATGTGACACCCTCCCCCCCCCCCCCGCCCCCGCCTCCAGGAGAATGTCTCTACTGCCATTGCCATGCAGGAGGTAGGAGGATTTCCTGGGGGTCACTATGTTGAAGGGAGTTGGAAAAGCTGGCCAGGTAGGTGGAACTGGGTCTGGGAGGAACCAGCTTCAGGAGGTGAGGCAAGATGATAAAAAGGACTGTGTTTGGAAAGGGATCTTTGGTTGCCCAACCCCCGCCCTGAGTACTGAAGGGAAGTCTCAGAGCTGATCGGGTGAATCCTGGTGTGGCTGGCCAACGTAACCTCTGCCGGGGGCAGAGGGGGATCTATGATCGATTCCTCGGTGTAGGGAATCATGGGAAGGAAGGAGTGCCTGACCGGAAAAGATACCCCAGGCGGGAGGGAAGTGAGCGCGGAGGAGCCCCACCCTGGCAGGACTTTCGCCAGTTGCCCAAGGACCCCTGATCTAGGATGGGCTGGATATTTACTGGACATTAACCGGATATGACTTTGGCCTCTTATGCACTTGAACTGTAATTAGAAGGGTTGTTCTATGAACTGTTATTTGGTTTGAGTTGATCCAGTAAAGGAAAAAAAATTGAAGTTTACCTCTTGTGACTGCTGGTCATCATTTGAAAGTGAATTTTTGTAGAAACCAGGGTCCAAATACCTCCGGCCTACCCTCTCTGGCCCCGGAACACACCCAGCACATCAGATCTGAACCTGTTTTATGAATCCTGGTCCCGGGTGCCTGACCAGAGGAGTTTAGCCAGCATCCAAGATTGTGGGGTGAGACCAGGGTTACACTGGTTATTGCACTGCTAAACTTGTGTAGTTGATACATCACTTCCTGCTTCTTGACATGCACTTCCTGTGTAGTCAGGTAAGGTTGCCCTGGGCAGAGAGAGGATGTGACTGCTGACCACACAGGAAGTTCAAAAAGTGATGGAACAGCCCATAAGGAAGTGTTGTGTCAGTTATATAAGAAGTTTAGAAGAGCTGCAAGGAGACTGATCAATCAAGTGACTAAAGAGCAGAATGTCTAGCTACTGCCTTCCAGAATTTTAGCTCAGGTGCAATCATAAACAGGATAAAAATGATTCAGAATCTGGTTGCTGAGTCACTGACTGCTGAAATTAGATCTACCTTAAAAAGATTTTCTTTGAATTGTGTGCAGATGCTTGATTTATTTCAAATAAATGCAAAGGAAGAGAAGCAGACAGTATGTAAACACTGTTATAAGTCTCCTGCTCTTTGTTAGCGACTGGGAAGAATATGCCTCAGACAAGTCATCTTTACATATGTCCTGGGGCCGCTTAGAGTTGGATGTATATTTAAGCAGTGTCAGCTGTCAGGAATGGAGTTATAAGGGGAGAAACACTATCTGCTATTAGCCCTTTTTCACCCCTTTCCCTTGGTCTAGAATTGCTGACTGGGTCCAGGTCTTTGGCTGGGCTGATCATGTTCTAGTTTTCCCTCTGCATGTTTTATTTATTTATTTATTTATTTATTTATTTGTTACATTTGTATCCCACATTTCCACGCCTATTTGCAGGCTCATTGTTGGGATTGGTAGGCTTTTTTTCTTAAGGAACTTCAAATCTCTTCATGTAATGTGGTAAAAACCAACACTCAATCAAGGTGCCCTGGAAATCTGGAGGTGAAAAACGTGGCTCGGCACACATAGTGGCTTCTCTACATAGAAATATTTTGGGTGGCAATGAGGTGGGGGTAGGGGAAGCTAGAAATGGAGGGGAGGCAAGTCAAAGCGACATTTCCACGCATATCATGCCCACCACATCACACCCCCCTCTCCAACCCCTTTTTAAAAATAAGCAATATAAGAAGATATGAACATTTATACATAAAGAAACCCTCCTCCAGCTAGATTCTGCTAACAGTTAAAACCACCATTATAATTGATAGCATCATTCAATAAAATCTTCTGTGTGGAGTGAAGTCTGGATCCTCTACAAGACTGGACAGAATCTCAATAGAAACCCTGCACCTCCAGTTCTGTATCACAAACTCCATATTCCCCAACAACGGAGCTATCCCTCATACAACACATCATACAAGAAAATATTCAACTTGTGATTTATTATCTCAGGAACAGCACATGCGCCTTCCAATGCCAGACACTTTGATTAAAAATCAGACCGTTTTCTGTTTGTATGGTGACTCTACTGGATGTGGAGGCCACCAGCCTTAAGCATTTTTATTTTGGGTAACATGGGCAAGCTTTCAAATAGAGCCAGACACTTTTCAAAATAACATAAAACCCTACATAAAGGCACTCAAAACCTAAATAGGAAGCTTATCACACCATAACAGCCCTAACCCACCTATAAAAAGACAGTGCTATAAATGCTACACTAGGTCCTAGAGCACCAGTATACCTGGGAAGCTTGCTAGGTGCCGTTGGCCTGGATTGGCTGCTGTTGTGGACAAGATGCTGGGCTCGATGGACCCTTGGAGGCATATTTTCAAAGCACTTTGGGAGGCTAAGTTCCATAGGTTTCTATGGAACTTTGGGAGGCTAAGTGCTTTGAAAATGAGCCTCTTTGTCTTTTCCCAGTATGGCATTACTTATGTACTTATGTACTACTGGGAAACTGAAACATGCTGAACTGTTACAGATTCCTAAATAAAAAGTACATGTTAGCAGAATCCTTCACCTCAGTTGCACATACAGAACATGGACA
Source organism: Microcaecilia unicolor (assembly GCF_901765095.1). Lineage (NCBI taxonomy): Eukaryota > Metazoa > Chordata > Amphibia > Gymnophiona > Siphonopidae > Microcaecilia > Microcaecilia unicolor. The sequence continues at coordinate 308,675,888 of NC_044033.1, forward strand.
GACCCTCACCTGATACAAAATAGGGGACTACAAAAGACTGCAGACAAAATGGAAACCCCCTCCCTTCCACCCAAGAAAGCCAGACTCTGTAAGCAGGGCAATCAATACTGGTAAAAGAGAAATAGAATTTAATTTTCTCCTGTACTCTACAAAATACAAAAACAGAAAAGATGTTAATTTCCCAAAGCAGACAGGCTCCAGTCCTTAAAGTATTAAATAAGATATTTTTTCTTTTCTACCTTTGTTCTCTGGGAATTTATTTCTCTAATTCTGTTGGTCCCAGGTTCTTTTCCAGTTTCCTTGTGTCAGTCTTCTAAATTATTCTCCAGATTTGCCTTTCTATTTCTTCTCTCTCCTTTTGCCTTTTTGTTTTCCATTTCTACATCCCACTAATCTTTCTTTTTATATTTTCCCCATTTTTCTCTTCTCTGCATTTATTCCGCCCATTTGATTTTACCCTAATTCTCCCTTTGTCTTACCCTCTTCTTAGTCACTTCATTTTCACCTCTTATCTACCTACCAGCTTTTCCCATCTCCTTCTCATCTCCTCTCTAATACTCTCATTGCCCCCTTCTGTCTCCTTCTCCAGTCTCCTATTCCCTCCCCCTCCAATCTTTCTCCCATTCCCCAGTCTTCTATTTCCATCTTCTGTACTCACCCTCTCATCCCCTCACCAGCTCCATTCCTGTCTCTCCTTCCTTCCCTTGCTTCTAGGTCATTCTTCTTTCTCTACCCCATCTCTTAATGCCTCTAGGCTATTCTTCTTTCTCTACCCCATCTCTTATTGCCATTTCTACCCTCACTCAGCCCTTTCAGAGATCCATCTCCTTCCTCTCGTACCCCTCCCCAGTACCCCTTCCCTTTCATCCTTTCTCCAGTCTTTCAGGTCATTTGCATTACATTTCAACCTTTCTCCACACTTCATCCCATTTTTCTTACTCCCCATTTCACACTCTCATTCTCCAAACCCATCAACACTCCCCTCCCCCCAACACACACACTCATACCTACTAAATGCCGGATCCTCACTATTCTCTCAAAATTCCCTCTTCGTCTCTCCCATCCATAATTCCCTGTTCTGCCCCCCCTACACACACATTCTCCTACTCAGTCACCAAGTCCCAGTCATTTCCTGCTCTGTTCCTCTACCACTCACCACCCACTTCTGAGTCCCATCCTTCTTCTGCTCTGTTCCTCTATCCCCTTTTCCTGAGACCCATCCATCTTCTTTTCTGTTTCCCCACCCCTGAAACCCATCCATTCTCTGCTCTTTCCAGGGTTTCCACTCCATTTTGACATTTCTTCTCCCTCCATGGCCACCATCATGGGTGATTTCAATTACCCCGATAATGACTGGGTAAATGTAACATCGGGACACGCTAGGGAGGTAAAATTCCTTGATGAAATCAAGGACAGCTTTATGGAACAGCTGGTACAGGAACTGACAAGAGAAGGAAAAATTCTAGACCTAGTCCTTAGTGGAGCACATGATCTGGTGTGGGAGGTAATGGTGCTGGGGCCGCTTGATAACAGTGATCATAATATGATCGGATTTGATATTAGCTTTGAAGTAAGTATACATAGGAAATCAAATACGTTAGCGTTTAACTTTAAAAAAGGAGACTATGATAAAATGAGAAGAACGGTGAAAAGAAAACTTAGAGGAGCGACTGCGAGGGTCAACAAATTTACATCAGGCGTGGATGCTGTTCAAAAACACCATCCTGGAAGCCCAGGCCAAATATATTCTGCGTATTAAAAAACGACAGCCGGCGTGGTTAAAAAGTGAGGTGAAGGAAGCTATTAGAGCTAAAAGAAAATCCTTCAGAAAATGGAAGAAAGAACCAGCTGAAAATAATAACAAACCGCATAAGGAATGTCAAGTCAAATGCAAAGCGCTGATAAGGAAAGCTAAGAGGGACTTCGAAAAAAAGATTGCGTTGGAGGCAAAAACACATAGTAAAATTTTTTTTTAGGTATATTAAAAGCAGGAAGCCGGCAAAAGAATCAGTTGGACCGCTAGATGACCGAGGAGTAAAAGGGGCGATCAGGGAAGACAAAGCTATAGCGGAGAGATTAAATTAATTCTTTGCTTCGGTCTTCACCGAGGAAGATTTGGGTGGGATACCGGTGCCGGAAATGGTATTCGAAGCTGACGAGTCGGAGAAACTTAATAAATACTCTGTAAACCTGGAGGATGTAATGGGGCAGTTCTACAAACTGAAGAGTAGCAAATCTCCTGGACTGGATGGTATTCATCCCAGAGTACTGATAGAACTGAAAAACGAGCTTGCGAAGCTATTGTTAGAAATATGTAATTTATCCTTAAAATTGAGCGTGGTACCTGTGATAGAGTCACATCCAGGATAGTTGGGTTAAGGCAGTTTCAGTCTTAAATACAAGTCCTAGAAGGCATTGCAGGCAAGGAGCCACGGGGTGAGATGAAGAACCCGGACTGGACTCCTAGCTGCAATAGGGGAAGACATGGGTGTAAGCTGGCAGGATGTGTGGATTGGCTGCCACTAGGGGGAAAGAGAGATAGGAAACCCTGTGTGCAGGAGCTCATCATTAGTCTAATGTTCTTCTGCCGTTCACAGCCGCTGCCTTGATTTTCTCTCCTCTCATGCCATCCTTGATCCACTTCAATCCAGTTTTCGCCCTCTACACTCGACAGAAACAGCACTCTCTAAAGTCTGTAATGACCTGTTCCTTGCCAAATCCAGAGGCCACTACTCCATCCTCATCCTCCTCGATCTATCCGCCGCTTTTGACACTGTCAATCATGACTTACTTCTTGCCACACTGGGTTCCAGGGCTCTGTCCTCTCCTGGTTCTCCTCCTATCTCTCCCACCGCACCTTCAGAGTTCAGTCTCATGGATCTTCCTCCACCCCCATCCCCCTATCTGTTGGTGTTCCCCAGGGATCTGTCCTTGGACCCCTTCTCTTCTCAATCTACACCTCCTACCTGGACTCCCTGATCTCATCTCATGGTTTCCAGTATCATCTCTATGCTGATGACACCCAGCTGTATCTCTCCACACCAGACATCACCGCGGAGACCCAGGCAAAGGTATCAGCCTGCTTATCCGACATCGCTGCCTGGATGTCCAACCGCCACCTGAAACTGAACATGTCCAAGACCGAGCTCATCGTCTTTCCACCAAAACCCACTTCTCCTCTTCCCCCACTTTCTATCTCAGTCGATAACACCCTCATCCTCCCCGTCTCATCTACCCGCAACCTCAGAGTCATCTTTGACTCCTCCCTCTCCTTCTCTGCGCATATCCAGCAGATAGCCAAGACATGTCGCTTCTTCCTCTTTAACATCAGCAAAATTTGCCCTTTCCTCTCTGAATACACCACCCGAACTCTCGTCCATGCTCTCATTACCTCTCACCTTGACTACTGCAACTTACTCCTCACCGGCCTCCCACTTAGTCATCTATCCCCCTTCAATCTGTTCAGAACTCCGCCGCGTGTCTTATATTCCGCCAGAACCGATATACTCATATCGCCCCTCTCCTCAGGTCACTTCACTGGCTTCCAATCAGATACCGCATTCAATTCAAGCTCCTCCTTCTTACCTACAAATGCACTCAGTCTGCCGCCCCTCATTACCTTTCTACCCTCATTTCCCCTTACGTTCCCGCCCGAAACCTCCGTTCACAGGACAAATCCCTCCTCTCTGTACCCTTCTCTACCACCGCCAACTCCAGGCTCCGCTCATTCTGCCTCGCCTCACCCTATGCTTGGAACAACCTTCCTGAGCCCATACGCCAAGCCCCTTCCCTGCCCATCTTCAAATCTCTGCTTAAAACCCACCTCTTCATTGCTGCATTCGGCACCTAACTCTTACTGTTCAGTAAATCCAGACTGCCCCAATTTGACCGTTCACTTGTCTACTAGATTGTAAGCTCTTTTGAGCAGGGACTGTCCTTCTATGTAAATTGTACAGCGCTGCATAACCCTAGTAGCACTTTAGAAATGTTAAGTAGTAGTAGTAGTAGCTTGTATGGGTGTGGGGGAAGCTAATGGAAGGAGAATGATTGGTTGTGAGAGCAGAAGCCAGGGATTGATTAGGCAGGTGGGAAGGAGTCCCAGAGAAGAGAGAAGCAGAAGGAGAGAAGAGGGTAGAGTGAAGCAGATGCAAGGTGAAATCCCTTGGGTGTGAGAAAGTCCCAAAAGTATTTGCAGGCTGAAAACCCTTGGGTAATAGAGGTCCCTAAAGTATTGAATCTACCAGTGAAGCCAATGTAAAGGGGAATCCCTTGGGGTATGAGAAATCCCTAAAGTATGGAACCCCTCCTGAAGGTAAAGAGAGTAGAAGGTAGAAACTGCTGCTTTGTGATTTAACTGTGATGATGAACTGAATGAACTGCTTCGATTTGGAATTGAACTACTGTTTATTGTGCACTGGATAAAGAGCCTAGACTGGAGCTGACTGTGAGCCTGTATTGAATCCTGGTATGTGGTGATAGCCTACTGCTTAAAGGGGACTATTTGCCACACACTTTCAGGTGGCTTATATGTGCTTAAGATTGAAGGTGAATGCTGCTGTTGGAACTGTATCAGGTCTACTAGAAACCTGCATGGAATAAAGTCCTTAAGATTGAAGTTGCTGGTGGACATTTATTTCTTGACTGTACCGGGATCCTGTGGCTGGAGATTATTCTATCCTTGGCTGCACCCAGAGGTACCTGGTTACATACCGGAAGATTGGAGGGTGGCCAATTTAATTTCGATTTTTATAAAAGGTTCCAGAGGAGATCCGGGAAATTATAGACCAGTGAGTCTGATGTTGGTGCAGGGCAAAATGGTAGAGACTATTATTAATAACAAAATTACAGAGCATATTCAAAAGCATGGATTAATGAGACATTGAGGCATATTTTCAAAGCACTTAGCCTCCCAAAGTTCCATAGAAACCTATGGAACTTAGCCTCCCAAAGTGCTTTGAAAATATGCCTCAAAGTCAACATGGATTTAGTGAAGGGAAATCTTGCGTCACCAATCTACTACATTTCTTTGAAGGGGTGAACAAACGTGGATAAAGGGGAGCCAGTTGATATTGTGTATCTGGATTTTCAGAAGCATTTGACAAAGTACCTCATGAAAGCCTCCAGAAGAAATTGGAGAGTAATGGGATAGGAGGTAGTGTTCTATTGTGGATTAAAAACTGGTTAAAAGATAGAAAACAGAGAGTAGGGTTAAATGGTCAGTATTCTCAATGCAGAAGGGTAGTTAGTGGGGTTCCCCAGGGGTTTGTGCTGGGACCGCTGCTTTTTAACATATTTATAAATGACCTAGAGATGGGAGTAACTAGTGAGGTAATTAGTTAGATTGTAAGCTCTTTGAGCAGGGACTGTCTTCTATGTTTGTGCAGCGCTGCGTACGCCTTGTAGCGCTATAGAAATGCTAAATAGTAGTAGTAGTAGTAATGACACAAAGCTATTCAAAGTCGGTAAATCGCGGGCGGATTGTGAAAAATTACAAGAGGACCTTACAAGACTGGGAGACTGGGCGTCCAAATGGCAGATGACGTTTAATGTGAGCAAGTGCAAAGTGATGCATGTGGGAAAGAGGAACCCGAATTATAGCTACGTCGTGCAAGGTTCCACATTAGGAGTCACGGACCAAGAAAGGGATCTAGGTGTCGTCGTTAATGATACATTGAAACCTTCTGCTCAGTGTGCTGCTGCAGCTAAGAAAGCAAATAGAATGTTAGGTATTATTAGGAAAGGAATGGAAAACAAAAATGAGGATGTTATAATGCCTTTGTATCGCTCCATGGTGTGACTGCACCTCGAATATTGTGTTCAATTCTGGTCGCCGCATCTCAAAAAAGATATAGTGGAATTAGAAAAGGTGCAGAGAAGGGTGATGAAAATGATAAAGGGGATGGGACGACTTCCCTATGAAGAAAGGCTAAAGCGGCTAGGGCTCTTCAGCTTGGAGAAAAGGCGGCTGAGGAGAGATATGATAGAGGTCTATAAAATAATGAGTGGAGTTGAACGGGTAGATGTGAAGCGTCTGTTCACGCTTTCCAAAAATACTAGGACTAGGGGGCATGCGATGAAACTACAATGTAGTCAATTTATAACGAATCGGAGAAAATGTTTCTTCACTCAATGTATAATTAAACTCTGGAATTTGTTGCCAGAGAATGTGGTAAAGGCGGTTAGCTTAGCGGAGTTTTAAAAAGGTTTGGTCAGCTTCCTAAAGGAAAAGTCCATAGACCGTTATTAAATGGACTTGGGGAAAATCCATTGTTTCTGGGATAAGCAGTATAAAATGTTTTGTACATTTTTGGGATCTTGCCAGGTATTTGTGACCTGGATTGGCCACTGTTGGAAACAGGATGCTGGGCTCGATGGACCTTTGGTCTTTCCCAGTATGGCAATACTTATGCACTTATCATTCAGTGTCCCTGTTCCTATCCCTCCCCCATGTTCAGCATCTGCACCTTTTGTTCCCATCACTCCTACGTCCCTGTCCCTCATCATATCCAGCTTCTCATAGTGCAGTGGACTTTGATCCTGGGGAACTGAGCTCGATTCCCACTGCAGCTCCTTGTGACTCTGGGCAAGTCATTTAACCCTCCTTTGCCCCTGGTACACATACAGTAAGTACCTGAATATACTATGTAAACCACTTTGAATGTAGTTGCAAAAAACACAGAAAGGCAGAATATCAAGTCCCATTTCCCCCTCCTTTTCCCTTCTCCTGCACCATCCCACGGTCAGCATCTCTCCCTCTCTCTCCCCTGCCCCTGCAATCCAGCCTCTCTGTATTTGTCCCTCTCTTCATCTTTAGGTCCAGAGTCTCTCCCACTCTTCCTCTCTCCTATCCAGCTACATTTTCCGTCTGCTTACCCCTTCCCTCACCCTAGCATACATCTCTCTTCTCTCCCCCACTCCTCTCATCTGAATCTCTGTTCACTACACCTTCCAATCTCTCTTCCTCCCCACCACTCCTGTAGTCAGTAATCTGTTTGTTTCCTTCCTTCCTCCCACAAGTACAGCATCTTTCCCGTCTCACCCTTGCATGGTCTGATATCTCTCTGTAGGCCCCCTCCCCTGGTGGTCATCCAACATCCTATATAATAATTTGTACCTCCAATGTTCCATGGCTGGCTGGCTGGCTGTCTGGGTTCATAACATCTCCTGACGTCAGCCAGCCTTCAGCATTCCATTCCCCCTCACTGTCCCGCCCTCGCATCAAAACGTAATGACGTCAGAGGGCAGAACTGTGAGAAGGAAGGGAACGCTGGAGGCGAGCTGACATCAGGGGATGTTACAAACGGAATTAAGCCAGCCATCCAGAGAACGTTCAGGTACAAAGAAGAACAGAATAGCAGGACATCAAGGGCAGGGAGGGGAGGGCAGAGCAGAGGAGAATCGATGGGAGGGGAGGAGAGGAGAGAATTGCTGGACATGGATGGGAGGGCACGGGAGAGAGAAAAAAAAAATCGCTTACAAGACAGCCTTCCAAGGGCCCGTTTCATTGTTGAGGAAACGGGCTTGGTTCCACTAGTTCTGATATATTACTAGCAGTGTACCCACTGCCAGATGGCTCCTGAAGTCTTCTCTCTGCTGCATCCTACCTGTGTAGGAACAAGAAGTTGCATCAGATGAGACGGGACATGGCAGAAAGAAGACTAGGGGAGCCTGGCAGTGGGTGCCTCAATCACTGTTGCTGTTGGTAACGTATCAGAACTTTGGAGAACCATTGGGGGGAGGAGGGACTAGATAGAACCGTTGGCTTGGTGGGGTGGGGGACTAGAGAGAAAATGCTGGTACTTGGAGGAGAGGGAGAAGGAGAGATGCTGGTCCAGGGGAGGGTAGGTAGAAAATTCTGAACCATATGTTTAGTGAAACTGGGGTTTCAAAAACCATTTTTAGGGTGGTGCTTGCCACCCTATAGCAACGCCTATGGCACACTGGCCCTTTAAGCTCTGAGTGGCACTTTCTCCAGGCACCAGAGTCATGACCAGAGTGCTTGGGTATATAGGGCTCTCATTGTTTCAAGTTCAATATATTCCACTTTGAATGGTTAATCCAGAAAGGTAGTATGCAAACTGTTATACATAAGGACTCTTTCAAAAAATAAGCTCACATAACAATTTGTATACATATTTATGTCTAATACCCAACAGTCACATCAATTTTCAAAGGGACATACGTTCATCAGATGCTGCTAAATGTATAAGTCCCCTATCTATGGAATTCTCAGTGGCGCTCTATGCTACTGAAAATCTCTCTACCACCGCTCTATTGGGCCAACTTTCAAACATGACATCCTGTAATGTCTGCTCTGGTGGCTGAGTTGTATATCTAGATTAGGTGCACTCTTCCCCCCTCCTATGTCCAACATTGTTCCCTCTCTTTTTCCTCTTCCCTTTCTCCCATTGTCCACCATTTCTCTATCTTCCTTGCATCTCATCTAACGTCTCTCGCCCCCCTGCAGCATCTCTTCATCCCTTCCACTACCACATCTAACATTTTCCCTCATCCCTTTCTCCCCTGTGCAACATCTCTCCTTCCCTCCCCACACCACCCTACATCCAATAGTTATCTCTCCTTCTCTCCCCCTCATGTCCAACAATTGTTCCCTCACCCCATGCCCAACAATTTTCCCTCTCTTCTACTCCCGTGCAGCATCAACAATTTTTCTTCTCTCCTATCCCTCCCCCAAGCAACTCTCCACCCCCATGCCCAACAATTTTCCTTCTCTCCTATCCCTCCCCCATGCAGCATCTTTCCTTCTCTTCTCTCCATCCCCATGCCCAACAATTTAACCTCTCTCCTATCCCTCCCCCATGCAACATCTTTCCTTCTCTTCTCTCCACCCCCATGCCCAACAATTTTCCTTCTCTCCTATCCCTCCCCCATGCAACATCTTTCCTTCTGTCCACCCCATGCCCAACAATTTTCCCTAGTTTGCTTCCTATTGCCAGCATTGGCAATGGTGCACAGCTGCTGGGTGGGCCACCCAGGCCCACCCGTTGCTACGCCCCTGTCCATATCTACCTCAAGCCACTAGCCAAGCTGATTTGGTCGATGTACACTCAGTTCTACATCTATGGAGCTGACGTGCAGCTACTCATATCCATTGAACCTGACTTACCCACAGCCCTGAATAAACTGACTACCTGTCTAACATCAATTAAGAAAAACAACAACAAATTTTGCTTGAATCCAAATAAATCCAAGCTTCTATGGATCCCTAACACAAGTGGGCACATACCTGACATCAAAATCCCTTTTCAGAAATATGAACTCCCCCTGAAATCACAAGTCAGGAATCTTGGAATACAGTTAGATTCAACACTTACTCTGATCCCCCAAATCCGAGCAACCTTCAGGAGCTACTTCTATCACTTGCGACAACTACGCTGCCTCTCTCCTTACATTGAGAAGACAAGTTTTGTTTCAGTTGTGCATGCCATGATAACATCAAGACTGGATTACTGTAATACACTCTACACTGGTCTGACTACAAAGGGCCTGCACCAGCTCCAATTGATTCAGAATGCTGCAGCAAGACTAATAGAAGGCTGCAAGCAACGTGACATCACACCATTTTTTGCAACTTCACTGGGTACCAGTACAATACACAGCCAAATTTAAAACTATGTTTGATCTTCAAGGCCCTTAAAGGAAATGGTCTGGAGTACTTGAAGAACAGGATCTCCCACTACAGACCTCCATGTTCACTAGGAGTATCCCTGACCAAACCCTCTCTAAAGGACATCACAGGATGTGATACCTGAAAGCGAGCCTTCTCCAGAGTAGCCCCCTCACTCTGGAATGCATTTCCTGAAAGGCTTCATTTAACACAAGACTAGTGTAGAAGTCCATAAATCTGGACTGCTCGGGGATCGGGTCAGTCCAGATTTTTGGATTTTCTGGATTCTCAGGCAGTACTTTTAAAATTCACATTTTATGGAAGAATTTATTTATGCATTCTTGTATCCCATTGTTATCCAAAAATAAGGAATAAAGAGCTGAACAGGCAAATGTGCCAGAGATAGAAGGGGTGGGGCCACATCTGGCATTTTGTGGCTTAGCTTGCCAGATTTGGTGCTCTCAGCTGACCATCATATGTCAGCATTATTTCTGGGAATCTCTACTCAATAGTTGGGCATTTGAAAGGTAGAGGGGGGAGCACGTGATTGAAAAGAGCAATGGATATTGACCCCAGCTCCTTCTTCCTGCCTCCCTTGTGTTTGTCAGCACTCACTACTGCTCAGGATTTAAGAGTTGTGGCCACAGGGCTAATGGCACATTGGCCTAACCATGGACTTTTGAGAAAAAGAAAAAGGGCAAAGAAGGAGAGATTCACCACTTTTCAGCAGTTGCTGCTATTGCTCTTTAGTCCCTTCTGCAATAGAAGATTTGGGTCAGTATATTGCTTGCTGATAGATACAGGCCTGTCCTGTGGCATCCCTGGGTTTATTGTGTCCCATCAGTCCAAACTGGCCATCACCACCCACCATATATCTAATGAACTAGCTGTGTTCTGGATGAGGTCATTGGAACAGATCACTTTAGCCAGCCTTGCATTTCCCCATCAGAACTCAGAGCAGAAGGTATGCAGAGCTCGAAAGGGACATATCCTTCAGATCACCATCTTGACTTTCCCCTTCATTTATTGTTAAATTTTTATTCTTTCCAACCCAACAGCTAATGAAAAAAAAATAATAAATAAGGGGTAAAAATGTTTGTCTGAGGGCAAAATAGCTCCAAGCCCCCCCCCCCCACCCCCATGATTATGCCTCCTTCCTTCCTTCCCTCTCTGCATGACTGGAGAGAGAGGGAAGGAAGGAAGGAAGGAAGGAGGGAGGGAGGGAGGCGCAGTCATGGGGGGGGGGGGGGGGGGGGGGGGCTTGGAGAGCAAGCAGGCAGGGCAGGGGGGAGTCCGGATTTCTGGGCAATGTGGAACTCACAATTTTTAGAGGTCCAGATTTCTGGAATCTGGATTTTTGGACTTTTACTGTATCTTTACTTCAGGAAGCAGGTGAAAGCTTGGCTCTTCAAACAGGCCTTTAATGGAAGAAGTAACTAACTTGGTAGTCACACATACATACACACACACACACACACACGGAATGACACCAGCTGCACATAACGTAGCAGGACATGTTTATCTACTCCTACCCTAGCTAAGATAATATTCAAGTACCTTTCTGAACTCATTTGAAACTCTCTTTAAATTAGTCCCATGTTCCATCTTTGTTTATACCCTTGGGCCTATGCTGTTTTTAAAAATGTTTTATTGCGTATTATGTTGGCATTGTGATGTATAATACTATGCCATACTTTGTATTGTTGTTTCAATATTTTTCCTGCTGTATTTGTCTATTGATTATGTTTGACTTATTCTTGCTGTACACAGCCTTGAGTGAATTCCTTCAAAAAGGCAGTAAATAAATCCTAATAAATAAATAAAATTAAAATAAAAATGCTGATTACCACTGGCTGAATATCGGGCCCCAGGTTTTTAAAATAAATTATATAAAACACAGTTTTCTTCCTGCAGCCATTTAAATTTTGTATTTAGACTCTGGGGTCAGATTCTGTCAATACTCAGATTGCTTTATGTAGCTTATTATCCACTGAAAATAAGGGGCAAAAACAGTCAGCAGAAGAAAACAATTTTATGGTTCCAAAACCACAAGAAAAAGGGAGGGTTGGCAGGCATATGTAAGGAGAGGCAATGAACGAACTCCTTAACAGAAACACAGAAAAGGCTATGGCAGCTGACAGCAGCAAAGCAAATTATTAATGGAGTCAGTTAATACCCTAATTGCTCACTAATAAATTGTATCTTTGGTGTGCTGCCAGGCGCTCAGGAAAGCCCTCCTCATCTGACCTATGTGGCTGTACTGGGGAGGATGGGGGTGGCACTTTTTTAGAGCAATGTTTCTTTGCTCTAATAATACCCCTTTTCTCTGATTTCTTCTCACATCAGTCCTGTAGCTGACCTGACCCTATCCTCAAATCTTTGGGTCACCCATATCTGTGGTAAGCTCTTTATTGAAGGGATCTGTCTTATCTATTGCACTTCAGTTTCATGTTCAAAAAGATCCGCCGTCAAGCGGAGAACTCGAACGCCCCCTGGAAGAACACAGGTATAGAAGAAAGTGGGATGTTTGACCACGAAAATACAAAATCTGGAGAGATGGATCTTAAAAACACTTGTTTATTGATGAAAACAAGACTCGACACAACCGTTGTGTTTCGGCCGTTAGGCCTGCATCAGGAGTCTACAAAACACATATATACACACATAAACATTAGATAAAAGCAAAAGAACATATGTAATCAAAAAAACAAAGTTAAAAAAGCTAAAAACAATTTGTAACAGTGGCGTAGCCACAGGTGGGCCTGGGTGGGCCGGGGCCCACCCAGTTAGGGCTCAGGCCCATCCAACAGTAGCACATGGTAATGAAAATGCTGCTCTCCACAATACTGGCACCTTTGCATGCTCAGTTTTCAGCGCATGCCTGCTGCAGACTACCAAGGTGGAGACTGGAGAGAAGCATTTTCCCACCAGCTGAGATGTTTTTTTGATGTGGGGGTGGGGGAGAGAACATTTGGTGCCCACCCACTTCTTGCCTAGGCCCACCCAAAATCTGCTGTCTGGCTATGCCCCTGATTTGTAATGAATAATATCACAAGATAAAGACTAATAAGATGATACAATGATCAAGAAACATGTATCTTGTGATATTTTTATCTTGTGATATTATTCATTACAAATTGTTTTTAGCGTTTTTAACTTTTGGTTTTTTGATTACATATGTTCTTTTGCTTTTATCTAATGTTTATGTGTATATATGTGTTTTGTAGACTCCTGATGCAGGCCTAACGGCCGAAACACAACGGTTGTGTTGAGTCTTGTTTTCATCAATAAACAAGTGTTTTTAAGATCCATCTCTCCAGGTTTTGTATTTCCGTGGTCAAACATCCCACTTTCTTCTATACTTCAGTTTCATGTGCCAGTTGTTCACTGTGGTCAGACTGGATGGACCGTTCAGGTCTTTATCTGCCGTCATTTACTATGTCACTATGGGGTCCGTTTACAAAGGTATGGTAGCATTTTTAACGTGCGCTAAAAATCAGCATGTGCTAAATGTTAGAGATACCTATATATTCCTATGGACATCTCTAACATTTAGCGTGCACTAATCATTAGTGTGCACTAAAAATGCTGGTGCATCTTTGTAAAATACCCCCTATATAAGCAGTATCATAGCTATAGGGGGCCACGGGGGCCTGGACCCCCCCAAATGGCTCCAAAGCCCCTGGTTTGGCTGGTGGGGTCCCCCCCCCCCCCCGCTAGCTGAAGCGTTTCTCCAGCACTGCTCTCCTTACGTTGCCTACCTTGCTTCCCTCATGTTGCATGCATGCTTGGTTTTAGTGAAACTGAGTTCATTTCCATTAAAATCAGGCATGCACAATGTGAGGGGAAGGAGAGGGGCAATGTAAAGAGAGCATCGCTGAAGAAACACTTCAGCTGGCGGAGGTTGGAGACCTCCGCCAGCCAAGTTATGTGATGTTGTGGTGGGGAGGGGGCGGGGAGCGGCAGGCAGGAGGGCCAAAATGTGCCCCCTCAATTTGGGCTCTGGACCCCCCCAAACTTCAAGATCTGGTTACACCCCTCTATATAAGTAAATTTGGACCTGTGAGGAATATGGTGATCAGCTGGCATAACAGTTGTATCAGCTTCACCATCTGAGGATTCAAATATATAAAGAATCTTATGTGGAGGGATAGTAGTTGTGATCCCTCTAGTTTGAATGTGCATTTTTTTTACCACATAACTAGTGCTTATAGTGATTTAATAATAGGCATGCATAAGTGCCCATCCTACCCGTGCTCCACCCCCTGGAATGACTACATGAATATAGAAGAAAGGTAGTCACATGCGGGGCAGTTCTCCAAAATATGTGCTCATTTTTAAAATTTTCATTATTTTTAGCACTTGATAATACTGCTAGTGATCCTTGAGGTGACAATGCGGTTTACAATCTCTATTGCAGGTACTTTGCACTGTCCATAATGCTCATAATCTAAGTTATATATTGTACCTGGAGCAACGGAGGGCTAAGTGACACACAGAGCTGCAGAGGAGAATTGAACCTGGTTCCCCAGGTCTGCAACCTGCTGCACTAACCATTAGGCCACTCCTCCACGCCACTAACAGCTCTGTGCCAATTAGAATAATGGAATGCGTGTTTGCACATGCTCACATAGATGCCAAAATTCTACCTAAGCGCTATTCTGTTAATGCAAAGCACATATTTTACAAGTGGGTGTAAACATAGGCAGAGTATGGGTGGAGCATGGATGGGATCCTGCTTACAGGTGGAACTTATAGAATGCTGGAAGTTGTACACATATCTCCAGCATTTAGGCATACATACATACATACGCTAGCTTTATGTCATAAGTGCTTGCATGCATTTTTTTGCTGCCATGCTATTATTCTATAAAGCAGGGGTGCTCAATGTCAGTCCTCGAAGTCTACAACCCAGTTAGGTTTTCAGGATTTCCCCAATGAATATGCATGTGATCTATTGCATACAGTGGAAGCAGTGCATGCAAATAGATCTCATGTATATTCATTGCTGCTGCATTTTAAGTAACCACTATCCACTCTGCAAATGGGTGGGGAAAATGTGGGATATAAATGCAATAAATAAATAAAATCTATTCGAAAAATGCTTTATTAAACACTGTTATAGTGCTAACTATACAAAATATAAATCCCTTTATAAAACCCAATATTCTCCCCACTGTTCCCAAATACCATTCAAATCACATTCACACACTATCACACAGCACACAGATCAGGATAATTACTACTCGAGCATATGGATATGCATAAGATCTACATCAGTCGGCTTGACATAGAATCATAACTGAAATAATTGCAGAGAAAATCCTACTGCAAATCAGCCGTCTAATCTTCAACACTTGAACTGAAGTTATTCAAATATTAATCCATAGCGCCAAAACTTTCAAGAAAAAGTTCATTCAATGCCCAGAACTGTGCTCGGCTTTTCAATCTGCCAGTTAATAGTGAACCATTTCTTCTTGCAGCACGTAATTCAGTGGGCTACCAAAACTTATGAACCAGCCCTCTTCCTCGCTTTCAACGTCGTTGAAGCAAGTTGTCAGCACCCAACACAAATTTGTGTTTCGCAAAGTCGCGTCTTCAGGGGCGATGACTCTCAAAACTTTAATATCTTTTTGGCTTTGCTCAGATGGAGTTCCAACCGACTGCTAGGGAAATGGCACCTCACAGCTCAAAGACAAAATCCTGAAAACCCAACTGGGTTGCAGACCTCAAGGACCAACATTGAGCACCCCTGCTATAAAGGAAAGTAGGTGCCTATCTTCCTTTATAGAAATGCCTCCTGTGTTCTCTGATTGCTTACCTTTATGTGTCTACAACAGGGGTTCTCAACCCAGTCCTCGGGACACATCAAGCCAGTCTGGTATTCAAGATCCAAAATAAATATGCATGAGATACATTTGCATGCACTGCCTCCATTGTATGCAAATCTATCTTATGCATATTCATTGTGGGTATCCTGAAACCTGACTGTCTGGGTGTGTCCCGAGTACTGGGTTGAAAACCTCTGCTCTATAAGCTAGGACAATTTTATAAGTGTTTAAATGAGTACATGAAACTCTGTACTACACACTCAAGCTGCTTAGAAAATTAGGCCCATAATAGATTACAAATGAAATAAAACAGCAAATTACAATAGACTAAAAATAAACCTACCCAAAACAGTAAAACTAAACATGATATGACACTCACAAGGCCATAGCTTATTTATTAGGTATTACTGGGCCCTCTTTCTGTCTGTACAGAGAATAATCTTAAGATGTGGCAGTTGGAAAAATGGCAGGTGCAGAATCGGACCCCATAGGACTTAATTTCTTGAAAGAGACTTTTAAAGAATGCTTGCAGGCCCAGTCTAACAACTCTTTTTTAAGGTTCTTATTTTAGGAGTTTATGGGTAGGTTGGCAAGAAGAAACAACAATGAGTGTTTACGAATCACTACCCAGCTTATAGATATGGATGGCGGATTTATCAGACAGCTCCATGTTACCAGGGACAGGTGGATCTAGTCCTTGTTTAGTCTCAGGGAAGTTTGGTCTCTGGTTCAGTGAGGCTTTGGTTTAACATTACCTATAGTAATAAGAATTATCCTACTAACAACCTTGTTCCAGCCCACTGAGACATCAGATGATAACAGTGAGAGGCTTTGATCCAGTCCCCTGTGCAGTCCATCTGAAATCATTAACTTAGCCTGCCGTGTTGTTGTGATGATAATGCTTGGCTACTGTCCAGCTGGCCACAGTTTGATAGTACTTAAACTAGGGTAGGGGACTATATTGGTAAACATGCTTACCTACTGCATTATTCTTGCACAGTGGTCAACAAGAGTCAATGTAACTAGACCAGCCTGTTGGCTCAGTGACAAGGCATGCTCATTACCATGTAAGAAACCTGGGTTTGATTCCTAGGCCAACTGGAGCTAGAGATTCTGTGGAAGCAGCAGGGGAGGGAGGGAATTAGCCATCACTCAACAATGACAGCTAGTGGTCAAACTTAAGGTCCACATTAACCACATTCCAGAATGAGGTGTAAGTGTGACCGGTGACTAAGGCAATGGCCAGACCATTTTTATGGTGCAGACCATAAAAATAGGGGTTAACCCCCCCCCCCCCCCCGCCCAGATAGCTGGGAACAAAGTCTTCTGGTACTGTGGCCCAGTAAAAGCTAGTTCCAATTGAGCTGGACATACAATGCAGCAAGAGGAAACTGATAAGATTAGCTAGTCACACATACCCAGGGACTAACACCAGCAGCAGGACCTGGTTTTCCACTCCTACTCTAGCCGAAATCATTTTCAAGCATTCTGACTCCACATGAAATATTTTCTTAAGTGAGTCTATCTAACTCCTGTTACTCTATCTTACCTGTCTATATGTTCCACCTTCACTTCCACCCTATGCTGTATATTAATATAAGGAAAGAGAAATGGGATGGGATTTGATATACTGCCTTTCTACAATCAAAGCAATTTACATTTATTATGTACAGGTTTTATTTTCAGACCCTAGTGGGCTCACAATCTAACTAAGGTTTTCTTTTAATTTGTACTTGGGGCAATGGAGGGTTAAGTGACTTGCCCAGGATCACAAGATGTTTTATTGTGTATTGTGTTGATATTGTACTTACTATGCCAGTGATTCCCAAAGCTGTCCTGGGGAAATCCCAGGTAGTCAGGTTTCCAGGATATCCTCAATAAGAGATCGAGTTCTATATAGGATTGCGTGGCCAGTATTCTCAGTGGAGGAGGGTAGTTAGTGGGGTCCCGCAGGGGTCTGTGCTGGGTCCGTTGCTTTTTAATGTATTTATAAATGACCTAGAGATGGGAATAACTAGTGAGGTAATTAAATTCGCCGATGACACAAAATTATTCAGGGTCGTCAAGTCGCAGGAGGAATGTGAACGATTACAGGAGGACCTTGCGAGACTGGGAGAATGGGCGTGCAAGTGGCAGATGAAGTTCAATGTTGACAAGTGCAAAGTGATGCATGTGGGTAAGAGGAACCCGAATTATAGCTACGTCTTGCAAGGTTCCGCGTTAGGAGTTACGGATCAAGAAAGGGATCTGGGTGTCGTCGTCGATGATACGCTGAAACCTTCTGCTCAGTGTGCTGCTGCGGCTAGGAAAGCGAATAGAATGTTGGGTGTTATTAGGAAGGGTATGGAGTCCAGGTGTGCGGATGTTATAATGCCGTTGTATCGCTCCATGGTGCGACCGCACCTGGAGTATTGTGTTCAGTACTGGTCTCCGTATCTCAAAAAAGATATAGTAGAATTGGAAAAGGTACAGCGAAGGGCGACGAAAATGATAGTGGGGATGGGACGACTTTCCTATGAAGAGAGGCTGAGAAGGCTAGGGCTTTTCAGCTTGGAGAAGAGACGGCTGAGGGGAGATATGATAGAAGTGTATAAAATAATGAGTGGAATGGATCGGGTGGATGTGAAGCGACTGTTCACGCTATCCAAAAATACTAGGACTAGAGGGCATGAGTTGAAGCTACAGTGTGGTAAATTTAAAACGAATCGGAGAAAATGTTTCTTCACCCAACGTGTAATTAGACTCTGGAATTCGTTGCCGGAGAACGTGGTACGGGCGGTTAGCTTGATGGAGTTTAAAAAGGGGTTAGATAGATTCCTAAAGGACAAGTCCATAGACCGCTATTAAATGGACTTGGAAAAATTCCGCATTTTTAGGTATAACTTGTCTGGAATGTTTTTACGTTTGGGGAGCGTGCCAGGTGCCCTTGACCTGGATTGGCCACTGTCGGTGACAGGATGCTGGGCTAGATGGACCTTTGGTCTTTCCCAGTATGGCACTACTTATGTACTTATGTACTTATATACTGTCTCCATTGTATACAAATCTAATGCATATTCATTGTGGATATCCTGAAAACCTGACTGGCTGGGGTTCCCACAGGACGGGTTTGGGAACCCCTGTAGTATGCCATAATGTGTATTGTTATTTGAATATTTTTACTGTTGTAGTTATCTGTTGCCTATGTTTGGCTTATTCTTGCTGTACACTGCCTTGGGTGAATTTCTTCAAAATAAGTAAGACAAAGAGGAGTTCTTGTAACTATGGCCTGTCTCTCTCTATATTTTTTTTTTGTTTTTGTTACATTTGTACCCTGTGCTTTCCCACTCATGGCAGGCTCAATGCGGCTTACATGGGGCAATGGAGGGTTAAGTGACTTGCCCAGAGTCACAAGGAGCTGCCTGTGCCTGAAGTGGGAATTGAACTCAATTCCTCAGTTCCCCAGGACCAAAGTCCACCACCCTAACCACTAGGCCACTCCTCCACTCATGTATAAGCACTGATGAAACCAATATGTATATGTCCCAGACTACAGCACTATACATTTTGAGCAGCAATACTGACAGCTGGTATATACCCTTTGGATGTAGTTGTGGTTTTTAAAATGTATTTATTAGCATATTTGGGGTGCTGGTAGATGCCATGTAACTCCTTATAAAAGTCCTGTGAGACTGCTAAGGCTGCCTGACAGGGTCAAATCCAGCAGCTCTGAGTACCACCAGGGACTGCGCTCTGCTGCATTGTACATATTGCCCCCAAATCACAGGCAAATAGGGGGAATTTGCAATTAATTTGTCACCCTAGTTAAACGCAGGGCCTAGCATGTCATGGCCTGCTGCTTCCCATTGTACAGCAGCCCTCCCAAATCAGTACAATCTCCCCTATGCTCTGCATTTCTAACCTCTCACTGATAACAAGTTGAAATATCAGAGGAGTTGTGGTGGGGGGAGGGGAAGCTCCAGACCAGATCCTTGGGAAGAGGAATCCCCTCACCCTCCTCCTGCTTGTTTCTGTGATTATTAACGCTGTGCTTTGATATTTCTCAGTGCAGTCAGTGACTGGACTTCAGCCAAACAGCTTGGACTTCTATCAAAAGGTTGTATCATCAGCTGCTCTACTGCCCTTTGGACCTCTTCACTTCTGCAACTTGTTCACATGTGCGAGACAGCTGGCAAACATGGTCCGCTACATGTTTTTTTTTTTTAATTGCATTTTTTAAAATTTGTGTAACCCTAGCCAGTCTGGAGTGATCCTCATAGGACTATTATATACTGCCTGGCAGACTGGGGCACACCTTCAGGGAGGTAACTCTGTCATGCAGGATTATTCCTGCAGCACTTGGGTCCAGGTTGGGACCAGAATAACTGATGTAGGAGTTTGGGGTGGGGGGAGCGTTAGAAAATTAATCTGCATCTTCCATTCTTCACCAGTACTCAGTAATGCTCCAGGCCAGAAACAGGTTCTGAACCTAAATTGACCAAAAATAGTCTACAAGAAAAAGGACAAACTCATAACAATAGCAGTAGGCAGAGAACAAAAAATAACATCAGATACTTACATCTGCACCTTGAGTACTGCATGCAATTCTGGTCACCTCATCTCAAAAAAAGATATAGCAGAACTTGAAAAGGTTTAGAGAAGGACGACCAAAGTGGTAAAGAGGATGATGCCTCTTTCCTATGTAGAGAGGCTAAACAGATTAGTATTTTTCAGCAGGGCCCTTTTTTCCAGCTGGTATGGTATGGTACCTTTTTTCCTGCCTTCCAAAAATGTTCCACCTACAGGATTAGATATCTCACACAAAATCTCTTATTTCTTTTTTCCCCACTCATGTGCAAGCCAGCTTTGAACCAGTGCTCTTCACGGTGAAAAGCAGCCACATTTCGGCTATTCTGGTTCATTTTGGCTGCATGTAGACATTATTACAGTTCCTCAAAACGGTATAGGGAATTTTTTTTAAGGTGACACCACACTGTGCTCAATAGGCTACAAATGCATATTGTGCTTCTGGAAGGTTTTGTGTCATATTTGGACTAGATGACGCTGCAGCCCTTAACAATTTGCTGGCTTTCAGCTGTAGCTGCTCCTAAAATTTGTATCTGGAAAGCTTATGAGCTACCAGACAGCTCCAGGACATCAGGGCAATCTGGATCAGGCTGGTTTTACTCCCACTCCATGCAATGAGTGTAAAACTAAAACTTGTTTAGCCTGTCCCCGAATGACCCCCATCTATCAGTACCTGCATATTAATAAATGTAAACTGCCTTGGTTGTACCAAGAAAGGCGGTATGTCAAATCCATGACTTTTATCTTTACCTTTATATAGCATTATTTTGATCCCAGCTCCACTTGTTGCTTACTGCCATAGAAGTATGTAGCACTTCTTGTGATTTTACTTCTGGGGTATTTTGGTATTTTAAAGCCATGTAATATCCATGGTCATGTGACTGAGGTGAGGTATTCTGCTAATATGTAGATTCAGTGTAGAAAATCTTGTTTGCCTTGTTTTTCCAATAAGAAATGTTCTGATATTACAGACTCTGGTGTAATATCCTGTTCAAACTTCTTCTACTAACCTATAAATGTATTCACTCTGCTGCTCCCCAGTATCTCTCCACACTCGTCCTTCCCTACACCCCTTCCCGTGCACTCCGCTCCATGGATAAATCCTTCTTATCTGTTCCCTTCTCCACTACTGCCAACTCCAGACTTCGCGCCTTCTGTCTCGCTGCACCCTACGCCTGGAATAAACTTCCTGAGCCCCTACGTCTTGCCCCATCCTTGGCCACCTTTAAATCTAGACTGAAAGCCCACCTCTTTAACATTGCTTTTGACTCGTAACCACTTGTAACCACTCGCCTCCACCTACCCTCCTCTCTTCCTGCCCGTTCACATTAATTGATTTGATTTGCTTACTTTATTTATTTTTTGTCTATTAGATGGTAAGCTCTTTGAGCAGGGACTGTCTTTCTTCTATGTTTGTGCAGCGCTGCGTATGCCTTGTAGCGCTATAGAAATGCTAAATAGTAGTAGTAGTAGTAATATTTGCAATGCCACCTTTGATACTTTGCATGGCTGGCAAGGGTATGGCTATTGTAGGGTGGAGCCATGGATAGCCATCCCGCCCCCTAAGATTGGCTGTGTATGAGTACTGGCATCTTTTTTCCCAGAATCCCCCCCCCCCCCCCCCCCACACACACTAGTTTTCATCTGGAGAAAAGACAACTGGGAAGGGGTATGATAGAGGTTTATAAAAGCATGAGTGGGGTGAAATGCTTAAATAGGCAATAGTTGTTAACTTTTCAAACTACACTAGAATAAGAGGAAATTCTTGAAACTAATAACCAGCTCATTGAGACAAATCTTAGAACATTTTATTTCCTAACCACACGTTCATACCAGGTGACATCTAACTCGACTACTTCAGCCACATGGGTACCTGAATGCGGAGTCCCACAGGGATCCCCTCTCTTGCCGACTCTTCAACTTAATGATGATACCCTTGGCTAAACTACTATCAAATCAAAACCTCAACCCATACATATACACAGTGTGGTATTTACATGTGACCACTTACACCAGTCATAGATCTGGGATAACTGTGAATGCCTAAAAGCCAAAGGTTCATGTGTAATTTCTATTATTCTATAAGGTCTATGCATGTGACAGTGGCATCACCAAAGGTGGGCACAGACCTACCCACTTTGAACTCAGATCCACCCAACAGCAGCACAGCTGTGATGTGGCTGGCAGGGATTGCCAAAGTCTGCCCGCTGAAGACTCCCAGATTCTCTCCCTTCCCAACCCTCCAGGTGATCAAGGGTCTTTTAACTCCACTTCCCCAGCCCCTCAATACCTTTTAAATCCTTCAGTTCTTCACTGACAGTGAGCAGCAACTCATATCTGTTGCCCATGCCTGCCTCAACTCTTCACTCTAACGTTTTTTCTTGTTCGCAGGACTAGGAAGTTGCGTTGGAGAGAATGCTCAGGGCTGGCGCAAGCAGCAGGTATGAGTTGCTGCTCACTGCCGACGAAGAACTAAAGGATTTAAAAGGTACCCAGGGGGTTGGGGGAGTAGAGTTAAGAGACCTCTGATCACTTGGTGGGGAGGGGAAGGAGAGATGCAGGGCAGGTTGGGGTTCTCATGCCCACTCACTCTGGTTTCAAGCCTGCCCAAAATTGGATGTCTGGCTATGCCCCAGCATGTGAATCCCACCCACATCCCTCCCAAGCTCCTCCCACAAATACACCCACCTTCAAAGTATGAGCTATGCAAGATGTGCACTTTCAGACAGAATAGCGGTGATTTGGCTTGTAAGTGCATAGGTGTGCACATAAGAGCATACAGGCTAGTATCCTAAACATCTACGTACATAATATGGGCATAAATGTGTGCACCATTTTATAGAATTACCCCGTTCTCTCCCTCCATGACCCCCTAGTTCCTATTTCTAAGTGCTCTTCTGCCCGTCACATAGAATCTATTATTTTCTTTCATTATAGAAGCAAGATAGTTCAGTACAGTTGCTGTTTCATGGAGGTCAGAGCACACTGTGATGTCATCAAGCATTTTTAAAGTTGCCCTGCCATTGGTTAGTGCCATTAGTTACCAGCTGATGCCATTTCTTGCTAAATTTCCTGCAAGGGAAAAATAGACTTTTTGCTCAAATATTCACCTAACAAATGTATTTCTTAACCATGTGCCAGTTACTGCATACAAGAAGGAAACTAGGTAACGTGAAAGGTTCATCCTTTGGTTTTGTGTGCCAAGTTATAGGTGGTGGTGTTCAGTGACCAGGAGAAGGAGACCACTGATAGATAAGTACATAATTATTTCCATACTGGGACAGACCGAAGAGTTGCCAACTTTTTGAAACAGAAAACCTGATATCTACCTAGTGGACATTTCCTCAACCCTTACCATCCCTTTGTCCCTCATCCTGTCCCACTCCCTCTACAGCACACTATCTGCCACTAGGGTTGATGGAATGTAGTGGGATAGTGCCCCCCACCAAACGTAAGGTGTAACTGAGCAGCAACTGAATCAGCTCATGTGAGTCAGACACAGAGTGTAGGCATTAGCCAGGATGAGTTGGAAGGAAGGAAGGAGCTGGACTTGCTCTGCCTACTGAACTAGGAGACTCAGCTTTAATGGGTGCAAAGAACTAGGAGGCTACTGGCTGGGGGGAGGAAGTCATGCTGGATTTAGCGGGGTGGAAGAAAGACTGGTTATTTAACAGGTGGTGGAGTGAGGTCTGAAGCTGGAGGGGGAGAGCGCTGCGGTGAGGGTGGAGATGGGATGGGGGAATGTAGTGGTGCACTTGTGTGTGTGAGAGAGGGTGAGGGAGAAAGCTCGTACATAACTCCTCCCCCCCCCCCCCCCACACACCCCAATCCTCCTTACTTTTGTCTTTCTCCTTCCTCTCAAGATTAATCCATAAGGCTACACTTTGATAGACACTTGAGCTCTAGTCTCATACTCTGAGATTTTATGACCTTCAGGTCTATTACTAGTGACATTGCTGCATCCTCTGGGCATAAAAGGATCCTCCTGTCTCCATTGCTACAGCTCCCAGATGCCACACCTTAAAGGGACAAGGAGATGTCAGGGCCATTCACCATACCATCGTTCCTCTAGCACACTGGTGACCATGGCACACAGAGAATGGAAATGAAAAATGCGAGTCTTATCTTTTTTTACTATGTAGCATCACCACCTGCCTGGCCTGAGGACTGGCTCAGTGTGATGCTTCTTTCGCTGCTGGAGTGCCAGAGCTAAAGTTAGGACTTGGTAAGTGAGTGAGAGTGACAGAGATGCCAAGTTACCCAGTTCCAGGCTGGAGATTTTGGGACAGTCATGGATTTCTGAGCACCCCATCCTGTTGTTTTATGGGACTTGCAGCAGTGATTTTAATGGGCAAGATTAGGCACTACTAATCCCACACTGCTTTGAGATGTAGCTCAAAAGCAGAACTGGCCCAAAATCTCCAGCCTGGAACTGGGTAACTTGGCATCTCTGGAGTGACTGTAGCTTCTTGAACTGCTGCATACACCAGACCTGTGTGCAACCTACTAAAGTTAGGCCATGTGTCAGCTTCTGGACTCGGGTCACTTGCAACTACCACCTATGGCCCTGGAGGATCATCACAGGCAGCAGCTGTATCCCCTGACCTTATCAACATTTGTTCCCATCTCTATGGCAAACTCCAGCTTTCCTATTGCCAGTTTTTACACTTTACCAGAGCCACCAAGTTACCGGTTCCAGAAGGGAGACTTTTTGGCCAGTACTGGTTTTAAGCTTGCATCCCAAAGCAGTGTAGTATTTGCAGTCCATGATTCTATCCTTTGAAATCAGTGCTGCAGGTCCCATAATGCACCAGGATGAGGTTGGCAGAATTTCAGAACCGGACAAAAATTCTCCCTCCTAGAATGGGTAACTTGGCAGCTTTGCTTTACCGGCAACCGGCTTGGCCATATGAAAACCCCCACCTTGGCTGAGGACTGGACTAAAGTGAGACAGAAATGCCAAGTTACCCAGTTCCAGGCTGGAGACTTTTTGACCAGTCCTAGTGTTAAACTTACGTCCCAAAGCAGTGTGTGGGATTTGTAGTGCCTGATCTTCCACTGAAATCAGGCCCAGATGCATCAACCAAACGTAAAAAAATCAAAATCGTAAAAGTACTTAGCGAATTAAAAAAAACGAAGAATGCATTAAAAAAACAGCTCAGAAATGTTCGGTGCGGTATTGAAAAGTACAAGGTATCATACGTCCATAATCCCCGTCGGTAAAAGGCCGCTAAAGCATGCGCAGAGCAGCCAAGCGTTATGCTGGCTGCTCTGCGCATGCCACTGTCAAAACAAAAAAAAACAAACACATGGCTCCCAAAATAAAAACAAAACTCAAAGAAGGACCGGGAGGGGGCAAAGGCGCTCGTCAGGAGCGTCCTGTTTGAATGGCCTTGCCCCCCCCCCCCACCTCGTCCGAGGTCACCGCTGCTCCCCGCATTATAAATTTAAAAAGCAAAACAAAGAAATCCTTACTTTAGAAGCCCCGGCCGGCCCCCCTCCATTCCTCTGTACTCTTCTGTCAACCCCACAGCTCCGCCTCCTGACTGACACCCTCCGCCCTGTGCCCCGCCTCCTCCGCGGGTCCTCGCCGCCATTCCCCCCCTCCATCGGGCCCCCCTCCCTCTTACCGGGCCCGTGCAGCGCCTCTCACCTCTACGTGAAGGCGCTGCACGGTCAAGAAGATCAGCTGACACCTCTGTCTTCCATTCTTCCTTCGCGTCTCTCTCTTTTTGGGCCCGCCCCCGTCTGACACTGTCTCTCACACACTCTATGTCTCACACTGTACCACATTAACTCTCTATGTGTCACACAGTCACTCACACACTCTCTTGGTCTCATACACTTAGTCTCACAGAGAGTCTGTGTCTCACACACACTCTCTCTCTCGCACACACTGTATCTGTGTGAAACACACACTCTCTCTCACACTGTGTCTCACATACGCACTTGCACACACTCTCATTCTCACACATACACTCTCTCTCTCACAGACACACTCGCACCGAGACTCACTGTCTCTCTCTTACACACACACACTCACACATTCACTCTCTCTCTCACACACAGTCACTCTCACATACACTCTCTCAAACATACACACTCCGAGGAAAACCTTGCTAAAGTCCGTTTCATTTGTATCAGAAACGGGCCTTTTTTTTACTAGTAATAAAAATAAAATAAATTTAATTTTTCCCTGCATCTGATTTCCTGACTTT
Organism: Microcaecilia unicolor; assembly: GCF_901765095.1. Lineage (NCBI taxonomy): Eukaryota > Metazoa > Chordata > Amphibia > Gymnophiona > Siphonopidae > Microcaecilia > Microcaecilia unicolor. Next base: position 308,702,131 of record NC_044033.1, read on the forward strand.
TTCTAATAAACTTTTCGTTCCTAAGTCTGTCTATGGAGAGAGCAGGCCCTCTTCATGGAATTTTCTGTGTCCTTGAAGATCAACAAATGTACATACCACTCACACATCGCCACATTTGATTCACACAGCCCTTAGAGGTTTGGTTTGAGTTAAATCCTTTCTTTATTTTCCTAAGATCAGATAATTTAATTATCTGTCCAGTTCAGACTTCAAATATTATTCTATTTGTTTTCAATAAATTCTTTAAAAATTGGTGTAATATCTTTATATCTCAAAGGAGATCTTTCAGGAATAATATCATAACAATTCCTATATTAATTACTTCAACCCACTGAAGAGCTTCTGATGTTCAATGCTATCCAGCACTGTTCAGAAGAAAATATTTTTTAAATAGTATTCTAACTATTCTTGACAATAACTACTGTCAGTTATTAAATATTAAACCTGTCAACTATAAGCTTTCTCTCTGAAGAGAAAAATTAAAACCTCTTAAATGTAGTACAAACCTCCTTATAATTTAAATACTCTCAGTTATGTTATTCCCAGACACTCTTTTATTATTTCACTCAAAACCTTTTCTTGTATTCCTTCCTTTCAAGCTTTCAGACAGACAACTCAGGATATAGGTCTTCTCTCTTGAACTGTCACTAGCTAGGTTCCTAACTAGAGCAGTGCAGCCAATCAGGAAGCTCCCTTTGAGGACCCATACTGCCATTCTATTATGCATTTTAGATTAAAAACACTATATAAAACCTTCGTTTTTGGATTTTAATTACACAACTCAAATCAGAGCAATGCCCTAACGTCTATTCTATGGAAAATTTCATTCAAATTGATCCCCAAATAGCCAAACTGGAACCTCATAAAATCAGACTAATTTGCATAAAATCTAAGCTTAACTAACCCCATAGCAAGTAACCCTGAACCTAAATTCTAATGAAAACTCATGCAACCACTTTTAAAATGTATTTTTATTGCTTTTAAATTTGCAAGTGTCAGTGCAGGTCTCTGTTGACTTCACTGCGCCTGTGCTGAAATTTGCGCTGTTTTCAGGTCACCCTGGCAACCAAGGATGCCTCCAAAACCCCCCTTGCACTTCCCATCAGTCTCTGGGTCAAATTAATTATAAATGTGCCACATGCATGCTCCTCACGCATGTGCAATCGTGCATAACGCCGATTTTGGCTGCCATTAATATTTTTATAATTAGACCCTTCTTCGGGTCACAACAAGTCTCCCCCTTGCTATTTTTAATTAAACATTGGTAGCATGGCATCTCCGAAGCTCCAGTCCACTACCAGAGACCTCAGGCTATTTTCTTTGGCGCGCATGCGCTGCTAATGTCATCAATGATGTCACCACGCTCCTCAATGCCACGCCCGCACTAGCAGCATTTCCCAGCTCCCACAAGGCCCAGGAAGCCCGGGACTTTTCCTGCCAGGCCTGCCTGGCGTCCCCTCTTTCAGTGGCAGTTCGGAATCATGGAGTTCATGCTGGATGCGCGATCCTGCAATGGACCCGACCCCAAACTCAAATGGATCCCAGGTAACTAAAAATACATTTTTTTCTTACTGGTTACACTACCACACACAAATTTCACTCTTCCAAAGCAGTTAGGTGGCCCTGAACTCTACTTCTGTTTGTGTGAATTTATGATAGCAGCAGCAACAGCAGAAGCAGAATCTCACCATGATCTTTAAGGGACTTTCCCCCTCAGTGCCTGGAGGCTATTAATCCCTTATGTTCCTGTGAGGTCTTGTGCTCTTCCCAAATGGCTCTCTTTCTTCCCTCTCACAATACAGGGTATGCTGGACCTCAGCTGCAGAATGAGCCACCTTTGCAGAAATTCATGACAATGATTTGATTCGATTCTATCCATGTTTTATATTCCACCCACATTCCAAATAGAGGGGTCCTTTTACAAAGGTGCACTTAAAAATGGCCTGCGGTAGTGTAGGCGTGGGTTTTGGGGGCGCGCAGAATCATTTTTCAGTGCACCTGTAAGAAAGGCCTTTTTTTCTGCCGAAAATGGAAGTGCGGCAAAATCAAAATTGCCACGCATCCATTTTGGGTCTGAGACCTTACCACCAGCCATTGACCTAGCGGTAAAGACTAACACGGTAACTTGGCGGTAATGACCCACGCATGCCAAATGCCTCTTGGTACATGTCCATTACGCACGCCCCAAAATAAAAAAATATTTTTCAGATACGCGTATTGGATACACGCCAAAAATGAAATTACCACAAGAGCCACGTGGTAGTCGGGCAGTAACTCCATTTTGGCATGTGTTGGGCACGCGTAGATGCTTACGCAGCTTCCTAAAAGGTCCCCAGAGTTTGTAGCAGATTAAAACCAAGATAACCACAACATCTAAGGGATGTACCATTATCTACATAAAATCAGAATCAGTTCTTTTCCACAAACAAATATGTTTTTAAAGCTTTTCTAAAACATAGGGTGGAAATTGTCTTATTTCTTGAGGTAAAGTGTTCCAAGTTTGTGCACCTTGATAAGAATGTGAATGATCATAAAAGATTAAGTCCTTATGGACCTCACATAACTCACTCAACTTTCCCCACCTCTATTTATCTGCTATTCCTCTCCCAAACTGCCTCAGCCTCTTCTCTCCTTACCCCCCCTCCCCCCATTTTAAGTTTTCCATCACTATGGTACTGCTTTTCTGGGTTTTCTCTCTTATGTATGTAACACTAAGTGTTATCTCTTAATCTACTATTTACTAACAAGGACACGTGGAGGGGCATAATTGAACGAAAACGTCTATCTCCATGGGCGTTTATCTCCGAGAACGGGTCCGTGAAGGGGCGGACCGAACCATATTTTCTCAAAAAATAGACGTCCATGTTTTATTTGACAATTTGTGAGCTGGGCGTTTTTGTTTTTCAGCAATAATGGAAAATGAAAGTGCCCAGCTCAAAAACGAATAAATCCAAGGCATTTGTTCGTGGGAGGGGCCAGGATTCGTAGTGCACTGGTCCCCCTCACATGCCAGGACACCAACCTGGCACCCTAGGGGGCACTTTTACAAAAAAAAAAAAAAAAAAAGGTAAAAGAGCTCCCAGGTGCATAGCACCCTTCCCTTGTGTGTTGAGCCCCCCAAATCCCCCTCAAAACCCACTGCCCACAAGTCTACACCATTACTATAGCCCTAAGGGGTGAAGGGGGCATCTACATGTGGGTACAGTGGGTTTGGGGGGTTGGATGACTAATAAGCATTAAGCAGCACAATTGTAACAGGTAGGGGGGATGGGCCTGGGTCCACCTGCCTGAAGTCCACTGCACCCCCTAACAACTGCTCCAGGGACCTGCATACTGCTGCCAGGGAGGTGGGTATGACATTTGACGGTGAAAATAAAAAGTTGTGAAACATCATGTTTTGTGGTGGGAGGGGGTTAGTGACCACTGGGGGAGTCAGGGGAGGTCATCCCCGATTCCCTCTGGTGGTAATCTGGTCATTTAGGGCACTTTTTGGGGCCTTATTCGTGAAAAAACAGGGTCCAGGAAAAGTGCCCTAAATTCTAGCTACAAACGCATACTTTTTTTCCATTATCGGCGAAAGGCGCCCATCTCTCCTTGGCTGATAACCACGCCCCAGTTCCACCTTCACCACGCCTCCAACACGCCCCCGTCAACTTTGTACGCTTCCGTGATGGAGTGCAGTTGAAAACGTCCAAAATCGGCTTTCCATTATACCGATTTATTCGTTTTTGTGAGATAAATGTCTGTCTCCCGATTTGGGTCGAAATCTAGGTGTTTTTCTCTTTCAATTATAAGGTGGATTGTAAGCCACATTGAGCCTGCAAAGAGGTGGGAAAATGTGGGATACAAATGCAATAAATAAATAAATATTTCTTATGTTTCTTTTACCTTTTCGTTGTTTGTTTGTTTTTGTTCTTTGCTTTTGTATTTAAACTGCTTTCTTTTGGATTTTGTTTTCTTTTCGACAGAATATTTGTAAACCGCTTAGCAGCACCATTGTACGATGGTTAATATATCAAATTCTTCTCAACAACTAGGATTACAAATTTATTTGTTTGTTTCCATTTGCAAGCAGTGCAGATATCAAAATGCAGTGCAATCTGGGGAGAAAAGTAAGGGAACAGGGAGAGAGCAGTTGTCAAGAACCAGGACCAGCCTCTCAACTGGGGTCAGTAGGCAGCTCTGTTACTAGTTAGGTGTTGCTGATGTGTGCACTCAGATCAAAGCCCATAGTCAACAACCATCAAACATTAACATAATGCATTAAACATTGAATCTAAATAAATGAATGTTATAGCCAACTTATCATCGGACAGAAACCAATGTTTTTTTTCTGACCTCCCTTTCTCTCACATTGCTTTTCTGAAATTTATTCTGGGCTCTTTAGATTGTCACCTTTCTGAGGACCAATCAAGGAGATTGTGGTGCTTCTGAAACCTTTATGGGCCTGTGTGATCCTGAAGGCTGCACACACTAATACAATCTATTTCACTGGTTCTTGGAAATCTGAACTTTCTCTGCAACAAGCGCTTAAGGAGCAAGTTTATTTATTTATTTATTGCATTTGTATCCCACATTTTCCCACCTATTTGCAGGCTCAATGTGGCTTACATAGTACCGTGGTGGCGATCGCCAGTTCCGGTATAACAGATACAGAGTGATATTGTAGAAGGCTCATGTGTGATAGGCACATTAGGGAATAGGGAGGAAGGGTTAAGTTATGTCCAGGTCGAGTAGTAGTTTCCTTGTGTTGCAGGATCGAGGCATTTAGGTTGGGTCATTGGGGTATGCCTTTTTGAATAGGTTAGTTTTTAGTGGTAGATCATGCGTTGTTTTCATGGCGTTTGTAGTGCGTTCCATAGTTGCGTGCTTATAAAGGAGAAGTTATGTTCCTTTGTGCACTCTTTCATGCTAACTGGTTATTTTCAGCAGCACTAACCAGTTAAGTGCTGCTTAAAATGAGCAGTTATCCCTGAACAGGTGATTTAACCAGCCAGGAGCTGTTTGTGGTCTGTTAAATTGCAATGAGTATTGACTCCGGGCATCATCCTATTTTCTTTGCTGTATTTATTACCTTTTAAAGTGGACTAACATGGCCACCCTACCACTTTACTCAGGGTTGAAGGGAAAACACCATCTACAGGACTCCTGAGGACCTTCTTACATCAAAATAGATCCTACACTTCAAGGAGCAGCACCTGAACTTCAGATATTCCTAAGCCTCATGGCAACCAAATTCAGAACAGTAAGTGAAACCCTGACGTGACCTATGCTACTTTGCTACTCACTGCAGCATGCAATTACAATAGGGAACTGTGTCTCATCCCCTGCTACACTCTGACAGTTACATGTGTAAGTTACATGTGGAAGTGGGAAGTCCCACCCAAGTCCACCCCCTGTATACACTCTCTTGCACATACATGCTCTGTAAGTTACATGCACTGTTGTAGGCATGGGCAGTGGAACATCTTTTTGGTTGGAGGGACCAATCTGCAGTCATGACCCTAATTGCTAAAGCTGTGGCCCATCCCATTTCACTGCCTATAGTTACAAAATAGCTCTTAGGTGCCCTGCTAGCACTTTCTCAGGTACGTGTTAGTATTCTAAACTTTTATATCACAAAAAAGGTTAGAGTGTATTAATACTATGTAGCACCACAATTTCTCTCATGTAATGGCAATAAGTACTTTCATAAGACTATAGTTCTGTGAAGTGCATATTTTAAATAATTTGAAAAAAAGGGGAAAAAGCCTCTGAAAGAAGCCCAGCCACCAACCCAAAGAATTATTAATAAAAACGAGGGTTGAGGAAAATCAAAGGGCTGTTTTATCTTCACTGGCATCAAAAAAACCCATTTGTTTAAATATAGAAATGCTGACCTCACACCCAAAAAATGAAAAAGTTACTTCACTTAAATTTTCAAATGCAAAGAACAACATGCAAATGGTCGGTCCGTCACACCGACTTTGGCCAGAGTTTTGCTGTATGCTGTCACAAGGCGTGGGAGACCAGTAATATCAGGCATGTTCAGCCTTGTTGAGATGGGATCCCCCAATAATTTCATCAAATAATTTAGAGTATTCTAAACTTTTACACAATAAAAGGATACAGTGGGCTTGGAACAATTTTTGTACTTTCCACATGTGTGCCTGAACAGCTGCATCACTTGCACAGCCCTTGGCTAATCTGCAGTTCAAAACCGGAACTGGCCAAAACGTCCCCCTCCTGGAGCTGGATAACTTGGCAGCTCTGCAGGAGCTCAATGGTGCTGTGAACTGGCATGTAAGGGGATCTGGCCTTGTCTCTCAGATCAGGCTTTCAATTGCCCCGGTTAGCCAGAGCTGGGGATGCTGAGGAGAAAGTGCACACAAACCCACAAGGGGGGTAGGAGTTAAAGTCATGGCACACTAGTGACACCTAGTGGCTGGATTTAGGATTCTGGAAGAAGCCCTGGTGCATGATTTGATTGTCCTTCAATTATTGAAGTAATTGAGGGCTCCTTTTACTAAGCTGCAGTAAAAGGGGGCCTGTGTGTTTTTGATGCATGACGATGCCCCTTTTTACGGCAGCAGGTAAAAGGCTGTCTTTTTTTTTTTTTTTTAAGAAATCACCATTCAGTAAGTGAACCACTTGTTGAGTGGCCATTTCGGGGGGGGGGGGGGGGGAGGAGTACTTACTGCCACCCATTGAGGTGGGGGTAAAGGTTCCCGCACGAAGCCGGTGGTAACCGGGCAGTGTGAGGCACTGCCTGATTACTACTGAGTAAATACTGGGGCTAAAAAAATAAAAAATATTTTTGTAGCGCCGGAAATGGCAAGCGCTGGGGGGGGGGGGGGGGGGGTAGGATCTACCACTGGGCTGTTGTGGTAGCCCAGTGGTAGTTCCAGAGTAGCGAGTGGTAAACCCAGGTTTACCGCCACTTAGTATAAGACCACCTCAGGTGGGGGAGTTTATACAATAAGAGAAAAATCCCTGGTTAGTTGAATGAAGGCTTAAAGCACCAGATCCCATCCCTGGTTCTTACAGAGCTGGAAGCCCAAAAGAGCTAGAGAAAAGTGCCAGGTCCAAAATAACCTACATTCACTTTCATATAAGATATGGGAGCCTTTACTGGATTGCACAAGTTTCAAAGAGGGGGGAGGGTCATACTGTAAAGTACAGTTAGTTTCTCCCCATTAAATGCAGGAATTTGTAGGTCTGATTTTCCCATTCCTCTACATAAGAAGATCAGAAATACATCTCATTGTATGCAATGTGGAAAAATCAGGACTGGATCAGCATGCCACCGATGACCTGGAGCTGCTGCTATCTCTCTATTGCAGGGATGAGCAACCAAGCTTCACGTTTATTGATATTTACTATCCCGCCATAAGGCCATGCCATCTAGGCAGCTTACAGTCTAAAAAAAAGAAAAGAATAAAGATGGTGAGCTTCGTACAAAAGATCGTGAGGGAAGGTGGGGTAGAACCGTAGTCCTCAAGGGCTACAATCCCAGTTGGGTTTTCAAGATTTCCACCATGAATAGGCATGAAATAGATTTGCATACATTGTTTTCATTGTGTGCAAAAAAATCTCAAGCATATTCATTGTGGAAATCTTGAAAACCTGACTGGGTTGTGCCCTCAAGGACCATGGATGCCCACCCCTGCACTATTGCAGTGATTCCCAAACCTGTCCTGGGGGAACCCCAGTCAGCCAGGTTTTCAGGATATCCACAATGAATATGCATGAGATCAATTTGCATTCACTGCCTCCTTGGTATGCAAATTGATCTCATGCATATTCATTGTGGATATCCTGAAAACTTGACTTACTGGGGTTCCCCCAGGATAGGTTTGAGAGCCCCTGCACTATTGTATAACAATCTTTTTGGGAAGGCATCTCAAAATCATACAGTTAAACCTGCCCAGCCAACACTCTTCAAATATTCTTTGGCAAGGAGTGCTGGAAAATGTTGTTTCTACAAAAGAAGCAATTGCTAGTTTTATAAAAGCTTGGATAAGCTTCTATTTTTTTTAGTTCAAATATTGTATTGAAAATGTTGCATATAAACAGAAACATGAGTAACAAACTGATATACAAAGATCTATTCAGTCAAACATAGGGAAGTGCATACAAAAATAATTATGACACAATTTTTTTTTGGTTCCTCAATGGAAAAAAATTACACATTTTTACAAATTGGATAAATAGAGTTCCACTAGAGACCAGATTTGTTTAATTTTTCAGTGTAGATTGTTTCAAAATTGTGTATTTGACACACTGTGTGCCACCAGAAAATGTCACTCAAGTTCTTACCATTTTTCCAGGATCCTAGGATGGACTGGATAGCACTCGATATAAGTACATCCAATAAAGATTTATGAGATTCATGAATTGTTAAAAATGGTACAGCCAATTATAAGATAATTAAAGGCAATGAAACTGATGTTTTGATATTCAAGATGTTTTGTACAGTTGACCAAACTTTATCCCAGAATGATTTAATCTGCGGACATTCAAAGAATATATGGGAAACGGTACCTTGATCTTTGCTGCAATGCCAACATATGAGAGATACTGCAAGTCCTGCTCGCCATGTTCTGACTGGGGTTCAAAGTGCTTTATGTGCCATGAAATATACCCCCTGATATTCACAAGTGTTTAACCGGCCAGGATCGGAACCTGGCCAGTTAAATACCACATAATCGGCTATCTAACAATATTCAGCGGGAGATAACTGGCTATCTCCCACTGAATATCACTGGTTAGAGGCAAGCAGATGGCCGGTTATATTAGCCAACATAACAAATTATCTCCCGATTTTCAGCTCCACTTTAGCAGCTAATTTGGCCACCTGAATATGTGGGATATCTTTGGCTGGTTAGAGGATAACCGGCTAAATCTGAACATCAATATAGCCAATGTTCTAACCAGCCAAAAAATAAACCAGATTTTCAATGCCGGTCACTGGAAAAGGCTTAGCATTGACTATCCAGGTTCAGCGTTGACTGCTGGAGTTAGCCTGGCTAACTCCCATGGTCTGAATATCGGCCCCTTAAAGACTGAGTAAGTCTAGCAGACTGTATAGACCATGAGTTGGTCTATACACTCTGGACCAAAGCATTTCCAATCAAAATCTTTACCTTGTAAATTCAAACCACTATTCCATGAAGTAATAGTTTTCCTTGAGGCTGTAAATATGGAGGCTTTATTGTTAGGGAGGGATTTAATTGTATGAATAATTTCTTTAATGGTAATATGATCTCCCAACATTAAATTTTGACTAGGTGTTAGGGTAGGGTGGCTAACCTTTTAAAAATTGTTGCATAGCTTGCTCTGTGTGAGAGCATTCCGATTGGAATAAGTTCTCAATAATTTGATGAACTCTTTTTCAATATCTTTTTGTTTAAGGATGACCTTTGCATTAGCATTATGTATAGATATTATTTGGTGTTTATTTCATTTTTCCTGAGATATTGCACAAGTACTTTACCTGCTTTATTAACTCCAGCGTAATGGCGTGATTGAAGAATAATTTTGACCAGCTTGTTGGCTATTTTATTGTATTCACATTTATTACCAATAAGTTCAGTTAAAACTTCTTTAGAATGTGAGAATTAATACTGAGTATCCAAAGACTTGCTTTTTGTTCAAGAGTTTGTAGTTCCAAAAAAATCTTTTTTTTTTTTCCAGGAGGAGTAGCTTAAAATTTCACCCCTACGGGATACTTTATAGGTTTCCTATAAAAGAACAGTGCTAAATTGGGAGGGAGGGTTATGGTTTAAAAAATCTGTTATAAAATGTTCAATGCATGATATAAAACCATCATCTAATAAAAGGGTATTATTGAATCTCCATTAAGCTAATTGTGATTTTTCTAAATCAAGATCAATGCTAAGAGTTATAGGAGCATGATCTGACAATATAGGGGTCCTTTTAATAAGGTGAGCTGAAAAATGGGCTGCGGTAGTGTAGACGTGTGTTGTGGATGCACGCATATCCATTTTCAGCGCATCTGTAAAAAAGGCCTTTTAAAAAATTTTGTTGGAAATGGACGTGTGGTAAAATAAAAATTGGTGCACATCCATTTTGGATCTGAGACCTTACTGCCAGCCATTGACTTAGCAGTAAGGTCTCTCGCATTAACCGTGCGGTAATCGCCTATGCACGTCAAGTCCGATTTTCACTGTGCGCCAGAAAATATAATATATTTTCTGGTGAGTGTAGTGAACACGTGTCAAAACTGAAATTACTGCACAGGCCACAGTAGCCGGGTCGTAACTCCAAATTGACACGCATTGTGTGCACGTAGGCGCCTAAGCGGCTTAGTAAAAGGGCCCCATAATCAGTAAAATCTTCAAGTTTAAGATGTGGGTAGACAAAGATTGGGAGATTAGAAAGAAATCAATTTGTGGGATACAGGAGTCTCCAAGGGTCAGATAGAAATAGAAGTTCAATCATATTTCTAAACTCTTTCCATAAATTTGAATTATAGTATTTTGCTTTACAGCTTCTATCGAGAATTGGATCATTAGGTAAATTGAAATCACCACCAATGATTAAGTTACAATCCAGGGTGATTAAGCATTCATAGGTGCCCCGTATAAGAGGCTTGAGGAGGCTAAGCCTCCCCAGCCCAACCCTGACCAACTTGTGTTTTTTCTGCTGCCCGCCGTCTCCATCGTCATTTTTACTGCACTGAAGAGTTCTGCCTCGGCACCGGCAATTCAGAGTCAGCCTTCTGCCAGCATCGGGGCTTTCTCTTCAGGCATGTCTCACTCCCTCCCAGCTCTGCAGAAAAGAGGAAGTTACGTTAGAGTCCTGGACGCCCCTGAGGAGAAGCCCCGATGCTGGCAGAAGGCTGACTCTGAGTCTCTGAATTGCCGGTGCCGAGGCAGAACTCTTCAGTGCAGTAAAAATGACGACCGGGGAGACAGCAGGCAGCAGAAGAAACAAGGAGAAAGATGCAAGACTCCCAAAACCAGTGGAAGTGAGCCTTTGTAGCCCAGTAAGTGAGACAGCCATGGGCATAATTATATATAAAAGAAGCCATATTAATTCTGTTTAAAAATCTGGTGTTTAAAAGCTTGGTGCTTGAATTCAACTTTTTCAGTTCTGCAAGTGATGGAGGAATGTCATCTGGTTTAGATTATGTTTGCCAAGCTAAAGGTTAGAAAGGTCAGTGAGAAATGAAACTCTGTCCTTTGTGAATGATGGATTGTTAATGCTAGCACATCTGTATACTATTAAATCTTGAGGGGATACTATTATGAATGAACAAAGGAATGAGCCAGACATACTGTAGTTTAAAAGCAGGCAGTTTGTTTAGGATTAGTTTAAAATGCTTAGAAGGAAATAGTTAGATTCTAAATAATTCTAGATATTCCTGATGTTTAGATATGTCTTATAAGGATGCTTACTTTAGAATATGCTGTATTCTGTGTAAATTAATAATTCTGTGTGGAATGTCTGTTCAACTCTCTGTCTGACGTTCTGAGTAGGGCTGCAGTGAAAAGATCAGCATATGGTTTGACTTAACCATAGTCCTAGCTAGTTCTGTGTATGGAGCTGATAGGTGAAAAGAGGTCAGGACTAGTCAGCTCTCTTCTCCTTGATTAATTATAGGTAAATGTAGGAATGGGTCTTGAAAGTAATAACTGATATGTATGCCATTAAGTAAGACTGGCCCTTGACCCTTTAATGAATGCCAGAGTTCAGTTAGCAGTTAGTACTAGGAATATGAGAAATTAATCATAATAACATGCAGGAGTTCTGGAGCCCAAATGTCTGGTGTGAGGGGCCCAGGTCACAGGTCAGTTTAGGATGTCTGGAACCTATGTAACTGATATTTTTAAAGTAATGATTGGCTGAGGCAAGGTAGCCAATCTATTCTTTACCATCTGGAAAGTAAGGGGGGCTAGGAGGGGGCTTAGGACTGTATTTAAGTGGGAGTAGAAGCAGCTTACGTCAGAAAGAGAGCAGAAGGAACAGACAGAAGAAGAAGAAGACAGAAGAAGAAGAAGAGAAGCAGCTGAGACAGAAGCCACAAAGACACAGAGAGCTGAGAAAGAGAAGAAGAGACTTAATGCTGATGTTCTACTTTGTTTGCTGGCAAATAAAGAAGATTTCTCTCTCATTTTGATGTGTGCTGTCTGACTCCTGAAGTACCACAGATTCTGCTAACAATAGGGGTAATTCATGCATCAATTCCTGCAACAATTCTTGGTGGCAGCGGTGGGATTCTGAATCCTGCATTAATCCCAGCACCCAACTGACTGGAGAACATTCGCCGGGTATGTATTCTGTATTCTGTATTGTAATCCTAGCTAGGAAACTGTAAACCAGCCCCTCACAAATTGAGGGAAGGGGAGTCTGATCAACTCTCAGCGAAGGCCTTAGTAGCTTTTAGTCTAGTGGAGATTAGAAGCGAAACCGCTTGAGCTTATCTGTATCTGAGAAATTTGAAATTGTTGGGTGGGATTTTCTGTATGGAATGTGTGATGCGTGAATGTTAATGAGTGCGGACTTCTTATAACTGCGTTTCCAATTAACGCGAGTTCAATTGGCCAGTGACCGAAGGAAGCGATTGTTGTCTGTCTACCTAGTGTCTCGAGAGTGCGGACCCCTTACTGCACTCTCAAAAACTCCTTCCCTTTTGTGTGTTGTAACTGTAAGCATTATGGGAGGGAAATCGTCTAGACAAATTGATACTCCCCTAGATTGTATGCTTAAGAACTTCAAGAAAGGATTTTTAATTAATGATTATGGACAGACTTTAAGCTCAAGTACTCTAAGAACCTTGTGTGAAGTTGAGTGGCCATCTATGGGAGTGGGGTGGCCCCCTAGTGGCAGCTTAGATATTGAAGTAATTCGGAAGGTCTACAGCATAATTGTAGGAGAACCAGAATATTCTGAACAACTCCCCTATATAGATTCCTGGGACAGCCTTGTGACTGACCCTCCCTCTTGGTTGAAAACTTATATGGGATCCCCAGTAAAGTTCATGTTAGGCCGTGTTCAAAGAAAGATTAGAAAATCTAAATTGGAAGAGGGAAAGAGTTCTAGGAAGCCTACCACCCAATCGGTGGCTTCCGCCCCTACCCTGCCCGAGAAACCCATACTCTCTGATGACCCCTCAGATCTTGAGCCACCACCTTATGGCCCATTGTTGGGGTTCCGTGCCACCCCTAGAGATCCACGCCGCCCAGCCCAAGCTTCTCCAGCACAGGCTTCTCCGGATAGCTCCTCTTCTGTGCAAAACCCGCCACATCCTAGGTTGGACTTTTCATCCGGCCTCTACCCTCCTTTGCCACATTCTCCCCTGTTAACCTCCCAAGACCCGCTTTGGGCTGCACCCCCTGACTCCTCAACTCCCGACAGCCCAGCCTTTCCCTCTAGTACCCCTACCCACTCATCAGGGGCCCGGCATCCCTTTCAATGGACTGAATCACCTGTGACTACCTCTCAGTCTATGAGTACCCCTCCCCATCCCTCAGGGTTTCAACACACCTCCACTGAATGGGTTAGACCCGCTGCAATCACTTTTGAGCATGATAGGAGGGTAGCTCCTAGCTCTACCTCAGGTTCCATTCCCACTTCCTCGAGAGTTCTGCCACTCCGCCAGGTAACCATCACTCGACCGGATCCTAATAATGAGGGTCAGGTTATACAGGCACAGGCCTACCAGTATGTACCCTTCACAACCACCGATCTCCTGAATTGGAAGACGCATTACCCCTCTTATACTGAAAAGCCTCAGGCAGTGGTGGACCTAGTGGCTAGCATTATGGCCACCCATAACCCAACCTGGACTGATTGTCAACAACTTCTCCTGACCCTCTTCACAACTGAGGAGAGGCGGAAGATTTTACAAAATGCTGAGGCCATCACGCAAGCGCGTGCCCCCGAGAGGACACCGGACCTAGAGGACTGGGTTAGAACTCGGTTCCCTCGTGCAGCTCCAGCTTGGGATCCAAATAATGAGCAGCAATATGAACTGTTGTCTGGCTATTGCCGGGACTTGCTGGAAGGTATGAGGAAAGGCATAAAGAGGCCCATTAATCTGGCAAAGGTCTCTGAAATTCTCCAAGGGGCAACTGAATCCCCTGGGGCCTTTTTAGAGCGACTAATTGAAGCCTACAGAACATACACCCCCTTTGACCCTGAAGCCCTAGAAAACCAGAGAATGGTGAATAGCGCATTGGTGGCCCAGAATATGCCAGATATCCGGAAGAAGTTGCAGCGTCAGGAGGGATTCACAGGGATGAATACCACCCAGCTAATTGAGATCGCAACCAAGGTTTTCATTAATAGGGATCAGGAGGTGCGCCGAGAGGCTGACCGGAAGATGCAGAAGAAGGCCGACCTTTTAGCGGCAGCCATTACTAATTCCACCCTTAACCGAGGTCGACCTCTAGCTAATGGGAAGCCAAAGTGGGACCCCGGACCGCCAGCCAGGCCCCGAGATTCCTTCAATCAATCCCGGCCAAGGGGGGAGAATCCCAGACCAAGATTGGAGAGGGACCAGTGTGCCTACTGTAAGGAAAGAGGGCACTGGAAAGATGAATGCCCCCAGAGGCGCCAGGGACTGAGAAGGGGACCAGGAGATCGAGGAAGCTGAGGCCGAGTTAGAGAGGGAAGATATGAGCCTCCTGAATCTGACATCATCGGGATAGCCGAGATGGCAGAATGGGACGAATAGGACAGACCGGGTTCCTACAAACTGGGCTCCCAGGAACCTATGGTCAAGTTAACTATAGGGAGCCGCTCAATTCCATTCATGATTGATACAGGAGCTGAACATTCTGTTGTGACGGAGCGATTAGCGCCTGTGTCTGGAAAAACTGTCCGAGTGGTGGGAGCCACGGGGGTGCAGAACCGGAGGCCCTTCCTGACGACCCGTAGATGCCAATTAGGCTCACACACAGTCACTCATGAATTCCTGTATATGCCAGACTGTCCAATCCCTTTGTTAGGTCGAGACCTGCTGTCCAAGCTTAGGGCCCAAATTTCCTTTGACTCTGATGGCCAGACTTCAGTCTCCTTTCGGCCCCCGACATCCAGCCCTAAGGGTATATTGAGTTTCTGCTGCCCCCTTGAAGAAGAATGGCGGCTGCATCAGTCACATGGCCAAGTTGACCTACCCCTGGTAGATAGCTTTCAGGTCAGTGGGGTATGGGCAGAAGATAATCCCCCAGGGTTGGCCCGAAATATTCCTCCTGTCCATGTAGATTTACTTCCAAGTGCCCGGCCAATCCATCTTCGCCAATACCCAATTCTCCGAAAAGCTCTGGAAGGGATTCAAGCACATTTGAATCGTTTGTTATCCCATGGAATTATTCGACCTTGTCAGTCTCCATGGAATACGCCACTATTGCCAGTTCAGAAGCCAGGGACTGAGGACTACCGGCCAGTCCAAGACTTACGAGTGGTCAACAAATCCACTATCTCATTACACCCTGTAGTGCCTAATCCATATGTCCTGCTAGGATTGATACCTTCTGGAGCTACCCATTTCACGACACTAGACTTAAAAGATGCCTTCTTTTGTATTCGGGTGGCCCCCGCCAGTCAACTGCTTTTCGCCTTTCAATGGGAAAACCCAGTAACAGGAAGGAAGCTTCAGTATACATGGACCCGCCTGCCACAGGGGTTCAAGAACTCCCCCACCATTTTTGGGACTGCCCTAGGACAAGACCTTAAGACTTTTAAATCTGAGCCTTCCAGGCGAGTTTTACTCCAGTATGTAGATGACCTCCTGATAGCAGCAGTGACCCAGGAAGAGTGTTTTGAGGCTACCAGAGAATTGCTGGAGCTACTCTTGGATGCAGGTTATAAGGTCTCACGCTCAAAGGCCCAACTGTGTCAGTCAGAAGTGAAGTATCTGGGCTTTTGCATTTCCCAGGGAAGTCGGAGACTGGATGTTAGTAGGAAGCAAGCAGTTGCTGCAATTCCCCAACCCAAGTCCAGAAGGGAAGTTAGGGAATTTCTGGGAGCAGCCGGATTCTGCAGAATTTGGATTCCAAATTTTGCATTGATGGCGAAACCCCTTTACCAGGCCACAAAGGGGGGTGAAAAGGAACCATTTGAATGGGGACCTACTGCTCAACAATCCTTCATTGCCATAAAGAAAGCCCTACTCCAAGCCCCTGCGTTAGGCCTTCCTGATGTGGAGAAACCTTTCTCATTGTATGTCCATGAGCGACAGGGGGTTGCTCTGGGTGTGCTGACCCAGATGATGGGATCCTGGCAGAGGCCTGTTGCATACCTGTCTAAACAGCTGGATGGAGTGGCTAAAGGATGGCCAGCCTGCATGAGGGCTATTGCAGCAACAGCCTTACTGGTCCAGGAAGCTGATAAGTTGACCTTGGGGCAAGAACTGGTTGTTAAAGTCCCCCACGCAGTTCTCACCCTCATGGAGTATAAGGGCAACCACTGGTTTACAAATAATCGCATGGTTAAGTACCAAGCTAGTTTGTGTGAGAATCCACGGATACACCTGGAAACAGTGGCTACATTCAATCCCGCCACTCTTTTGCCAGCATCTGAGGGACCACCGGATCATGACTGTATCCAAACCATGGATGAAGTGTACTCCAGTCGACCAGATCTTAAAGATGTTCCTTGGAGGGACCCAGATGTAATTTATTTCACAGATGGAAGCAGTTACGTGGAGAACTCCAAGCGATTGGCAGGCTATGCTGTGGTGACAGAGGACAAGGTGATAGAAGCAAGAGCCTTGCCCCAAGGAACTTCAGCCCAGAAAGCAGAACTTGTGGCCCTCATACGAGCTCTAGAGCTAGCAGCAGGACTGGTGACCAACATTTATACTGATTCCAAGTATGCCTTCACAACTCTACACGCTCATGGAGCTTTGTATAAGGAAAAGGGACTCATAAATGCCGCAGGCCAACCTGTTAAGTATGGACCTGAAATACTTCAGCTGCTAGAGGCTGTTTGGGCCCCTAAGAAGGTAGCTGTCATTCACTGCAGGGGACATCAAAGGATAGATACTCCAGTGGCCCGAGGGAATCGCCATGCTGATCGGGTGGCCAAGGAAGCTGCTCGAGGACCCTCAGCAAGTACTGTGACTCCCCTGTTCCAAATTCGACTGCAAGAATGGACGCCTATGTATACCCAAATGGAAGAGAAATGGGCTCAAGAGGAAGGTGCAGTAAGGAGACCTGATGGCTGGTTACATCTCCCTGATACCAGAGTTCTGGTGCCACGCCACCTAGCTTGGCCTGTAGTGTCTCAAGCTCATGACCTATCACACTTAGGGAAAACAGCACTAGCCCGCCTACTCAGTCGAGTAGTGGTGCTGGAAGGATTGGATAGTCTGGTTGCCACTGCTTCTGCCCGATGCACTCTCTGTGCCCAGAATAATGCTCGTCAGGGACCCCGTATTCCACCAGGAGTTCAGTCCAGAGGACTAACACCTTTTGAGTCTCTAGTTATAGACTTCACAGAAATGCCCAGGAGCGGTAGGCTCCGATACCTCTTGGTCATGGTCTGTACCTTTTCTGGGTGGGTGGAAGCATATCCTACAGTCACTGAGAAAGCCACAGAAGTAGCTCGAGCCCTCCTTAGGGATGTCATCCCCAGGTATGGACTGCCCCTTGCCATAGGTTCAGATAATGGTCCCGCCTTTGTTGAAGCCACACTTCAGGCCCTGTCCCGCGCATTGCGCATTACCTGGAAATTGCATTGTGCCTATCGTCCCCAGAGTTCAGGGCAGGTTGAACGGGCAAACAGAACCTTGAAAAATAGCCTAGCAAAGATTTGTCAGGAAACCCAACTGAAATGGCCACAGGCACTGCCACTAGCCCTCTTCCGCCTCCGATGCACCCCAACTAAAGGAACAGCCCTCTCTCCCTTTGAAATTGTGTATGGGAAGCCCCCAGCCATTTTGCAGGGAATTAAGGGAGACATAGGGATTTTAGGGTCTGCTCAGGTGCAGGAGCAGGTAGCCCTCTTGGGCAGGATAATTTCTGAGCTTCAGTCTTATGTGAGAGAAATAAACCCTGTCCCCTTCCAGGCTCAGGTACATTCCTTCCTGCCAGGGGATAGAGTTTGGGTGAAAGACTGGAGGCTCCAGCCTTTGGGGCCCCGGTGGAAAGGACCTTTTACTGTTTTGCTTTCTACCCCTACAGCTGTGAAGGTCGCAGGGATAACTCCATGGGTCCATTGGTCTCGAATTAAGTCTGCTGACCAGACTGAGCCCAGCACGGATCAGACGGAGCCTAGACAGTGGAGAGCAGAAAGTGATCCAGCGGAGCCATTGAAGTTGCGCTTGACCCGAACCAAAGAATCTACTAGCTGAAAAGAAGGGTCAACTGCATACTGCAGGAGCTGCTGAACTTCGGCTTCACACTGAGACTCTTTCTGTCCAGATTCTGGCTTTCTTGGAATTTGAGAGCTTGATCCTTGTCAGTTGAGGGTCTATCCCAACTGGTATAAGAACTCAAAGACTGAGAACATTATATGAGAGTAATCTGTGATTAGCACAGACTGTTGAAATATTATTGCTTAATTAGTTTGCTGTATTTGTTTTAGATTAGGAAGAAAGAAAATGTTAGTAGTTTGGATGCTTTTGTTGTTTTCTACTCCTTGCCTCCTTGTTCCTAATACCCCAACTCGCTCCAATCTTTGGTTACACTCAGTCCAGGAACTAATTAGCCAGGCAAAGATTACTTCCCCTTGTATTGTGTGTTCCCGATTTTCTCCTTATACTACAGATGTCCCAGCTGTACCTGTCCCTGTGCAGCTCCCAGCTCTTATACCTCCCTACTTTTCGAGTTCAGGCCCTTGGAGCCAGGATTATACTTGGTGGTCCTTTTATAATGCTACTTCCCCCTCTGAATCTTCTCTAAGGCCAGTCTTTACGTCTCCCTATCCAGCTTCTGGAGTGTTTTGTTTAACAAGAAGCATCTCAACTGTTCTTCCCATTCCCTGTAACTATACTAATGTTCTCCCAGAAAAAGGGGAATCTGTGTGGGTAGTCTCTCCAGGTACTCCTATGTGCCCTACTACCATACCTGCAGATTATGACCAGGGTGATTATCTGGCTCCTAACCTTACTACTGAGAAGACTATAGTGTCCCGGCCTATTTTCTACTTTCATAAGTCCCCGGGGTATGAAGGGGTTGCATCATATGAGCGGTCTGTCACAATTGGGGATTGGCACCTATGGTGTACAAAGTCTCCATTTCTTCTTAGTTCCCCCTGGGATAGGGGCTCGCATTATGGGCATCCTAGTGTCCATCCTGTGCCAACATTTATTGGGAACTTTCCTCGCCCTCTCCTTGGTCATTACTGGCTCTGTGATAATGTCCTCCACATGATTCTTCCCCCCACATATGATTTTTGTGTATTGGTAACTTTGAATTATTTTCCTAAAGTTATTCCTCTCCTCAAGCCACCATTCCCGCACCGCTCTAAGCGAGAGGCCTTGTCCTTACCTTCCTCCGTTGCCACAGAGGATGAGGCGATTGAATTAGCTCTCCAGTATATTAACTCTACTTATCCTCTGACTAAAAAGAGACTTGTAGCCCTTTCTGCCACGGCCTGGATTCCAATTGGGGGCCCGGTAGCGGGTATTACTGAACTGGGCATGGCTACCCAGAGACTTCAGTCTCTACTCCATGTTTTAGTTCATGAGCTGAACGTGGTAGTCAATGCATTGCAGGATCAAATTAATGAATTAAGTATAGTTTCTCGGTATAACCGTATGGGTCTTGACTATCTCTTTGCAGCCCAGGGTGGCCTCTGCACAGTGCTAAATTCTTCAGAGTGCTGTACCATTGTCATAAATAGGACGCATGTAGTTAGGCATGCTATGGATAAAGTCCTACAGTTGGCCAGCCTTAATGTGGAGGATTACCGAGGAGGATTAGACCTTACCTCCTGGTGGTGGTCATTGACCTCCTGGATACGTCCTTTGTTTATTTCCCTAATAGTTTTAGTTTTAGCAGGGTTGTTGTTTTGTTTCCTGGCCTCATGTGCTTCGGCAGTATGCCGTCGGACCTTAACAAGTAAGGTAATGGTGATTCACAAGCCTATTCTTAGTTAGGATCACTATAATCTCCAGAGTTTGAGTTGTGAGACTTATCTCTGCATAAGCTGATTTTAGTCTCAAAGGGGGGAATGAGACAGCCATGGGCATAATTATATATAAGAAGCCATATTAATTCTGTTTAAAAATCTGGTGTTTAAAAGCTTGGTGCTTGAATTCAACTTTTTCAGTTCTGCAAGTGATGGAGGAATGTCATCTGGTTTAGATTATGTTTGCCAAGCTAAAGGTTAGAAAGGTCAGTGAGAAATGAAACTCTGTCCTTTGTGAATGATGGATTGTTAATGCTAGCACATCTGTATACTATTAAATCTTGAGGGGATACTATTATGAATGAACAAAGGAATGAGCCAGACATACTGTAGTTTAAAAGCAGGCAGTTTGTTTAGGATTAGTTTAAAATGCTTAGAAGGAAATAGTTAGATTCTAAATAATTCTAGATATTCCTGATGTTTAGATATGTCTTATAAGGATGCTTACTTTAGAATATGCTGTATTCTGTGTAAATTAATAATTCTGTGTGGAATGTCTGTTCAACTCTCTGTCTGACGTTCTGAGTAGGGCTGCAGTGAAAAGATCAGCATATGGTTTGACTTAACCATAGTCCTAGCTAGTTCTGTGTATGGAGCTGATAGGTGAAAAGAGGTCAGGACTAGTCAGCTCTCTTCTCCTTGATTAATTATAGGTAAATGTAGGAATGGGTCTTGAAAGTAATAACTGATATGTATGCCATTAAGTAAGACTGGCCCTTGACCCTTTAATGAATGCCAGAGTTCAGTTAGCAGTTAGTACTAGGAATATGAGAAATTAATCATAATAACATGCAGGAGTTCTGGAGCCCAAATGTCTGGTGTGAGGGGCCCAGGTCACAGGTCAGTTTAGGATGTCTGGAACCTATGTAACTGATATTTTTAAAGTAATGATTGGCTGAGGCAAGGTAGCCAATCTATTCTTTACCATCTGGAAAGTAAGGGGGGCTAGGAGGGGGCTTAGGACTGTATTTAAGTGGGAGTAGAAGCAGCTTACGTCAGAAAGAGAGCAGAAGGAACAGACAGAAGAAGAAGAAGACAGAAGAAGAAGAGAAGCAGCTGAGACAGAAGCCACAAAGACACAGAGAGCTGAGAAAGAGAAGAAGAGACTTAATGCTGATGTTCTACTTTGTTTGCTGGCAAATAAAGAAGATTTCTCTCTCATTTTGATGTGTGCTGTCTGACTCCTGAAGTACCACAGATTCTGCTAACAATAGGGGTAATTCATGCATCAATTCCTGCAACATAAGTAAACAAGGAAGCCAATTTGGTTAATGTGTTTCCCCAGCATGACATCC
This sequence comes from Microcaecilia unicolor, assembly GCF_901765095.1. Classification (NCBI taxonomy): domain Eukaryota; kingdom Metazoa; phylum Chordata; class Amphibia; order Gymnophiona; family Siphonopidae; genus Microcaecilia; species Microcaecilia unicolor. Next base: position 308,723,511 of record NC_044033.1, read on the forward strand.
TCACTGCCTTCAGCCCAAACAAAACAAACAAACTTTTGAGCTGCTGCATCCAGGTTGTTCTTGATTGTTGATCGTAACAAGGCTAAAGCTGGGGCACATGGAATCACATTTTAATGTCATCTCATTTGTAGGAATTAGCATTTTAGATACACAACTGGATTATTCTGTTTTTAGGCATGTTTCAGGGACAAGTGGTTTTATAGGTCAAAATAAAAATAAATATTTTTTAATGCAGATCTCTTTTGTTTAAACATAACTAAATGGGCTATAAGCCCCTAATGGTGTATTAGGTTCTGCCCAGTGTAATATTTTTGGTACAGTAAAGTTCTGAGTGTGTTTTTCCACAAAGATGTGCATAGTGTTTTGCAGTTGAGCGATTATGGTTAGTATATGCTTTGAGCAATCACTTTATTCTTTGACATATGATACATATTTAATATCCAAATTTAATAAAAGTATTGTGACTTTTATTTTTATTTATTTTTTTTCTGTGTGTTATCAGACAATTATGAATTTAAGCTCCACCCCTGGCCCCATCCCTAACTCCACCCCCTTTAGCCTCCCCAAACAGTTGGGCCACCGACCGCCTATGCATTAGTTGTATTAAGAATCAAAAAAATTCTGGGTCTTCACAATTGGAGGCATAGATATTTAGTATAGCTATTTTTATTGATTTAATTGTGCCAGTAATGAATACCCATCTTCAACTGACATGTGTTTGAGAATAAGTGATTTGAAAAGGAATATTATTATGAATGAAAACAGAGAAACCTGCCTTTTTCTGTACTGCAGCTGAATATACTTGGGGGAGAAACCCAGTTGTACTTCAATTTCAGACACCCAGAATCAGGGAGATGAGTTTCTTGTAGCATAAGATTTTCTTTTTCTTAATAGGATGGATAATTCCTTTAACATTAAAGGATACCATTTTAAGGGATAGCATGATAATATTTAAATAAGGGATCCTGGAAAAGAAAGAAATATTCCACTAAGAAAAATTAGAAAGACTTTCCTCCATGGAAAACGATATATAGAAAACACTGGTAACAAGTAGGAATATAGTAAATAATCCTACACCTAAGAACAGGTAACTATTAGGGTAGAGAACCATAACCCAGATGACATACACTGGAGACATTTGCTTGCAAATATATCGGGTATCAGGTATGAGGAAAATACAAACAATTAAAGAAATCAGTATGACTAAAAAAAAAGATATGTAAGATATCTATACTATCATATGAGTAAAGATTCAAACCAATCATTGTTTCACTATAGTGGTAATATTTATCACAGGAGCAAATAACCCTTTCCTTTCATCTGCTTTGTTTGAGAAAAGTTACTTTAAACAGATTATGTAATCATATGACGAAGCAATAATAACGTGACAAGTGTTCCTATTAATTTTCATAGGAATATGCTTGATATGAAGGATGAGTTAAAATCAAGTTAAAGTAGTTAAGATTTTATACATCTAAAACTTGTAAATGAAATACTTCTTATAGAAAGAGTAAATTAAATTGCAGCAAACTTTAAACATTTAATCAAGACACTTGAAAATTTGTAAGCCACAACAGAAAAATATCTCAATTTTGTTGTTTCCTTAACGCTTAGTGGGAATGGATTTCAGTTTTCCAAAGTACCACAGTCAGAGTAGTTCTGTGAGGAAGCAGCTAATTATAATAGAAGTTGCATATCTTATTATGAGTAAGCCAGGAAGCAGCTGGAGTAGTGCAGAATGTTATTAAACGAGTATCAATAGATCTTTGTAAGTGCAAGTCACTTCAGCTTAGAAATTTAAAATGTCATATTTGTCAAGACAGTGAGAATGGCATTTTTGATATGATGTCTAAGTCCAGCTTTGGACATTTTGCTCATATTGTCCAAAATTCAAATGGGGAATATAGCCATTTTTGAAACAGAAAAATGTCTATTTTTTTAAATGGCTATATGCTAGATGTTTTTGTGCTCTGTGTGTTTATCATTTTGGTCCATTAAAAAAAAACCCCAAAAACATCCAAGTGAAAAATACACAAAATCAAGCCATTGGTATGTAGGAGGAGCCAACAATCTTCGTAGACTGGCCAAACAAGCATTCCAGCAGAGCAGTTGGGCACCCTAGGAGACACTGCAGTGGACTTCACATAAAAGGTAAATCAGTCACAGCAAGGGTGACAAAAAAGGTGGCAGCAGATGATGTACAAACTTATACCTTTATTAAACATCCAGGACTCGACACGAGTCATGTATTGGCCCTCGAGGGCCTTCCTCAGGAGTCTCTTTGATTGGATGTATGTTGTTGTTTTGCTGAACCCAAAATGTTGTAGTTAATGTGCAATGTTTTGCTATTTGTCTAAATGAACATCACGTAGAGCGCTTAGACTCTTTGAAAAGTTGGTACTCCAAAGAGTCCAAGCGCTCTACATGGTGTTCATTTAAACGTATACTACTACTACTACTATTTATCATTTCTATAGCACTACAAGGCATACGCAGTGCTGTACACCAAAAACGTAGAGCAACATTAACTACATGTTGGGTTCAGCCAAACATCAACATACATCCAATCAAATAGACTCCTGAGGAAGGCACATGCGGGCCGAAACACGACTCATGTCAAGTCCTGGATATTTAATAAAGGACCAAGTTTGTACATCGTCTGCTGCCCCCTTTTTTTGTCACCCTTGTTGTGACTGATTTGTCTGTGTGCCTACAAGGGTTCCTGTTCTTCTGCTCTTTGTTGCTTCACATAAAAGGTCCCAGATACACATCTTACCACTGCTCCCTTATATTATATAGTGAATCCAACAAAAACCGACTGTACTACTACTTATCATTTCTATAGCACTACGTACGCAGTGCTGTACACTTGAACATGAAAAGACAGTCCCTACTCGACAGAGCTTACAATCTAATTCTGAAGAGAAACCAGAGACCAATCTGTACACCATTACAATAGCTCTTATGACTGCAGGTGTCACCTATATGTGGGTACAGTAGGTTTCTAATGGGTTTTGAGGGGGGCTCACACTTTCCACCACAAGTGTAACAGTTAGAGTGGGATATGGGCCTGTCCCCCTCTATACAGTGCACTGCATCAACCACTAGGCCATTCCAAGAACCTGCTTGCTCTATAGGACTGGCCATAACATCTGAAGCTGTCATAGAGGCTGGTATGTACTGTTTCTTTCACGTCTTTGGGGGTGGTGGTGGTGGAAGGGAGCCAGTGACCACTGGGGGAGTAGGGGGGGGGGGTCATCCCTTTATTCCTCCAGTGGTTATCTGGATAAGGCACTTTTTGTGGCTTATTTGTTCTAAAAACAGACATAGCTCAAAACATCTTTATTTTAGTCCTGGACATTTTTGTTTTGTTCCATTATGAATGAAAAATGTCCAGGTCTTAGGAACACCCAAATCCCACACTTAACACATCCCTGACATGTCCCCTTGAGATCTGGATGCATTGCAGGTGAACAGCATTGAAAAACATCTGGAATGGATTTTAAAGATACTGATGTAAATGTTTTTGTGAGAAAATCATCCAAATGCTACGCCACTTTTTAGATTTTTTCTCTTTTGAAAATGAGCACCTGAGTAAACTCTGCTATTTAAAGGCAACCTTAAAATGAACACTTGCACAGTTTGGTAGCAAAGGTAAAGATTTATCTGATCAATGAAGATCTCGTTGGTTGTACTGCAAGTGAGGCTGATGTAATCTTATGATTGTGGAAACCATATAAACAATAAGAACTGAAGTAATGATACATTACAAAGCGGAGATTAAGTTCTCCAGTTGTCTGGAATAAGGATGAAAAAGTTAAACACAACAGCAATTCAGTCACAGGTTCTACAGGGAAGGGCCTGGAATAAGAATGACAGAGGTAAACAAGACAGTGATTCTGCTAAAAACCTCCCTTCTTTATTTGCCTTGGGGTGGAAATTTCCCTGCAAACTAGAGTATTCACTGTAATTTAGAATTCAGAAACTGCTTACATAAGTGTTGCTGTACTGGGACAGACCAAAGGTCCATCAAGCCCAGCATCCTGTTTCTAACAGTGGCCAAACCAGGTTACAAGTACCTTGCAAGATCCCAAAACAATACAATACAATACATTTTATCTTAGAAATAAGCAGTGGATTTTCCCCCAAGCCCATCTTAATAATGGCTTATGGATATTTATTTTGGGAAGCTATCCAAACCTTTTTTAAACCCTGCTAAGCTAATTGCTTTTACCACAGTCTCTGGGAATGAATTCAAGAGTTTCATTACACGTTGAGTGAAGAAATATTTTCTCTGATTTGTTTTAAATGTACTACTTTGTATCTTCATTGCGTGCCCCCTAGTCCTAGTATTTTTGGAAAAAGTAAACAAGTGATTCACATCTACCTGTTCCACTCCACTCATTATTTTATAGACCTCTATCATATCTCCCCTCAGCCATCTTTTCTCTGAGCTGAAGTGCCCTAGCTACTTTAGCTTTTCCTCATAGGGAAGTCATCCCATCCCCTTTATCATTTTCGTTGTCCTTCTCTGTACCTTTTCTAATTCCACTATATCTTTTTTGAGACGCAGTAACCAGAATTGCACACAGTATTCGAGGTGCAGTCGCACCATGGAGTAATACAAAGGCATTATAACATCCTCATTTTTCTCTTTCATTCCTTTCCTAATAATTCCTAACATTCAATTTGCTTTCTTAGCTGCAGCCGCACACTGAGAAGATTTCAACATATCATTAACGATGACACCTAGATCCCTTTCCTGGTTGGTGACTCCTAATGTGGAACCTTGCATCACTTAACTATAATTTGAGTTCCTCTTTCCCACATGCATCACATTACACTTGCTCACATTAAACGTCAGCTGCCATTTAGATGCCCAGTCTCGTAAGGTCCTCTTGTAATTTTTTGCAATCCTTTTGCGATTTAACAACTTTGAATAACTTTGTGTCATCAGCAAATTTAATTACCTCACTAGTTACTCCCTTCTGTAGATCATTTATAAGTATGTTAAAAAGCATTTGTCCCAGCACAGACCCCTGGGGAACCCCACTATTGACCTTTCTCCATTGAGAATGCTCTCTGTTTTCTCTTTTAACCAGATTTTTATCCACAATAGAACATTACTTCCTATCCCATGTCTCTCCAGTTTCCTCTGGATTATTTCATGAGGTACTTTGTCAAACGCCTTTTGAAAATCCAGATACACAATATCAACCAGCTCACCTTTATCCACATGTTTGTTCACCCCTTCAAAGAAATGTAGATTGGTGAGGCAAGATTTCTCTCTACTAAATCCATGTTGGTTTTGTCTCATTAATCCATGCTTTTGAATATGCTCTGTAATTTTGTTCTTTATAATAGTCTACCATTTTGCCCAGCACCAACATCAGGCTCACCAGTCTATAATTTCCCGGATCATCGTCTGGAACCTTTTTTAAAAATCGGCGTTACATTGGCCACTCTCCAATCTTACAGTACCAAGCTTGATTTTAAAGATATATTACATATTACTAACATTAGTTCTGCAAGTTCATTTTTCAATTCTATCAGTACTCTGGGATGAATACTATCCAGTCCAGGCAATTTGCTACTTTTCAATTTGTCAAATTGCCCTATTACATCTTCCAGGTTTATAGAGATTTAATTCAGTTTCTCTAACTCATCAGCTTTGAATACCATTTCTGGCACTGGTATCTCTTCCTTGGTGAAGACCGAAGAAAATAATTCATTTAATCTCTCTGCTATGGCTTTGTCTTCCCTGAGTGCCCCTTTTACCCCTCAGTCATCTAGCAGTCCAACTGATTCTTTTGCCGGCTTCTTGCTTTTAATATACCTAAAAAAAGATTTTACTATGTATTTTTGCCTCCAACGCAATCTTTTTTTCACAGTCCCTCTTTGCTTTCCTTATCAGCGTTTGACTTGCCATTCCTTATGCTGTTTCTTATTATTTTTTTGTCGGATCTTTCTTCCATTTTCTGAAGGATTTTCTTTTAGCTCTAATAGCATCCTTCACCTCACTTTTTAACCATGCCAACTGTCACTTGGTCTTCCTTCCTCCTTTTTCAATACATGGAATATAACTGGCCTGGGTTTCCAGGATGGTAATTTTGAACAGCATCCGTGCCTGATGTAAATTTTTGACCTTCACAGCTGCTCCTCTAATTTTTTTTTTTACCGTTCTTCTCATTTTATCATAATCTCCTTTTTGAAAGTTAAATGCTAACATATTGGATTTCCTGTTTGTACTTACTCAAGAGCCGATATCAAATATGATCATATTATGATCACTGCTATCAAGCGGCCACAGCACCATTACCTCCTGCACCAATCACACGATCCACTAAGGACTAGGTTTAGACTTTTTCCTCCTCTTACTGGCTCCTGATCATCACATAGTATGGAATCATTGCTGCTGGTTCTAACTACATATGTCAAACAACACATATGGAAAGGCGACCAAGTAATTCTTCTCCAATTCAATATATTGGTGGCATTCGATGCTGTTCATCACACATTGCTACTCAAACGCCTGGATCAGATAGGAATAACGGTGACTGTGATCAAATGATTCACTGAATTCCTTTCAAATTGAAGCTATTCTGTCAAGCAAAACAACCAATTTTCTAACTACTGTAAGGTTATCAATAGAAATCAAACAAAATAAAACATGGAAAAGAAAATAAGATGATACCTTTTTTATTGGACATAACTTAATACATTTCTTGATTAGCTTTCGAAGGTTGCCCTTCTTCCTCAGATCGGAAATAAGCAAATGTGGTAGCAGATAGTATATATGAGAGAAACATCAAAGCATTACTTTGACAGAGTGGGAGGGTGGGGGTATGCATGGGGACATCAAAGCATTTCATTGATATTCTAACAGAATGGGTGTTGGTAGGTGAGAGGAGGGTAATAAACAGAGAAATAAACAGAGAAATACACCTTTATGTTTTATAATGAGTTAGAAAACCCAGATCCTTATTAAGTCCTGTTTGTTGGGTGTCAAAATATTCAATCATTCTTATTTCAAAGGTCTTACGTTCCTGTATTGTTTTAAAATTACCTTTCAGTATTCTTACTGTGAAATCACTGGTGCAGTGTTCTGGTCTTGTGAAGTGTTGGCCCACAGGGGTGGGGGCCTGACTGGCACCGGCTATTTTCATGTGATGTCTGTGTAGATTGAATCTTGTCTTAAGCATCTGGCTTGTTTCTCCAATATAGCATCCTTCGTTACATTTCTTACACTGAATGATATATACCACATTGGAAGATGAGCATGTAAAATAGTCCTTTATGTTGAATATTTTTCCTTTGTGAATGACTGTGGGGTCTTGTGAAATGTTTTGGCATAGTTTGCAGCTGGCTGTGTTACACGGGAACGTGCCCTTTTCTTTTTCCATCTGTGTTGGAAGTTTACTTCTGATCAGCTTGTGTTTTAAATTTGGTGGCTGTCGGAAGGCCAGCACTGGTGGGGATGGGAATATCTCTTTCAGTAATTCATCTTCCTGAAGTAGTGGCTGTAGGTCTCTTATGATTTTCCTCAGTTTCTCTAGCTCTGGGTTGTATGTCACTACAAGGGGAATTCTGTCTGTGGCTTTTTTTTCTTTGTACTGTAGCAGATTTTCCCTGGGTGTTTTGAGGGAGGAGGCAATATTCTTGGAGATTATTTTGGGGTTGTAGCCTTTCTGTTTGAAGGATGCAATCGGGGTTTCAGGGTGTCTGTCTCTATCCTCTGGGTCCAAGCAGATACGGTGGTATCTTGTGGCTTGGCTGTAAATAATGGATCTTTTTGTATGTGAAGGGTGTAAGCTGGAGTTGTGGAGGTAGTTGCATCTGTCTGTGGGTTTCTTGTATATAGATGTTTGTATACAGCCATCACTGATTGAGACTGTGGTGTCCAAAAAATTGACTTTTTCTGGGGAGTAGTCAATTTTGAATCTGATTGTAAGATGGTATGTATTGAAGGAATAGTAAAATTGTTTCAGAGTTTCTTCCCTCTCTGTCCAAATCATAAAAATGTCATCAATGTACCGGTAGTATTTTAGAGGTTTGGTCTGGTATCTCTCTATATAAAAGGCAACACCAACGTTCTATGAAGCCTCCAGCCGGAAGTGTGAAGGGGGAGAGATACCCGGTTTCCCCATGAGTGTCTGCCCCGCCCTCTCTGTAACATAAACAGGCAGTGAAGGACTCAGAGGGGGGAGGGGAGAGAGGGCAGAGGGCAGGGACACACACACTCCCACATGCACACAGAAGAAAACCTTGCTAGCCCCCGTTTCATTTGCATCAGAAACGGGGCTTTTTTACTAGTGTATTCAGAAATGTCTCTTCCAGCTCAGCCATAAAAAGATTGGCATATTGGGGTGCTGTCCTGGTGCCCATTGCAGTGCCCATTATTTGTAGATAGATATCATTGTTAAAGTGGAAGTAGTTGTGAGTTAAAATGAATTTGATTAATTTTGTAACAGTTTTTAATTTTGTAATAGTTTTTAATTTTGTAAAAGTAATGCTTTGATGTTTCTCTCATATATACTATCTGCTACCTCATTTGCTTATTTCCGATCTGAGGAAGAAGGGCAACCTTCGAAAGCTAATCAAGAAATGTATTAAGTTATGTCCAATAAAAAAGGTATCATCTTATTTTCTTTTCCATGTTTTATTTTGTTTGATTTCTATTGATAACCTTTAAGAGTGGACTAACACGGCTACCACACCCCCCAATTACTGTAATAAAGATTTAGGTCTTTTTACCACCATCCCAATATTCATACATATCCCGAGAAAAGATTGGAATGATAAAAGACCAAGGCCACATATGAGAAAAGTAATTTATTAGCTTACCAGTAGAGTATACAAAATTAAAATACATTTTCTCATAGGAGTACAGTTCTGCTTACATAAACATATTGGCTGAGAACTGTCTCAAACATTTACTAATCATGCAGCTACTTATATATTGTTTCTACACAAAGCCTTTTCATAAAACATTACTTCATTCTTTTCACTTATCATCTTTTTCTCTTGTGTTGTACAGCCAAAAACTCCCTGCTACTTTGTCTATTACCTCATGTTCTATTTCCTGAACTCCTGTGCACATACCATTCTAACTACAGTGTGGTCTGTTAGTTTGGTCAGCCTTCACCTTTAACAACATCCCTTGATCCATAACTGTGCTGCTATTTCTTCACTACTGGTCTCCTAACTGTGGGGTCCAGCAAGAATCTCCCTTCTCACCTAACCTGTTCAATTTCTTTATGTCATCCCTTGCCTCAATACACCTGAGTCTTAATGAACTACTGTTATCCTACGCGGATGACATCCTGCTTCTCTTACCAGTGGCAGCATCAGACAAAGATATAACACAGTCTGTAGTGAATGGCATGACTACTGTTAGCACCTGGGCTCTGACCAATAAACTGAAATTGAATGTGCAAAATAACAAGGTCCTGTGGCTCTGAAATTAGGGAGTTGAGGTCCCATCATCAATATCTTTGTCCAATGGTCAAAGTTTTACAGTCGAGTCTGAAACCAGAGTATTAGGGGTCTTCCTTGATTCTTCACTCACCTTCTCTCCCCATATTAACCAGCTATGGAAAAAAAAACACTATTCAAAATGAAACAGCTACGTCTAGTCAGATCATTCTTCAACCAAAACGCCTTTGCACTACTAGTGCAAATGTTAGTCCTACCTCACTTGGATTACTGTAACATTCTATATCTTGGTATTAAATGTCAAAATAAGAAAAAAACTGCAAATAATACAGAATACAGCTGCTAGACTAATATACTGATTGAATAGATATACTAGTGTTTCAACTCACCTTAACAAACTGCACTGGCTTCCCATAGCAGAAAGACTCAGGTTCAAAGGTGCTTGTTTAGTTTTTCAAATCTCACAGGGTTTCACCTCTGAATTACTGACTAAGACCACTTTGCTACGTTTGGTCCATTCTTACAGACTTAAAGAGCAATTGATGGTAGCGCCATCATTTCAAAAGACAATTCAAAATCAGAAGATGTTCAGCTTTCTATTCCCTGTACTTGGAGTTAAAATATGGAACTCTACCTATTGCCATCAGAACAGAAAACAGCTACCTTAGCTTCAGGAAGAAGCTAAAAACCTTTCTCTTCCCAAAGACTGCTTCATAATAATCCATTGACTTCTACCTCCTAGTTTCATCCATTATTCTTTCCTCATGCTTTACACCAATGGTCTCTAATTGTTCTCATACCTCACACTAACTTTATTGGCTTTTGTCTCCTGTAGAATGGAAACTGCACTGATCTCTGGAAAGGGAATATTAGAATAGAATTGATTCATTTGATCCTGTACCAGCAAAGCAGTCTTTGATTTTGTCAAGAAATTTTACCTCCCTAGCAGTGGCGTAGGAAGGGGGGGCGGGAGGGGCGGTCTGCCCCGGGTGCACGCGCTCGGGGGGTGCCGGCCCCGCTGGTTCCCTGCTCCCTCTGCCCCGGAACAGGTTACTTCCTGTTCCGGGGCAGAGAGAGCAGGGAACCAGCGGGGCCGACGCAGCTCCGAGTGACGTGCACTCGAGGCGGATCGGCCCTCCCGCAGGTAAGAATGCGGTCCGGGGGGGTTGCGCTCTGGGGGGGTGCACTGCAGAGGGGGGTGCACCGCAGAGGGGGGTCATGCCGTGCTGCACCCGGGGGGGGGGGGGGGGGTGCGCAGCGGCGACCCGCCCCAGGTGCCATTAGCCCTCGCTACGGCACTGCTCTCTAGCATGTCCTGTTACATTTACCCAGTGAATATCGGGGCAATTGAAACCACCCATTATTACTGTGTTCCCTAGTTTGTTGGCCTCCCTAATTTCTGATAACATTTCTACCTCTGTCTGTTCATCCTGGCCAGGTGGGTGGTAGTACAGTCCTATCACTATCCTTTTCCTCTTTACACATGGAATTTCATTCCATAGGGATTCCAATATGTGTTTTGTGCCCTGCAGAATTTTCTATATATTTGATTCAAGGCCTTCCTTAACATACAATGCTACCCCTCCATCAATTCGATCCACCCTATCACTGTGATATAATTTGTACCCTGGTGTGACAGTGTCCCACTAGTTATCCTCTTTCCACCAGGTCTCACTAATTTTTCATTTAGTGCAATATATTCTAACTCTCCCATCTTATTTCTTAGGCTTCTGGTATTCACATATAGACATTTCAAACTATGCTTGTTGTTCCTATTTACATCTTGCTCAGAAGTTGACAGTGATAATTTGTAATTTCTTGTCTGCTTTTTCTTTCTTTCTTTCTTTCTTTATTTATTTATTTGTTGCTTATATCCCACATTTTCCCACTCATGCAGGCGCAATGTGGCTTACAGACACCTGGTCTGCTATGGTCTCTACTGTGCTATCGGGATCCCCTATCTTCCCTGTTTTGGTGATATCTTTGAAAGCTACCTTGTTCCGAACCATGCGCTTTTGAACAACTGTTGGCCTTCCCCCAGTTTCTAGTTTAAAAGTTGCTCTATCTCCTTTTTAAATGCCAATGCCAGCAGCCTGGTCCCACTCTGGTTAAGGTGGAGCACATCATTCAAGAATAGGCTCCCCCTTCTCCAGAATGTTGCCCAGTTCCTTACAAACCTAAAACCCTTTTTCCTGCACCATTGCCTCATCCACGCTTTGAGACTCCGGAGCTCTGCCTGTCTCTTGGGCCCTGCACATGGAATGGGGAGCACTTCTGAAAACCTAGAGGTTCTGGATTTGAGATTTCTACCTGAGAGTCTAAATTTGGCTTCCAGAACCTCCCTCCCACATTTTTCTATGTCATTGGTACCCACATGTACCAAGACAGCTGGCTCCTCCCCAGTACTATCTAAAATCCTATGTAGGTGACGCGTGAGGTCCACCACCATCGCACCAGGCAAAAAAGGGACCAGGTGATCCTTACAACCACCAACCACCCAGCTATCTACATGTCTAATTATTGAATCACCAACTACAACAGCCATCCTAACCCTTCTCTCCTGAGCAGAAGCTCCTGAAGACACATCCTCAGTGCAAGAGAATATTGCATCCCCTGGTGGGCTGCTCTTGGCTACAAAATTACTTCCAGCTTCACCAGGGTGATGCTGTCCTTTTAGATGACTTCCCTCCTCCAAAGCAGCACAGGGGCTGCCAAACTAGAGATGGGACTTCTCTACAATGTCCCTGTACGCCTCCTCTATGTACCTCTCTGTATCTCTCAGCTCCTCCAAGTCTGCTACTCTAGCCTTGAGAGAACGGACTCGTTCTATGAGAGCTAGCTCTTTGCATCAAGCACACACATACCGTGTTTCCCTGAAAATAAGACACTGTCTTATATTAATTTTTGCCCCCCAAAATGCACTAGGTCTTATTTTCAGGGGCTGTCTTATTTTTCGGGGAAACATCGGGGTTGGCCCGCCCGCCCTCCGTCGCTCCCGGAACTAACCTTAAACGCCTCCTTTCACCTTTGCAGCAAGCAGCAGCAGGGCAGGCCACTCCTTCCTTCCATGTCCCGGCGTTGCCTGACGTAACATCCGCGAGGGCGGGGCACGGAAGGAAGGAGAGGTCTGCCCTGCTACTGCTTGCTGCGAAGGTGAAAGGAGGCATTTAAGGTTAGTTCTGGGAGCGACGGAGGGTGGGTGGAGGGGGGCCGGCGACCTCGGGTGGGGGGGCCGCCCGGGGGTGGCCTTGTCCGGCTCTCGGCGGCCCTGCTTTCAAACAAATATTTGCTAGGTCTTACTTTCGGGGGAGGCCTTATATCTAGCAATTCAGGAAAACCTCTACTAGGTCTTATTTTCGGGGGATGTCTTACTTTCGGGGAAACAGGGTATAACCTCTCACCAATTGGGAGATAATCATACATATGACACTCAATGCAAAAGACTAGATAGCACCCCTCTTGCTGCTGGACTGCTGTCTGCATCTTAGTATTATAGAGTTGTTTAATTAAAACTTCTGTACTAGGGATATCAGATGAATATAAAGAGCCTTAAGATTATATGGTATAATATACAATTTATTCAGTGTTTGCTTCTCAGAAACTAATTAAATGTAATTAAACTCTAATGAAAACTCTCCTCTTGTTGTCCTAATTAGAATAATGCTTGCTGCATATGTGTCCAGGCAAAGGAAGTTCTCACATGGTATGCAACACCAGTATTTCACCTGTACAGTTTTTTTTTTAATGGCCTGAAAAGATAAATGCACAGAGGACAAAACCTTGCTACAAACAGTATTTTCAGAAAAAAAAGAGAGACGTTTTGCTATTTGGATTTGGGATGTTTAGCGCAAAATGTCCAAAGTCCAATTTAGACATCATATTGAAAATGCCCCTCCATGTCTTCCTACCCATGATATAATCTGGTGTGGATACGCCAACAAATACAATAACTGTCAGAAGAGCACATAGTCATACAGACATTACTGTAGTCCACCTATATGTGTGAATCTGTGAGAAACATCCCTGCCACGGTCCCGACGAGTCCTGTATATTTAAACCTTCCTTGACAAGTAGGTTGAAATTAAAACTGCACAGCACTATTGGATTGGCTGTCAATCTGTTAAAATCGTTATAGTTTTGTCTGTAATATTACGTAACTTATTCATTAAGAAAAATAAGTTTTATTTGTTGTATACATCCGCTATGAAAACTTACCAGATTTGCTACAGGATTTCTAACAAGCCTTTCCCTACTAGGACTCTTGTTTAAAAGGACGATCCAAGGAGCGGGGAATGGGACTGTTTATATGTGTCTGTAAAAAGACGCGTACACCTGGCTGGCACTGGCAGCGCTATACGATTAGCAACAACAGTAAATCATCATCGGGTTCCTTTTTCTGCACAGACTTAACTGTCTGTAGATGTGCAGAAAACTGAGGCGTCTTCAAAGGAATGAGGAATATTTTTTTTACAGCCAGAAGCAGGTGAGCAGTCAGTGGGTCAGGTTACTGTACAACCGGCTCCAAACCTTCCTGCTCAGACTGTGCACAGAGTCACACCCCCGTTAGGGTTGGGTTACACCCACTCTCTTCTCATTGGTCAATGCGGCATGCGCGACTGTATTTTGACAGTATGTTGCCAAGGAGGTTTAATACCTCTTTGATTGCTGCGGAAACCCAACCCTCCTTCAGAGGAACCCTCTGCCAAGCCTTCGGCGCGTGCAGAAAGCGGCAAAGCGATTGGCTGAGAGGCGGAGCCGGTGCCGGAGGGGCGGGACTCCCTAGCACGAGGTGGTGTTGGTGTCCCTTTTGCCGGCAGATTTCTGCTCTCCTGTTTCTGTATAAATAGGAGAGGCTGGACAGTGGGGAGATGTTAGGGATCCCCTTGTGCATAGTACCTCGGTCTCGGTTCTCCTCCGTCCCGGGGAAACATGTCACAGACACTGAAGCTGGCCAGCAAGTCATCACTGCTGTACAGGTATTTTCCAGAGATGTGGGCTGAAGTGGCCAGCAAGAGCCCAGAGGCAGTCGTCAAAAGGCAGAAGTCCTTAGCTGACATTCCCGGCCCTACAACCTTCAGTTTTCTTGCAGATCTGTTCTGCAGAAAAGGCTTGTCAAGACTGCATGAACTACAGGTAAGACAGCATAAATTCTGCAGAGCCTTTGCGATGTCTGCTGTTGCTGTAACAGTATTTAATTATAAGCATTACACGTCAGAGTATTAGACAACGTTAATTTCTTATAAGACACGTATGCGTGAAATCTAGTATCACATTGTTATATTAATGGTACTACAGTGAGTTGTGCTGCTGAAATCAAATGCGCTTTTTAAAAATGTCCTGGAGGTAATTTCTTTTGTGAGGAAATCATTAAAAAGTTCGATGTGTTCATTTTATGGAAGTTTGAAGAACCTTGTAAGTACATAAGTATTGCCATACTGGGAAAGATCAAAGGTCCCTCAATCCCAGCATCCTGTTTCCAACAGTAGCCAATCCAGGTCACAAATACTTGGCAAGATCCCAAAAAAGTACAAAACATTTTATACTGCTTATCCCAGAAATAGTGGATTTTCCCAAGTCCATTTTAATGGTCTATGGACTTTTCCTTTAGGAAGCCGTCCAAACCTTTTTAAAACTCCGCTAAGCTAACCACCCCTACCATATTATCTGGCAACGAATTCCAGAGCCCAATTACACGTTGAGTGAAGAAAACTTTTCTCTGATTCATTTTAAATTTACTGCATTGTAGCTTCATTGCATGCCCCCTAGTCCTAGTATTTTTGGAAAGCGTAAACAAACGCTTCACATCTATCCGTTCAACTCCATTTTATAGACCTCTATCATATCTCCCCTCAGCCGCCTTTTCTCCAAGCTGAAGAGCCCTAGCCACTTTAGCATTTCCTCATAGGGAAGTCGTCCCACCCCCTTTATCATTTTCGTCGCCCTTCTCTGCACCTTTTCTAATTCCACTATATCTTTTTTGAGATGCGGCAACCAGAATTGAACACAATATTCGAGGTGCGGTCGCACCATGGAGCCATACAAAGGCATTATAACATCCTCATTTTTGTTTTCCATTCCTTTCCTAATAATACCTAACGTTCTATTTGCTTTATTAGCCGCAGCAACGTATCATCAGCGATGACACCTAGATCCCTTTTTTGGTCTGTGACTCCTAACGTGGAACCTTACATGACGTAGCTATAATTCGGGTTCCTCTTTCCCACATGCATCACTTTGCACTTGCTCACATTAAACGTCATCTGCCATTTAGACGCCCAGTCTCCCAGTTTCGTAAGGTCCTCTTGTAATTTTTCACAATCCTCCCGCGATTTAACGACTTTGAATAACTTTGTGTCATCAGCAAATTTAATTACCTCACTAGTTACCCTCATCTCTAGGTCATTTATAAATATCTGTAAGTATTCATATAAATATCTAAGTATTCATATGTGAGAGATTTAAAGCATTATAACTCAAATGCCTTTCTTTAATGTGGTGGAAATAGTTGTCTTTCACATTTTATGGAACATAGATTATTTATTTGGGAAGAAAAGACACGCGAGAAGCATAGATACCAGGGTGCTTGAACACCCCCCAATTGAGCAAACTCCTTTATTGTAACCAGGGAATATTCGCGTGTGTTGAATTTAGCATCCCCAAGCATTTTGAAAAATTAGCTCTTATGGTGAGAGAGATTGATCTTTTAAAACATTTTTTTTTATGAACAATATATACGAACAGAGGAAATTAAGGAAGAGGGAGATCACTTACGTACTCTACATCACTCTAATGATTTAGCTGCAGAGCAGTAATGAAATACATACAATTCAGCTTTGAAAGCTTATAGAATCATTTCATTGGCATCGCAACACTTTCATGATAAGAAGTAATTATTATCTGAGTTGTCCCAGCTTTTTATTGTTGTTTTATTTGTTTTCCATATTCATTTCCCTGCTCCAAAGGAAAAGCTTTAACTCGGGCAGCAGTAAATAGAAATGATAAGTAGTAGTAAAAACTGCTCCGTTCAGCACTGGAACGACTGACAGGGGATGAAGTGGGGGGGTGGGGGTTGCTGGGCTGCTTTAATTATAGGAGGGAGACCTGGCATTTGGAAGAAAAAAGAGATTTTTCCGTGTGCTTGGAAAGTTTTCTAGTCTCACTAGAAGTTTGTATCCACCCCTGTGTTTAAAAAGATCAAACACTGAAAAAACAGAGAAAAATGACGGCAGATAAAGACCATATGCCTAGTACTCTCCATATCACTCCCTTTGAGATCATATGTACTAGTCCCAAGCTCTCTTGAATTGAGATACTGTTTTAGTCGCCACCACTTCCACTGGGAAGCCATTCCACGAATTCACCATCCTTTCTGTGAAGAAGTATTTCCTAGATTGGTCTGACATGTACTTTTTGATTGCAGAATAGGGGAAATAGTGTCATAGAATACCACGGATTTCACTGGTGTCACAGAACAGCCTAATGCCGTATTGCACTGCATTAGAAATCATCCACCCATCATCTGCCTGATGTTGACTAGATTCCGCAAATGGCTTTGCAACAAAAAATTAGTCACCCAAAGCCTTAGAAAACTCAGGTTTTCCTTCTTTCTGAACCTTTCTGAGGGGGTCTTTTACTAAGCCGTGCTAGCGTTTTTTGTGCACGCTAACAATTAGCGCAAGCTAAATGCTAGAGACACCCATAGGAATATATGGGCATCTCTAGCGTTTAGCACATGCTTATTTTTAGCGCACACCAAAAACGTTACGTTAAAAAAAAAAAAAAAAACGTTAGCACGGTTTAGTAAAAGACCCCCTGGAGTTTTCTCTATCTAACACAGTTGACCACTGGAATCCTTTTGGTTCCTAGTGGCTGGGATGCTGATGTTCTGTTCTTGTTGTTGGTTTTTTTTTTTTTATAAGGAATAAGGATGAGAAATAGACTCCTTTTTCAATTTTTCTCTCACCCTTTGCTACTCTTCCTTGTTATCCTATTTAGTCTTCTGGTTATTATGATTGTGTTTGAGTCAGACTTATTCCATCTGTAATGTGACACACTGACCTCATTTATCACACCTGGGTAGGTTTTTGGCTCAAAAGGAAAAACGTGTATATACGTATACAGTCATAAATGTAAGTTGAGTCCAGCAGGGCCGTGCCTAGGGTCTCTGGTACCCCCCTGCAGACTATCAGTTGGCGCCCCACCCCCCCCCAGTGTGGCACAAGATGCAAAGGAAATAGGAGCTGAAAGATGGAGTGCATCTTTGTTGGATTGCTGAACAAATAGAGGGTTTACAACCACTTAGTTTTTCGTGCTTTCATGTTCACAAAATTAGTAATTGAATCTTTAATATCTAACTGGGCACATATATCATTCTCAATAGCAATCATGGCAAGGCTCATAAGCCTTTCTTGCAAAATACTTGATCACAAATAATTTTTTATGATTTTTAACCGTGAAAATGATCGCTCACCACTTGCCACACTGACAGGAATTGTCAGCAATATTCTTAGAAACAAATTGCTATACATTGCAAAATAAGATAGCAGATGTAAATTCTCAAAGTGGACATATTCCAAACACTAAAATGAAAATAAAATGATTTTTTTCTACCTTTGTTGTCTAGTGACTTTCCTTTTCTGATCATGCTGGCCCAGTATCTGATTCTGCTGCTATCTGTCCGCTTAACTCCATTTCCAGGGCTTCCTTTCCATTTATTTCTTTACTTTCCTCTTTTCTTCTTCATTTCTTGCTCTATATCCATAAGTAAAAGCTGGGTCCTCCGCAGACTTGACTGTCCAGTGGATCCAGCTTCTGCCTATTTTCTCCATCCATGTGCAGTTTTTCTCCTCTCTTCCTTTTCCGTCATCTCATCTCCTTCCTCTCTCTTCCCTCCCCTCCATCCATGCCCAGCATTTCTTCTCTCTCCCTTCCCCTCCATCCATGTCCAACAATTCTCCCCTCTCCCCTCCCCTCCATGTCCAGCAATTTCTCCTCTCTCCCTGGGCCCTGTCCTCCCATCCATGTCCATCCTTGTCCCTCTCTGCCCTTCCCTCCTCCATCCATATCTAGCAATTCTCCTCTCTCCCCTTCCCTCCATTTCCAGAAATTTCTCCTCTCCCTGGGCCCTGTCCTCCCATCCATGTCCATCCTTGTCCCTCTCTGCCCTTCCCTCCTCCATCCATATCCAGCAATTCTCCTCTTTCCCCTCCCCTCCATTTCCAGCAATTTCTCCTCTCCCTGGGCCCTGCCCTCCCATCCATGTCCATCCTTGTCCCTCTCTGCCCTTCCCTCCTCCATCCATATCCAGCAATTCTCCTCTTTCCCCTCCCCTCCATTTCCAGCAATTTCTCTTCTACCTCGGCCCTGTCCTCCCATCCATGTCCATCCTTGTCCCTCTCTGCCCTTCCCTCCTCCATTCATATCCAGCAATTCTCCTCTCTCCCCTCCCCTCCACTCCATTTCCAGCAATTTCTTCTCTCCCTGGGCCCTGCCCTCCCATCCATGTCCATCCTTGTCCATCGATGCTCCTCTCTGCCCTTCCCTCCTCCATCCATCCTCCCATGTCCATCTGCACGCCCTCTGAGTCTGGTTTCTTGTATTTAAGTTAAATTTACCTCCATTGTGGCAGCAGTTGCGCAACGTCAGTGAAAGCGCTGCCGATGTCTCCAGCCTTCCCTTCGCACTCGTTCATTCCCTCAGTGTCCCACCTTCTTCTGACATCATTTCCTTGCGAGGGTGGGACACTGAGGGAACGAACGAGCGCGAAGGGAAGGCTGGAGATGTCGGCAGCGCTTTCACTGATGCTGCTCAGCTGCTGCGATGTCGGAGGTAAAAGATTTAAAGCCCCCAGGGCAGCGCGGAGCTGAGGTAAGTGGCGAGGGTAAGCACCACGGCGGTGCCCTCCAGAGGTCGGCGCCCCCCTGAAGTACTTACCCCGCTTACTGTGTTGGCACGGCCCTAGAGTCCAGTATTCACTCTGAGGGGGGCTACTAAAATGGTCAGTGGTCTTCGTCATAAAGCATATGGGGACAAACTTAAAGATCTCAGTATGTATACTTTGGAAGACATGCAGGCGAGGGGAGATATGATAGAGATGTTAAATGCCCAGGAGGTGAGTCTCTTTCAGTTGAAAGGAAACTCTGGAATGAGTGGTCATAGGATGAAGGTGAAGGGGATAGATCCAGAAGTAATCTGAAGAAATACTTCTTCACAGAAAGGATGGCGAATTTGTGGAACGACCTCTTGGTGGAGGTGGTGGAGACAAAAACTGTGTCTGAATTCAAGCAAGCTTGGGACAACTACATAGGATCTCTAAGGGAGTGATAGGAAGAGTATATGGCATGGATGGGCAGACTAGATAGGCCATATGGTCTTTATCTGCCATCAGTTTCTATGTGTATCATTATTTTCCTCTTTGAAAAAAATTACAGTACCTGTTCTGTAAAATTGAAAGCTAGATGAGTTTTCTCTGTACTGGATCAGGCTTCCTGTCCTCTTATAGATTATAATCCTGCCATTAATTCTCCCCATTTGTGTTTTTCAACTGGGGTATTTTTTTGGACCCCTCGGGTTCTTGGTCTGTGAGCTTTACCTCCTAACTATTTCCCATAGACACAAAAATGGCAGAAAACTCCTAGAACTCCATGTGAGTGTTCAGCATTAAAGTTAGTAGGATAATTTTATCTGGAAAATTCAAATCTGGAGCAATTGCTGGTGTGTGGATCCCTCTTGTCCAAGCCTGCGTGGATGGAACAAGGAAACTTTGCCATACACTAAGGGATCAATTCTATAAACTGGCACCTCAGTTTCTAGGTGCTCCAATGCCATGCACTGGTGCCTCAGTCTAGGCGCTCCAATGCCATGTTCTGGTGCCTCAATCTAGGTGCTCCAATGCCATGCAATGGTGCCTCAGTCTAGGAACTCTAATCCATGTGCTGGTGCTGCAGTCTAGGCGATCCATTGCCATGCACATAGTGCCATTTCTATAATGGCATCTTGGCACCAAGATGCCATCATAGAATACTAGTGTAAGGTCAGCACTGGCACACCCGCGTTTAGGTGTACCCTTAAACACCATGTCAATGTAGGCATAAGTTGATGCACCTAAGTGTGTCCAGTGATGTGTGTAGTTCATAACATTTTATAAACTACCTGTGTACCTGGGAGATACACCCATGGCCCGCTCACATGTATTCCCCCCTCCCTTGCAGTTGGGTGCTGCCTTATTTATTTATTTATATTTTGCTCACACCTTTTTCAGTAGTAGCTCAAGGTGAGTTACATTCAGGTACACTGGGTATTTCTCTGTCCCAGGAGGGCTCACAATCTAAGTTTGTACCTGAGGCAATGGAGGGTTAAGTGACTTGCCCAAGATCACAAGAAGCAGCAGTGGGATTTGAACCGGCCACCTCTGGATTGCAAGACCAGTGCTCTAACCTCTAGGCTACTCCTCCACTCTTATGGCATAGTGCTTCATGCACATAGATGCCTAAATGCCAATTCATGGAGCTTTTGACACACTTAAGTGGCGCCTTCCTCTAGGTGCTACTGTATAGAATTGTCCCCTTTAAAGCCTTTAAATCACTAGGAAAATGTGATTTAAAAAGTTATGTTGTTCTTTTGCATTATAACATTACACTGTCAGAGAGAAGTATTTCCACTTACAGATCTTTCACTTTGGACCCAGCTGCTCAGCTTTCAAGCTTTGTAAGGATCAGCTTATGGAGCATTTCTGGCGGAATTGTTCATAGTACAAATGTAACTTGCCTTGAAAAGTTGTCAGCTGAATTTAACTAAATGTTATGTAAATCATTTCCCCCTTAGCTGGAAGGAAAAGCCAAATTTGGCCCGGTTTGGAAGGCAAGTTTTGGACCTATCCTGACTGTCAATGTGGCGGATCCTGCCCTAATCGAACAGGTCTTGAGGCAAGAAGGGAAACACCCCATCAGATCGGACCTCTGCTCCTGGAAGGACTACAGACAATGCCGAGGTCATGCCTATGGACTCCTCACAGCGTGAGTTCCCCCATATGCACTCACTCCTCATATTCTAGGCTTCCTCCAGCTTTTTTCTTCTTCTTATGTTCATCCACCATACATACTTTTTCCACTGACAAGCACATTTCAGTGCTCCTCAGAAAGATCCATCACAGTGCAGCGCCTATCCTTAAGCAATAGGTAAATTCAAAAATCATTCTGTGATCTGCCTCTTCCTACCAGTGCAGATTCTAGATCTGGTGAAGTACTCTCATTTCACCATGTTATCTCTTGACTTATGAAAGGAGGTATTTTAGGGCCTTCCAGATGGTCCATTCTTCCTCCTCCTCCACCGTTGCAGGAAGCTGCTCAGTTCTGATGCTCAGACTAATTCCAGTCATGAGATCTTCAAGTCATATCTACCTCTTTTGGTTGTGGGAGATCACAGGTATGTTCTTTGTTGTAGTGAAGAAATTCCTGCATGATTCAAGTATTTTTCTGTGGCTGTGTGAGTATAAAGAGCAGGGCATCCCAAACCTGTCCTGGGGACCCAACAGAGAAACAGGTTTTCAGGATACCCACCATGACATGCATGAGATAAATTTTCATATGGGAATCTTCAGTGCATGTAGTGTGTCTCTTTAATATTTATGGTGAATATCCTGAAAATTGGACTGATTGTAGGGTCCCCAGAACAGGTTTGTAAAGTCCTTGTAGAAAAGCAGTCACTTCCTTTCTGTTTGGAAGCCCACAAATGTGGATGTTATGTTTGGCAGCGCTAGTCCAACAAGGATATACAAACAGGCCTGCATTTAGACATAGGCAACATAAGCAAGTAGCTGAAGACAAAGAAGAGCCTGGTACTGCTTGCTGTGGAGCCAGGTGGTACTTCAGAGGGACTTCACAGTGGTAATCTGTCCTCCCTGACCAGGGCCAGCGTTAGTGGGAGAGGGGGGCAAACATGGCAGCTGCCCTGGACCTCACAGCTCCAGGGGGCCACATGGTCCAGGTATCTCTTCTCCTTCTCCCCACCACAGTCCGTCTCCTCCTCCCTTCCTGATCGTCTTAAAAAATTTATTTCCCTTCTCAGAGGGGCCTTGGCGCAGCAGCCTTACTCACAAGTTGCCTGCGGCTGCCCTGAAGCTTTCTCTCTCTTCTGCGATCCGCCCCTCTCTGATGCAGTTTCCTGTTTCTGCTTGGGTGGATCACAGCAGAGAGGGAAGCTTTGAGAGAGCAGGAGGCAGCTTATGAGAATGGCTGCCGTGCCGGGACCCCTCTGAGATGGGAAATTAAAATTTTAAAGAAGACCGCAAGTTGAGGGGAAGGGAGGGGAAGAAATGCCCAGGCCGTGTAGTAGCAATGCAGGTGGGGAGATCAAGGGGAGGGGGGAAGCATTGATAAGGGGTCCCCTCCTTAATTTCTGCCCTGGGCCCCACCATGTCTAAAACTGTCCCTGTCCCTGACGCCTGCTCTCCGGGGGGGGGGGGGGGGGGGGAGAGGCGGGAGGGAGACGGGATGTTAAAGTCTTTAATCCAGTCCTCTGTACAGATTGTTGAGATTAACTTGTGATAATTTGGCACAGGGCTGCCAAGAGTCTGGTCACCGCCGCCCCCCCCCCCCCAGGCCACCGCGCTGCAGTCTCCAGTCTCCACCCACCCACCCCCCCAGCCACATTGACAGCCCCCCTCCTTCCTCCAACGGGCCCCCTGCATTCAAATCACAGCGCCTCACCTCCGTGTGAAAGCGCAGCGACAGATCGCTTCCCTTTGGGCCTTCCCTCCCTGTGTCCCGTCCTCGCGGAAACAGGAAGTTACATCAGACGAGGGCAGGACACAGGGAGGGAAGGCCCAAAGGGAGGCAATCTGCCACTGCGCTTTCACACGGAGGTGAGGCACTATGATTTGAATGCAGGGAGCCCGGTGGCGGACGGAGGGGGGCTGTTGACAGAGCTGAGGGCGGGCAGGTGAGACCGGGGACTGCAGTGTCGGGCCCGGGGAATTTTGTCCCCCCCTGCTCCCCCTCTCAGCGGCCCTGATTTGGCAGCTGTAATTCAGTACTGCCTTAAGTTTTGTCATATCGGTTGAGCATTCCTATCCCAGGCAGGCATAGTCAGCCCTGGAGTAATATAGTGCAAGCACAGCAATTCTGTGCTTCCTGTTCTGAGTGTTCAGGCTTACTGATGATTCTTTTTCAGGTGCTGATTTCATATCTTGGTTTTTCTCTGTGCTCCTTGAAGAAACCTGTGTGGCCCGGGGTCAGTCTGAGGCACACTGGATTTGCACAGTGAATCAGACGTGTGTCATTACAGCAGACAGTTCTTTATCTGCACTGTGTATTAGTAGAAAAGGCTGACACAGGTCTTATTTGAACTTAGTTGAATTTTAGTAATGATATTGTAGTCAGTCACTCTGGCTGGTGCAGCCTCTTAAAACGTGCTTGATCTGAATAAAGTTTCCTAGTTTTGCTGCTCTAACTAGCATTACTAACTGGCTCCATTTGAGTCAGGCTTCTCTGATCTAGTCCTATTGTTACTGCCATTATGTACATGGACTTGTAGTCCTGATTGCTCTCACAAAGGCAGGAGGGCTTCAAGAATCTATACACCATGGGCCTGATATTAAAAAACAAAACAAAAGAAGTTGAGCTCCTACAGTAAGTTACTGTGCCCTATTTTCAGGCAATCCAAATCTGTGTCCTATTTTCAGCCAAACTTAGAAGCCTAAGTTTTCAACTGAAAATTCATCTTAATTTAAGAGCCTAAAAGATGTGCTTATAAATTTAGGCCTGCCATTTGTGTGCCTAGATTTATGAGCCTAGTGCTGCAACTCAGTCATAAGCACCTAACATTTTTCCTCACCGATGCTACCCACGTTTTATGTTCCTAGAGGGGGAAGTTATCAACATGTGCATAACATGGGACCCCTTGCTAAAATAGCATGGCTTGTGGTAAAATAACCCATCCTAATGTTAACCCACATTGATAACTTCCCTCCTAAATTTAGGAGTTTAGGCAGGGCTGGCCCAAGGCAGAGATGAGATGCTGCCCCTGCCTCTGCCTGCAATTCCCATAAGCTACCCTGCCATGGCCTCTTCACTCTACTGTGCCCTGCCTCTGAGCAAACAGGAAGTTACGTCAAGAGGCAGGCACAGTAGGGAGAGCAGGCTGGTGCCGGTGGCAGGGCAGCCTATGGTGATCGCTGCCACTGCCAGGACCACCTTTTGGAAAAGAAAAAATAAGGTAAACGTGGGGAAGAGGGTTGAGCAGTGCTGCTCCTGGAAAGTGCCGCCTGAGGCCCCCGCTTTAGGTGGCTTAATGATAAGGCTACCACTGAGTTTAGGGGTAAATATTCAGTTAGTGGCAGGCAGCAGTTTTTGGCCATTGGTGGCGTTATAGCCAGATATTCAATACCAAGCCTCGTCCGAATACTGGCATCGAATATCTGAGTTTATATGACCGGCTATACTCGGTTATGTGTGATATTCAGCATTTTAAACTCCTAAATTAAGATGAATTTTCAGCAGAGAACTTAGGCTCCTAATTGTTGCGGTTGTCCATGTCTTGCTGCGTCTTGAGTAAGTTGAACCAACGTTTCAGCCTTCATGCTGTGTTTTCTTCTGAGTATGCTTCAGGGCATAGATCGGCATATTTTATAACAGTACAAGTAATTGTAGGCATGCCCATGACCTGCCCATGTCCCTGTCATGGCCACACCCCCTTTTGAAATCCACACATTAGAAATTACGCACACCACTTTACAGAATACACTTAGAAAGTTGCATGCATAAGTTCTAATTAGTGCCGATAATTGTTTGTGGCCAATTATCAGTGCTGATTGGCTTGTTAATCAATTAAGTTGAGCACACAATTTAAGCACGGAACTTTAGTCGCCATATATAGAATCCGGGCCTTTCTGAATATTGGGCCTATAATTTTGAAAGTTAATAACATAAATCCTCTGTATATTGGGCAACATATGACTGGATATGTCTGTAGTTGCTGACTCTTATGGATTTGGCAGTTCTGGGCTGGGTAAGGAATAACACTGGGGACACTGTCCCTTTTCATTCTGTTTCAATCTATATTTCTTATTGAATTCTTTTTTGGGGGGAGGGGTTGTTATAAATTGTACTTGAAAAAAAAATAGTAAAAATGTGATAAAAATGGTAAATGTGCCCCTTCTCAGTGGTAGTGGTGCAGTGTGCACTCCTTTGGTGACTCCACACTTTTTATTTTGGCCTGGCACATTCCTCCTGCTCCTTTGTACTTTCAGCTCATTCAGAACGAGGGCAGGAATCAGACAACTTGAGGCTTCATTGAGATTGTCTCTATATTTTATATCCATCCTTCCACTTCAACTCTACCCAATCACTGAAGTGGCAGCCCCCCAACAGGGGCCATGCGGGGGGCTCCTTCCAGAACCCTAAATCTAGTCACCAGGTGCCACTGTTGCACAATGACTGGGACTTCCTGCTTACCCAGATGCCTGTAAATACTAAGGGGTCGATATTCAGCTTGCGGTGGTAAGTGGCCTGCAAGCCGCTTCCAACTGTGGGCTGACCTAACCCTCATATTCAATGCCAGGGCATGCGAAACTCCCAGGACTGAATATCTGGGTATGTCCGCTGACCTGGGCACTGGTCAATATTCAGACTGGTGTCCAGTTGTCTCGCTGCATAAAGTTAGGACAGCTATTTTGTTGTCCTAACACTTAGCCGATTAGCGGAATGAATATTGCCACTAATCAGCTAAGGAAATTAGAAAGTCATGGGATAGGAGGTAATGTCCTATTGTGGATTAAAAATTGGTTAAAATATGGAAAACAGAAAGTTGTGAAGACAACCTATGACCACCTAAACTTCAGGAAATCATTAAAGACCTACCTGTTCAAAAAGGCATACCCCGCCGACCCAACATAAATGCCTGCACTCTGCAACACAAATAACCAAAGCTTGTACTGGACACTAAATAATCTTTCCTCTCCTTGATTCCCATTGTAACTGAAACATATGTTCCTTACTCAACCCCTTTGTTTCTTTACCGGACCGGCGAATGCCTCTCCGGTACTATGTAAGCCACATTGAGCCTGCAAATAGGTGGGAAAGTGTGGGATACAAATGTAACAAATAAATAAATAGATAAATGAAATTATGGTAGTTAATTGGCTCCAATTAGGATTTGCGCATGCATCATGCTAAGTGCTATTCTATAAAGATGTGCATGCAAATCTTTTAGTGTGCAACTGAAAAGGGGGCGTGGCCATGGGACGGCATGGGTGGATCAGGGGTATGAACTAATGATGCGTGCAGTATTATAGAATTCGGAGGATCCGAGCCAAACTTACACATGAGGATTTATACCAG
Source organism: Microcaecilia unicolor (assembly GCF_901765095.1). Lineage (NCBI taxonomy): Eukaryota > Metazoa > Chordata > Amphibia > Gymnophiona > Siphonopidae > Microcaecilia > Microcaecilia unicolor. The sequence goes on from NC_044033.1 coordinate 308,750,282, forward strand.
GTTTCAGTTGGTGTAAATCCTTGTACCCAAAGTTAGACGTGGTTGCCAGGATTACACGCTATTCTATAAATGGTGCCCAACTCGGAGCACCATTTACAGAATAGTACTCAGTGTGCATTTTCTCAGCGCCATTTACTGAATCTAGTCCTTAATATGCATAAAAAGTTAAGTACATAAGCGTTGCCACACTGGGACACACCAAAGGTCCATCAAGCCCAGTGTCCTGTTTCCAACAGTGGCCAATCCAGGTCACAAGTACTCAGCAAGATAAGCACATAAATACATAAGTAATGCCACACTGGGAAAAGACCAAGGGTCCATCGAGCCCAGCATCCTGTCCACGACAGCGGCCAATCCAGGCCAAGGGCACCTGGCAAGCTTCCCAAACGTACAAACATTCTATACATGTTATTCTTGGAATTGTGGATTTTTCCCAAGTCCATTTAGTAGTGGTTTATGGACTTGTCCTTTAGGTAACCGTCTAACTCCTTTTTAAACTCTGCCAAGCTAACTGCCTTCACCACGTTCTCCGGCAACAAATTCCAGAGTTTAATTATGCGTTGGGTGAAAAAACATTTTCTCCGATTTGTTTTAAATTTACTACACTGTAGTTTCATCGCATGCCCCCTAGTCCTAGTATTTTTGGAAAGCGTGAACAGATGCTTCACATCCACCTGTTCCACTCCACTCATTATTTTATATACCTCTATCATGTCTCCCCTCAGCCGTCTCTTCTCCAAGCTGAAAAGCCCTAGATCCCAGAACAGTAAAACAGACTTTATGCTGCTTATCCTTTTCCAGATTTTAACTGTAAATGCTTTGATTTTGTATGAAAGCAGTATATCCAATGTGCAATAAACTAAAATATAAGTGAAGAAGAAGACCTCAGCAAAGTTGCATCTCTCTCCAAGGTTCTTAAATACCATTTTCTTCACTTACATAAGAAATTATACTGAGAAGTGGTTTAATTTCAGGATATCTGCTTTCTTTCTAATATATAATCACAGATTGGGTGACCTAGCACTGTTATTGTATTCCCTTCTGTATCCTGTGTAGGTGGCTGTGCTGGTGCTATTTTGCTGTTATTGGTACATTGTGCATTTGTTTGGTACATTAATTCCTTTTTGGTATTTGGGGGAGATGATTACCATGAAAGCAGTTTATGTTCATAGGTATTTATTTTGTACCAGGGGCAACAGAGGGTTAAATGACTTACCTAGAGTCACAGGGAGTTGCAGTGGGAATCAAACCCAGTTCCCCCCCCCCCCCCCCCCCGGGTTCCCAGGCTGTTGCCTTAGCCATTAAGCTACTCCCTTACAGCTACAGTGTCTATAATTTTGCTAAATCGGTCCCATTTCAGTGTTATCAGTACCCCTTTGGTAAATCAGTAGAGTAGATACTTCTGTTGGTGTAGTGATTCTAAAGTTTTTTGAGATTTGGGTTGGATGAGAGGTAGTATGTGAAAACCAAAAGGGACGTTTAGGTTTATTACTGCTCTTAACAGCGGGGCAGCAGCCCATGCCTGAATGTGGTTTCTGAGCGGATCTAGCTGTTGAAATACATTGCAGTCCTGAACACATCTTCCTGTCCCATAATTCTGCATCGTGCCACTCTCTCATAATCGCATGAGAATGGGGAAGCACCAGGTATAGATCTGGGTACACGATGACCATGACGTTGGAGCGGAATAGCCCTGCTGGTGCTATGACTCACGCTTTTCTTTGTGTAACTCTGAAAGTGAGAAATTTGGCTGTCTGCTCTGCTGCCTGGAGGGGAGAGCAGGATGTGAGTAATTTAAGATTGGGAAAAGAAAGACACATGCATAGGTTAATATACACATGATTTCCATCCTGCCTCCTGCAACATTTGGTGATATGATTTGGAGTGGTGGCATCTGCCACGCCCAGGATGCACTGGTTTAAACGAATGATGTAATTGGCTAGATCTTTTGAGTTTTCTGTTATGATGGAAAATCTTTCACCCTTTCATGCCCTCTGGGATGCTGCTCTGAGGTTCTTAGCACCCCATATGCTGTTTGTTGGCTAATCACAGTCAGCAGCCCATCACTCCCAATTCACAGATTCTGCCTGTCAAAACCTGTTCCCTAGGCTCCAGTAATTCAGCTCCTGGCCTCATTTTAGCAAGTCAGCATGTGGCCTTATTTTGGATTCTTGTACTTGAAGATTATTCAGAGCCGCCAAGGTGCCCAGTTCTAGGAGAGAGACTTTTTGACTAGTCTTAACTTACATACCCAGTTCACTGTGGTGTTCATAGTCCCTGATTCTATCCAATCTCAGTTCCTTCAGAAATGTTCTGTTGTGGATTGGGAACTGGTTATAAGATAGAAAACAGAGGTTAGGGGTGAAATAATAATTCTCTCAATGGAGGAGAGTGAATAGTGGAGGACCCTAGGGATCTGTACTGAGACCAGTGTTTTTTTTTATAAATGATCTGGAAATGGAAGCGATGAGTGAAATGATCAAATTTGCAGATGACAGAAAACCATTCAAAGTTGTTAAATTCCATGTGGACAGGGAGAAATCAAAGGAGGACCTTAGGAAATTAGGAGATTGGGCATCCAAATGTAGATGAAATTTAATGCGGACAAATGCATAAGGACATAAGAATAGCCATACTGGGTCAGACCAATGGTCCATCTAGCCCAGTATCCTGTTTCCAGCAGTGGCCAATCCAGGTCACAAGTACCATGCAGAACCCAATTAACAGCATCATTTCATGCTACCAATCCCAGGGCAAGCAGTGGTTTTCCCCATGTCAATGAGTTCAAGAGCTTAACTATTTTTTTGAGTGAAAAAATATTTCCACCTATTTGTTTTAAAAGTATTTCCTTGTAACTTCATTGATTGTCCCCTAGTTTTTGTACTTTTTGAATGAGTGAAAAATCAATTCACCTCCACCCACTCCACACCACTCAGTATTTTGTAGATCTCAAACATATACCCCCCCCCCCCCCTCAGCCATCTCTTTTCCCAGCTGAAGAGCTGTAACCTCATAAGGGAGCAGATCCATCCCGTATATCATTTTGGTTGCTCTTCTTTGAACCTTTTCTATTTCCACTATATCTTTTTTGAGATACAGCAGCCAGATGCACATAGGGAAGAATAATCCAAATTATAGCTACACGATATGAGGTTCTACACAAGACTTGCCCAACCACTAAGTACGACTAGACTGTCGCCTAGGGCATCACTTTTGGAGGAGGAGGGAGAGAAAAAGCAGCAGCAGTCAATGTAAAACAATAGAATTATGAGTGCAAATCTTTACCTGCAGCAAGGGTGGGCAATTTTCAAACAGTTCTTTTACCTGGTATATGACTTTTGGAAACTGCCCCGCACGCTTCTGAAGTTTAATATTTAAGACCAAGCTGGTCTATATTCAAAAATGATATAACTGGCCAGAAATGGCTGCTGATCAGTTAAATCACTTGTTCGGGGCTGTCCACTAATTTTCAGTGGCAAGTAACTGCCTATCACTACTGAAAATTAGGAGTCCTTTTACTACTCGCGGGAGGTGGTGGAGATGAAAACGGTAATGGAATTCAAACATGCGTGGGATAAACATAAAGGAATCCTGTGCAGAAGGAAGGGATCCTCAGGAGCTTAGCCTAGAATGGGTGGCAGAGCTGGTGGTTGGGTGGCGGGGATAGGGCTGGGCAGACTTATACGGTCAGTGCCAGAGCCGGTGGTGGGAGGCGGGGCTGGTGGTTGGGAGGCGGGGATAGTGCTGGGCAGACTTACACGGTCTGTGCCCTGAAAAGGACAGGTACAAATCAAGGTAAGGTATACACAAAAAGTAGCACATATGAATTTATCTTCTTGGGTAGACTGGATGGACCGTGCAGGTCTTTTTTTGCCGTCATCTACTATGTTACTATGTTACTAAGCTGCGTAGGTGCGTACACACTTCAATTTGGAGTTACTGCCTGGCTACCCTGTGGCCCGGGTGGTCATTTCATTTTTTACATATGTCCGCTACGCGCACCAGAAACTAATTTTTATTTTCCTGCATGCAGCTTAAAGTGGGCGGTAATCGTCATTGAGACCTTACTGCTAAGTCAATGGGTGGTGGTAAGGTCTCAGACCCAAAATGGACGTGTGCCCATTTTTATTTTCAGCAAAAAAAATTTTTAAAGGCCTTTTTTACAGGCACACTGAAAAATGGATCTGCATGCACCCAAAACACACACTTACACTAGCGCAGCCCATTTTTCAGCACACCTTAGTAAAAGGAGCCCTAAGTAGTTAGCATCTAAGTGAAAACTGGCTATTTTGGGAGTGTTCTGGGGTGGAGTCAGCTGTTGGTCAGTTAAATACTGATATTCAGCACTTAACCGGCCAGGGTAACGGCATAAATGGGGCCACATAAAACACAATCATATCTTTATGCGGCATCCATGGCCGGTCAAGTTCTGAATATTAGCTAGCTCCGTATAAACTGGATATTCATTGCCAAAGCCCAGACATGGCCTGGAATTGAATATCTGGGAATAAATTCGGCAGCATTCAGCAAAACGTTCACCGCTTCCGGCTGAATATTAACACTGTAATGTCTGTGGGGGGCAGATTAGGAGTTTGAAAGATCATCGAGGGGGTGTAAAGGTGAACATTTGTATTGGGTGCCACCCTTGCACTGGCCTGGTTCCATATTAGAAGTCAACACCTAGGAAAAGGATCTATCTTTGAAATCTTCAGCTCAGTGTGTGACAGTGGCCAGCAAAAATCCAGAATGTTATTGGGAAAGGAATACATATTGCCTTTGTATCGTTCTATAGTGACACCACACCTTGAGTATTGTGTGCAATTCTGGTCACTGCATCTCAAAAAAACATGTAGTGAAACTGGAAAACGTACAGAAATGGGCAACATAAATGATAAAGGGGATGGAAATCCTCTCATATAAGGAAAGGCTGAAGAGGTTAGGGCTCTTCAGCTTGGAAAAGAGATGGATATGATTGAGGTCTACAAAATCCTGAATGGAATAAAACGAGTAAAAGTGAGTTAATTGTTTACTTTTTCAAAAAGTATAAAGACTAAGAGACACTCAATGAAGTTACATGGAAATACTTTTAAAACAAATAGGAAATATTTTTTCACTCAACGAATAGTTAATCTCTGGAACATGCTGCTGGAGGATGTGGTAACGGTGGTTAGCGTATCTGGGTTTAAAAAAGGTTTGAGCGAGTTCCTGGAGGAACATTTCATAGTCTGTTATTGAGATAGCATGGAATGTTGCTACTATTTTGGATTCTGCCAGGTACTTGAGACATGGATTGGCCACTGTTGGAAACAGGATACTGACTTTATGGACCTTTAGGTCTGATCCAGTATGGCTATTCTTATGTTCTAAAAAAGGAGAGAGTAATCCACCTAAGTGGATGAACACTAACTCCCACGTAAAAAATAACAGCACAGAAAGAGAGTGGGAAATGGACCAATGACTCCAGGAGAACGGGAGATAAGATTTCAAAGAACCACTTTATTCAATGACTCGACACAGAAAACTGTGTTTCGGCCAAAAGGCCTGCCTCAGGAGTCTTGGTGATTCTTGTATTTTTTCCTATATTGTTGATGATGATGACAGATTGTGTGATCTCAACTTAGGCAGAGGTGCTGACTGACTGACTCTGAAGCCTGAAGGTTTTAAAACAAACCACTCGACCTCAAGTTTTTTATTTGGGAATACAAGAATCACCAAGACTCCTGAGGCAGGCCTTTTGGCCGAAACACAGTTTTCTGTGTCGAGTCATTGAATAAAGTGGTTCTTTGAAATCTTATCTCCCGTTCTCCTGGAGTCATTGGTCCATTTCCCACTCTCTTTCTGTGCTGCTATTCTTATGTTCTTACATTTTCACAGGGCCATACCTCTCAGTGTTTGATTTCTCATAACTGCCTTTTTATACTCTATCTTGCAGCCTGCTTCACTAAGGCTTGGTACTACTTTGTACTTTTCAGTAGAAACACTCTAGTCCCCAGTGAATTCTAACTCTGGCTGTATCTCTTTTTTCTAGTGAAGGGGAAGAGTGGCAAAGGCTACGTAGCATCCTCGGGAAGCATATGCTAAAGCCCAAGGAGGTGGAGGAGTATGGCGGAGCCCTAAACGATGTGGTCACTGATCTGATCAAATGCCTGGAGTACCAGCAACGCCAGAGTCAAAGCCTGATGATTAAAGACATTGCCAGCATATTCTACAAGTTTGGCTTAGAAGGTGATTCTTAAAACCCTACCCTTTTCCCTCCCCAACTACCTCCCACTTTCAATCTCAGACTACATTTAACATTGTGGGTTTTTTTTAAACACCTAACATACTCACTGTTGCTGCATATAGAAAATGAAATGTGAAGCTCAGAATGTGTTCTACATCTGATGCTTTCAATTAATGTTCTTGGTCCTGTCTAACGGTATCATCTGTAGAATTTTGAACCTTGGATTCTGTTTTCTCTCTTACGTTACTTTGTAGAAGACAGGGAGTTCAATCAGGAAATGAATCTCTTTGCAATAGGAGATCAAAAACAGGAATTCACAAACAACATTTTTAGGTTCAAGGTTCAATTCTATTTGATATACTGTCTATATAAAAATAGAGTCTAAGTGGACATCATTTTTTAAATTAAGAATTTCAAAAAATAGGGAAAGGGGGACTGAGGATGAAGCAAAACACCACTAATACTAAAACCGAGAGGAGCGGACAACAGCATATTAGGTCTTCTGGCCTCCACTTAAAATCGGGTCTCTATCAGGCTTTTGAAAGAGAAAGGTGCCCATCTTTCGACACAAATCGGGAGATGGGCGTCCTTCTCCCAGGGTCACTCAAATCGGCATAATCAAAAGCCGATTTTGGGAATCCTCAACTGCTTTCCATCGCAGGGACCACCAAAGTTCACGGGGGGGGGGGGGGGGGGGGGGGGGGGGTCGGAAGCATAGCGAAGGCGGGACTGGGGCGTGCCTAACACATAGGCGTCCTCGACCGATAATGGAAAAAAGAAGGGCGTCCCTGACAAGCACTTGGGTGACTTGGTCCATTTTTTGTTACGACCAAGCCTCAAAAAGGTGCCCGAACTGATCAGATGACCACCAGAGGGAATCGGGGATGACCTCCCCTTACTCCCCCAGTGGTCACCAACCCCTCCCACCCATTTTAAATATTTTTTGTCATCCTCTATGCCAGCTTCAAATGTCATACCCGGCTTCATGACAGCAGTTTGCAGGTCCCTGGAGCAGTTTCAGTGGGCGCAGTGCACTTCTAGCAGGCGGACCCAGGCCCATCCCCCCCTACCTTTTACACATGTGGTGGTAAATGTGAGCCCTTCAAAACCCACCAGAAACCCACTGTACCCACATGTAGGTGCCCCCTTTCACCCCTTAGGGCTATGGTAGTGGTGTACAGTTGTGGGGAGTGGGTTTTGGGGGGGGGGGGTTTGGGGGGCTCAGCACACAAGGTAAGGGAGCTATGCACCTGGGAGCAATTTCTGAAGTCCACTGCAGTGCCCCTTAGGGTGCCCGGTTGGTGTCCTGGCATGTGAGGGGGACCAGTGCACTATGAATGCTGGCTTTCCCATGAGCAAATGGCTTGGATTTGGTAATTTCTGAGATGGGTGTCCTTGGTTTCCATTATGGCTTAAAACCGGGGACAACCATCTCCAAGGACGACCATCTCTAAGGTCGACCTAAATTTTGCGATTTGGGCGTCCCCGACCGTATTATCGAAGCGAAAGATGGACGCCCATCTTGTTTCGATAACATGGGTTTCCCCGCCCCTTCGCTGGGACGTCCTGCGAGGACGTTCTCAGGAAAACCTGGGCGCCCCTTTCGATTATGCCCCTCCACTACTTTCAGCTTATATCCACTCAGTTTGTTGGTTAAAGTCTTTGTAGAACATTCATTATACTTCACATTGAGAATGGGAAATGAAGTTTGGGGTGTGTTCTGTGTGGACATCTGACGGTCACTGACTTCATCTTCTATTATTCTCTGGTTGCATCCAGGAACTTATTAACCCCTTCTTCTCTCCCTTCCACCGTGCCATGAGAGAGCTCTGCCAGTTTCTGAACCTCTCCTTGTCTTCCACAGGCATTTCCTCAGTTCTCTTTGAGTCACGGATTGGCTGTCTGGAGCCAAATGTACCAGAGGAAACAGAGCAGTTTATCCAGTCCATCAACACCATGTTCGTGATGACGCTGCTTACCATGGCAATGCCCAGATTTCTGCATCACATCATCAAGAAGCCTTGGCAGAAGTTCTGTGACTCCTGGGATTATATGTTTGCTTTTGGTAAGGAACAGAGGTGGGACAGAGTGTTGCCCCTCTTTGGTTAAGGACTTCCTGCTGTCTCCCATCTACTTCCTGCTTCCTCTCAGGACTCTGTGAAACAACGGTGTAGCCAGACTCCAAATTGTGTGTGAGTCAACCAGCAAAATGGGTGGGCACAATGCTTTAGATCTCTGCCTCCTGCTTTCCCTGACCCTCCTAGCTCAATTTAAAATTTACATACCTTAGCTGGCAGGGATCCCCAAGCCCCGCTAACAACATCTTCCTTAGGCCCCCCAGAACTCCCCTCAGCCAAGCTCTGCAGGCAGTTTTTGAACTGAAAATGCCCAGGCTGTAGCATTAGTGGCCCAGGAACACCTATGGCTATGCCCCTGCTGTGAGCCTCCTATATACTTGTACCTTCCTCTTGGAGATGGGAAGCACTCCTGTCCTACCACAGGAACCCTCCCCATTTTGGAACATTCCAGAAAAATGCCTTGACAAGAGTGCATGATATAGAAAGGTAGAGCTTTTTGCAGTTCAGAACCTTCTGAGCCACTCAGTCTGTGCAGTTGCCACCTGCTAACTGTACCATTGCAGACCCTGCTCCTTCTCTGGTCAGCTCCCTTCTTTCCTCTTGCCATCATCCATTGTGTCTGTCCCAAACACTTTTGAATTCTGCCACTGTTGTGGTTTCTATCCTGGTTGAAAGCTGATGTTAAGTAATGTACTGGGCTGTGTTTGGTTGCTATCCTTATAAAAAAAAAACTCAGGCTAAGTTAGAAAATCAAAAGGAATCTTTATTTCTCACTGCAACAGCACAAGAAATATTATTGGCTCTTGGCATTAGTAGTTTTACAGAACATAGTCTAACAATAAGGAAAGAAAGAAAGAAAGAAAGAAAGAAAGAAAGAAAGAAAGAAAGAAAGAAAGAAAGAAAGAAAGATTCTTAGCTGTAAAGAATTAGTTCTTACAAGGGGGGGGAAGGACACCCCCATGGAAATAGGCTGTGGCAAGGATATGAAACTCTCTTGCCATCCGATCTGGACTATTTCAGAGTCTCTTTAGATAAGCAGTTACTTATATACCCTTCCCATCACAAAGGACCACCTCATATATCACCGAGTCAGAAATCCTGCAAGTACATAGGAGTCCTGTGATAGGGCCTTAGTGTCCTTGCCACACCTCTGCTCAGTAACAAATAGCTGGGATGTCATGACAATGGGGGAGGGGGGTCTTGTCAGTTTGTTTGTAACAAGACAGTTGGTTGGGATGTCATGGCAATGGTCTTGTCAGTTTGTGGTCAGCCAGAAATTCCTATCTTGCCACTATCTGTGGAAACTCACAGAAACACACAGAAATAAACAGACCCAAAAGAAAAGGCCAGAAAATTCCAGAACAGTAAATTGGGAGAAGATGTAAAGTACAATCTCTAAGTAGTGATGAGTAAAGGCTCCCAGCCCTAGTTGCAATTGAGCAGAGAAGCAGGATGAGACTCCATGACAGCAGAAAAGGAAAAGGTCCATAGAGCAATCTATCCCCTTCCAGTTCCTTCCTGCTGCACGCTCCCTTTCCATGTTTGAAAGAGTCCTTTGATTTTCAGCGAAGCGACACATCGACAAGAGAATGGCTGAGGTTGCAGAGAAAGTGGCATGGGGGAAGAAAGTGGAAGGAAAGTACCTCACCTACTACCTGGCTCAGGAGAAGCTGCCCATGAAGTCCGTGTATGGAAATGTGACTGAGCTTTTGCTAGCGGGCGTGGACACGGTGAGTCCAGCACACGCATGCCAGTGCCAGACCCTGGTTTAGTTTCAAAGTTTACTTTGTCCCTTTACAAAGTCCATGATGTTCTGTGGCAGACAGAAGAACTCTCATCTCTTCTGTGAAGTCTCTGCTGCTTCATACTACATGTGTTACTATAGGGGAGGGCAGACTTATATGGTCTGTGCCAGAGCCGGTGATGGGAGGCGGGACAGGTGGTTGGGAGGCGGGAAAAACTGCTGGGCAGACTTATACGGTCTGTGCCCTGAGAAAGACAGGTACAAATCAAGGTAAGGTATACACATAAGTTTATCTTGGGCAGACTGGATGGACTATGCAGGTCTTTTTCTGCCGTCATCTACTATGTTACTATGTTACTATGTGTTACAGGAACATTTCACCCCTCTACTGAGTCCCAGCACATTCATTCATACATAAAAATTGCCCTACTGGGTCAGACCAAAAGTCCATCTTGCCCAGTATCCAACAGTGGTCAGTCCTGGTCGCAAGTACCTGGTAGCATCCTAAAAAGTAGCAAGATTACATGCTACTTAACCTCAGGGACAAGCAGTGGTTTCCTTTAACTGCTAGTTCTACTCTAAACTAATGCTATAGATACAACAGTAACTTTAAGTGCTAAACTTTACTCTAAAGCAGTGTTTCCCAAGTTGGTCCTTGCCAGTCAGGTTTTCAGGATATCCACAATGAATATGCATGAGATTGATTTGCATACACTGCCTCATATCGTTTGCAAATCTCTTTTATGCATATTCATTGTAGATATCCTGAAAACCTGATCGGTAAGAGGTACTCCAGTACAGAGTTAGGAAACACTGCTCTAAAGCAGCTTTTATTTTAAACTCTTAACAGAGGCTTTAAAAGCTAAACCAGTAGTTCCCAAACCTGGTCCTGGAGGCATCCCAGCCAGTCAGGTTTTCAGGATATCCACAATGAATATTCATGAGAGATTTGCATGCAGTAGAGGCAGTGCACGCAAATCTCATGAATATTCATTGCAGGGGCATAACCAGATCTCGATGGGAGGGGGGCCAGAGCCCAAGGTGGGGGGCACATTTTGGCCCGCCTTCCCCCCCCCCCCAACCGCCACTGCGAAGGTACCTTGGCCGGCGGGGGTCCTCAACACCCACCAGCTAAAGCATTTGTCCCATGCTGGTCTCACATTGCCTGGTGCCCTGTCCTGTTTTCAGTCGCTGTGCAAGCTTGTTTTAATGAAACTTGACATGTGCAAGCATGCTCGGTTTCATTAAAACGAGCGTGCACAGCAACTGAAAACAGGACAGGGCACCAGGCAATGTGAGACCAGCGCAGGACAAACGCTTTAGCTGGCGGGGGTTGGGGACCCCTGCCAGCCAAACCGGGGGCCCCAAAGCCAATTTGGGGGGCCCAGGCCCCCATGGCCCCCCTAGCTATGTCACTGATTCATTGTGGATATCCTGAAAACCTGACTGGCTGGGGTGCCTCCAGGAACAGGTTTGGGAACCACTGTGCTAAACTATACTCTAAAGTGATTTTGTTAAATAAGCAGAACGCTCAACACTCCTGCTAATCATGTAACATTCTCTAATTCTGTATTGTGCAGTTTCTCTTTGGGTTTTTCTAGCCCATTATAAGCCATAAAGTTGTATTGTTCTGTTTATCACCCTCCTCTCACCTACCCATCCCCACCCTGTTAGACTGTCAATGAAATGCTTGGATGTTTTACTTATATATACTGTCATCTATCACATTTGCTTATTTCCGATCTGACGAAGAAGGGCTACCTTCAAAAGCTAATCAAAAATGTATTGTTATGTCCAATAAAAAAGGTATCATCTTATTTTCTTTTCCATGTTTTATTTTGTTTGATTTCTATTGATTATCTTTGAGCCAAAAACTCACAAAAAAGGGGGAATGACCAAAGAAGTTCCAACACAGGGATATTTATTAAAATTAACTGAAAACACATGTATAAAAAAAGACTCGATGTAGTCCTCTGTTTCAGAACTCTGCATGCCTGCCCCAGGAGTCAATGCTATTCCCAGCGATTAAGATTGTTGGTGTTCGGATTTCTTCTTGGCAGTCATTTGTCATGTTCATTATTTGACTGCATGTGGCATTTTACATTTAGATTCATCTTTTGATGGTGTTTTATCGGTGTATCTTTTGGATTGTACGTCGGACACTTCCCTAATATCAACTCCGATTGAAGTATTTACATTCCTGAGGCAGGCGCGCAGAGCACCAAAATCCAGGGCTGTGTCGAGTCTTTTTGACACATATGTGTTTTCAGTTGATTTTAATAAATATCCCCTGTGTTGGAACTTCTTTGATCATTCCCCCTTTCTTGTGTGTTTTTGGTTCTGGTTTGTTCTTTCAGGGGGTATCTTCTGCTGTTTCCTTGGTATCTCTTTTAGCTCAGGTAGCTCCCGTAACTTGCTAACATTCTCAAAGTGACTGGTGGAGGAAGGAGTGTGTGCTATGGTGGGAGGATCTGGGAAGCAGCCAGACGTCCTGCCATGATAAATTCTCCTTACCTTCACTAACCATAGTCTCTAAACAGTGCTCTCTCTTTTTTTGTCATCTTGTTAGATCTCAAGCACTCTCTCTTGGAGCCTTTACGAACTCTCACGTCACCCATGTATTCAGACAGCACTGTACCATGAGATCTGCGAGGTGACACAGGACGAGCCCATCCCCTCTGCTGTTCACGTTGCCAAGATGCCACTGATGAAAGCTGTCATGAAGGAGGTGCTCAGGTGATGTTTCCCTTCTCTTTACACAGATTTCTGTTTCCTATCTGACTCTCAGCAGGGAGCTGTCACATACAGCCTCTCTCCAACCAGCTCCCCTTTCTTGGACTGGACCCCAGAGTGCCTCATGGAGGCCTTACCACACTTTCTGTTTATGCTAATGCCTGTTTTCCCTCTACAGGCTATATCCAGTGATTCCTGGCAACGCTCGGCTTATTTCTGACCGGGATATTCTTGTGGGGGAATACACAATTCCAAAAAAGGTGAGAAAGAATGTTATTTCTTTGAAATGAACAAAAGAGAGCACACAGACTGCAGCATCTGACATGGTCTTACACCTCGGTTTGCCATCATATCTTTCCTTTGTTATGATTCATTGTAAACCATCCTGTTTGCTACACTCTCTTGACTCACATTGTTCGGTTCTCCCTTCTCCCAGACTCGCTCATTATGAGTCCACCCGCAGTTCTCATTTTTCTTTCTTTCTCCATTCCTATGGAATAATTTACTACTACTACTATTTAACATTTCTAAAGCGCTACCATTTACCTCCTTATCTTAGGTCTGAGCTGTCTTTCACAAATGTTAGGGTTCTGCTAAAAGGGAAAAGGAAATGGGACTTGATATACTGCTTTTCTGAGGTTTTTGCAACTACATTCAAAGTGGTTTACATATATTCAGGTACTTATTTTGTACCAGGGGCAATGGAGGGTTAAGTGACTTGCCCAGAGTCACAAGGAGCTGCAGTGGGAATCCAACTCAGTCCCCCAGGATCAAAGTCCCCTGCACTAACCACTAGGCTACTCCTCCCTACACAATAAGACCAAGAATATTATAATGCCTCTGTATCGTTCTGTGGTGCAACCTCACCTTGAGTACTACATTCAGTTCTGGTCACCATATCTCAAAAAACATATAGCAGAATTAGAAAAGGTTCAAAGAAGAGCGGCCACAATGATAAAGGGAATGGAACTCTTCCCATATGAGGAAAGGCTAAAGAGGTTAGGGAAATGGAATGGGACTTGATATACTGATTTTCTGTGTTTTTTCCAGTTACATTCAAAGTGGTTTATATAGTATATCCAGGTACTTATTTGTACCTTACTTATTTGTACCTGGGGCAATGGAAGGTTAAGTGACTTTCCCAAAGTCACAAGGAGCTGTAGTGGAAATCAAACCCAGTTCCCCAGGATCAAAGTCTGCTGCATTAACCACTAGGCTACTCCTCCACTCTTCAGCTCTTCAACTTGGAAAAGAGACGGCTGAGGGAAGATACGATTGAGGTCTATAAAATCCTGAATGATGTAGAACGGGTAGAACTGAATTGATTTTTCACTCTTTCAAAAGTACAAAGACCAAGGGGACACTCAATGAAGTTAGATGGAAACACTTTTAAAGCAAATAGGAGGAAATATTTTTTCTTTCAGAGAATAGTTAAGCTCTGGAACTTGCTGCTGGAGGATGTGGTAACAGTGGTTACCATATCTGGATTTAAAAAGGGGTTGGACAAGTTCCTGGAGGAAAAATCCATAGTCTGTTATTGAGATAGACATGGAGGAAGTCAGTGCTTGCCCTGGGATTGGTTGCATGGAATGTTGCTACTATTTGGGTTTCTGCCAAGTACTTGTGACCTGGATTGGCCACTGTTAGAAGCAGGGTACTGGGTTAGTTGGATCATTGGTCCGACCCAGTATGACTATTCATATGTTTTTATGTTATGTTAATTGGCTTTTGGTATTTCGCTAACCTGGTACTGGTGGCTCTGCACTATTTCAGTGATCATGATGTGAAAACAAATAATGGATTTTGTGTTGTGGGTGCTTAAGTGATGTTGTAAGCTTGGTATTTACTCTGTTTTATTTTTATTTAACATTATTTTCTCAGAATTTTATAATTACTTTATTGTTATCTGCTATGATCTGTTCTCATTAATGGCGGGATGCCAAAATTTTAATAAACATAAACATAATTCCATTGTGCCTCCTTAGACACTGATCTCCCTGTGCCATTACGCCACTTCCCGAGACGAAAGGTTCTTCCCAAACCCAAACAAGTTTCACCCGGAGCGTTGGCTACAGAAGGACGAGTCCCAGCACCCCTATGCTTCCATCCCGTTCGGGTTCGGTAAAAGGAGCTGCATTGGCAGGAGAATTGCAGAGCTGGAGGTGTACCTGGCTCTCGCCAGGGTGAGTGAGTGCTGAATTGTGCATGGGTCAGTGGTTGGCGGGTAGCAGCTGTTGCTGTCATCATCATATTATTACTAAAAAAACCCAAGTAGGAAACAGTTGGGTTTTTGTTTTCATTAAGTTTTCAACATACACTAGATACAAAGTATCAAGTAAATGCAAATACTTCAAAAACCAATACAAAATGAATAATACAAACATACAGTTCACATCATGAGGAAATGTCAACATTACCAAATGTGAGAAAACTAAGAACAAAAAAATATTTAATAAGATGGCCCGATGTAGTTGTCCATGGTAATGCCTGCATACAGTGTCCACAACACACAACTCACGGATAGTAAGAGCTTACAAAATGAATCATGGAAGGGCTCTCCCTTATGAATCAGTTTGTCCTCAGGATCTTCAAGGTGGCCTAATGTAGTTGTCCACAGAAGTGCCTACATACAGTGTCCACAACACATGACTCACAGAAGTAACAGTTTCCCAAATGTATTACATTACATTTGACATTTATACCCCACACATACCTTTACAGTTCAGTGTGGCATCCACAACACACAGCTAATAAAGAATAAGAGCTTCTGAAATGTACCACAGAAGGGATCTCCCTTATGAGTCAGTTGGTCCTCAGGATCTGCCAGGTGGCCTGATGTAGTTGTCTGTGGCAGTGCCTGCGTACAGTGCCCACAACACATGACTCACAGGTGGTAAGAGCTTCCCTGGAAAGAGTTGTACATCGCACATAGGGGTGCATGTGGGTTCAAATGATCCAAAATGTAGATCAGTCTGAACTAGATTTAGGATTTCCCCACAGTTTTCAACAAATAATCATTATGCTAATTTTCATGCAAGTTGTACACTGGTTGCACAGCTACACTATGTATATGGATGAACATACAGACAGTGAGACAGAAAGGCTGGTTGTCAAGACTAGTTGCTTTGCCCTCACAAAAGTACCTAAAGAAAGAACAGAATCCTGGAAAGTTGGCAGGCATGCACAATATTGGACATGTGCTTCTTCTGACCGAAGATTTAATTTCCTTCACCTTCTGGGAGGGACAACTTTGAACAGTATAAAGTGTCAGAGTAAAGCCTTAGGAAAAGCACTTTGGGGTATTGTACCCGATCCCAAAAGGTAACCCTTGGGGCCAAAATTTCATGCAGTTTTTTTCTGCACAGGGCTTTACACTGGTGATTATTTTCTATGGATTGCTTTTTCCTTTCCAGAAATTGCAGAAAATTACATTTGTGGTTAGGAGCAATTTGACTGGTGAACTCTTTGCATTTTTTTCTATCTTTACTCAAAATTTAAGTATGACACTTACAGGGTCATAGCCAGAACTGATTTTTTGGGGAGGCTCAAGGTTAACTGTACAGATCTAAGCTGTGCTTGTTATACTCATTGTGATGCTCCCCATAATAGATTTCTAAGTGGTTTGTCTTAGCTATCATTCATTGTGGGTGATACTTTAAAATACTTAATTATTTCAAGTACACACTTATAATTGAACTTTTTCCACATATAAAGCTGTCTCAGGAGGTTAGTATGCCATAGATCAGTGGTTCCCAAATCTGATCCTGGAGGCACCCCAGCCAGTCAAGTTTTCAGGATATCCACAATGAATATTCATTAGAGAGATTTGCGAGCAGTGGAGGCAGTGCATGCAAATCTCTCTCATGAATATACATTGTGGATATCCTGAAAACCTGACTGGCTGGGGGTTTGGGAATCACCGCCATAGATTAATTTTAACGTGGCACGTTTGCTGTGAAGACAAAGGGCCTGATATCAACTCGTGGTGGTCAGCAATGTGTAAGCCGCTGACAGCCACAGGCTGAATTAAGTCCAGATATTCAATGCTGGGTCACCTGGAAATTAACTGGGCACCTGTTGATATTCAGACTGGTGCCCGGTTAGCACAGCAGATAAACGTAGGATGACTTTTTTGCTGTCTTAACTTTATCCACTTACTTAATTGGTCAGTGGACAGAATATCACTGCCTCCAGCTCTGTTCCCAGATCACCCCGACATTAACGGGACAGTGTCTGGGTGGTCACAGAAAATATTCAGTGGCACTACCCACTTAAGAGCCACTGAATATTGCCAGGTGGCCAGTTCAGCACAGTTTAATCGGGCAGGAGCCTCTCCTTTTGAATATCAGGCCCAAAAATTTCAACACACACTATCCTACAGCATTGGTTCCCAAACCTTGTCCTGGGGGCACCTCAGCCAGTCAGGTTTTCAGGATACCCACAATGAATATTCATGAGAGAGATTTGCATGCACTGCCTCTATTGGCAGTGCATGCAGATCTCTCTTATGAATATTCATTGTGGATATCCTGAAAATCTGACTGACTGGGGTGCCTCCAGGACCAGGTTTGGGAACCACTGTCCTACAGTGTTCTAAAACTCCATCTGATGTTATGACAAAATAATTAACCAATACTATGGAAAACCAAAATATGGGAAAGATACACCTTTAGTCAGAGTATAACCAAAAAGCAAGGAGTGCGACCTCTTCTCCACTACCCCCCCCCCCCTAAAAAATGCTTTTGAGTGCTTTAAATACCAAAAATTACTTGAAACAAAAATATATAGTAACATAGTAGATGACGGCAGAAAAAGACCTGCACGGTCCATCCAGTCTGCCCAAGAAGATAAATTCATATGTGCTACTTTTTTATTTGTACTGTCCTCTTCAGGGCACAGACCGTTTAAGTCTGTCCAGCCCTATCCCCGCCTCCCAACCACCAACCCCACCTCCCACCACCAGCTCTGGCACAGACCGTATAAGTCTGCCCTGCACTATCCCTGCCTCCCACCACCGGCTCTGGCACAGACTGTATAAGTCTGCCCAGCACTATCCCCACCGCCAACCACCAGCCCCGGCACAGACCGTATAAGTCTGCCCAGCACTAGCCCCGCCTCCCAACCACCAGCTCTGCCACCCATTCTAGGCTAATCTCCTGAGGATTCCTTCCTTCTGCACAAGATTCCTTTATGTTTATCCCACGCATGTTTGACTTCCATTACCGTTTTCATCTCCACCACCTCCCGCGGGAGGGCATTCCAAGCATCCACCACCCTCTCCGTGAAAAAATACTTCCTGACATTCTTCTTGAGTCTGCCCCCCTTCAATCTCATTTCATGCCCTCTCGTTCTACTGCCTTCCCATCTCCGGAAAAGGTTCGTTTGCGGATTAATACCTTTCAAATATTTGAACGTCTGTATCATATCACCCCTGTTCCTTCTTTCCTCCAGGGTATACATGTTCAGGTCCACAAGTCTCTCCTCATACGTCTTGTAACGCAAATCCCATACCATCCTCGTAGATTTTCTTTGCACCGCTTCAATTCTTTTTACATCCTTAGCAAGATATGGCCTCCAAAACTGAACACAATACTCCAGGTGGGGCCTCACCAACGACTTGTACAGGGGCATCAACACCTCTTTTCTTCTGCTGGTCACACCTCTCTCTATACACTACTACTACTTAACATTTCTAGAGCGCTACTAGGGTTATGCAGCCTAGTAACCTTCTAGCTACGGCCACCGCCTTGTCACACTGTTTCATCACCTTCAGATCCTCAGATACTATCACCCCAAGATTTCCAAAAAGTGGAAAAGCTGAAAAAACAATCCAACACAGTTTAAATAATCAAGACAGAAAACTGATAACGAAAAACAAATGTAGAGCAAAGCTTATAAATTAAAGAAACTTTTGGAAGTGAGGATGATTCAATACAAGATCTCTTGAGTTTGCCAGTTTTTATTGTATAAATTCAGAGTCAGGCTGTTGTTGGATTCAAATTGGAAGCCATCCACTTCTCTTCACCCTTCTCCCTGAGCATGTGCCCCCTGCCTCTCACTTTTTTTTATTACCTGCCTTCTCCTTTTCTTCCAGAGAATCTGAGGGGCCTTTCCCCTTCTCTGGTCTGCTGCCAGCATCTTCCACTCATCTCCAACATCTCTTCCTGCTGACAGTGAGAGGAGCCCATCCTTCTGCTCCTGGCCACTCTGCTTTCCCAATATTTGTTTGCCATCGTGCACATGTTGAAACCTCACAGGCGCACATCTTGTTCATAATCTCACAAGATCACGACCAAGTTGTAGGATTACCATATTTGCATAGACAAAGAGGACACAAAATATAAATTCTGGCCCCGCTGCCAGCCCTGCCCCCCAGCCCACTCCCAGCCCCACAGCACACCCTGATGCACAGTCACCTTGACCCCACAAGAAAGCCAGATTCCATAAGCAGTGAAAATACTGGTAAAAGCAGGGGCAGCCCAAGGTAAGATGCCACCTGAGGTGGAGCTAAGATGCTGCCGGCCCCCCCGGGCTGAGATGCTGCCCCTTCCTTCCTCCCAGGCTGAGATGCTGCCCCCTTCCTTCCTCCACCCCGTTCGCGGCATTTACCTTGTCATTTCATCACATTTCAAAAGCCGGCGGCAGCAGCAATTCCCATACGCTGTGCTGCCGCCGGCACCCACCTCTTCCCTTTACTGTGGTTGCCTCTGATGAAACAGGAAGTTACATCAGAGAGGCGGGTGCCGGTGGCAGGGCAGCGTATGGGAATTGCTGCTGCCACCAGCTTTTGGAGCTTCACAAAACAGATAAATGCTGCAAACGGGGTGGAGGAAGGAAGGGGAGATGCCGCTCCCCAAAGAGTGCCAACCAAGGCCCCCACAACAGGTGGCCTAATGGTCGGGCCGCCCCTGGGTAAAAGTAATAGAAATGCATTTTCTTCCGTACTCTGCTAATTACAAAATTAGAAAATATGCACATTTCCAAAAAAGCAAGCATCCAAAAAAGCTGCATGTCCCTTTTTCCTTTCCCTCCCATCCATGAACAACATGACCCCCCTCCTCTCCATCCCCTTCTATCCATGTGCTGCATTTTTCCCTTTTTTTCCCCCTTCTCCCTTCCCTTCCCTCCCTTCCATGTACAGCACATCTCCCTCTCCTCTCCCTTCTCTTCCATCCTGTTCAGCTTGCCCCATTCTCTCCCTCCCATCTATGAGCAACTTGTTCCTTTCTCTCTCTCCCATCCATGTGCAGCATATGAACCCCTCCCCTCTCCTATCCATGTGCAACATATCAACCCCCTCTTCTCCCCTGGCCTACCTTACAGCCCTGGTGGTCCACGGAAGTCTCGCGAGGCCACTGCTTGAAGTCTCAGCAACCATTTTAAAGCAGCAGCAGCGGGCAGGAAAGAGTGGGGTTCTTTCCTGTCCCGAAGAGGCCACTAGACCACCAGGTTCAGGCGGGGGAAATAGAAGGCCCGCCCGCCAGCCAGCCCATCTCTCCGTCCACCTGCCCACCTGCCTGCTAACCGGCTTGTCTGTCCAGAAACCTGGACAGACCCAGACCCCTGAAAAAGAGGACATGTCCAGGGGAATCCGGATGTATGGTAACCCTATGACCAAGACATTCCATTTAGATTTTAACATGTGCACTGAGCTAGCCAATGTCAGGAAAGGCAGAGGCTCCTGGATCAATTTTGTTGGTGGGACTTTCACATCTTACCAGCCATGATAACCTATGCTGACTGTGATTGGGCCAGGAAAATTGGAAAGACCTGCGCTCCTGAACACTTCCTTCAGGTTATCAAGCCAGGGTTGTGTTCTTTTTCTTGGTCCAGGAGTTTCCTCTGGGCTTTCAGCTCAGTCAGAACCATGGCTGCTCCCCAGGGATTTTTACCCTATTCTATACCCTCCTCCAAATTCATTTAATCCAACCACTGCAATGAGAGGCTCCCCCACCCCACAGCTAGAGGAGCATGCACCAGGACTGTCTGATACTCTACAACCATGGGCTTTGAATCCAGCCATTAGAAGTCAGCCAGGGAGCAGGAGCCCAGCTCCTCCACATGGCAATAATGCACAGCACTAGCAGAGAGCCAGCTGAAGTTGTGTACCTTTTGAAATTGATCTAATCAGATTCTAGGGGGTAATTATAAAACAAGGCACCAATGTGGAAAGTCCAAAAAGGCCTTTGTAAAGTGGCCACCCAGATCTTTTCCCAATAGTACAAAATTCTCCCGCTCAAATTTATACCTGTTCTGAAGACAGTGGAAATTTGGGCACGTCTGCATATTTTATAAAACAGCACTGTGTATCCTAACTCCACTCAAATTACGTCTCCCGGAATGCCTTCACTCAAGCAATAACTGTACCAAGTTTCATGCAAAGCCCTTGACTGCATGTAAAACAGGCTTTACATGTAGAAATAACTTTATAAAATTGTCCTTTTTGGGATCGACATTCAGCCAACGGCGCTCATGCCTGGAAATTCAGTGCCAGGCCCTGGTATTGAATTTCTGGGTCTCCGGAGCACTTCATCCCCTAATGATATCCTTCTGCCCTTTGCACAAGACATTCTTCTGTAACTGTACCCAATGAATCCTTGCTATGCCACCTCAGGGCCACACAGGGATTCATACAAACCAAGAGACTTCTGGGTAAAACAGAAATGGTCAACCCATCAGAGCAAGGTTTTCTTTTTTTGTATCTCATAATTTTTATGTTCATTTTCCAATAAAAAGACAAAATGCAAACCAAGTAAAGGAAACAGTAACATTTATATCATCATAAATAACATATAAATGGAAGCAGATATACATATTACTGTTCCAGAACAATGATGAATAACACAGTAAACAATGCCTTATAAGATCCCATCCCCTTGCCCCCACTCAAAGTAAATTCCTATTAGATTCAGGGCTCATAGCGGTTCCTTCAGTGAGCCCAGTCTCATAAACCTGTCCCCCACCCCTTACTCCATCCCATCCCCAGCAGTTAAAATGTCTTGTAAGTGGGTTCATTCTTTATGTGTAGGGTCCTAATGGCTCTGATGTCTGCCTTTCTTTCTTCGAGTCTCTAACAACTCTCAATTCTTATAAGCCACTCCTGCAAGGTGGGTCCATCAGATTGCTTCCATTTGACAGCTATTTCACGATGAGGACATTATGAAAAATTGATTGGCTAGCTGTCTCCCTACAGCTCTATAGTCCCAGAGATGGAAAACATTTTTAATTTTCCAATCCAGAGCTGTACGATTGTGGGAGGAGATGTAAGTTGTTCAGCCACTGTGAGAAGACAGTTGATCGTGAGGGAAGACAGTTGACCGTGCTACAAGCCAGATGGCAAATTAGGCAGAAACAGACATATTTTATTAATCTATGTAAAAAATATAACAGGGACCCAGTCACTTATTCTTCAACTGAATTTGAATAAAACTGATTGTGTTTCTCTAGTTAATCCATCTCTTATGGCAGCATGGCTATTTTCCACTATGGTTCAGAATCATTCTGGTTTCTTTAATTAGTTGTTCATGGTTCTCTGTTTCAGATTTTGACTCATTTTGAGGTCAGGCCAGAGGATGAGGACAGCATTGTGCGACCCATGACAAGGACACTGCTAGTGCCTGAGAAGGAAATCAACCTCCAGTTTATACATCGCTGACCTGCACTGGCGACCATGATGACAAAACTTGACTCTGTTACACTTCCGGCCTAGAAATGAAACTGCCAGATGTCCTGATCTCTGTAGGGAGATTTTAGAATGGTACTGGCTCTTTGACTCCCTCCTCCTGATGCTTTCTGGGGCCTGTAATTTGATTTAAAGTAGAAGAAACAGGACCAAGAAATTCCATGGTGTATTTACATGCAATGAGGTTTAATTGACAGGAGACTGTGTCACGTGACAAGGCTGAAGCCATAGCCATCATCTTGATACACTCAAAGCACAGCAAACTATTGGTCCATGCCAAGCCACACATAGGCAGTCCTTATTTCTAATAAGCGTTTGCTATTGTTTTGGGTGACTCAATATGGCGGCAAGCTCCATCTACTGGCTTCCAGATAGATAATGGGCCAAGCACGATCCTGCTGTCTCCTGTCAATTAAGCCTCCTTGTTTCCATGTAAATTCAAAATCCAGGACTGACCATGAGTGGCTTCTCATGAACTGGGTTGCCTAGGCCTGCATGAGGCCTAGCACATGGGCTTCATTGGGACTGAAGTACCAGAGCCTGCAGACACTCTCTTGTGGCAAAGCTGGAAGTCTCAGGGATTGTAAGGCATGTCAGCTTTCTTTAAAAATATGCAAAAAGTTTCTACCATGTAGGAATAATCTCTTAAATAATAATCACAAGGACTGAGCCCATTCAGGGTCATTTTTTAAAATATTATTTAAATTAAATTATGAGTCAAACTTTTCTTAGGAAAACTGAAATTACAATCTACACCAGGACCAACGCAACTTCTCCCAGGTGACCTGGCATCATCTAGTCAGGATTCAGTATGGTATGATGTTCATCTCACCCAGATAAACCCAAACAGCAGGCACAAAGATCTGCTTCTACTTTTCACAGGGAAATCAGAATTACAACACCATGTGTACCATAGAACAAACCCAGGACCGGATCAGCCTCTCTGACCTGACCCGGGTGAGACAAAGTTGCCAAGTTCCTCTGTTCCTGGAAACAGACTAAAGGTCAGTCCCAGATTTCTGGCAACCTCATCCTGTTGCTTTATGGCACCTGCAGCACTGTTTTCAATGGATAGAACTGGGGACTACAAATACCACACTGGCTAAAAAATCTCCCTCCAGCTCTGGTAGGGTGGTATTCCTTTTGTGGACTTCAGGTGAGACTTACACAATCAGTATAGACACCACCAGTGCAGTGCAGATGTGATGCACACAACCTCAATTCCTGCCCATAGTGAAGGGGCACTGTGCTTGTGGTGACATCACTTCCTGATGCCACCTTACTAGCCAATGGGAATGAATGCTCTTAGCACTTTTCACTGAGTTTTTACCTCCAGACTTGTCTGATGTCATTGTATTTCTTTTCCCTGCTACAGTTTGTTTTGTCATGTGAGCAAACTCAGGGTCATTTGTAAAAATATTATTTAAATTAAGTTCTGTATTTTCACTATTTATTGGTTATATTATTATGTATTTTGATGATATAAATGTATATGAATTATTAAGTAATACAGATTATGTCCATATACCGTAACTATGTTTTTGTATCATCAATTGGAACTCCCAAAATTCTACTTTTCCCTGTTTATACAATGTGTAATTTAATATTTAGTGTTATTTATTATTGCTTTACTCTAATAAATTTTATCTGCATTCCTATTCTGAGGGAGACCCATATGGGTTAGTTCTTTCCTACAATCAGGCTGTGAAAGTTATCTGTGCTTTTTTGAGAATACAGCAGCTTTCTTTTGATTGTTAAAGAAGTATGTGATACAGTGAACCATGACACTGAGTTGTGATTGCTGTGCAGGTAATTAATCTGTAATGAGTGGTGGATTTGCTGTAACCTTGAGTGCTGTCAGTGAAGACTGCATGTGGGACCTTTGGCTTCTATATAACCTGTACCTCATCTTCTGTGACCAGAGTTGGAAAAAGGGCAGTCATTACCCATCCAGGGCTAGGGGAAAGATGTCTTCCAGGACTCTCCTCTGTGGACCTCACATCAACACTCTAGATATTTTTATTTTCACACTTTTTCAATGGCAGCTCAAGGTAAAATACATTTGTGTACATGAGATATTTCCCTGTCCCTTGAGGGCTCACAATCTAAATTTGTACCTGAGGAAATAGGAGGTTAAGTGACTTGCCTAAGATCACAAGGAGCAGCAGCAGAATTTGAACTGGTCTTCCCTGATTCTCAGCCCAGTTCTGTAGCCACTAGGCTACTCCTCTATTTGAAGGCACTTGAAGAAAACTACTGATCAGTCAAGTTTGATTATTTAAAAGTAAAAATGTATATACTGATGAATTCTTGTGCCTCAGAGAATCGACAGCAATTAGGCATACATGAATAACTGGGTGATCTCTAGACACAGTCCATACTAGAACTTTAAAAAGGCAAAGTCAATATAGATCCACTTATATATCCAAAAAGCAAAGCAAAAGAGAGAGCTGGGATCCCTCCATTCTTCTTCCACTCATCAGTGACCTGTGCAGTCCACCTCAAAACTCTAGTAGAGCTGCAAGCCCCTGTCCTGGTCTATGGCCAGAACACATGTAGCCAGCTTCCTTCAACTGCGCTCCGCTTTTCCTTATGACTCCTTGAACCTAGGATTTGCTGTAAAGCAACTTTAACACCTACACACTTCTGATAAGTGGAACTCCTCTCCTTGAGCCTTAGGCTTCCACAGTCCATGGGGGACCCACTCTCCGGAGCCCAGGCACTTTGCAGGAGACATAAAGAGGAAAATCCATTTCTGAAAAGCTTTGCTAACCACAAACTCCTCCCATATCACTATCCATTAGTGAGTGTCATCCAACTATGTGGCTTCCAGTATGACTAAATTACTGCCAGGGGTTGTGGGACAACTGGAGCCACTTTAGACATGAAAAGCTTTACACACCCTCCCCCAGAAAAAAAAATAAAATTAAACAGAATGGCTAAAGTTATATATCAGTAAAAACACCAGGGGTAATTTAGCATTTTTTAGATACTAACCGCAGCCACAAAAATTATGCCTGTATATTCAAGGCCAGTGCCATCTCTTTGACAAGATATACCATAAAGATCAACATGTGAAATTCTCCACACTTCAGTGGTGTACCAAGGGGGGCAGTGGGGGTGGTCCGCCCAGGATGCACGCCGCTGGGGAGTGCTGCAGCGCGCGCCTGCTCTGAGTTCGCTAACTTCGCTCATTCGCTGCAGCTCCCTCTGCCCCGGAACAACCGGGATAGCCCTTACCGGCACCTCAATGAGTGGCGGTAAGGGCTATCCCCCCCCCCCCCCCCCAAATGGGCACATGGCAAGTGCTTCACTTGCTGCACAGCCATTTCCTGAAGAAAAGAAAGACCTACCTTTTACCTGCTATGGTAAAAGGGAGCTTCAGCACGCTTCAAAAACATGCCAACGCCAGCACAGGCCCCCTTTTGCCGCAGCTTGGTAAAAGAGGCCCATTGTTAGGAAACAGCAAAGTCTTAACCTTATTTCTAAAGAGTAAATAATTTCTCTCTAATTTAATAAATTTGGGAAAAGAGTTTCAGAGTTGAACTGCCATAAACGCTTAGGAATCAAATGTTTTTAAAACAAGGCTCGGGATGAAAAAACAGATAAGGAGATTGATAATGTTTTGATAAGTAATTCAGAAGTAAAGCCATGTACAATCTGAAGAAGCAAACATGCTGCTTTAAAATTAATTCTATCCTGAATAGAAAGCCAGTGTAACTTTATTAAACATGATGAAACAATACTATATTTACTAAGTTTGAAAACATAAATCATGCTGCAGTGTTTTGGATAAGCTGTAATTTTTTAGAATGTTTGAAGCTAATGCCCCAGAAAAGAACATTGCAATAGTCCAAATGGGGTAATATTAACATTTGGACTAATAGGGCAAAGGTATTTTGATTGACTAAAGCTTGAATTAAGCACAGTTGTCTCAATTTATAGAGTTTTCCTCCATAGATGGTTAATGTGAAAGTCATATGAAAGAGTGGAGTCAAGAATTATACCTAGAACTCTGGCCTCCAACTCAACGAAGAGAACTTTACCATTAGATAGAGTAATTTTTCTTAATTCTTTATTACTATTCACACTCCCACTCACCCACATATATATCTACTAACCCATATACATGATATCCAATAACTCCAAAAGTTTCCTATACACATTACAAGACTAACAATGAACATGAATAATTCACTTATCTCGCAGTTGACCCTGTGCACTACGCATCATAATGAAACGTCCACACAGTGTGTTGCACAAAATCATGTCCAAGAAGTTCATTCCTCCTTTTTCAGTTCCAACACAATCCAATGATGAAAGATGGGCACAACCGTTGACCAACGTCCCTTCTCCCCTTCATCACCATCAAAGTGTTCTTGTAAACAAATTCCAGTTTCTTTTCGCCGTAGGTTATTGGGTACCCACGCTCACTTTACAAATACCATTCTGGTCTCAACACTGGCCGTGTTTCATTCATCTTCTTCAGGAGACCTACTTGAAAATGACAAACATCACACTCTGCTCTCATACAATCTTACCATATTCACATGTTTAACACAATATATTCTAAATACCTTTAACAGCCTCGAATCATAGTATGGTACACCAAGAGAACTCTCTGCAATTGGTATTATCTCCCACACTGAGTATATCCCCTACCACTGATCATCAACTGTTTTATAGCGTCATCAATAATGGCCAATCTACTTCCTTATTCAGACCACATGGTTCCACTGTGCCCCAATCATAGATCAGCTTTTGTTTCCTCTTAATAAGCTCCCACTCGCAATTCCTGACCACCCCTGTCAAAACAACTAACACCACAAATCTCAGGTCCTCCACCCCGTGATCTTCCTGTATCCAATGAGAAATTAACGGAGTTTCTAATTTATGTAATCTAATGTTACTCAAACGTTGCGCAATACGTGCTTTAATTTTCCGTATAGTTTCCTCGATATACCACTGCTGACACGGGCAAACCACCCCATAGACAACATTTTTACTGTTGCAATCAGATCTACCCTTTAAATAAAATTCTCTTCCAATACCTTGAACCCACACCCGATCAGTGCACAAAGCATACCTACAATATACACATGACCCACATTGCCTGTGACCACTGATTTTGTGCAACACACTGTGTGGATGTTTCATTATGATGCGTAGTGCACAGGGTGGACTGCGAGATAAGTGAATAATTCATGTTCATTGTTAGTCTTGTAATGTGTATAGGAAACTTTTGGGGTTATTGGGTATCATGTATATGGGTTAGTAGATATATATGTGGGTGAGTAGGAGTGTGAATAGTAATAAAGAATTAAGAAAAATTCTTTGAAAAATTTGTGCAGCTTCTGGTAGTCTATTTAAGAGTAGGTAATACATATTTGACTACTGATATTATATATGAACCCTTGAAGTGATTATTAGATAGATTAAGAGAAGGTACCATAACTTTCTGATTCTTAAACCATAGGACCCTGGTCTTATCTGGGTTTAGTTTCAATCTATAAGCCTGCGCCCACTTTTGAATTTGATCTGTTCCTAAAGTATCCCGCATTACTAAATCCTGATAAATAGTTGGAACTGGGTAGAAGAAGAAAGATGTCATCTGCATAGGATAGCAACAGTTACCCAGGGCCTAAATCAATTTTTCCTAATGTAGCCATATAGAAGTTGAAAAGAATTAGAGATAGTAGAGAGTCTTTGAGAATTGATTATTTTGAGTCACAGAATAACTACGATTGGACAGGAATTCCCGGAACCAATCTAACACAGGGGATTCCTATTCCATCAATTCCTGGAACCAGTCTAACACAGGAGATTCCTATTCCATCTAGATGTTCTAAAAGTAAGATATGATCCACCGCATCAAATGCGGCAGATAACGGCTTAGAATTATTGACCCCCCATCAATTATAACTTTGCTGACCAAGACTTAGGATGTTTACAACTCATCCAATCCACCGCAGTCAAATTTTTATATCGTGCACATTTCTTTGACCATGTCATCCCACTCCTCTGAACTGAGCATTGGCTCCCTGTCTCCTTTCATATCAGATTCATACTCATCCTTACGTACACCGGTCACCTTCTGCCCGTCCCGCCTACCTCAGTGAGCTACTTATCCCCTACTCTCCGAGTCGCTACCTCCATTCCTCAAGCAAAAACTTACTGTGCCTCCCCTCCCTCTCTTCCCTCCATCTTAGCATTTCTCTTGAGGCTGCCTTCAGCTACCTTGGCCCTAAGTTGTAGAACTCCCTTCCCTCCCCGCTCAGAGCTGTTCCCTCCCTCTGTACTTTCAAAGCCCTTCCTTTTCTCTAATGACTTTGGTGCTACTCAATCCTGATCTTTCATTTGTCCTTTGCTGTCTTTTCTTTCTCCTCCTACTCTTTTATACTTTCTACATAGTCGTATTGTATAAACCGCATAGTTGGCATTGATGGCTCCCATCATGGTATATCAATTAAAGAAAATAAATTCCATCCATAGAATTCCTGGAGCAAAACATTACCTGTAAAAACAAAGGGTTAAGCAAAGACACTCTATTCAGATAAAACATTAGCAATATTAAGGATACACCATACAACAGAATGAAGAGGTATAAAACGGCCAGGTTTTATATTTTGTGATTTCTTTTTCTTTTGGGTAGTTTTATTTCCAGCATCTAATAGAAATGATGCAGGCAAATTTTCTGAGGATCTAGGAGCCAGGCTTGGTATGAATTATCATTTATGCTCATTTATATATTGTACATAATAAATTTATCAGTGCTCCAGAGCTTGCTTTGTTATTTGCAATGCTGTACTGTGGATTTCAGTGTTGCGCTATATGCCTTTATTTTTTATTTTTATATAGAAATATCTTTATTGTCATCATAAGAAAAAATACAGGCATATAGCGCAGCACTGAAATTCACAATACAGCATTTTGAAATATAACCCTCCCCCCTTCAAAGAACCCTCGAAAACTCCCCAACCCCCCCAAATTCCCATTATATCTCCCTAATCCCCTCCCGACATAAAGAATGCAAAACCTAGGAGGGTTAATAAAACAATATAAACCTCACAAGTTTGCTATTGTTTTCAATAGTGATAGCAATTGTTTTGTACTGGCCAATATGGGGGCACGCTTCGCCCACTGCCTTCAGCCCAGATAATGGGCCAGATAGGATCATGTCAGCTCCTGTCATTAAACCTCGTTGGTCCTACCAGAGAGGAAAGAGGAAATGATGTCAGCGAGGGCAGGACATGGCAGAGGGAAGCCTGCAAGGCTGATGCAGGCAGCAGATGTGCATCATTTCTCCGCCAATGAAGATCGCGTGGGGGGTGGGGCGGACGGCAAATGCTGGATCTGGGCATGGGAGAGAGGACAGCAAGGTGGCTTTATTGGTGGGCCAGACAGGGTGGGTCTGTGCCCACCCATAACTAAATCACTGATCAGCAGTTCCTGGATATGTTTCAGTGACTGCTGAATACCCTGGATATTTAGCCCTAGTATCCCGGTGCAGTCTGGTGCTGAATATTCCAGCTTAGAAAAACCTGTGGGCCACTGCGGGTTTAATATTACTCCACAAATGTCAATGTGAATGTCTTTTGGGAAGTTCCTCATTAACTAGAAATCTGATCCCCCTCCCAAAGACAAACTCATGAATCTGAACTGCATTATTATTGCCAGGAGAAAGGTCCAAACTGAATCCATTCAGGTAACACAGGATGAGAAACTGGATAGCTGTGCCAGTCAGGGAGTAGCTTCATAGGGGTATGCATTCAGTCTCTGTGGGAAAATTTTATGCGTATAAAGAATGCATGCTAAATCATCTCTGATGCACACATAGTTGATTTATGCATATTGAAACATTTTCACATAGATCAGTCAAATGTCTGAAAATTGGAAATGATCCAAAAATCATTTCCACGCATCCCCCTGCAATTTCCTCTCGACAGCAGTCTCTTAATCTGGTATTTCTGAACTTGGCCATCTTACACAGTCACCAGAACAGCTTGCTATCAAATGCTACAAAGAGAGCTGGAATGATCTTTTTGCTACCCTTTATAAGGGTCTTGGAACAGTCTCTTCAAGGCTTCCTGGTGTGCCCACTCCCAACAATGACCCTTTATATAGAACATTATGTTCTGGGGTTCACGTGGGCACTAACAGTTGGAAGCCTGCTCTATCTATTGATAAAGGACTCTGTCCTCTTCCTTTATCAATAGATAAAGCAGGCTTCCAACTGTTAGTAGCAACGTGTACCCCAGAACATAATGTTCTATATAAAGGTAGGCAGGGCGGGGTTCACACTAGTTCAGGCAGTAGGGTCAGCAAGGTCAGGTCATAGGCTCATTCTTCCTCCTTTTCAGTACTAATAAAGAACTTTTGATGGAGACAAACTTCACAGATTGTCAGCATCTTTGCTAGCTAGGGACATAGCTTGGGAAATCCTGCTTAACAATACATCTTCATCCCTTTCCATAGCGAGTCAGAAATAATCTTCCATCATGTCTTAGAATCCAATTAGGGGCATATGCCCCCAAACTATATAACCCTGAGTTGGATGCAGCAGAAGAATTGGGGTACACAGAAAATAAATCATCTTTGGGGCCATTTCAGTTACTTCCCAAGCCTCTACCCATTTAACCCAGGATAAAGGAATGGGATTTTTTTATTTATTTATCATGGACTTGCTTGGATAATGGCTTCATAAGCTTCCCAGAAGAACTGGCCCCTGCTTTTGACCTGGGTGGAGCTGGGTCACCAGGAAGAGAAGCAACAAACTTCTTCCAGACTTACTTAGTTTTCTGTCACCGAGCCTGGCAGTGCCATTTCACCTTGTCAGGCTATCTTTCTTCAGTCCGCTTGGAGTCATCTGGTTCTGCAACACCTCTTGCTCCTCATCTAGAACATTCATTCTTCTAATTCTGAACATCTTTCTGAGGCCTTCTCAGTCACTGGCTCTTCCTTTGCTACTCTAGCCAAGTTACTGGATTGATTGGCTTGGCAGTTGTCACCTCCTTTGCAGGGATTGTTCTAAGTGTAGCAATGTCTCAGATCACTGGGCCTTTCTCAGAGACTACTAGCATAGCGGAGCCTTAATTTTTGTATTTCCCAGGACACTTTCAACGAGGGGCTTCTTGAATAAGAAGGGGAGATGCCTCAAGGCTTTCCTCATCAGTTGGGCTTGGGAATCCCATTACCTCTCCAACCCTTAATGGAGTTGGTACTGCTCCTTGGTCATCCCTGGACTTTAGCTGTCCTGGGTCTAGGATAGCAGAATACCCTCACTGTGGGACCATCAGAACTATTACAGCTAACAGGTCCCAATGGCGCAGGCATCTCCTGAAATCCCTCGGACCCAGGAGTTGTAGCTTTGGCCTCTAGAACCATCCCAATAGCAACAGCGTTGACAGTTGGCACAAAGGTGAAGGGAAGTATGAGAATACACTTGGCCTCTAGGTCATAAAAGTGGTATGATATGTAACTCTGGGTTGGGTATGAGCAATATATTTTTTTTATGGACTGGCTGAGGTCAGGGCTGAGGCTAGCAAAGCTAGAAGGCTGGCTGGCACAGAATCCACACTCTCCACACACCTCTCACAGTAAATAAATCAATTCACATAGTTTAATATGCTTAAAACTGTGGAGGGTCTACTGAACTGGGATAGCAATGTAACAAGGGTAATGCCTCCATCAATTAATACACCATTTGTATATTCCAGTAAAGATACTTAAAGTAACAGGAACTGTTACAATCCTCTAGAGTCTTCATCCTTATTCTCCTTTGCTATGTACAGTTCTCAAGGCACAGTGGATTCCTTTAGGAATAATCTTTTTTACTAGATTTACTTATTGGACTCCTTATACCTCCCACTTCCACTGGGCCTTGTCCCCAAGGAAAACTTCTCTGACAGTCTCTCTCTCTCTCTCTTCCAATAGGTACACTAGACTGTCTGAGCCTCAGCTCTCTGAGTCCTTGTAAGCTGTTCCTTCTCTCCTGGTACACAGCCTCTGGATTCTGTGGAAATGCTGGTCAGATGGTTAAGGCTTGATCTTGATTTCTCTTCCTCCACTATCTCTTTGTAGGGTGGAAAACAAGTTCCTGGTTCCAACTTCCTCCTTCAACAAGTGCAGCAGCTTTTGCATGCTCTGGTGTTTCTTTTCCCTTGTTTCTTTCTCCAGGTTATCTGGCTTGAGTGGCCAGGGACCCTCTTTCTCTTGATGAGGTGAGAACCAAGCCTAGTCCCCTAGTAGTATCCTGGTACAATTACCAGGGACTGTGAGGCAAAGACAAAGATCCTACCCCTGGGCTGGGTATTTACAGGAGCCCTGCTTTCCCTCCAAGGGCTGGATCCTCCTTTCCTGCCAATGAGACATAGGGGTGCAGTCCCTGTTCTGGAAGTTGTAGAGGCTAGTGGAAGGTAAGAGCTGCTTTTACTCTGGCAGAGTGTTGAGGTTCTGGTACTGCAGCATAGGCACAACCTTAGTCATCTCTACAAATACAAAATAAACCCCAAACAAACCACATTTAAAATATAATGGGATAGGTTCCTGATGTAAGCAACAATGGGGGAATTCATCCTCAAGTGTTGGCCAGGTTCTTCTGAATTGTGGGCAATAAGGACATCCTGAATTTGAAAATAAGCCATGCCACAACCTTGTTCTCACTGGAAGACACGTCTTCAAAGATGGATGTACTCAGTGGTGTGCTGGAGCGGGCTCTCAGGGGCTCGCTAGAGACATTTGTTAAGTTTTTAAGAATTTTGGGAGCCGGTTGTTAAAGTAGCCCCCCCCCCCCCCAAATGGCTACTTTAACAACTGGCTTCCAAAATGCAGGTTGAATTCTCTTTTACTTTGCTGGTGGGGATGCTGAGCCCTGTCAACCAGGTAAATAGACTGCTGCTGCTGCTCCCTGTTCTTTGATTCCAGCTCTGAGCAGCAGGCTGGGACTTCTCGTATATGCGAGAGAAGTCACAGCATGTTGGTCAGAGTCAGAAACAAGTAGTGGAGATTGGTGGCAGTCCATTTATTGGCTGGTGGGGCTCAGCATCCCTGCCAGCAAAGGTATGCATAGCAAGCCCGCACAGAGGGAAGAGAGAGAGGCATGCATTGCCCCCACCAGTCCACCCCTGCCCCCTAAATTGTAGAGCCCGTTGTTAAATGTTTACCAGCCCACGCCTAGATATACTCTTTAGGATTGAAAATGAATTCTCTCCTACACACACTTCCTCCTTCAGAATGTTCTATTGAGGATGTAGAACACTAGTGTCTTGTACACCAAGAAGTGACAACAGTGGTCTTCTCAATGGCTGGCTGCTCTTTGGCATCCAAATTCTGTGAACTCTTACTTGATTCATGGAAGAAAATGGCGACTATCTTGGATCTTCCTTTAGCTTCCATAGGAGCCACCTCTGTGGGTGCTGAAGATGCTTGAGCACCCCCAATATTGAGAAAATTCCATGTATGTGTCCAGGGAGGGTTATTTCCATTGGGCTTAGCACCCCCAATAATTTTGAAAAGTTGGCTCCTATGCTTCAAATAACATGTATCCTTCACCAAACTCTTTGTGGAACAAACTTCCAGTAAGGAACAGATGGAAGCACACTCCGTTAACTCCACAAAGGTTCAAGTGGACTGCATGTTAGATGTCAAATTTATGTAACCCTGGGTATCGCATCTTCTGTAGCCAGAGTCTGAGAGGAGGCAGTCATCACCCATCCTATGCTCCTGGGGCCACACTGTTCAGGGATGAGGGGAATTGCTTCCAGGAGTCCTCATCTGTGGGACTCGTACACCACTACTCCTGATGCAATCACAGGCACTCCAAGAACTCAACTATTCAGTCAGGTCTGGCTGTTAAGAATAAAACATAGATTTACTGATGAATTCTTGTACCTCAGATCCAGCTGTAGGGCAGCTGGTTATCTAGTGATGTGGGTGTCTGCATAGATTCTCAGTGCCTCTACTATGACCAGTATAATTTCATCTTTGTCTGACACCAGTGGTTGCCAAGCAGAGCACTATTCTACATTTGGACATTCTGTTTCCTACAGAAAGAAGAATGAGATACGAGCGTAGTATTATAATCACAGAGGGAGATGTGTTCAAAAGGAAACTCCTCCTGCATGGTTCTGACTGCATAGGAAAGTGGGCAGAAGAGGAAGCAGGAGGTAAGAAGTACTGCTCACCCACTCCTCCTGATGACTAGAGGACAACACAGAGGGAATGGGGAGAATAGAGAGAACTGTGCACACAGTGATGGTTCTAGTCTTCTACCCCACCCCCCACTACTCTTCTTTTTGCTAGTGACTTACTAGAGCCAAAATCTACCTTGGGAGTCATTGAATTACATATCTAAGAGGGCCTCTCTTAAACAGCTAGGCCTGAGGCCTAGTTTGCCTGTGTCTTAATCCTGTTGTGCCTCTAGGGCTTGATGACATAGGGTGGGTGGAATACAAGGACACAGCCCAGAGCAATACCAACAGCCTGTACCTTTTATTATAGCCACAGCGTTTTATTTTTAAAAATTCTTCCCTAGGTCCACTCTTCAACTGTCTGTGCTGTATTCATACAGTGTGTATACCCAGTGTGTTTTTTCTAGCAAAAATGGTGCCGGTACTCGAATAACCAACAAAAAGAAGGTCCAGGTTGCCAGTAAAAATCACAAGAAACATTTTGTTAGTCTTCATAAATTTGTGAAGATGTTTGTTTTTAACTATTTGTTTTTAATTATTTTTGTGTCACTTATATATTTGATGTATATGATTTTGTTATATATATATATATATATATATATATATATATATATATATATATATAAGTTTGTATACACTTTGATATATTATGTTTCTCTTTGGTTTTAGACCCCTGAAGAAGGCCGGTTGGCCGAAACATGGACCCTGTAGGGTCCTAATAAAATTCTTTTGGTGCTCTTACTCTTGGCTATTTGTATCTGGTCTATCTTGGCTATCTTCAGTTCTCTTTGTTGTTTCTTGCTGGTACTCGAATGCCATGCTATCCTTCAGGGGTGGGGTGATTACTGAAGGACACACTCCACAATAGGCAGGCCTCCGGCCAAAGAATCTATGGAAAGGCAGAATTGGTGTGCAGAGTCTGGGCTCTTTTATTACAACTTGGGGACCATGGGTCAGTTTTAACAGGCAATGGGTAAAGTGCCCAGTACCCCTTGAAAAAAAGCCCTGTGTATACCACTGTGAAGTCTGATGAAGACCAATACTTTAGTGCTTCTTCCTACCCACCCACCCATAATTTACTTACATGTGATCTTGGTCAAGTAATTTAACCCCTCATTGCCTCAGGTACAAACCTGGATTGTGAGCCTTCCAGAGACAGGGAAATATCTCATATACCAGCTACTACATACTGAAAAGGGCATGAGCTAAATCTTTGAACTACAAGGAAATGTTTTCAAAATACTGAAGTACTAATATTGCTCTGTGCCTCTTGCTTACCTTTAAACAAAAGTAAGCAGAATTTGTAGCTGCTCAGTGGAGGATGTCTCCGGAGGGGAAGCATGCCAGTGCAGAGGTGGCAAGGATTGTCCTTGTATTTCTGCTGCTGCTCCTTCAATAATTAACATTTATAAGCAAGCCCTCTCTTCAGGCTGAGCTGTCTGTAACACTGTCTCTTTCAAGGTTAAATTCAAAAGAAATGTCTGCTGAATGTCACATTGAACCTGGGTCTTAAAAGACCTGAGTTCTTCCACCAAACACCCTCCTTGTTAAGGTTTTCCAAGCACAGCTCCATTTTGCCTTCCAAATTTCCTCTGTATAAATTCCATCTGTCTCTCCTCTGGATCTCATCCAGGGAAGATACCTCAGAGCTGGCAGGTCCTGCAAATGATCTGACTCAGCAGATCAGGAAGGTGTGACCTAATGTTATCTGCCTGATTGGTCATGCAGAAATCCGCCAAAGCAGAAGGATGAAGAAAGTTGGTTACCCCTAGTCAGGTTTTTTAATGAACTTTAAATGGTTTACTTTGCAATATTTTAACTTTTAAGTTAAGTCTGTTTCCCGTGAATGTCAAAATGTTTATTTATTCATAAGGATTTATTTATCATTTAAAAACACACACACACACACACCACCAGCCATGGCAGTGTACAGGAGGAATAAACCAGAATATCAAGGGCACTGGCTTTCTAAACTTTATGCTTATTATTATATATAGCTTTCTCTCTCTCTGTCTCACCACAGAACAGGTACTGCACAGGCACAGTTAGTCTTTCCACTATGGCCTTGTCCTTCCTGAGTGCTCCTTTAACTCCTTGGTAATCTAACAATCCAACCCTCCCTCACAAGCTTTCTGCTTCTAATGTACCTCAAAAAGTTATTGCCTCAACAACAAGTTGGTCTTCATTTTTTTTTTTTTTTAGCTTTCTTTATCATTGCCTTGCATGTACTGTAACTTGCCAGTACTTAGCTGCATCCTGTTTTCTTTATTTGGATCCTTTTTCCATTTTCTCAAATCTGTTCTTTTGGCTCTAATAGCCTCTTCCACCTCACCTTTTATCCCTGCTAGCAGTCACCGCCAAAGAAAAGGATTTAGGGGTCATTGTGGACAAGACGTTGAAATCTGCTCAGTGTGCGGCAGAGGCCAAAAAAGCAAATGGAAGGTTAGGAATAGGAAAGAAATAGAGAATAAATCAAACAATATCTTAATGCCTTTGTATCACTTCACGGTGAGACCACATCTTGAGTACTATCTGCAATTCTGGTCACCACATCTCGAAAAGATGTAGTGGCACTGGAAAAGGTGCAAAGATGAGTAACCAAAATGATTAAGGAGGTGGAATGACTCTAATACGAGGAAAGGCTAAAGAGGTCAGGGCTCTTCAGCTTGGAGAAGAGACAAATGAGGGGAGATATGATTGAAGACTATAAATTCCTGAATGGAGTTGAATGGGTGAAGGTGAATCGTTTGCTCTATCAAAAAGTACAAAGACTAGGGGAAACTCCGTGAAGTTACATCAACTTATAGTTAAGCTCTGGAACTCATTGCTGGAGCAAGTGGTAAAAGTACATAAGCACATAAGCACTGCCACGCTGGGAAAAGACCAAAGGTCCATCAAGCCCAGCACTCTGTCTCCGACAGCGGCCAATCCAGGCCCCAAGAACCTGGCAAAAACCCAAAATTTAATAACGATCAATGAACTTTTTAATGTTAATGTTAATGTAACTGGGTTTAAAATAACGTTTGGACAAATTCCTGGAGGAAAAGCCCATTAACTGTTATTAAGTTAGACCTGAGGAAAGCCACTGCTTGTCCCTGAAGCTAAGTAGCATGGAATCTTGCTACTTTTTGGGATTCTGCCAGGAACATGTCACCTGGATTGGCCACTGTTGGAAACAGGATACTGGGCTAGATGGACCCTTGATGTGACAACAATACTTATGTACCACTGTTTTAGCCCAGGTCTTATTTCATGCACTGATACCTAGTTATCAATAACCAGGGCTTTTTTTGAGGGGGTGCTTGGGGGTACTGAGTACCGGCACCTTTTCCATTCTCTGCTAAAATTGACCCATGGTCCCCAAGTTTTAATGAAAGAGCTCGGGCTCTACACACCAGTTCTGCCTTGTCATAGATTCTGTGACTGGTTGCAGGGGGCCTGGCTATTGTGGGGTGGGTCCCTCAGTGATTACCCCACCTCTGAAGGGTGGCCTGGCATTTGAGTACCGGCACCTTTTTTGCTAGCAAAAACGCACTGCCAATAACTGAGGTTCAGATAAAATAACACATCTTAACAGTAGTCTATAGTAATAACTTCCCCCCCTGAGGCCCCGATGCTCAGAAGCAAATGTGGGCACTAGAAGCCCTTAGCACCAGACTAGCACCCATATTTGCTGGTGCCAAATGCTCGGAGGGCTCCAGCGCTGGTGACAGCGAGCGTGGCAGAGATTAGCGCAAGTAGCATGCTAATCTCATTTAAATTAGGTAATTTTCTATTCAGCAAGATGCTCAAAGAAGAGTGCCCTGAACAAGGGTACTTTTACCACCGGGAATCTTATGCCAACTTGGAGCTGGCATTAGGTAACCTGGCAAGCAATGAAGCAGCCCGGCCAGGGAGAAGAAACAGGAGATGCGATACCGGATTGGCTGTGTTTATGTATTTGACATCAATAAAAAGAGACCCATCCACAAAAGCAGTAATGAAAATAACATTTTAAAAATATGTTCCCCTCTCTGTATGTGGAGGGCAGAGCCCATGTTAAGGGTAGCAACCAGGGCAACTGCTCTGTGGCTTCCATGTTCCGAATCTTTCTGCCATGGCCAGAACCCCTACCTTTCCATAATTAGTCTGGGATGACTTCAGAGAAGAAAACAAAACTTCTTGACACTGTCAGCACTTCCACCTCCTTCTCTCCTCCTCTCTGGCGCATGCGCCTCTTCAGCGCATGCGCCACGCACCATCTGCTCGATTTACTTTCTCATGCTCGAAGCTAATAGCGCACATATCATTTGCATATTATTAGCTTTGAGCATGAGGAAGTAATTCCTCGGTGCTGTTGTCGCGGTATTTCCCAGCGCTGTTTTGTACAGTGCCAGAGTTGTGAGCGTCTGATTGTGAATGTTTCTAAATGTAATGTATTATGATGTACTAAGAATGCTCCCATTCCTACAATTGCACCCCTTATCAATGGAAACCTGATAACTGTGAAGGATAAGGTTATCTCTTCATGGATAAATATATATATCCTTTTTTTTAAATGTAGGGGCCATTTTACTAAAATGCATTTAAAAAAAGGGCTTAGCATGTTTTAATGCAAGACTTCCCCGTACACTAAGCTCATTTTTAATGTGGCAGTAAAATAGAGCTTTTTATTTTCTTATTTTTGGAGGTGCTGTGCTAATCTTTCCATTAGCACGCAAAAAATTAACTTGGGAGCTTCTGCCGCCTCTTATTTAGAAGCCGCTGCCACTCCACCCCTTGCTCATTCTCAGATTGCGTGTGTGTGTGCGGAGACTGTGTCAGCAGCCGTCTTCTGTTTAGGGTGTAAGCGTCCTTCTGCTGGGAGGAGGTCTTTGGCGGGTGGGACTTGCGGATTCCTGCCAGCTCAGGTATTTCTTCTGGTTTGGGGGGCGCAAGAGGGGCAAGGAGAGCGAGGGAAGAGATGAATTTTCAGGCCCACACTCTTTGGGCTTAAGCCTATCCTAAATCGGCCATCTGGCTGCACCACTGCTTTGGGCATTCACCTACTGCACCTGCCTCTTGGTTTCTTGTAGACTCACATCAGCTGGAGGTTTTCCAATTAGCTGGAAGCTTTCCAGGCAACACAGTCTGTTCCAGACACCAGCGCTATCCGGACTGCATCGTTGATCCAAAACCTGAGTAAAATATTCACTTCCAGCCCGTGTGGTCTCTAGGAAGCACCCTTCATTAAGCATCAAACAGGCTGCCAGTGTCTTGCTGACTTGTTTTAAACAGTATAAAGGTGCACCAGTGGTCACTGTGAGAATAAACACTTGCAAAGGCCAACCCCAGCACATAGACAGCACCAAGGCCCTGACTCAGCCATGTTCTTAGCCCACACAACCTTGCTTATGAGGCATGCAGAAAACACTTCTTTTCGGATTACTGTGTGGCTTTACTTGGTGCAGGGTTAAAGAAAAATATTTTTGCAGCTGCTGTCATTTAGGGGTCCTTTTACCAAGCTGCGGTAAAAGGGGGGGGGGGGCTGCGGTGGCATCGGTGCACGGGTTTGCTGTCGCCGAGGCCCCCTTTAAAAGGTTTTTTTCCCAAAGGGGAAGTAAATGGCTGTCCACTAACTCAGCACATTAGCACATGGCCATTTACTCCCAGAGCCCTTACCGCCTTCTATTTAGGAGGCAGTAAAGGGTCCCGCGCTAACCTGGAGGTACTGGACAGCACATGGTGTTGCCTGATTACCACTGGGTAAGCCCCTGGCACTAGAAAGAAAATGTTTCTAGCACTGGAAATGGCGTGGTGGAAGCCGGAACTACTTTTGGCTTCCTGAGCGAGCCCGGTAGTAGGGCCGATTTGCCACGTGCCGTTCCTGTGGTAGCCCTACCATAGCTTGATAAAAGGGCTCCTTAGTGCAGTAAATTTTCCAAATGGCCCTGTCTCTGCGGGCAAACCTTTGTCCAGTCTGAGTTTTGAACATGTAGCCCACTGCACTGTACATTAAAATATAAGAATGTAAGAAAAGCCATGCTGAGTCAAACCAAGGTCCATTGAGTCCAGCATCCTGTTTGACAATACCAGGCAGATCCCAAAAAGTAGATCTGTTTCTCATAGCTCATTTCCAAGTCTTTCTGGCTAATCACCTTACAGACTTTTCCTCCAGGAACTTATCCAATCCTCTAGTCACCTTGACTATGTCTTCCACAGCTTAACTATGGACTATGTGAAAAATATCTTTCTACGATTTGTTTTCAGTCTGCTGCTCATTAATTTCATGGAGCATCCTCTTATTTTTGTGTTGCTTGACAGATTAAATAACTGTCTCCTATACAGTGGCAATCTTACCATTAGGCCAACTGAGGCAGGAGCCTCAGGCCTCACTCAGGCAGCACTCTCCGCTTCCCTCCTCAACCCACTTCCCCACGTTTACCTTAACTTTTTCCCTTTTCCAAAAGCTGGCAGTGGTAGTGGCAGCAGCAGCGATTGCCAAAGGCTGCCCTACCATCAGCACTGGCCTCTTCTCCCTACTGTGGCCCACC
Source organism: Microcaecilia unicolor (assembly GCF_901765095.1). Taxonomy (NCBI): domain Eukaryota; kingdom Metazoa; phylum Chordata; class Amphibia; order Gymnophiona; family Siphonopidae; genus Microcaecilia; species Microcaecilia unicolor. The sequence continues at coordinate 308,791,442 of NC_044033.1, forward strand.
TCTTGACGTAACTTCTTGTTTCCTCAGAGGTGGGACATAGTAGAGTGAAAAGGCCAGTGGCAGCAGCATCGCGGCACTGCGGCCTATGGGGATTGCTGCCACTGCCGCCTTTTGTAAAAGGAAAAAATAAGGTAAACACAGGGAAGGGGGGAGATGCCAGACTGGGTGGGGCGGGGGTAGCAGATTGGCTTGGGCCACTCCTGCCCCTATATTACCATTCCATACTAATCATCTCTCTATATAAAAAGCAACACCAACGTTCTATGAAGCCTCCAGCCGGAAGTGTGAAGGGGGCGAGATATCCGGTTTCCCTATGAGTGTCTGCCCCGCCCTCTCTGTAACACAGTCAGTGAAGGAAAACAGCAGAGCACCAAATCGCTGGCTCTGTAACAGTGAAGGACTCAGAGGGGGGAGGGGAGAGAGGCCAGAGGGCAGGGACACACACACTCCCACATGCACACAGAAGAAAACATTGCTAGCCCCCGTTTCATTTGCATCAGAAACGGGGCTTTTTTACTAGTGATTTTATAAACTGCAGTCATATCCGCTCTCAGTTGTCTTTTCTCCAAGCTGAAAAGCTCTAATCTGGGTAGCCTTACTTCATAAGGGAAGTGTTCCATCACCTTTATCATTTTGGTTGCCCTTCTGTGAACCATTTCTAGTTGCACTATATCTTTTTTTGAGATTGGGTTACCAGAGGGGGGATCTTATACATAGACATAATGATATTCTCAGTTTGTTCTTAATCCCTTGTCATATAATCCCTAACATTTAGTTTGGCTTCTTGGCAGCTGTGATACACTGGGCTAAAAATTTCAATGTATTTTCCACAATGACTCCAAGGTCTTTTTCTTGGGTGGTGACTCCTGACTCAGCATTTTGTACCTATAGTTGCGATTATTGTTTCCTATGTGCATCTCTACGTACTTATCCACATTAAATTTCATCTGCTGTTTAAATGTCCAGTCTCCCAATCTCACACAATCCTTCTGTAAATCTTTGCAGTCCTGGGGAAAGCCACTGCTTATCCCTGGAATTACATAGTAACATAGTAAATGACGGCAGATAAAGACCTGAACGGTCCATCCAGTCTGCCCAACAAGATAAACCCATTTTACATGGTATGTAATACTTTATATGTATATCCAAGTACATAGGAGCCAAATTTTCAAAATGATTGGGGGTGCTAAAATTTTTTTTTTTTTACAGGTGATGCATTCCCCTCCCCCTCCCCTCCGAGTTCCAGGCCCCTCCTCCCTCCCAAACACAAGAGCTAGGAATGTAGAATAAATGTTGAAATATCGTATAGGGAGCAATAGAGATCAGATAAAACATGGAGAAGGAGGACACACACCCTGCTCGAGATGTGTATATTGCAAATATGTTTGGCAAATGACATCAGTAACACACCCAAAAACAAGGAAAACATATTGGCTAGCCACAAATACTGATCGTGACTCCACACAGGTAGTGTATGGTATCGTATGCCCATGTGAGAAAAATCAAACAAAGAATAGCCGAACACATCAGCAACCTTCGGGTAAAAAAGAGGGAAGCTCCACTAGTAGAACACTGGGAGACAATGAGGCATGATTTATAAGATCTAAAATACACAACATTAACACAAATAAAAATGCCTCATGGTGGAGATATAGCCCGATTATTGAGACGAAGAGAACAAAGATTGATTTTTCAGTGGAACACGGTGATACCACATGGCTTGAATCGCGAAATAGAATGGCTTCAAATTTAAAGGGAAGTGACGTTAGAGGAATTTTATATATAAGCCAGAGCGCATGTGCAGGTGTTTTTTGGAAGAAACACTTGAGTAGGAGCATGATTCCACACCAGGTATGCTATGGATACAGATGCAAAAAAACAAATTATTTATGAACTACAAGGATGTTTTACATAAAATAAAGATAGTAAGGGATAAAATATAGATGCGAAAATAACATAGGTAAAAGTGAAGTGGTGAATATTTAAATGGCCATTTTTGTTTTAGGTGAAATAGTTCTCCTGAGGATGCGAGAAAACTGCAAAACACAGCTAGTGTCGAGAACTAAGAGGGAATGATGGAAAATTAAGAATGAATGGGAAGATGCAGAGGAGTCACAACTGCACAAACATCGCGACGAGTTACTCTGGAAGGAAACCACATCATAGCCGATAAGGAAGAAGCCCTGCCCTAAGATAAGTACAGCACTTTATTTAACGGCAAATAAAAGAAAAATAAGAAGAGTGTACAAAAGAAAGTGTTTATGTGAGTCAACGAGATGGCAGGTAGGGAGGCTACAGTGCATTGATGTTGGGGTAAACATATTACTAAGAGCAACCTCCGCCAGAGTAATATGTAAGCACTGAGCACTGCTTTTGAAATTTCAAAAAATTTTCTAAAAAAATATTTTATTCACAATATTAAATGTTAAATTACATTATAAGAGTGAAATTCACAGCAAAAGAAAAAAAGTAAAAAAAATGGTTTCGGTTACAGTAAGTACAATACAGGAGAAACCAGAAAGAAGAGGTACCCCAGGAGATAGATTAGTGTATTAAATTTTAACTGCCAGACCCTCGACCATTCTTCTAACTTTCGGAGATCCCTTCTCATCATTTCTATTCCCTCCAGGGTATCCACTCTATTGGCTATCTTCGTGTCATCCGCAAAAAGGCAAACCTTTCCTACCAACCCTTCAGCAATATCTCTCACAAATATATTAAACAAAATGGGCCCCAGCACCGACCCCTGAGGAACCCCACTGCTCACAATCCTTTCCTTCGAGCGGATTCCATTTACCACCACCCTCTGCCAGCTGTCAGTCAACCAGTTTTCTATCCAGTTCACCACTTCCGGTCCTAAATTCAGCCCTTTCAGCTTATTCATGAGTCTTCTGTGGGGAACCGTATCAAAGGCTTTGCTGAAGTCCAAGTAGATTACACCTAGTGCATGGCCTTCATTCATTTCTTTTGTCACCCAGTCAAAGAAGTCAATGAGATTCGTTTGGCAAGATTTTCCTTTGGTAGCACAGAGTCTTGCCACTTTTTAGTATCCTGTCAGGTGACCTGGGTTGGCTGCTGTTGGAAGCAGGATACTGGGCTCCATGGACATTTTGGTCTAACCCAGTACGGCAATTCTTATATTCTTAATAATTTTACAATAAAACAGAACAAATCATTGGTGAAAATATTGATGTATTCTACTCACTATATAGCGGTGTGTTCAGTGGCATTCCTATGGGGGCTGACACCTGGGCGGATCACCCCCCCCGGTGAAAGAACCCCCAATCCCACGACGAAAGAACCCCCCCCCGGGGTGCACGCCGCTGGGGGGGGGAGGGTGCCGCGTGCCTGCCGGCTATTCGTTTTCATGCTCCCTCTGCCCCGGAACAGGAAGTAACCTGTTCCGGGGCAGAGGGAGCATGAAAACGAAGAGCCAACAGGCGCGCGGCACCCCCCCCCAGCGGCGTGCACCCAGGGCGGACCGCCCCCACCGCCCCCCCTTGGTATGCCACTGGGTGTGTTCATATGGAACCCTTGCAGGGGCATAATTGAACAAAAACGTCTATCTCCATGGGCGTTTATCTCCGAGAACGGGTCCGTGAAGGGGCGGACCGAACCGTATTTTGGAAAAAAATAGACATCCATGTTTTATTCGACAATTTGTGAGCTGGGCGTTTTTGTTTTTCAGCGATAATGGAAAATGAAAGTGCCCAGCTCAAAAACGAATAAATCCAAGGCATTTGTTCGTGGGAGGGTCCAGGAGTCGTACTGCACTGGTCCCCCTCACATGCCAGGACACCAACCGGGCACCCTAGGGGGCACTTTTACAAAAAAAAAAAAAAAAAAAAAAGGTAAAAGAGCTCCCAGGTGCATAGCACCCTTCCCTTGGGTGTTGAGCCCCCCAAATCCCCCTCAAAATCCACCGCCCACAAGTCTACACCATTACTATAGCCCTAAGGGGTGAAGGGGGGCACCTACATGTGGGTAGAGTGGGTTTGGGGGGCGGTTTGGAGGGCTCCCATTTACCAGCACAAGTGTAACAGGTGGGGGGGGGGGGGGATGGGCCTGGGTCCACCTGCCTGAAGTCCACTGCACCCCCTAATAACTGCTCCAGTGACCTGCATACTGCTGCCAGGGAGGTGGGTATGACATTTGAGGGTGAAAATAAAAAGTTGTGAAACGGCATATTTTGTGGTGGGAGGGGGTTTGTGACCACTGGGGGAGTCAGGGGAGGTCATCCCCAATTCCCTCCAGTGGTCATCTGGTCATTTAGGGCACTTTTTGGGGCCTTATTCGTGGAAAAACAGGGTCCAGGAAAAGTGCCCTAAATTCTCGCTAAAAACGCATATTTTTCTTCCATTATCGGCAAAAGGCGCCCATCTCTGATCGCCCGATAACCATGCCCCAGTTCCGCCTTCACTACGCCTTCGACACGCCCTCATCAACTTTGTCCGTATCCGTGACGGAGTGCAGTTGAAAATGTCCAAATTCGGCTTTTGATTATACCGCTTTATTCGTTTTTGTGAGATAAACGTCTATCTCCCGATTTGGGTCGCAATATAGGCGTTTTTCTTTTTCAATTATAAGCTGGTTGGTCTCTTAGCTTTAATCATCACACACTTTATAAGGTAATTGTTACCTTATAAAGTGTGAAAAAAATAAGTGGAAGAAAAAGACTTTCATAGGCATATTACCTTTAAGTAACAGTAGTGCTTATCATTTCTATAGCACTAGTAGATGTATAAAGCACTGTACACATTATATGCAGGTATGTTTTTGGTCCCTAGTAGGTCACAATCTAAGTTTTTGAACCTGGGGCAATGGAGGGTTAAGTGACTTGCCCAGGGTCATAATAACTGCATTGAAGCCAGTTCCCTAGGATCTCAGCCCACTGCCCTAACATTAGGCTACTTCTAAACTTCATGAAAATCTTTCTGCTCACTTTCACATTTTACAGAAACCTAAGCCTCCAAAGAAGTTTGAAAGTGGGCAGAAAGATGCTTTATAGTCTTCCTTCAATGTGAAGCCAATATTTTGGGTCCCAGACTGCATTCAGCTTGGGGTCGGGGGAGGGTGGTGAGCAATAAGTTTCAGAAAGCCAGGTCTGGTCTAAAGTATCTTTGCATAGATTGGATCAGGAAGGTCTGCTGAGCGATCTGACTGTATCTGTGGCTTCACGAGTACTACTACTTAACATTTCTAGAGCGCTACTAGGGTTACGCAGTGCTGTACAGTTTAACAAAGAAGGACAGTCCCTGCTTGAAGGAACTTACAATATGTGTAGTGCACTTCCCGTACTAGCAAGTTCCTGTCATTAGAGAACTGGCAGAGGAGGAAGTAGCAGGTAAACTGACTCCTCCTTTCCACTGGAGGACAGGGAGTGGAAGTGATGAAAATGGTATGAGGTTTATGTAGCAAGATGTACATTGCTGATATGATATGATACAGGCATTCAAATATTTGAAAGGTATTAATCCGCAAACAAACATTTTCCAGAGAAGAAAAGGCAGTATAGAGGTTGAAGGGGGGCCAACTCAGGAATAATGTCAGGAAGCATTCTTCACCGAGAGGGTGGTAGATACCTGGAATGCCCTCCCGTGGGAGGTGGTAGAGATGCAAACAGTAACAGAATTCAAAACTGCATGGGCAAACACAAAGGAATCCTGTTTAGAAGACCCTAGGAATGGATCCAAAGAGGCTTAGTAGAGAATAGGTAAGAAAGCCAGTGCTGGGCAGACTTCTACGGTCTATGACCTAAAAATGGCAAGGATAAATCGAGATCAGGTATACATATGTAGTAGCACATCATACCATACATAATGAGTTTATCTTGTTGGGCAGACTGGATGGACAGTACAGATCTTTATGTGCCATCATTTACTATGTTACTATGAGAATAAACAGACTTCTGCAGGCAGTGTTAGGTATCATCCCCCCTGCTCCTCACTCTTTTTCTGCAAGTAGCTGACTTTTCAGGCAAAATTGGACTTGGGGGCCATTGATTAGTGCATCAGAGAGGGCCCTTCCTAAATATTTGGGCCCTAGGCATGTTCCTAGGCATGTTCCTAATTTGCCTATTCCATAATGCAGCCCTGAGCAGCATGGCTTAACTAGAACTGATCTCTTTGAGGAAGTGCCTGGAAGACTGGAAAGGATGGGATGGATGAGGAGGTTGCATATAGTAAGAAACAAACTTGGGATGAGATGGGCATCATAATAGAAGGAAGTATGCATGCTAAGTTACCCAGCTCCAGGAGGGAGACATATTGATGGCCAGTCCTGGTTTTGAACTTACATCCTAAAGCAGTATGCTGGTTGTTGTTCCCAATTCTAACCAATGAAATCAGTGCTGCAGGTTTCATAATGCTTCATGGTTACATTCATCAGAAATCCAAGACTGGCGGGAAATCTCCCTCCTGGAACAGGGAAACTTGGAAGTTCTGCAACTAAAGTTTTCAGCTTGTCAGTACAGAGCAGAGGTTCTCAACCCAGTCCTCCGGTCACCCAGCCAGTCAGGTTTTCAGGATACGCACAATGGATATACATGAGATAGATGTGCACAGAATAGAGGTAGAGCACGCAGATTTCTCTCATGCATATTCATTGTAAGTATCCTGAAACCTTGCCTGGCTGGGTGTATCTGAGGACTGGGTTGAGAGGTGCTGATATTTTGGGCTCCATCTGCCAGTTGGGCTCTGCACTGTAGTAGGAGATAGTCATTTGCTGCCATCTTGTGACAGCTGAAGGAACTTCAACTGAGCAGAAGGGATTTCTGTGCCCTGCCCAGAAATAGTTTCAGGAGAGCTCCCAGTCAAAGCTATTACCCCTGATTTGGTACTGTACATAGTACATAAGTACATAAGTAATGCCATACTGGGAAAAGACCAAGGGTCCATCGAGCCCAGCATCCTGTCCATGACAGCGGCCAATCCAGGCCAAGGGCACCTGGCAAGCTTCCCAAACGTACAAACATTCTATACATGTTATTCCTGGAATTTTGGAGTTTTCCAAGTCCGTTTAGTAGCGGTTTATGGACTTGTCCTTTAGTAAACCGTCCAACCCCTTTTTAAACTCTGCTAAGCTAACCGCCTTCACCACTTTCTCCGGCAACGAATTCCAGAGTTTAATTACACGTTGGGTGAAGAAAATTTTTCTCCGATTTGTTCTAAATTTACTACACTGTAGTTTCATCGCATGCCCCCTAGTCCTAGTATTTTTGGAAAGCGTGAACAGACGCTTCACATCCACCTGTTCCACTCCACTCATTATTGTATGAAGTAGAAATGAAGTGGTATTTAGAGCAAATATAAGCTTGTTTGTTTTGTCATCCTACCACATCCCTTTTTATCCTCATTTTCTTTATATCTCCTGAGCCCTAGCATAAAAGAGGAGAGAAGTCCCAAGACAGAAGAGGATGATTGAAGAAGAAATACCCTAGGGACAAGTCGCTGTTGCTGGTTTTTTGCTTTTTAAATGACGATGATTTTTATCACCCAGTAAATTATCAAGCCAAAAGTTAAACACCACAATAAGCATTTGTTTAAAACACCAGCTGTGGCATTTAAATAATCCACTTATATTCAGTGCCACTATCTGGATAAGCAGCATTGCTGAATATATGTGTTTGCTGTTCTCCACAGCCACTATACGTATAGGGGGTAATTCTATAACTGGGTGCCTGTAACTACAGTAGGTACTTATTTTCCTTTATAGAATGCTAGTATAACTGAGTATATATGCACATATATGTGTAGTTGCAGGAGATATGTGCATTACTTATAGCATGCTATATGTTACATATATAACTGCATGCCCTCACACTCCACCCAGACTTGCCCATGTGAGTGCCCACCTGTAAACTATGTTATTGAAAATATGCATGTAGTTACAGGATGGCATGTAGGTGCATATCCTACATTTACATGCATTTGCATATCTCTTTACATGTGTGCATGCCAGTATGTTTATTTACATACATGTATGCACGCATGCCCATCTGCATGGCATTACATGTATGCACACATGTGCATGACAGTATCTGTTTATTTACTTGTAAAGGTGCACACATGCGTGTGTATATGAGGGTAACTTTATTTTACATAGTAATATAGTAACAAAGTAACATATGTTACTATTAATCCTCTCTGCTCCCGGCTGATGCGCAGACCTCAGCTCTGACATAGGCACGAGCATCAGATGTCACCTAACTTACTGGCGTGTGCGTTTGGCGATCTCTTAGCACACAGTGCCAGTGAATCAGAGAAGTCTTACATGTGCGCACCAGAGTGTTCCAACTTCCGTTCCTTCCTTGCCTGCAGTGTTGCGACTCGAACCCCGAGAGCAGACAGGAAATTTTTTAAAATGTACCATTAAATTCTTGCGGGGATGGGTTAGATTCCCCTCAGGGATAGATTGTTGGATTATTTGTAGTAAATAATTAGCAGATTTTAGTACACACAGCTTCAGCTTTAGAAATGTTAATTTCTTTCTTCATCTCTCTCTCATTCACCCCTGAATAATTCACTGCTGAGTCACTTTAAAGTTGAAGTAACAAAACATCTGTTTACTCACAGTTTGTAGTTAGATTATAATCAGACAGGCTTATATATACATATTACTATACATTTGTATTATCAGCTCCTTCCATGTGCTTAGATGGTAATGGATGCTCACACCACCATAGATCCTCTCAGGTTAGGAGAGATCATGAGCTCCATGTGCTCCATGTGCTGCATCTAACCCCCAACAGGAAGTTGCATAGCAGTGTGACCTCTCTAAGTAATTCACATCAGAGGTCACAGAGTAATCACAGAGAAATAATAGGTGACAGGCAATGCATGTAAAATACAATTACATTCCAACAAACCCCTTCTCATGCATAACTGTCATGCAATTATTTATTCATACAAAGTCCAAGCTTTATACGCAGATTCACAAAATGTTCTCTGGGTAACGGTTTGGTCATGATGTCAGCTGTCATCTCACTGGTGTGACAATAGTGTAGACTGATGACCCCTTCTTTCACCAACTCTCGCACGTTGTGGTATTTCGTTGCGATGTGCTTGGTGCGTGACTGAACCTTGTCATTCTGTGACAGTCGGATGCAGCTCTGATTATCTTCCATTATCTGGATTGGTCTCTTTTCAGCTATTCCGAAATCCAGCAAAAGTTTTTCAATCCACATCAGTTCTCTGCACGCTTCCGATACGGCCACATATTCAGCTTCTGTAGAAGACAAACTCACAATACTTTGTTTATGACTGGCCCATGAAATGTGTACATTTCCATACATAAACACATATCCACTTGTGGATTTATAATCAGAATGATCCCCTGCCCAATCTGAATCACAGTAACATATTAGTTTTGGATTACTATTGGCTGAAACCTTTAATTTACAATCAATGGTACCCTTTAAATACCTTACCATCCTTTTAACTGCAGTCCAATCTGATTTGGTAGGTGAGCTGACCCTTCTGCTCAAAATTCCTACTGCATTTGCTATATCAGCCCTGTATGTGGTAGCTAGATATAAAAGCTTACCTATGGCTGATCTATATTGGATGTTATCTGGTAAAGGTTCTCTTACTGTTTCATCCTTCAGAAAATCAGTGATCATGGGAGTGCTTACAACTTGGGCATCTTGCATACCTAAACTTTCAATAAGCTCATTTATTTTCTGCTTCTGGCTTAGAAGATAAGAACCATCATTTTGTTTCTCAATTTCTATACCAAGATAGTATGACACATTACCCAGTTCTTTTATCTCAACATTGTGGTTTAAACACTTTACAATGTCCTTGTACTCTTGCTCACTTTTGCTTGCAATGAGCAGATCATCAACAAAAGCTAAAATGTATGCATATTGTCCATTTGTGCACCTAGTGTACAAACATTTATCTGCTTCACCTTGCTTAAATCCTAAATTTGTCAATATTTCATGCAATTTTTCATTCCAACATTTTGCACTTTGCTTTAATCCATAAAGACCTTTGTTTAATTTACACACTAGCTGTCTTTGTTTTGTATTTATGAAACCTGTTGGCTGTTCCATGTACAAGTCTTCAGTTATATCTCCGTGAAGAAACGCTGTTTTCACATCAATGTGTTTGACTTGCATGCCTTTTGAGACTGCAATGCTCAGAAGTGTTCTGATTGTCGTGTGTTTCACTACAGGTGCAAACACTTCATCAAAATCTTCTCCATATTTTTGAAGATATCCCTTTGCCACTAATCTGGCTTTATACCTTTCCACTTTTCCTTGTGCATTCCTTTTTAACTTGAATACCCATTTGCATCCTATAGCTTTCTTGCCAGGAGGTAATTTTGTAAGAATCCAAGTATTATTTTTATCCAATGCATCAATTTCTTCTTGTGCAGCTTTATGCCATTCAGCAGCTTCTTCTGCTGGCATTTTCTCAATCTCATCCCATGTTAAGGGCTCTTGAGCTTCTGCTGACTTTGTTAGGTAAGACAGTCTTGGGGGTGGAACACCTTTGTTTTCCCTGGATGAGCGTCTGACAACAGGTTGGTCTGACCTTTCTGCATCCTCTATATCTGAGAGTTCTTCTCCAATTGATTCCCCTTCTCCAACTGTACTGTCTTCTTCAATGATCCTTTCTGTGTCTGCTTCCTCTGCCTGTTCCTCGTTAGATACAGGTGAGTTGCTTTCAGACATCTGCCTTGGTATGGCATTTATATACACTGGCATGTCTATTATGGTTCTAGTTTCATATTCTGGATGATAAGGCTCATCTGGGATAATCCAGCCTTTATCAACCCTTTTGTTTTCATCAAAATATGTAACATGTCTTATGCCAACAATGCCAGTTTTCAGATTTAAAATTCTATATCCTTTGTGTCCTGGAGCATAGCCAACTAAAATGCCCCTTTCTGTTGTGGAATCCAGCTTATGCCTTCTTTGCTTTGGTATATGAGCATATGCTGTACTTCCAAATGTTCTTATGTGTGACAGGTTTGGCTTCCTACCATGCCATGTCTCATGTGGTGTGCGCTCAGCGCCTTTAGTTGGCATTCTGTTTTGTAGGTACACTGCTGTGAGAATGGCTTCCCCCCATAGTCTTTTAGGGAGATTGCTATCTGACAGCATACACCTGGTCATTTCCACAAGTGACCTAAATTTTCTCTCTGCAACAGAATTTTGCTCTGGTGTATAAGCTACTGTTGTGATATGTTGAATGCCTTCTTGTTCTAGAAATGTGCGCATGCTTTGTGAAGTGAACTCACCACCATTGTCGGTCTGAAGAACCTTTGGTTTTCTTTCAAATTTATTGCCCACCATGGCTACGTATTTCTTCAGCATGTCTGTGACTTGACTTTTTTCTTTCAGCAAATAGGCCACACAATATCTAGAGAAATCATCCAAGAATATTAGCACAAATCTGTTATTTCCCAATGATGGGATATTAAACGGTCCACATAATTCACTGTGTATTAAGTCCAGCACTTTATTACTCCTATTTCCTGTGTATGCAGGAAATGAGGGTCTCACACCTTTTTGTGTAACACAGTCTATGCATTTCTCAATTTTACCAGCATCTGCACTTATCTGAATGCCGGTGGCCAGTTGCTTACTGTAAAGATCCTGGATCACCTTAGAATCACGATGTCCCAGGCGGCGATGCCAGATTTCCAGACTACATTTACCATCATTCTTCCTTACTTGCGCCATATGTGAGGCTTCACCTGAAATGCTCAGTTTATAAACATCATTATGCATAAAAGCTTCAGCATACACTTCATCATTTTTAGAGATTGTGCACTTACTGTTTTCAAAATGAATCACAAATCCCTTCTTATCTAATGTAGATACACTAAGCATATTGCAAACTGCTTGGGGAATATACAAGACATCACTTACAGGAATTTCTTTAACTTCATTAGACACTTTGCATTTTAAGAATCCAATACCTTTGGCTTGGATCTTAGCAGTCCCTGCGTTTGCAGTTTTAAGAATACCTTCCTCTGGACACATTTCCTGAAAGAAATTCTTACAATTGGTTAAATGGCATGTGCTCCCTGAATCCAAAATCCAAGTACTTTCATTTGAATTATTATTTACCATAGTCAAAGATTTTTCTGCCATTAGAAAACCCTTGTGTTTATCTTTGTCCTTCATACATTTCCTGGTTTGAAAATTCTTTAGTTCCATTGGCTTAGGTGAGCTAGAGGGAGTGTTTTGTGTTTCCTTACACCATTTAGATACATGTCCCTCCTTTCCACATGAGTAGCAAATCAGCTTGCCCTTGGGTGGAGTTTTCCCATAGCTCCGCCTTCCTCTGTTCTTTGCCAAGAAATTTGTTTCATTTCTCTCTGACTTGCTTTGAGAACACATCTCCTCAGAATCATTTATTATGCATTCCTGCCTTAGTTTTGATGTTGCCTGTTCAAAAGATTGCCCTTCAATGGCCTCATTTACAGACCTAAAAACATCAAACTTCTTTGATAGTGAGGTAAAAAGAAATGCTCTTTTCAATGCATCACACATGGGAATTCCAGAAAGTTCTAGCTTTTGAAATGAAGACATAAGATGCATAATGTGATCATTACATTTACTTTTATCCCTTAATTTGGTTTCATTCAACTCTGCCAGCCAAATTGGTTGCTGCTTTGCATATGTAGTTGCATACATAGTTCTCAGTTTATATAAAATGTCCTTTGGTGTATCTTTTCCCTCCACTAATATGGCTTGTTTCTCTGAGAGAGCTTCCAAAAGCATGCACTTCACATAATAGTTTGCATTGTCCCATTCAGCCATATTTTCAGCTGTTCTGTCTTGGTCTAAGCATATATCTAATCTTTTTGCTCGAAGGAAACATATGAATCTTAATTCCCACTGCTGATAATTAAACTCAGTTAATCTAGGCACCTTGAGAGAATAGAACAATGGTGAATTTCTTCCCTCAGCCATTTTCTTAGCCTTCTGTCTGCTGTGTGGGGGGAGAGAGAGACAGACTGAATCTTTCCTTTAAAACTTAAGAGAAAAATGTGGCCTTTTTTTCTGCCTGGTAATATTTCTCTTCTTTTTCAATTCCTGGACCCTGGGCCCATAACCCTTTTGTTGGATTATTTGTAGTAAATAATTAGCAGATTTTAGTACACACAGCTTCAGCTTTAGAAATGTTAATTTCTTTCTTCATCTCTCTCTCATTCACCCCTGAATAATTCACTGCTGAGTCACTTTAAAGTTGAAGTAACAAAACATCTGTTTACTCACAGTTTGTAGTTAGATTATAATCAGACAGGCTTATATATACATATTACTATACATTTGTATTATCAGCTCCTTCCATGTGCTTAGATGGTAATGGATGCTCACACCACCATAGATCCTCTCAGGTTAGGAGAGATCATGAGCTCCATGTGCTCCATGTGCTGCATCTAACCCCCAACAGGAAGTTGCATAGCAGTGTGACCTCTCTAAGTAATTCACATCAGAGGTCACAGAGTAATCACAGAGAAATAATAGGTGACAGGCAATGCATGTAAAATACAATTACATTCCAACATAGATGAGGATGGGTTAGATTCCCTACGGGGACAGAAAGGGACAGGTGGGGACCATAGGAGCCGACTCTGTGGGTGCTGTGGGTGCTTCAGCACCCCAAATATTGAGAAAATTCCTTGTATGTGTCCAGGGAAGGTTTATTTCCACTGGGCTTAGTACCCTCAATAATTTTGAAAAGTTGGCTCCTATGTCTGTATAAACATGAGAAGAAAAAAGAGGCAGAAAACCAAACCCTTGGAGGGCAACATATTTAGAAAGAGGAAACCAAAACAAAACATCCAAAGGGTGAGGGAAGGAGAAAGGATCCTTGTGGGCAGGGAGGCCCCAACCCAAGAGCTGTTGGAGCAGCCTCAGGAGGTGGGGCAGACTAAATGTCCTGCGAGGGGTCTGAGCCCAGGACACCAGCATGCTCAACAGTAGATAAGATGCATCTTGAATGTGCTCCATCTAGCCAGACCAGCTTCCAGGGCACCTAGTTGCCAGTGAATGGCCTCAAGCATTGCCTCCATCCTCTCTAATACAGCAGCCTGACTTCCAGGGTCAGGTACAGGGCAAGGTGCGTCTGTACCTGCCCCTGGAAGTGCCAGAGACTCCGTTCTCTGTATTGTAGATGAGAGAGGAGTCTGCAGGAGGCTATTTCCCCCTCCAGCAGGGCCTCCAAGCCCCTCCTGAGGCTAGTCCAGGTGGGAGATGGGGTCCAGAATGGGCAGGTGGGGGTGGCTGAAATTGTGGCCATCGGGGCAGGAGAGGTATTGTCCTCTTCACTTTCCCCTTCCTCCTCCACAACCTCCTTCTCTCACTCAAGGCCTGGCTGGTGCTGAAAATGATTGATATCATTCAGGGGTAAGTAACAGAAGAGAGAGTCCAAAAGTACACAAATCCAGACAGCGAAATAAAGCACAGAAGGGCCCCCAAGGTTGGAACAATGGTACAATCTTTAATAAAAGCGACTCGACACGGGCTATGTTTTGGTGCAATGTGCGCCTGCCTCGGGTCAAAAACCAATTTCTTTAAAAAAGAATGGATGTCTCAAAATGTTCCTTGTAGACTTCCCACAGCAGATCGTACCAAACGCTTTTGAGCATAGCAGTTGATTCCAATGAAGTGCCAGAGGAAAAAAAAATCTTATTAAAGATTGTTCCAACCTTGGAGACCCTTCTGTGCCTTATCATTCAGGGGTGCCTGGTTACAAACCATGCACTAGTAGCTATAATGCTCAGCTACCTAGTGGTTAGAACACATATTGAAGCATATTTTCAAAATACTTAGACCTACAAAGTTCCATAGTAATCTAACCTATGGAACTTTGTAAGTCTAAGTGCTTTGAAAATGAGCCCCTCTATTTATCAGTCCAGGGTGGCCGGTCAAATCCCAGCACTTGGAACTATGACCCAGAGCAGTTGACTTGACCTGCTTTCATTTTGCACTCCCCCGCCCCCCCCCCCCCGGAGGTAAACTTCACCATTCTAATTGGCATCGCTACACCCTGGTGGAAATAGGCTAGTAGTTAGAATGCATGGTTGATTAGTCCAGGGTGGCCAGTTCAAGCCCGAGCACTTGGAACTATGACTCAGAGCTGTTGACTTGATCGGTTTTCATTTTGCACTTCCCTCCCCCCCCCCCCCTTCTCCGGAGGTAAACACCATTCTAAGAGGTGTATTCTATAAACCACATGTAACTGTAGGCGTAGTTTCCGGAATACGCCTAGGCAGACTTCACGTGGAATTTTCTGGCTCCATATATAGAATCTAGCCCTAAATGACTAACTCCTTAGGCAACAAGGCATCTTTCTCTGCCCTAAAACTTTTCAGATTTAAACAGAAGTATGTAGTTTTAAAAGAAAAGTAACTTCAAAATATTATACTAATTTTATCTAAAATAATAGAATATGTCAAGCAGAAATACATTAGGTTATTCCAAACTAGGCCACTGCCTATAATGGTAACTGTTCAAGCTAGGAAATATATGTAGGTACAAAGACTAGTAACATAGTACTACAAGAATTCTACCTGGGTGACTGCCTAATTTTCATAGACTTAGTTTTGCCAGGCCTATCATGGATAGACCATATGGTCTTTATCAGTTATCACTTTCTCTGGTTATATATATATCTGTGTGTTCAAGCCCCGTAATGTCTCTGATAGGAAGTTTGCATCAGAGGAGGTGGAATGCAACAGGTTTTGAATGTGCTAAAAAGAGGGACTGACAATACATTTTTGATTAGCTTTTGAAGGTAATGCCTTCTTCAGATCAGAAATGAACAAATGTTGACAAATATCAGAATATTAAATTTAATCATAGAGCTCACGAAACACAGAGCTGCAATATGCTACACTACCAGGAGATGGTACCAAGGCTCCATCAGGGACAAAACCATCCCTTGTGAACATAGAGCTGTAATCTTCAAATTAACCAGAAGATGGCATCAGTGTTCCACATGGAATATTAAATTTTTGCAAAGGTTTTCTCTATATTAATAAATGTGTAAAGTAACAAACAGCTAGAACTGTAAGATAAATTGTTACCACAAGTGTTATTGGTGACTAAGTTCCATCATTTAAAATAACAGGCATTAATAGTTTTAGCACAGCCCACTGCAGTAGCACTTTAGTAATTCTAGCTGTAAGTTTCTGAAATTTGCCCCTTAACGTTAGAAACTGTGAAATCTACTAAATTCACTTTGGTTTTATCCACCCACCCAATTTCAGAAATGTATTAATAGAACTCCAAGAAATTCTTATATCTCTGTAAAAATACTTTCACTGTCCTCTGATGCACCAGAGCCATATAACCAATTTAGTAGTTCACTCTGGAAATCATAGAACCAAGAATGCATGTGTGGCTTTCTCTATACAAAGGATGTTTGTTTGTATGGTTTACTATTTCAAATTCTTTGTTGACCAGCTAATGAAAAACCCCAAAACATAAAAATTGAAGTAAAATAATTCAGTGCCAAAATATAGGGAAACCTTCTTAGAATATTAATTATCTTTTAATGCACAATCTTAGAAATGTTCTAGGAGTCACTGGATCATCACAGTACAGGGGAATCCAGTCATTGTGACATCACTGACAAGGTCACTTCTTAAACACTGATGGATTGAGGTACTGTGATATCAAAATGCTAGCCTTGGTTATTAGAGACTGAAACTCTTTATGCTGCTCTGTACCAGTGAAACAGCTGAGATGCCTCTACAGACCGCTCTCAGTTTTCAAACTGAGTGCAGATCCCATGGGAAATGGAGTATTTGCTGATAGGTAAATATTCACCAGTTATCTGATTAGATATATCTGTGTTTTCTGCTTTGGCTGTAGGAAGATGTGAGAAGTAAATAAAACCACAGTTATCAGATGGATTGGACTTTCCACAGGTTTTATTGGGGTATAGAATGAAGACGTACGGCAATTTAAACTGTGTTTCTATAAGCCTTGTATCTTCTATATAATAATTTGTAACTCTGCTTCTCTGGATGGCTGGCTGGGTTCGTAACAGCATGCTGACTTCAGCGTTCCCTTTCCCTCTCAGTGTCCCGCCCTCACGTAAAGACAAAATGACATCAGAGGAGGGTGGGACACAGAGGGAAGGCTGGAGGCAACGTGAGCCCAGCCTGCCGCCGCTGCAACCTCAGGTAAGATGAATGGCTTAAAGGCAGGGTGGCAGGAAGGACAGAGTCACTGGCCATTGAGGGAAGGGGAGGGGAGAATCACTGGGCATGGATGGGATGGGAGGGCAGAGGAGAATTGCTGGACATGGATGGGATGGGAGGAGAGAATCACTGGACATGGAGGGGATGGGAGGGCAGAGGAGAATCACTGGACATGGAGGGGAGGCCAGAATCACAGGACATTGAGGGGACGGCAGGGCAGAGGAGAATCACTGGACATGGAGGGGAGGTCAGGGGAGAGAGGAGAAATCGCTTAGACGAGAGCCTTCCTAGGGTCCGTTTCATTTTTGACGAAACGGGCTTTGTTGCTTGTCTTTCATTAGTGATTATGTGTGATCTTTAGGGGGCAGTGTCTCCAACTAAGTTAATCTGACACATACCATGACAGTAATGAACCTCGCTCTTATGCCCACGAATGTGGAGTATATTCTCAGTCTCTCAAATTTACTGTTAATGCTTGCCATAGGATTTGTACTTTACAAGGGAAAGGGGGCTGACGAGAATAAAGAACATAATCTAACAGTGATTCACTTTCCTGGAGACCGTTGCCCATCTCTAGGCTCAGTACAATGAGGAAACTGCAGCCCCTTCATTTCATTAAGCATCCTTTATTGAAACCTGTATACCTTCAACATGAGATTATTGGTTACCTTTATCTCAGGACACCATTGCTAAATGAGTTAGTTAGTTTTCACATTCATGACAGCAATAAACCACACTCTCTTAAACCAAGGTATGTTCTCAATCTCTCAAATTTATTGGTGGTCATGCCAGATCAATCTTCCTTCTGGTGCTGACATGCAGAAAACATATCAAGGTGCGTTTGGAAAATACTTTTACATCCAGCATGATGGAAAATATTTTTGTATCATTCTACTACATTTTCTGAGAACTTTGATTGCATTTCTTTAGTAGATAAGGATCTTCTTTCTCTTCATAAGTTGTACAGTTGATTGGCTTTGACACTTTTGTTGGCAATGTTCTTGAGTGTTTGTTCTTTAGTGCTATGAACCCAAAGTAATAAAGTACACCAACCATGGAGAGTATTTTTACACCAGTTTTGGCACATATTTTTCAGTACTGATTTGACTCCCCTAAATAATGTTGATTTTAACATTGAAAAAATGTGTGCTAAAAAGGAGCTTTAAGGTTAGTACACCTTCCATGAAAATGCACAGCATAGATCTGCAGATGGAATTTCTTCCAGTGCAGGAACCTGCACTGCACTTAGATGTGAAGTAACATTTTCTAACTTGCAGAAAGTAAATGGGAGTTTTTAATATCTTGTGGCCTTGGCTTCCTGTTGGGGATTCCTGGACAAGTGATTCTTAATTAAGGACCTCAGGTCTCAAGTCTAGGACCTCTGAGACAGAAAACCTCTATCCTCAGGACCTCTAAGATAGATAGTCTTGGTCCTTCATTTGTTCTTACAATGTATTTGCCCTTTTTAAAAATGGCACAGACCCAGCTGAGCTGACCTCAGATGAACTTGTGCCATCTTTTCCAAATAGTTAGTGCGTGTGAAGAGCATAAGAGGAGGAAGCATTCCTTGGTATATATAAAGGGAACATGACGAGTTTGTAGAGTATGTGTTTGGTAGGTAAGGAAGTGAGTAGATGGAGTGGTAAATGAGCGAGTAGTTAAGTGGATGGGTGGAGTGGTAGGTAGGTGAATGGGTAGCTAGATGGTTGGGGTATGTAGGTGGTGAGGGATAGGGCTGGAAGGTCTCTGATCCAATGTCATTTTGGCTTGAGAGTCATGGGCTGGACTAGAGATCCTTCAACCTTTTGCATCTAGAAATGGGAATATAGTTTCTACTTCACTACCACTTTTAAGGAACAACTTGCCCTGAGATAAAAATGTGCTCCTAGCGTAGTAGACATTTAGACTTGAAAGCACCCCTAGTATATCATTGGATGGAGAAAAATCACACATTAAAAGATCTTAAATTTTCAATGTTAGTTAAAATAGACATGGGAGGCAGGTGTGGCAATGTGACTGAGAAATTGTTAAACATTGAACAACGTGTCATATTTTCCTGGAGGACCTTTCATCCTTATGGATAGAATAAGGAGGTAGAATGGTCAGAAATAATCTGAAAATAATTACCAAAGGGATTGACAATTAAGAATCAGTGCAATCAGGAGTGACAGTGTACAGCAGAGTAGGAGGGTCTTTAAATACAGAGGGCCCCCACTATGCAAGTGTTGGCGTCCCAGATAGTTCAAGTGAGGGCAAGGACAGTTCAACCCGAACGGTCTCCCTCCTGAGGGATTGCGCACAAAAGTAAAATGATAAGCAACAGAATGTAAGTGAGATTAAATTTGTTTTAATTTGCATAGATGTTTTATGTTTAAGTATAGATTATAAATAGTGTTGTGATTGTGTTACAATTAACAGCCACGCTACAGCAGAATGAGAGGCAATTGTTCCTCCTTTTTTTTTAATATTGAAAATCCCTGGATTGCAGCAATACAGGAATAGCTCCTGAAGACGCCAAATGCGAAACACAGCCCTTAAAGAATTGCTCAGTCCGGCAGAACTTTTTGACCCTGATATTGATAGACAATGTGAACCTATAGGACATTTTAAATGTAAGAAGAACTGTAAAACCTGTGATATTACAGTTGAAATTCGATCTTTCGCACATAATGGAAAAAGTTATTATTTAAAGCATCATACTACCTGCCGCACTCGCGGAGTGATCTACTGTATAGTATGTCCTTGTGTTAAAAAGTATGTTGGTAAAACCAGCAGATCTTTACACGAACGTATGGTTGAACATCGTTCTCGGATAGTAGCTCAAGTACCGGGTCCCCCTTTAGTGCAGCATTGCATGCAATTTAACCACCAAGTAGAGGCCCTACAAGTTATGGCTATTGACCACATTAGTCCAGCTCCCAGAGGGGGTGACCACAACAGACAGCTACTACAACGGGAAACTTACTGGATTTATCATCTAAATACGCTGGAACCAAGTGGTCTTAATATATATGTCCAGTGGACCTGCTTTATGTGAAACACAACTGTTTAGATCAGCTGTTTCTGGTAAGATAGGATTTTAAAAAGACGCTGCCGCCATTTTATAATCATTGATAGATGGCAGACGAGAACAATCTGATCGCCTGGTGAGTCTTGAACTTTGATGAATATTACAAGCTATAAAGGGGAGCGGCATGAAGATAAGGGCTGACATATTTGTATGCTATATTTTCTTACAGAAACAGCACGAAGAGTTCCCCTTGAGAAAGCCAGGAGGGCGAAACAGGCTCCTGTGGGGGAGTGCTGATGTATAGGCATACAGATAAGTGATTGATCCCTTAAGCCATCAGCTATAATTACAATATAAGAGCCAAATGGCATGCTTCGTAAAAACACAAGAAACAAAGTAAAAAAGAGTAAAAAAAAGTTGGAAAAAGTTGGTTAATAAGCGTGCTAGGTAGCTCAGCTAATGGTAGGACGGTGGGTAACAGTCTATGAGTACAACTAAGCAGCATAAGAGATACTAAACGATAACTGCTGCCTGTTTATGAGACTTTACCTGTAAACTCCACCATATAATTCTCCCTTAGCACTCTGCTTATTTTTTTGTTGGTAGTAGTTACATTGAGTGGAGTTAGCTGCATAGGTTGGCAGTAATTATCCTAGAAATAAGCAGTGGATTTTCCCAAGTCCATCTTAATAATGGTTTATGGATTTTTCTTTTAGGAAGATATCCTTGGAACACCAAAACATTTCTAAAAGGCAACAAAATCTAAATTAGTAGGTTGGACTACCTCCTCTAATAGGTAGGTCTACTCCACGCCACATGTGGCGTTTCAAGGGCCCAAGACATTCTCTCTCCCCCTCCCAATCGGTTGGCGAGCACACCTTTTCACAGAAGAGGTGATCAAGCCGTAAAGTTTTTCTTTTTCTTTTTTTTAATTAAAAAACATGTTTTCTTTTTTTTTTTATTATTAGTGTTACCATGAAAAACAAAGCAGGCCGAAAGACCAAGAGAAAAGTACATATTAATAAAAGCAGCTAAGAGCTCAGACACACCATTACCACGTGTTGCCACAGAAGGCAGACTGAGGAAGGACAGCACGTGAAATTATGTAGACCACTCTCACCAGGGCTGATCAGATACGCAGCATTTCGAGACATCAGTGCCTCTGCACCTGAGCCAGAGTATTAACAACTAGTGGTAATTAAATCAACTTCAATGATAACACAATTGTTATGTGCACAGTACTGGAAGGGTGTATAGCACTTGAGAAGTTGCTTTTGATAGTTCCAACATCTTTGTCCCAAGAACTGTACCAGCTACATTTGAACACAGGGAGCTTGAGTGACTCCCTGGTGGTCACACGCTGCATGACAGATGTGGATAAGCTTTTTATTCTATAATGCTGACTAACAAATCTGGAACCATACTGCCAGCAGCTCCGCTCTTCCAGAGTAGCCAACACTTCCCATCGCCTCTGGGAATTTGCTGCCCTCTCCTGGCTGAAGACAACATTATATTTTGGAAAAGGCAACAGCTACAGACAAACACTATCAGTCAAGTCACACGGGTCAGCAACTCATCTTCACAGCAAAAACATTTCTGGTAATGAACACCCTAGTTCCAATTTCAAGAGCTATCAGTAAGGATCTGTGAAATTCATATAAATAAGGCAAGAAATCAGAAACTGGCGCTAAAAATGAACTGTATTTCTGTAATGAATAGGCAAGTTAGTTACTTTCCACAAATCATATAACACACTGCAATACAACACATCAGTCTGGAGACATCACCCAAGAGCTGTGTAACAGATTTAGAAAGTGCACATCTACAGAAATGTATACAAAAGAGGTTTAGATGACCAAAGGCGTACAAAGAAAGCACTGACAATATGTAAAAATAGACTGAACATATTTACACTCAAGCTGTGCTTCTTCCACTTCTTGTTACAAAAAGCCATGATTCGAACAGTGATTCTTAAAACAAACCCCAAACTGCGAAGAAAGCACAAGCTTGACAAGATGCAGTACTTGAAAATTAGTGGCTTTTATATAAAATATGAATTATATACATATCTATATATATGTACCTATTTAAAAATCCCCTTAACCTGAAATTTAAAAGGGTGTGGGGAGAATAAATTCTGCATCAGACCCATGAACAGCACAGCAGGTGTGGCACAGTTAGGGTTACCAAGCCAGTTTGAACACATCTAACTGGTCCATACTGGCTGCGATATCACAGGTGATGCTTCATCCGCTAAGTGAACCTAAGATACCATGCCATGGGAAATCATTAAGAACATGGTATACTGGGGAGGAGTAAGAAGGGGTATAAGGGTGTCTGCCTTCATTTTGGGGGTGGTAAAAGAGACATCGAGGGATAATTTGGGGGAGGTTTGTAGAGGGCTGTATATCACTAACCCAGGGGTCCGCTCATGCCATTGTCCCTGTGTAACAGCCCCACGCAGAAATGTCAAATATCTGAACTTCACTATAATTAATTTAGTTTCATTTGAATTAAATGGTGCATCAGAGATTTCATTCACTCAAGCTGACTGGCTGCTGGTTTTCCCGTTAATCAGAGATGGACCAACAGAGCTGCAGGCGATGTGTAGCAGTAGCGATCCATGAACCTAAGGTCAGAAGCTAATCCCTGAGGACCCTGTAAAGAGCGACATCTGCCCCTCCCCTCCCTGCCACCCTCCAAAATATGGGTTTGACAGACATCATCAAAGGAGGAAAAGGCCTCAGAGTCTATTCTCTCTTGCTATTCTTCTTCCTTGATGCCTTCATGGTGTTCCCCCACCCAGTTACCAAATGGGCATGTGGTCCTTGCAGGGGCTCAGAAGTCACTGAGGATGTTTATGTCTGCAAACTCTTTCCTGTAGCGGTAGGCATAGAGGCTGAGCATAAAGGCCCACTTCAGGGACATGAGGCTCCAGATGCTGGACAGGTAGTAGCTATTTGGGTCACTCAGGGCTGAAAGGAAAGAGAGAGAGTAATAAGTGAAGAAACAGCAAGGTGGACACCATGCAGACTTATGGCACAAGGTGCCTTCTCCTGCCCTCCCCTTTAGGGGTCACACATAGGTGACATTTTTTGAAATCTAACTCTTA
Source organism: Microcaecilia unicolor (assembly GCF_901765095.1). NCBI lineage: Eukaryota > Metazoa > Chordata > Amphibia > Gymnophiona > Siphonopidae > Microcaecilia > Microcaecilia unicolor. The sequence continues at coordinate 308,814,739 of NC_044033.1, forward strand.
AAGGTGATAAATATTCCTGCTTAATAATGTCAGTGATTTTTATCCATATGGCACACTGTTTCCTTCATATAACCATACCAACTTCCTCCCTGCCAGCTTACCTCCTCTCCCTTTCAGAAGCTCCTGTTCTGCAGTTGCGAGTCACTAGGCTCTTAGTTTATTACCATACAGCACAGAATAAAGCAACATTTCAGTAAGACAACCCTCCAAGATCTCCCTTAGGTCCACTAACCCCCACCAAGATGCCCACACTCCTACTGAGACCTCTCTGAGGCCCTCCAACCCCACCAAAATTCCTACACACCTGCTGAGACCTCCCCAAGGCTTCAACTCTCAATGCCATGTGCAGACACTGCTCTGTACTTACACTGCTGTTTGGTGATAGCCAGTGTCAGGAACGAGATGATCCCTACAACAGCAAGAACCGAGAAGACAGCACCAATAACGAGGAAAAGCCGGAGTCCCTTCAACCATGTCCGCCAGAAATCCTGCACATACATGATGTGTGTGATCAGTGTCCAGAGTGCCAGCACACCTACAACACACAAACGACAATATTATTTGCTGAGCAGTCACCATGCCTAAAACAGCACACAAACACAAGGAAATAAGAAGTTCCCCAATGAATGGGGCAGAAGAACCAAGAACAGTTGGAATCCTAACAAATCAAGCGTAGATGAAGACCTCTGGGTCTATTCGGTCTCTGCTTAGTCTCCTTTTTCTTGGGATTTGTCCAGACTTTCCACAATTTATGGATCCCTCTGTGCTTTTCCCAAGCTTTCTTGAATTAAAGATATAAATTTTCATTTCATAGCCTCTAATAGAAACTGTTCTATGCATCTAGAACAGATTCTTATATTAGAATCTATGAGTCAGTCTGCATTCTTTTTAGTCACCATGTTATTGTGGGATGCCCTTCCAGTCCTTCTACAAAACAGAACCATCTCTAAAAGGTTCAAGACTTTATTAAAACCTGTTTACATTGGTTCATGAAAACACTCAAAAGGCCAATCAGCTGGGGGTTTGACTGCACTTGTTGTTAGCATGTGACTGCCCTATTTTACTGGAAGTCTATTTCTCCTTCCTTTATTTTACTGTTGGTTTTTATTGTAAACCATCTTGATCTGTTTATCAGAAAAGGTGGTATAGCAAGTTCTTAATAAACATACAGGGGCAGCCTATGGGGGGATGCAAAGGGACACAGGGCCATGTGCAGAAACTCATTGCAGGGCTTCAACTGAATAAGAAAAGCAGAGCAGAAAAGTGGGGCCAGGTGTGAAAAGCTCAGTGCAGACTTCTATTACAAACTAGTGTTCTAGTACTTTGGAGAAAGATCCTAAGAAATAGGGCCTGATATTTACACGATCTAGGCTCCTAGCTGAGTTATACACCTAAACTGGCCTCTTTGAAAACTGACTAGTGCTGAGTGCCTAAATTTATACTCAATTCCGCTGAACTCCTAAATTTAGGTTGCAATAGAGGCGGTTTAGAGCAAGGAAAGCAGTTAGGAGCCTAGGACTGAGCTCATCAATTCAGCTAAACGAATGGCAGGCCTACACTTATAAGCACACTGGTGGTGTGTAGAGCACTTCCTTAAATATCCCTTAGCCAGAAAGTGAGATCATCTGTCAACGCCCCATCTAGGGCTATAAAATGGAAGTGTAGCAACCAGGAAGTAAAGACTCATAAGACTCAAGAAGGTTAGACTAAGGATGGAGACAGCATAAGCCTATCTAGCTCCTTATGTGGACTGAAGCCAGTAGGCAGAGAGCTTGCCACCATTTTAGCTCACCAAAACAATAGCAAAGGATTATTAGAAATAAGGGACTGCCTTTGAGTGGTCCATCTGTAAAAAGTCTAAAGCTGTTCCAGTTGAATAGGTAGAGGGAATAGAGAAAGGCTGGAAAAAAAGTGAGCGAGACCAGATGTTGCTATATTCTCTCCTCCTGAGGTGGAAAAAGCAGGCCATGTTCTTGAATTCTGGGCCCCTCTTCCTAAAGAGAGCAGATGGACAGGCCATCCCACCCTGTCCCCTGAAGCAGAGGAAGCCATCAGGGATATTTTCGTTGATGAGAATAAGAATTGGAATGAACTAGAAGTAAAAATGTTTTTTTTTTTCAAAATGAAAACTGAATAGGAATAGAAAATGTATTGTCCCAAATAGAATAAAAACTATACATCATTTTTCTTAATAAAAGTTACTTAAGAGCAATAAAAATTTTATACATACACATATATGCATGAACTGAAGAACTAAATAAGAACTAAAATTTTCAGAAGAGGACTGAATAAAACTAGAATTAAGACTGTTGTCAGAACTAGGATAAAATAAGAATAAAAGTTCTATTTTATTTATTTACTGGGATTTATTAACCACCTTATGAAGAGATTCACCCATGGCGGTGTACAACAAGTACAGCTTGGCTTGACATAGAGGGAACCATTTTGTTAACAATCTGATCGATATTCAAAGTGATTTAACTGGCCAGAAACAGACGCTGACCGGTTTAATCGTTTGTTTAAGGCTATCTACTAATTTTCAGCGAAACCTATCTGGTTATCACTGCTGAAAATTAGTGGTTAGCACCTAAATGAAAAATGGTTATTTTTGGGACATTCTAGGGGTGGAGCCAGCACTTACCCAGCCAGGTTAACCATATAAAACAGGATTTTGCAACTAAGTAAGAACTAGAACTAAAATATTACTGGAAGCAATGATTCCAGAACAAAAAAGGAGGACTACACCTTACTGGTCAAGAAGGGAGAGCAGAAGACCATTATTTTTATTTTTGTTACATTTGTACCCCGCGCTTTCCCACTCATGGCAGGCTCAATGCGGCAGGCAATGGAGGGTTAAGTGACTTGCCCAGAGTCACAAGGAGCTGCCTGTGCCGGGAATCGTACTCAGTTCCTCAGGACCAAAGTCCACCACCCTAACCACTAGGCCACTCCTCCACTCATTAGGACGAGCATTAGGGTAAGGAAGAGGTTGCAGAAAGACAGCGAGCTTGTTAATGCTTACACGTGTGCGAGTGTATGTATGTATGTATTTGAAAGAGATCATGCTCAGCTCTGCCCCCCCCCCTTCATGCTCCACAGTTCCACTTTTGTCTAGAAATTAAGCCCCAATTCCACTACTTTAAGAGCACCATGTAAAAGATATCAGAGAAAAGAGAATGTTGGCGCCAGTCCACAACCTTGTTTTGAGCCATTGGAGAGATTAAGAAAGGGGTGGGGGGGGGGGGGGGTCACACGGTTCACAACATTTCTGAATCATTCTGTTGAAAAAAAAAATCTTATGATGGAAATAAACTTCTCTGGACAGTTGTATTTCTGGCGATTTCCACAGGACAGTATGGTCTAACTTACTGAAGACCTTTGCCTGGTAAACAAGAGATCATGTATAGATCACAATTTTGATCACAACGTTTTGCCTGTATCTGTTTGGTTTTGAACACCATGTACGTAATCTCTTGGCAGGTCTAAATCTGCACTATGGTTCCAGAAAAGTGGTGTCCTGAGTTGCTCCACCATTTTATTAATTACTATCACAGCTGGCTCTTCCATCCTTCCTCTTCTACAGATAAATTTATCTTTGAAATGCAGAGCACAGATCTGTGTTTGCAAATGCAATGGAAGAACTAAGCATATTTCAATAGCATGTAATCACTTCCTTGCTCAAATGCAATGGGGAATATGCCACTTGGCCTTGGGGATTTCCCTGGTGAAGTACAGCTGACACGGCTCTACTGACCACATGGTATGTCCAGTCCTCCAGTGCTGTTCACTGGGTGCTGTCACAGCGCCTTTTCAGATAGGGGATGCTTAGGAAATAACTCTGCCTAACGTTTAGATTTTGGTTCTCTCTATCAGAAGTTTAGCACCATCTGCTGAATAAAACAGATGCACTGCAGTTTGATACAGGGCCAGAAACAGTTCTGCATTCCTGATAGAAAGTTTTGATGTTGTGTTTATCTTCTGCTTTCTACAGCACTCTAGCTTTCTTCTCCCACCATTTGTTTTTCATTTGCCATCATTTCCTTTGAACTTCAGATCTTATTTGAAGGTTGTGCTCCTTTTTTTTTAAGGAACCTGCCAACTTATACTCTGATGTATGTGCAGCTTGTCTAGAACTTGAGCCATTTGTGTAATTTTCATCAAGTCAGATCGCTATGCTTCTTTTTAATGAAACCAAGAATATTAGCTTTTGTAAATTATGTCACATTGGAAAATTGACTCTATCCTATCTGCGAGGCTGAAGTTCAGAAGCTAGGCAGCCATTTTATAATGTAATTCCTCCTGCCTTCTTAGACCTATGTTTAACAATGTTTAACTTCTTTAACATTTTCTGTGTTTTGAGGACCATATGGCTTCTGACTAGTAATCTGCACATCTCACAGCACAGGTAAATCTTTACATCATGATGACAAATTTGTGTTCATTGTATTTGGACATAAGCAACAGACAGTTTCAGTTGGCTTTGCCAATATCATGGTGAACAAGCACTATGGGCACTGAAGTCACTCTGAGCATCAGCTTACTGTACAATATGAAATATCTTTTACGGCTCACTTCAGTTGCTCATAGAAGGCATCTTTGACAACCATGCAGGTCAGGCTAGGTACAGATAATTATGGGCATTAACCTGTTGATTAGCCCTTTTGCAAGTGTATCCAATTTATGTATCGGAGATATATGAAGGGCAATGCCCATTCCAGATATTCAACCTTCGCCTTTAGGTTTTGCTATCCAATAAAATGGAAAACTGTGGCAAAACAGGGAATTTTCCTGCTTGTAAATTATATAGCTATTGTTTATGATGTGCATTTCCTTTGTTTGGCCAACAGGTGGTGACTGTTCGGAAAGTTGTTAGAGAACTGTCAGTTTCTTCTGGTCAAAAGCTGTTAGCTTAAACTGTGAAGTAATTTGTTTTTAGTCGCAGGTAAGGGAGTGGAAAAAGAAAGTTCTCTCTTCCTGAGACCCTGTGAACAGTTAGACTTCATAACCTGTGAGCAGCTATCTGTTATTGCTTGCTCTTTTCAATGTGTTTTATATGGTTCACTGTTTTACTCTGACAATAAACCTGATTAGTTTATTGACTCTGCTGTCCTGGACTTACTAAGAGTCCTGGTGGTTTGTGTTTTGGTCTGTGGGTGCTTTCTGGGAACTGTGGGACCACCGAGAGTGTGGCCCCAGTAAATGAGAAATCACCGGGGAACAACCTGAGAGAGTGGGAGACTCGCTCAGAGGCAAATGAGACCCAGTCAGTGGGGTGGAGGGTTCTAGTGTAGAGCACAAATGGCAGATGTAGGCAGACCTGAGCTGTGTTGGGGACAGACCCTCCAGGTTGCTAGGCATTTTGTGACAATAGCCTAAGCCAATTTCAACCATACTCAACTCGCCTGAGAGTCAAATTCTACTTGCTGCTGCTGTGTTGATGTTTTATGTATTTAGCATGCTCTCTAGTAAGACTGTGCACCTCTTTGGGTTTCAGTCCATCAGCAGGCACACATTCCTTTTGAGAAAGTTCATACTGTGTTTGTTTGGGTTTTTTTTTTCAGCACACTGTTGAATAAGCAGCCAGGAACCATAATCTGGGAGGCTGTGGAAAAGGTAGGCAAATTTTAGGTCCCCTTTTCAGCACCTATAGCCATATGGAGACAGCAATGCTTTTTCTAAAAAGGATAATTGTTACCCTATAAGATATAAGTACCACACTGATCCCAATCTGTGGCAAACCATCTTGTGGTTCCAGACTTACAGTATTATCAGTCTGTTCTCATCTGCTCCTGCCTTTTGCCAAAGGACTTTCTATTAATTATTACAAAAATGTATTAGTGGATTAGAGTTAAAGAGGCAGTCCCACTCTCTCCTTCCAACACACCACATGCTGGCTGGTGCAAAAACCACTACAGGTTCAGCAGTGCATATGGATGCAGGTTTTATATTGCAAAACCTTTCCCAGGTTGAGCTCAAGAACCCTACCTGCTTGTACTATGACTCATAGATGAGGGCATGAGTGACGAGATGTTAGGACATGACCACACATCAGCGAGCCTAAGTACAGTGTCTCTGGGCCAATGTTACTCCATGATCCTCAGTGGTTTAACCTGCGGCTACGAGGTTCCAGTTGCCTGTGCACTGCTGCAAAGATACATTGCAAGAGGCTTGGTGGTATAGCAGCTGTGGACAGGCAGAAAAGCGAAGATACTTACCTGTAGAATGTATTCTCCGAGGACAGCAGGCTTCATATTCTCACATGTGTGTAGACACTGATCTGTGTCGTCCGGTCCGGCATTTATGCCAAAGTAAAAAACAAAGCTTTAGTGAAGTGCGAGCTGCACTCCACTGCACATGCGCAAGTGCCTTCCTGCCTGCCATGAGAATGCAGCCTTCTCAGTTTAATTTCAAAGCAAAGGAATAAAAAATAAGATAAAATAACGGAGACAACTCCAAGGGGAGGTAGGCGGGATTGTGAGAATATGAAGCCGAGTGTCCTCGGAGAATACCTGCTACAGGTAAGTATCTTTGCTTTCTCCAAGGACAAGCATGCTCTCATAGTCTCACGTGTGGGGAATCCCTAGCATCCAGGCTCACCGAAAACAAACAACAGTGGTCAACTGGACCTTGCAACAGCAAGGATATAACACAGATTAACCTGAAACTATATACAATCTGAATAAGGGTGCGGCCTGGAACAGAATAAAATGGGCCTAGGAGGGTGGAGTTGGATTCTAGACCCCAAACAGGTTCTGCAACAGTGACTGCCCAAACTGACTGTCACATCGGGTATCCTGCTCAAGGCAGTAATGAGATGTGAATGTGTGGACTGAAGACCATATTGCAGCCTTGCAAATCTCTTCAATGAAGGCTAACCTCAAGTGGGCCACCGACAAAGCCATGGCTCAGACATTGTGAGCCGTGACATGACCCTCTAAGGCCAGCCCAGCCTGGGCATAAGTGAAGGAAATCTAATCTGCCAGCCAACTGGATACAGTGCGTTTCCTGATGGCGTCCCCCATCCTGTTGGGATCCAAAGAAACAAAAAGCTGGGCGAACTGTCTGTGGGGCCTTGTCTGTTCCATGTAGAAGGCCAACTGCTCTCTTGCAGTCCAAAGTGTGCAAGCTGCTTTCGCCAGGATAGGCATGAGGTTGGGGAAAAAATGTTGGCAAGAGATGGAACTCAGACACTACCTTTGGCAGGAACTTAGGGTGCATGCGGAGGACTACTCTGTTGTGATGAAACTTAGTATAAGGTGCATCCACTACAAAGGCCTGAAGCTCACTGACCCTATGAGCTGAAGTAACAGCAACCAAGAAAACAACCTTCCAGGTCAAGTACTTCAGAAAGCAGGAATTCAGTGGCTCAAAAGGAGACTACATCAGCTGGGTGAAAACAACATTGAGATCCCATGACACTGGCGGAGGTTTGACAGGGGGCTTTGACAAAAGCAAATCTCTCATTACGTGAACAACTAAAGACTGTCCGGAGATGGGCTTACCTTCTACACATCAATGATAAAACACTAATTGCAATAAGGTGAACCTTTACTGAGTTGGTCTTGAGACCAGACTCTAACAAGTGTAGATGGTATTCAAGCAGGGTCTATGTAGGACAAGTAAGGGGATCTAGGACCCTGCTGTCACACCAGATGGCAAAACCTCCTCCATTTAAAAGAGTAACACTTCTTAGTGGAATCTATTCTGGAAGCCAGCAAGACACGTGAGACACTCATGGTTCTTCGGAGAATAATTCCAGAAGAAGAGGGAACCAAATCTGCCTCGGCCAGTAAGGAGCAATCAGAATTGTGGTTCCATGGTCTTGCTTGAGTTTCAATAAAGTCTTTCCTACCAGAGGTATCTGAGGACAAGCATACAGGAGACCTGTTCCCCAATTGAGGAGGAAGGCATCTGACGGCTAGTCTCAAACAGAAAGACCTTGTGGTTGATCTGAGTGGCAAAAAGATCCACCGAGAGGGTGCCCCACTCTCAATCTTGAAGGTTATGCCCATGTGAAGGGACCACTCATGCAGTTGCATTATCCTGCTCAGTCTGTCGGCCAGGGTGTTGTTTGTGCCTGCCAGATAAGTGGCTGAGAGGAATATGCCGTATAGGCGAGCCCAATGCCACATCCAGACAACTCCCTGACACAGACGGCGTGATCCGGAGTCCCCCTGACTGTTGATGTAATACATTGCAACCTGTTTGTCCATTTAAATGAGTGTTCCAGACCGTTCAAAGCTCCAGGAGGTTGATCTGAAGATTTGTTTCCCAGAGGGACCAGGTTCCTTAAGTGTGGAGCCCATCTACATGAGCTCTCCATCCCAGGAGAGATATATCAGTCATCAGCACTTTTTGCAGCTGAGGAATTTGGAATGGAAGTCCCAAAGTCAAATTGGATCAAATTGTCCACCACTGAAGACAGCGAACAAGCTCTGGGGACATTTGGATTATATCTTCTAGACTCCCCATGGCTTGATACTGAGAAGCCAGGGTCCACTGAGCTAATCCTCATGTGAAGGCATGTCATGGGTGTGACATACATTGTGGAAGCCATGTGGCCCAGCAACCTCAACATCTGCCGAGCTGTGACCTGCAGAGGCACAAACCTTGGAGGCCAGCAAGACAAGATTGTCTGCTCTGGCTTCCAGGAGGAAGGATCGCATCTTCTGTATGTCAAGCAGGGCTCCTATGAATTCTAATCTCTGGACAGGGTGGAGATAGGACTTGGGGTAATTTAAAATGAACCCCAGTAGTTCGAGAACCCAAAAAGTCATCCGCATGGACTCTCGAACACAGTCCTTTGAGGTGCTCTTCACCAGCCAATCATCGAGATAAGGGAACACATGGACTCCCAGTCTGCGTAGCGATGTTGCGACTACTGCTAGATACTTGGGTGAAGACCCTGGGAGCTGACGCGAGGCCAAAAGGCAACATGCGGTACTGAAAGTGATGTGTTCCCAGCCGAAATCAAAAATACTTCCAGTGGGCAGGAAGTATCGGGATATGAGTGTATGCATCCTTTAAATCCAGAGAGCATAGCCACTCGTTTTCCTGAATCATAGAAAGTAGTAGATCGTGTCCTTAAATAAAAATAAAAATCAGACAAAAGATTGCAAATACTGTCAAGTACTGAGCATGATGTAAATAGGAACAACAAACATAGTTTGAAATGTCCAGAAGCCTAAGAAATAAGATGGGAGAGCTAGAATATATTGCACTAAATGAAAAATTAGATATCATAGGCACCTCTGAGACCTGGTGGAAGGAGGATACCAGTGGGACACTGTCATAACAGGGCACAAATTATATCGTAGTGATAAGGTGGACGAATTGGTGGAGGGGTAACATTGTATGTTGAAGAGGGCTTTGAATTAAATAGACTGAAAATTCTGCAGGAAACAAAACACATCTTGGAATCCCTGTGGATTGAAATTCCATATGTACAGGTGAAAAGGATAGTGATAGGAGTGTACTACTGTCCGCCTGGCCAGGATGAACAGACGGATGTAGAAATGTTATCAGAAATTAGGGAGGCTAACAAACTGAGAAACATAATAATGGGTGATTTCAATTACCCCGATAGTGACTGGGTAAATGTAACATCAGGGCATGCTAGGGAGGTAAAATTCCTTGACGAAATCAAGGATTGCTTTATGGAGCAGCTGGTACAGGAGCAGACAAGAAAAAAATTCTACACCTAGTACTCAGTAGAGCGCAAGATCTGGTGCGGGAGGTAACGGTGCTGGGGCCGCTTAATAACAGTGATCATAATATAATCAGATTTGATATTAGCTTTGGAGTAAGCACACGCAGATAATCCAATACGTTAGCGTTTAACTTTCAAATAGGAGACTATGATAAAATGAGAAGGTGAAAAAAAAACAACAGAAGAGCGGCTGCGAGGGTCAAAATTTTACATCAGGTGTGGATGCTGTTCAAAAATATCATCTTGGAAGCCCAGGCCAAATATATTCCGCGTATTAAAAAAGGAGGAAGGAAGAATAAACGACAGCCAGCATGGTTAAAAAGTGAGGTGAAGGAAGCTATTACAGCTAAAAGAAAATCCTTCCGAAAATGGAAGAATGAACCAAATGAAAATAATAAGAAACAGCATAACGAATGTCAAGCCAAATGCAAGGTACTGATAAGGAAGGCAAAGAGGGACTTTGGGAAAAAAAAAAAAAAAAAAAAAAAGATTGTGTTGGAGGCAAAAACACATGGTAAAAATTTTTTTTAAAAATGTATATTAAAAGCAGGAAGCCAGCAAAAGAATCGGTTGGACCACTAGATGACCGAGGGGTAAAAGGGGCAATCAGGAAAGACAAAGCCAAGGGAAGAGATTACAAAATTACAGAGCATATTCAAAAGCATGGATTAATGAGACAAAGCCAACATGGATTTAGTGAAGGGAAATCTTGTCTCACCAATCTATTACTTTTCTTTGAAGGGGTGAACAAACATGTGGATAAAGGTGAGCCGGTTGATATTGTGTATCTGGATTTTCAGAAGGCGTTTGATTTTCATGAAAGACTCCAGAGGAAATTTGAGAGTCATGGGATAGGAGGTAGGATTAAATGGTCAGTATTCTCAACGAATGAGGGTAGTTAGTGGGGTTCCCCAGGGGTCTGTGCTGGGACCGCTGTTTTTTTAACATATTTATAAACTAGTAAAAAACCCCGTTTCTGATGCAAATGAAACGGGGGCTAGCAAGGTTTTCTTCAGAGTGTGCATGTGGGAGTGTGTGTCCCTGCCCTCTCTCCCTCCCCCTCCCCCCTCCGAGTCCAGTCCTTCAGTGTTAAGTTTCCTGCTGTTCTGTGTTTGTGACAGAGAGAGTGAGGGCATCTCTCTCCCCTCCCCCCTCTGAGTCCTTCACTGTTATAGAGAGAGGGATTTCGTGCTGTGCTGTTTTCCTTCACTCATGGGGAAACCGGATATCTCTGGCGCTTCACACTTCCGGCTGGAGGCTTCATAGAATGTTGGGGTTGCCTTTTATATATATAGATGACCTACTACTTATCATTTCTATAGCGCTACTAGATGTACAGAGATGGGAGTAACTAGTGAGGTAATTAAATTTGCCGACAACACAAATTTATTCAAAGTTGTTAAATCACAGAGGACGGTGAACAATTACAAGAGGACCTTGGGCGTCTAAATGGCAGATGATGTTTAATGTAAACAAGTGCAAAGTGATGCATGCGGGAAAGAGGAACCTGAATTACAGCTACATAATGCAAGGTTCCACATTAGGAGTCACTGACCAAGAAAGGGATCTAGGTGTAGTCGTTGATGATACGTTGAAACCTTCTGCACAGAGTGCTGCGGTGGCTAAGAAAGCAAATAGAATGTTAGGTATTATTAGGAAAGGTATGGAAAACAAAAATGAGGATAATGCCTTTGTATCGCTCCATGGTGCAACCGCACCTCGAATATTGTGTTCAATTCTGGTCACCGCATCTCAAAAAAGATTTAGTGGAATTAGAAAAGGTGCAGAGAAGGGTGACGAAAATGATAAAGGGAATGGGATGACTTCCCTATGAGGAAAGGTTAAAGTGGCTAGGGCTCTTCAACTTGGAGAAAAGACGGCTGAGGGAGATATGATAGAGGTCTATAAAATGATGTGGAGTGGAAGGAATAAACATGAAGCATCTGTTTACTCTTTCCAAAAATACTAGGACTAGGGGGCATGCAATGAAGCTACAAAGTAGTAAATTTAAAACGAATCGGAGAAAATGTTTCTTCACTCAACGTGTAATTAAACTCTGGAATTTGTTGCCAGAGAATGTGGTAAAGGTGGTTAGCTTAGCGGGGTTTAAAGAAGGTCTGGACGGCTTCCTAAAGGAAAAGTCCATAAACCATTATTAAATGGACTTGGAGAAAATCCATTGCTTATTTCTGGGATAAGCTGGAGGCAGCTGCAGGGAGCTGGAGACACACTGAAGTTGGAGGAAGCTGCAACTGGAGCCGTACTGAAGCTGGAGGGAGCTGAAACTGAAGCCATAGACCACACTGCAGCTAGCTGCTAGAAGCTCTAAATGACCCATTGGGATGGCAAAGAGGAAATGTTCTACAGTTCCCTATAAGGTCCTTGGACCCCCGTTGTCATCAAGGGTGCTCCCAGAAGTGCTGCTCCTGGCCCTTTAAAAAGGTTTCCCTGTGCGCGCGCACCTAGGAGCGCTGGCACCAGCTGACAAGGGAAGATGACGTCGAGCCACAACGAGCCCCGGAGCACGGGAAGCAGTCATGCGGGTGAGCCTAGGCACTGGAAAGGCAGCAGGAGACGTCGGGGCCACATGACCCCAATGCCAAGGTGAGCTGGAATGTGGGTAAGCATGGCTTTAGCCATGACATCACCCTTTCCCCAGACTACTTTTAAATGCAGCTGTCCCCTCCTGAGCACCAGCAACATTTCACCTATTACTCACACCTGCTCTGGCATCTTCCGCCTGCTGCACCCCTGCAGAAAAAGAAGTTATAGGAGTGCAGCAAAGGGAAGACACCGGAGCTGGTGTAGGTAAGTTTGGTGAAATGCTGCCGGTGCTCATGAGGGAACATCTGTATTTAAAGGCAGACTGGGGGGAGGGGCGCCAAACCAAAAGTTAACTCAGGGCACCACAGTCCCTTGGGCTGGCCCTGTGCCTCCACATGTGGGAACAGAAGTAATTATTTAAATACGTATACCCTAGAAGAAGAGAGGCTGGAAAGATATGATAGTGACATGTAAATACTTTGAAGGTATAAATGCACAGGAGGTGAGTCTCTCAATGGAAAGGAAGCTCTGGCATGAGGGGTCATAAGATGAGGAGTCAGACTCAAACCTAATTTAAAGAAATGTCTTTACAGGAAAGGGTGGTGGATACCTGAAATTCCCTCTCAGCGGAGGTAGTGGAAACAAGGGATAAGCATAGAGGATCCCTTACTTGTTCTGTCTGTCATAATTAGATTGTAAGCTCTATTGAGCAGGGACTGTCTCTCCATGTTCAAGTGTGAAGCGCTGCGTACGTCCGGTAGCGCTATAGAAATGATAAGTAGTAGTAGTAGTATCTCAGAGGGGCAAATGGTTCAGAACTAAATAGGAGGTGTGGATCGACCAAATGATCTTTCTGCTATTATGAGTTGTCCAGTTAGAATCTACTCATCAAGCTTTGTTCTCTGCCACCTCTTCCCAATGGAACTTGCTCCCACTAGACATCCGTGCTTCCAAATCAAGACAAAAGACCCGGCTCTTCAATAAAGTTTTCACCCTAGAGTGAGCTATTATAGTGAACCGCTGTTACCCTACCTCCTTCTATACCTTCCTTCCTACTGTTCTCATTTCTCTGCTCTATCCACTTTCCTGTCAATTTTGTAGATTCTTTCCTTTTTCAAACTTTGTTTTGATTATTGTAAACCGCCGAGAGCTGCCAGTTAGTCATAGTGGTATAGCAAGATCTAATAAAACCAAACCATAAACCAGTACTATATAAAACCTTGTGCATTGGCACATCTACTGTCAGTCCTATAGAAATAACCATCACAGTGACATATATATTTTCAGCATGAAATCATGTATTTAGTATGGCAACATATATCCACTGATTAAGCACAGGCTCCTTCACAGAAATGCTAACTCATAGGCAAATTGAGGGGAGCAAATGCCTGCCAACAGCAGAAGTCCTGCTGAGGTTGCTCACACAAGGTTACTTTCCATTAGCACAGCTCTTCCCCACATGACAGGAACTTGACTCAGCAGAAAAGTCTCACTGTGCAACTCTCTAACATGACTCAGCACTTCCTCAGCTCAGGAGGTGAAGGACTGCTGTGTAAACTGACAAAACACTTTCTTCAAAAGCCAGAAGGATCACTCTGTGAACCTGTCACATGCTTTACAAACCTCTGGAAGCAGATCAGCAACTTTTGAAAATAGAGAAACTGGCTACCCAGTTCTGCCCCACTGTAGTCCTGTTTGCACAAGGAATATTCACAGCAAAACGAATTGTAGGTGAGGTTGTTACTGTCCTCATGCAACACATCTATCTTCTTTACAAGTCAGTGAAAAAAAACAGCACAGGACTAAGAAAGTGCCCAAACAAAATTTCAACCCTATGTCAAGAACTACAGATTGATATCCCTGTTCTTGACCATCTTTAAATCTAGATGGAAAGCCCACCTCTTTAACATTGCTTTTGACTCGTAACCACTTGTATCCACTCGCCTCCACCTACCCTCCTCTTTCCTCTACACATTAATTGATTTGCTTGCTTTATTTTTTGTCTATTAGATTGTAAGCTCTTTGAGCAGGGACTGTCTTTCTTCTATGTTTGTGCAGCGCTGCGTATGCTTTGTAGCGCTATAGAAATGCTAAATAGTAATAGTAGTAGTGTTCTGATAAAATCAACCTGTTGGTTGATCGGGCGGAAAATGAAGAATAGCAGTGGTATTGCCATTATAACTCTTTCTTACTCTGAGGCTCTCCTCCAATCTGCAGTTTCTAAAGTCCATGACCAAAGCAGGCTGGAGTCAGTCAGTATGATGGGATAGGAGCTAGACCATAAGCCTGAGCACAAGGCTCGGCCTACTAAGGTTTACAGCAGACTGCAGAAGGGAAGGGAAAAGAGACAGAAACCTGGATAAGTAAAATGCATCCTCAGTCTTTGCTCTGGTTAATGTTTAGGTGGTTGTGTACACATGCCTCTGGTCTTTTCATTGTCAGCTCTGGTGAACTAGGGTAAATCCTCCCCCACACTGTAGGTGACTCCTGGAATCTGTTCTGTTACTGAAACAGTTAGGAAAGCAAAGGTTTTGGGTCCTGTCCCAGTCACATGGAATCCAAGCAATTTCATTTGGTTTGAAAAAAAAAAAATAAGCACTGTGGGGAAGGGGAGGAGCTCAGAAGACTGAGTTACCAATGTAACAGACCCTCTTACAATCACCTCTTTTCAAGTGCATAAGAGCTTGGATCAGAGGATGGTGAGGCACTTCTGGCAGTCCAACCTTACACAAGATAACGGTCTTATACCCTATGAAGTGTCTCAATGTATTAAATTTCACCATCAGTGTGGAGTTGTTACAGCGTAGAACTGACCAGAGCTGGGAAAGTTTCTAAGAACTTGTGCTCTAGCTGGTTATTTTGGGAGACAGGGTGAAAAGTTTTATTTCACCCAAACTCCACTTTTCCTTATGGCTTTTATTCTTTCCAACCCAACAAATGTTGAAAAGCTGTTACACAGATGGATAAATAAAAATGTAATGGCAAGGGAGCAAACTTGGTGTGGGGCAAAAAGCAGTGAAAACACGTGAAATTAGAAAATGGGCCAGACTGGATTAAGCCCCCCCCCCCCCCCCAAAAAAAAAAAAAAAAAAACAGAAATGGCTGAATGCATTTTTATGGGAGAAGCATTTCCAACTTAACAGCATAAAAACACTGATATACTGAAGCACAGCAGATAATTGTCCCTTTCAAACTACTTCTTCTCTCTTATCTATCGGTCACAGACAGTCAAACACACACACACACACACACACACACACACACACACACACAGGGACTGGGAATAATTCCATGATATGCTTCTCCCATCACACACTCCTACCTCCCACTGCTGGACTGGCTCTTAGTTAATTTATTCAGAATCTTACTCCACTGTCTTTCATAACTAACATCAAAACGGTTTACAGTAAAAACACAAAAACAGAAATTCAGATGCGCACTTCATCTTTGTTGTGACTGTATAGTTTTCTTAGCAGTTGCTCTGTGTATTGCCACCTTGTGCTGCAGTAGCACAACAATACCAATTGCCTTGCTACAGTGGTACTGTATAGTTAAAATGCATCCTTTTAAATTGTTCACAGTTGACATCTAATGGTTTGACACCTCATCACATTTTGGTTTCATTTTGTTCTCCTTTCCACACCAACAGAATGCAAACCACCCCTCCAGTGGTGTAGCCACAGGTGGGCCTGGGCCCGCCCACTTAGGACTCAGGCCCATCCAACAGTAGCACATGGTAATGAAAATGCTGCTTTCCACAATACTGGCACCTTTGCATGCTCCGTTTTCAGCGCATGCCTGCTGCAGACTACGAAGGTGGAGACTGGAGAGAAGCATTTTCCCACCAGCTGAGATATTATTTTGATGTGGGGTTGGGGGAGAGAACATTTGGTGCCCACCCACTTCTTGCCTAGGCCCACCCAAAATCTGCTGTCTGGCTAGGCCTCTGCACCCCTCCCTTCTCCCATCCGTAGAAACTGAAAAAATGAGGGCAGATAAAGACCATATGGTCCATCCATTTCATCTATTACCCTTCTTCTCCCTTACAGATCCTATGTACTTGTCCCAAGCTTTCTTGAATTCAGAAACCGTTTTGCACTCCACCCTTCCACCAGGAGGCTGTTCCACAAATGTACCGGCCGTTTCTGGAAGGGCTTGCTGCTGTGAAGCAGCTCACTTTGGGCCTGGGTCTATCACAAAAGAAACAGCTCCTCTCCCAGAAAAACTTGGGCCAGGAGGCAATGTCATCAGATTTGGTCAGAGTCAGCACCACACACCAATTTTTAAGGCGCCAGGAAATATACTTGGATGAAATTTGCTGTAATGACACTCAAAGACTTATTTTTCTACTATGTCCCCTAGAAACCAGAGGAGAATGGAATTACTCTAATTATGAGAAAGTGCTTAAAACTATCTTCTTTCATTGGGCCTGTTATGACAGATGTGAGTAATTTCTCCCCATTTTTCTTTCAGCCGGGGTGAGTCCTGCTGTTTATTTCAGCACTTGACTGCATGTTACTCTTTCCTGTTTTTACCTTAGGTGTCATTGTTATTATTTATTTTATTTTTGTTACATTAGTAACCCGTGCGTTCCCACTCATGGCAGGCTCAATGTGGCTTACATGGGGCTATGGAGGGTTAAGTGACTTGCCCAGTGCCTGAAGTGGGAATCAAACTCAGTTCCTCAGTTCCCCAGGACCAAAGTCCACCACCCTAACCACTAGGCCACTCCTCCACTCCTAGTATTCTCTGTACATCATGTTTAACTCTTCAGGGGTTGGTTGGGATTTTTAGTTGTTAAGTTTTATTTATTTGCTTTTGTAAACTGTCTTTTTTTTTTTAATGAAAAGATCAAATAGAAAAATAGGGATACCCCCCCCCCCCCCAAAAAAAAAATAAAACACTCCACAAAAAGAAATATTGAAAATGCAACAACAGGAGTAGTAAATACATGGCAAACATAGCACATATAATCAAAACATGTGAGACCCAGAGGCAACAGATGGTTACAAATATGGGCTATCGGACCTCTTATATCACATGCAATTCCAGATCTAAGCTCCTGCATATCATCATGTGCCTCATCGGTCTTACAACATTCAATTTTAACAAAAGGCAGAAAATAAAATAAAATACCTTAAACTTAAAACTTACACCCCTGGTTCCAACATCCTACTTTCATTCATCTCCATCCAGCCCTTTGGTGTGTGCTTAAGGAAGATTTCGTAGCTCAACATATAGTTATATGCTCTGAAACTCATTGCTGGAGAAAGTGGTAAAAGTAGTTAATGTAGCTGGATTTTTTAAAAAAAGGTTTAGATCAATTCCTGGAGGAAAAGCCCATAACCCATTATTTAAGGTAGATCTGGGGAAAGCCACTGCTTATTCTTGAGGTTAAACAACATTGACTCTTGCTACTTTTTGGGACTCTCAAGAGCAAAACATGGGAAATAGAAATACTTCCCAATGGTTATACTTCCCCTCTTTTTTGGTTTGATCACTTTTTGGGACTCTGCCAGGACTGGCCACTGATGAAAGCAGGTTACTGGGCTTAATGGATCCTTGGGCTGAGCCAGTAGGGCAACTCATATCATTGTCTCCCAACATGTAAAACAAGCCTTATAATCGCTAGGAAAGGATGCAGTCACACAGTCAAAAGAGGTATAAAGATGACCAGCATAAGCTCCTGGATCAACTTATCTCTCTAGAACCTAAATGTCTGATCCTGTTCACTGATCCCTTTCTTATCCCAAAACATGTCCAATTTACTTTTCAAGTCACTTAGGCCCAGATACATCAACCAAACGTAAAAAAATCAAAATCGTAAAAGTACTTAGCGAATTTTAAAAAACGAAGAATGCATTAAAAAAACAGCTCAGAAATGATCAGTGCGGTATTGACAAGTACAAGGTATCAATACGTCCGTAATCCCCGTCGGTAAAAGGCCCCTAAAGCATGCGCAGAGCAGCCAAGCGTTATGCTGGTTGCTCTGCGCATGCCACTGTCAAAACAAAAAACAAACAAACACATGGCTCCCAAAATAAAAACAAAACAAAAAAGGACCGGGAGGGGGCAAAGGCGCTCGTCAGGAGCGTCCTGTTTGAACGGCCTTGCCCCCCCCACCCCGTCCGAGGTCGCTGCTGCTCCCCGCATTATAAATTTAAAAAGCAAAACGAAGAAATCCTTACTTTAGAAGCCCCGGCCGGCCCCCCTCCATTCCTCTCTACTCTACTGTCAACCACACAGCTCCGCCTCCTGACTGACACCCTCCGCCCTGTGCCCCGCCTCCTCCGCGGGTCCTCGACGCCATTCCCCCCCTCCATCGGGCCCCCCTCCCTCTTACTGGGCCCGTGCAGCGCCTTCCACCTCTATGTGAAGGCGCTGCACGGGCAAGAAGATCAGCTGACCCCTCTGTCTTCCATTCTTCCTTCGCGTCTCTCTCCTTTTGGGCCCACCCCCGTCTGACGTAAGTAACCAACAGTCTCAACTGACAAAAACAGACTCATTCTCCCACCCTTTTGCCTCAAGAAATCTCTCTCTCTGAAAGCTGTGCAAAGTAGTGTGGCTGCTCCTCTAATCACTTCAACATGCTGAAATAAAGGCCAATAAACATTCATGACTAACTTTTGGGAACCAGCATGCCCTTCCCTCAGCAGAACAGAAAAATAACATTACTCGAACACATACGTGAAGCAAGGATTACACTATCAGCCGAAACCGTTCCCATGATCCCCAACTGTGTAAGCTTTGTCATGGAGCACACTAACTGATAACCACACGGGCCTCACTGCAGCACACACGACCTATTTATTTAATGCTCTATGGGTTCTCTTTTAGGTTCCCCCCACCCACAGCCACCAGTCAGGAGCAAGTGATAGTGGGACAGCAAAGCACACACTTCAGCTGAGTGCTCTCCACCTGTCACTGTCAAACCCCACTTCCCTAGCACATATAATGCTGGTTATTGTAGAAGCACCCACACAACAAATGGCAGCCTGTAAACATCTGGAGAGGCCCAGACGTTGAACTGCAATTTCAAAATAGGGGGGAGGGGGGATTTGATGTACTGCCCTTCTGTGGTCACAATCAAAACAGTCTGCAAATTATACACAGGTACTTAATTTTGTACCCAAGGCAATAGAGGGTTAAGTTACTTACCCAGAGTTACAAGGAACTGCAGTAGGAACTGAACCTGGTTTATCTGGCTCTCAGGCCACTGCACTAACCATTGGGTCACTTCTCCACTTTCAAAACTGGGGTCATTCAGACATGCATCTAAATGGCAAAGGGGTATGGGGAGAGAAAGTGGTCTGGGTGGAGCAGCAATAGGGAATGCACATTTCCATAGGGAAATCTGGATGCTGGAATTTATACCTGCTCTAAGGCACATCTAGCTGCCTACTGTGGTAGCAGATATAAAATCCCAACATTACTCAGCTCCTCCACCCCCCCCCTCCAAGTCCCCACCCCAATGCCAGCCTTCTGAACCCATCCCTCCAACATAATCAAGCCCTCCATGACACCACCAAGTACCATCAAACTCCACCACATCAACAAGTACTCCCCGATATCATCAAGAAATCCCCCCCCCCCCCCGACATAATCAAGCCACCGTCAACTTTAAACACCGTTTATAGAACAGCTCTAAGACCTATTTTTTTCGGTGTCAATCTTTTTAGGAGCTAATATAGAATTCATGCCTGGTTTGTTTCTGAGGTGGCATCTCTTTTCATATTTTCTGCACTGAATAATATATCCTCCATTGTAGGAAGGACAGGACTAGGATGATCTCTTAAGTTGAATGTTTTTCCTACGTGGGTAACTGCGGGGTCCTGTGATAAGTATGGGCACAGTTTGCACCTTGGTATATGTTACGAACTTGTACCATTCTCTCCTTTTTGAGCTCTTGGTGGAAGTTTGCTTTTCACTATTTTTTTAAACTGCAGACTGAGTGGATGGCGCAGGGGCGCAGCCACGGGTGGGCCTAGGCCCACCCAGTTTGGGATCAGGCCCACCCAGCAGCGGAGCGGAGGGAGCAGGCAGTGCTGATACTGCATCTGCCTCCTTCTCTGCAGAGGAGACGCTTCCGGGTTAGAAGCAGGAGGTAGCGTGTTTGAATTGCTACCGCTGCTGTTGAGAGTGAGACAGAGGGAGGAGGTAGATCGTGCGATCGTGGCGGCGGTAGGCAGCGTCTGGGAAGCGCTGCCATCAGAGAGAGGGCGGGCAGGTGGAATGGAAGAATGCATGGGGGTGAAGGAGAATCGCTGGACATGGATGGGAGCGGGAGGGGAGAGTCACTGGGGATGGATGGATGGAGGTAGGGGTCAGGGGAGAGAGGAGAATTGCTGGGGATGGATGGATGGAGGTGGGGGCAGGGGAGAGAGGAGAATTGCTGGGGATGGATGGATGGAGGTGGGGGCAGGGGAGAGAGGAGAATTGCTGGGGATAGATGGATGGAGGTGGGGGGCAGAGGAGAGAGGAGAATTGCTGGGGATGGATGGATGGAGGTGGGGGGCAGAGGAGAGAGGAGAATTGCTGGGGATGGATGGATGGAGGTGGGGGCAGGGGAGAGAGGAGAATTGCTGGGAATGGATGGATGGAGGGGACAGGGGCAAGAGAATTGCTGGGTATGGATGGATAGCGGGGGGCAGGGGAGAGAAGAGAATTGCTGGGTATGGATGGATAGAGGGGAGAGGAGAGTTGCGGGACATAGGTGGATGGAGGGGAGGGCAGGGGGCAGAGGAGGGTTGCTGGACGGAAGGGCAGGAGAGAGGAGGCTGCTGGATATGGATGGAGGAGAGGGAAGGGAGAGAGAAGAAATGCTGGACATGGATGGAGGGGAGGGAAGAGTAAGGAAGGAGATGAGATGAGGGAAAAGGAAGAGAGGAGAAAATTGCACATGGATGAAGAAAATAGGCAGAAGCTGGATCCACTGGACAGTCAAGTCTGCGGAGGACCCAGAGCAAGAAATGAAGAAGAAAGGCGGAAAGTAAAGAAATAAATGGAAAGGAAGCCCTGGAAACGGAGTAAAGAGGACAGATAGCAGCAGAATCAGATACTGGGCCAGTATGATCAGAAAAACAAAGTCACCAGACAGCAAAGGTAGAAAAAAATCATTTTATTTTCATTATAATGATTGGAACATGTCCACTTTGAGAATCAGGTGCTCAACATTAAAAGTTTATATTTATTTACTTATTTATGGCATTTTATCCCACATTAAACATGAATTAGATTGGAACCTGGGATCATTTAATGTTTTTTTTCCTGGAGACAGTAATGCATTGCCTCCCCCACCCCCCAGGCTCTCTCCCCAGCTATAGCCAGCTCTGCAATTTTGAGGGGAGGTGCACGGGGGGGGGCGCAGAGGTGGACCGGGGAGAGAGCCTGTTAAACATTTACCAGCAAACTACTGTCTAGTGCCCACCCATCCAACCTGTTGGCCCACCCAAAAATTGACTTCTGGCTACGCCACTGGGATGGCGGAAGGCAGCTCCAACAACCACACTCATCCAGTAGAAAAATGTGATCACTTTTACTGGACAGACATAAGAATTAAGCAAACATGATCTTGCAACTGAGCTTCCTGGAACCATTTTTCTGATTTGCTGCAGGCTGCAATACCTTAACCGGATGAAAATGAAGATGAAATCTTTTTCCCCTCATAGTTTTGTATCTGCCTTGGAAACAACTGTATAGTGATCTAACTCGCCCTCCCAAGGCCAAAGCTTGGTTTGTTCTCCTCAAACCAGCTGAAAACACTGCGTCTAGTGAAAAGAAAAAAAAGCAGTACCAGTAATGTGGAATTACTGAGCATGTGTGCCTTGTCTTTCCCAGATTTTACATCCAGAAAAAACCCTAAGGTGAGATGCCAAGTATTTCCTGGCAGGGTCTTGAAATGGTTACAAAATTACACAATTTCAACAGATGTGAAACAGCAAATCCATTCAGTCTGCTCTTCCATGCTCTGGGGGAGAAGAGAGTTGGTGGGGGTGGGACAGGGAAGACTTTTTTAACTCTGACTATTGGGAAATGGTTCTGCTAGTTAGCTACCTCTTTGAGTTGGAGCATTGTGAATTGTCACGTCCCTCTCATCCCATCCTCCTGTACATTCAAAGCAAGAACAGAGCTTATATAGCTGGAGAGAGGCAACAGCAGCACCCCAATACACACAAAATTGACCATTCCACCTAGTCGACTTTCTAGATACACCACATTCTACGGATATGCATGGGGGATCATTAGCGTGTCCTTACCTTGGGTGCTCAGCCCCCCAAAATGCCCCCAAAACCCACTCCCCACAACTCTACCCCACTACCATAGCCATAAGGGATGAAGGGGGGCACCTACATGTGGGTACAGTGGGTTTTGGGGAGTTTTGGAGGGCTCTACATTTACCACCACAAGTGTAACATGTAGCGGGGGGGGGGGGGGGGGGGGATGTGCCTGGGTCCACCTGCCTGAAGTGCACTGCACCCACTAAATACTGCTGCAGGGACCTGCATACTGCTGTCAGGGAGCTGGGTATGACATTTGAGGCTGGCATAGAGGCTGGCAAATTTTTTTTATTTTTTTTTGGGTGGAAAGGGGTTGGTGACCACTGGGGGAGTAAGGGGAGGTGATCCCCAATTCCCTCCAGTGGTCATCTGGTCAATTGGGGCACTTTTTTGACACTTGGTCCTAAAAATAAATGGACCAAATGAAGCCGGCGAAATGCTTGTCAGAGCCGGCCATCTTTTTTCCATTATCGAGCGAAGCCGGCCATCTCGTAACCACGCCCTGTCCCGCCTTCGCTACCCTATCGAAATGCCTCCTTGAAGTTTGGCTGGCTCCGCGACGGAACGCAGTTGGCGCTGGTCAAAATCGGCTTTCGATTATACCGATTTGGCCGGGTTCAGGAAATGGCCGGCCATCTCCCGATTTGTGTCGGAAGATGGCCGGCGATCTCTTTCGAAAATAAGCTGGATAGTGTACAAACCCTTTTCCCATAGTTTTAAACTGAAATTTTCTCTAGAAATAGGCATTTTTCCCATAGTTTTAAACTGAAACCTTTTCTAGAGGTAGAAACTAAACAGGCAAAAGCTCTTGTTCTAGAAGGCAGTTATTTTCTGTTCCTTGGCTGCTGGAGAGGTAGCTCATCCAGCGACCTCAATTAAGTGTTAATTAAGGTGTGGGGAAGTAGAATACTTGCATAGGTTGCTGAGTCAGCTTCACAGAGCCTGTTTAAAAAAGGCCCCTTAGATTCAAAACTATATAAAGAGGAAAGGTCCCACTGAACTTTCTTTCTGAGAAGTTCCGAGAGGACATTTCTCTGGTAAGTGACCGCTATTTTGCTTTGTGCTTTGGGAACTTAAAGATTGGGGTTTAAAGGAGGAATTGTAGGTTAGTGTTAGGCAAAATAAAAATATAAAAAGCAAATTTTATCAACTAATCTCCATAGGCTTTTCCACTTAGTTTTAAAAACTTTGTACCACAGCATTAACAGGTAGAATCTAGCAGACACTGCAGGATCTAGTTTAGTCTTCTCACCCCTTGGAGAACTCTTCATTTACAGTCAGTTATTGTAATTAGCGTAACAAGCAAGGAGTGCTCTTGCAGAATTTTAAATACATTTCATTACCATCTAAGAAGGAAACACTAACTAAATCATACAATATAATATATAAACTAAAAGACACTTTTATATTAGGCTAATATCCTTAATACTGTAGCAAGTTTTAAATTATTGAAAAACTCCAAAACACTAAGATGGAGTCAGCAGTCCAGCAGCGAGAGGGGTGCTATCCAGTCTTTTGCATTGAGTGTCACATGTATGATTATCTCCCAGTTGGCGAGATGTCATATGTGTGTGCCCGATGCAAAGAGCTCTTAGCTCTCAGGGAATGTGTCTGTTCTCTTGAGGCTAGAGTAGCAGACTTGGTGGAGCTGAGAGAGACGGAGAGGTACATAGAGGAAACTTACAAGGATGTTGTAGAGAAGTCCCACCTCCAGTCTGGTAGCCGCTGTGCTACCTTGGAGGAGGAAGATCTCCTAGAAGGAGAGCATCACCCTGGTGAAGTAGGAAGTACTCCTGTAACCAGGACCTGCCCACTGGGGATGTACTATCCTTTCGCACCGAGGATATGTCTCCAAATGCTGCCCAGGAGGGAAAGGTTAGGACAGCTGTTGTAGTTGGTGATTCGATCATTAGGCATATAGATAGCTGGGTGGCTGGTGGACGTGAGGATCACCTGGTGACTTGCCTGCCTGGTGCGAAGGTGGCGGACATCACGCGTCACCTAGATAGGATTTTAGATAGTGCTGGAGAGGAGCCGGCTGTCTTGGTACATGTGGGTAACAATGACATAGGAAAATGTGGGAGAGAGGTTCTGGAAACCAAATTTAGGCTCTTAGGTAGAAAGCTCAAATCCAGATTCTCTAGGGTAGCATTTTCTGAAATGCAACCCGTTCCACACGCAGGGCCCTAAAGACAGGCAGAGCTCCGGAGTCTCAATGCGTGGATGAGATGATGGTGCAGGGAGGAGAGTTTTAGATTTGTTAAGAACTGGGCAACATTCTGGGGAAGGGGGAGCCTATTCCAAAAGGATGGGCTCCACCTTAACCAGGGTGGGACCAGGCTGCTGGCATCGGCATTTAAAAAGGAGATAGAGCAGCTTTTAAACTAGAAACAGGGGGGAGGCTGACAGTCGCTCAAAAGCGCATGGTTCGGGATAAGGTATCTTTCAAAGATATCACCAAAACAGGGAAGATAGGGTATCCTGATAGTGAGGTTGCAAAAGACCCCGTAGAAGATCAGGTGTCCTTAAATAAAAATAAATATCATACAAAAGATTGCAAATTAATACTGTCAAGTACTAAGCATGATGTAAATAGGAACAACAAACATAGTTTGAAATGTCTATATGCAAATGCCAGGAGCCTAAGAAATAAGATGGGAGAGTTAGAATATATTGCACTAAATGAAAAATTAGATATACAAGGTACAAATTATATCGTAGTGATAGAGTGGATCGAATTGGTGGAGGGGTAGCATTGTATATTAACGAGAGCCTTGAACCAAATAGAATGAAAATTCTGCAGGAAACAAAACACTTCTTGGAATCACTGTGGATTGAAATTCCATGTGTAAAGGGGAAAAGGATAGTGATAGGAGTGTACTACCGTCCGCCTGGCCAGGATGAACAGATGGATGCAGAATTGTTAAAGGAAATTAGGGACACAAACAAACTGGGCAACACAATAATGGGTGATTTCAATTACCCCGATATTGACTGGGTAAATGCAACATCAGGGGACGCTAGGGAGGTAAAATTCCTTGATGAAATTAAGAGGAGCGACTGTGAGGGTCAAAAATTTACATCAGGCGTGGATGCTGTTCAAAAACACCATCCTGGAAGCCCAGGCCAAATATATTCCACGTATTAAAAAAAGGAGGACGGAAGACCAAACGGCAGCCGGCGTGGTTAAAAAGTGAGGTGAAGGACGCTATTAGAGCTAAAAGAAAATCCTTCCGAAAATGGAAGAAGGAACCGACTGAAAATAATAAGAAACAGCATAAGGAATGTCAAGTCAAATGCAAAGCACTGATAATGAAGGCTAAGAGGGACTACAAAAAAAAGATTGCGTTTGAGGCAAAAAACACAAAGTAAAAATTTTTTTAGGTATATTAAAAGCAGGAAGCCAGCAAAATAAATCGGTTGGACCGCTAGATGACCAAGGAGTAAAAGGGGCGATCAGGGAAGACAAAGCCGTAGCAGAGAGATTAAATGAATTCTTTGCTTCGGTCTTCACCGAGGAAGATTTGGGTGGGATACTGGTGCCGGAAATGATATTCGAAGCTGACAAGTTGGAGAAATATTTTTAATTAATTCTCTGTAAACCTGGAGGATGTAATGGGGCAGATCTACAAACTGAAGAGTAGCAAATCTCCTGGACTGGATGGTATTCATCCCAGAGTACTGATAGAACTGAAAAATGAGCTTGCAGAGCTATTGTTATAAATATGTAATTTATCTTTAAAATCGAGCGTGGTACCGGAAGACTGGAGTGTGACCAATGTAACGCCAATTTTTTAAAAAGGTTCTAGAGGAGATCTGGGAAATTATAGACCGGTGAGTCTGATATCGGTGCCGGGCGAAATGGTAGAGACTATTATAAAGAACAAAATTACAGCGCATATTGAAAAGCATGGATTTAGTGAAGGGAAATCTTGTCTCACCAATCTATTACTTTCTTTGAAGGGGTGAACAAACATGTGGATAAAGGTGAGCCGGTTCATATTGTGTATCTGGATTTTCAGAAGGCATTTGACAAAGTACCTAATGAAAGACTCCAGAGGAAATTGGAGAGTCATGGGATAGGAGGTAGTGTTCTATTGTGGATTAAAAACTGGTTAAAAGATAGAAAACAGGGAGTAGGGTTAAATGGTCAGTATTCTCAATGGAGAAGGGTAGTTAGTGGGGTTCCCCTGAGGTCTGTGCTGGGACCACTGCTTTTTAACATTTATAAATGGCCTAGAAATGGGAGTAACTAGTGAGGTAATTAAATTTGCTGATGACACAAAGCTATTCAGAGTCAGTAAATCGTGGGAGGATTGTGAAAAATTACAAGAGGACCTTACGAGACTGGGAGTCTAAATGGCAGATGACGTTTAATGTGAGCAAGTGCAAAGTGATGCATGTGGGAAGGAGGAACCTGAATTATAGCAACATCATGCAAGGTTCCACGTTAGGAGTCACAGACCAACAAAGGGATCTAGGTGTCATCGTTGATGATGCGTTGAAACCTTCTGCTCAGTGTGCTGCTGCGGCTAAGAAAGCAAATAGAATGTTAGGTATTATTAGGAAAGGAATGGAAAACAAAAATGAGGATGTTATAATGCCTTTGTATCGCTCTATGGTGAGACCGCACTTCGAATATTGTGTTCAATTCTGGTTGCCGCATCTCAAAAAAGATATGGTGGAATTAGAAAAGGTGCAGAGAAGGGCAACAAAAATGATAAAGGGGATGGGACGACTTCCCTATGAGGGAAGGCTAAAGCGGCTAGGGCTCTTCAGCTTGGAGAAAAGGTGGCTGAGGGGAGATATGATAGAGGTCTATAAAATAATGAGTGGAGTTGAAAGGGTAGATGTGAAGCGTCTGTTTACGCTTTCCAAAAATACTAGGAGTAGGGGGCATGCGATGAAGCTACAATGTAGTAAATTTAAAACTAGTCGGAGAAAATATTTCTTCACTCAACGTGTAATTAAACTCTGGAATTCGTTGCCAGAGAATGTGGTAAAGGCAGTTAGCTTAGCGGAGTTTAAAAAAAGGTTTGGACAGCTTGCTAAAGGAAAAGTTCATAGACCATTATTAAATGGACTTGGGGAAAATCCACTATTTCTGGGATAAGCAGTATAAAATATTTTGTACTTTTTTGGGATCTTGCCATGTATTTGTGACCTGGATTGGCCACTGTTGGAAACAGGATGCTGGGCTTGATGGACCTTTGGTCTTTCCCAGTATGGCAATACTTATGTACTCATGGGGGGGGGGGGGGGGGGGGGGGGGGGGGTGATTGTAATGTTGGTTTTAACTTCCAGGTAATGTTACTTCATATGTGTGTTTACTGTACTTCTGGAGGTCTGTTTGGATGTTCCTTTGAAATTACTGTACTTCTGGAGGTCTGTTTGGATGTTCCTTTGAAATTGTTTAATACAATTTTTGGAATAAAATATAACTACATACTGTGGATACATATGGGCAGTGTCTTGCTTAGATTGATTCCTTTTTGAATAGGATTCAAAGGGTAATGTTAAATAGTACAGCTTCCCATGGCCTTTTACATGTTATGTAGAGTGGAGGAGTAACCTAATGGTTAAAGCAGCAGGCTGACAACCAGAGAAGAGGGAAACCAGCAGCACAGAGAAGAGTACTACAAAGATGGTATGAAGAGCCAAAGTTCAAAATAAACAGTTTTTGAGAGCCCCGACACAGCCAATATTTTGGCAAATGCTTTCAGCGAGGGGGGGTGGGGTGGTCAGCATGAAATCCCAGCACATGAGCTCTTCCTTTGGCAGTACACACAACTACAAAATGTAGGAATACAATAGATCACTTCTCACAAGGCAGATCCAGCTGTTGCTTGCACTGCCAAAGGAAGAGCTTTTGTGACGGGATTTCATTTTGACCCCTGATGCAGGCATTTGCCAAAACATGGGCCATGTTGGCTCTCCCAGCTCCTTTTGAACTTTGGCTCCGCTTCATGGTCCTGTCTGCAGCTCTGCACACTGTCTTTGTCCTCCTGACAACCAGAGAATCCCGGTTCAAATCCCACTGCTGCTCTTTGTCGTCTTGGGCAAATCACTTAACCCTCCATTGCTTTAGGTACAAATTTAAATTGTAAGCCTTCTGGGGACAGAAAAATACCTAGTTTATCTGACGGTAACTCATCTTGTGCTATTTGAAAAAGGTACGAGCTAAATCCGAATAAATTTTATCTTCTATTATGTTTATTCTTTCCAACCCAATGGGATGCTGGAAAGATATTATGCATAAGGTGTCAAAAATTAGAGTTGATCTGGAGGCAAAATAACTCTGAAAGCTTAATGGATGAAGACCAAATTTGGCATGGGGGATAAAGATGAAAAAAAAAAAAAACCAAATTTAAAAATGTGCCACACTGGATGAGGGATTCCACGGAAATTAAAACTCTAAAATCTGGATCAATATATTAAGGGAGAAACTGTTCCAGCTTCTGCTGCATACAAACTTTGATAATACAAACTTTGATATAATGGAATTGGAAAAGGTGCAGCGAAGGGCGACTAAAATGATAGCGGGGATGGGACGACTTCCCTATGAAGAAAGACTAAGGAGGCTAGGGCTTTTCAGCTTGGAGAAGAGACGGCTGAGGGGAGACATGATAGAGGTATATAAAATATTGAGTGGAGTGGAACAGGTGGCTGTGAAGCGTCTGTTCATGCTTTCCAAAAATACTAGGACTAGGGGGCATGCGATGAAACTACAGTGTAGTAAATTTAAAACAAATCGGAGAAAATGTTTCTTCACCCAACGCGTAATTAAACTCTGGAATTCGTTGCCGGAGAACGTGGTGAAGGCGGTTAGCTTGGCAAAGTTTAAAAGGGGGGTTAGACGGTTTCCTAAAGGACAAGTCCATAAACCGCTACTAAATGGACTTGGGAAAAATCCACAATTCCAGGAATAACATGTATAGAATGTTTGTATGTTTGGGAAGCTTGCCAGGTGCCCTTGGCCTGGATTGGCCGCTGTCGTGGACAGGATGCTGGGCTCGATGGACCCTTGGTCTTTTCCCAGTGTGGCATTACTTATGTACACTGAAAACACAGCAGTTAGGGAATTGCTCCTTTCAAATTACCTCTCATGTCTTTCTACTCTCCCCGAGATCTGCTGAACACATAGTGCTTTTGTGGCAGTCTTGCAAAAAGGTCAGACAATTCTTTTGGGAATCCTGGATCCCACAAGGGTGGCTGTTGTGTAATACTGAGATACCAAGTTAAATGAGGGAATATGTTTTACACCAAATAAACACACTGCAAGGATAGGCTTCATGATTTTCCTTTCTGCTTCCTATCTACTGCTTTATAATTGTACAGTGATATTATGCTAAGGACTTTTTGGCATAGCCAGGTGCTCCTTCCTACACTGCTCTAGGTAAAAAGGATTTCCCCCAGCTGTCAGATCTACAAGTTCAACCACCTGCAGAAGATCCCTCCTTATTCTTTATTCCCTAGCTGGAAAACACTTGCCTGATTTTGCTACATAAAAGCCCTGTGTTTTCAGCAGATTGCTGTCCTGGGAGCGACAGCACAATGTAGCTTCTGTACTACCCCAGCAGCACTGATCAGAGAATACAATTGGCAACTCTGAGGTCAAAAAATAACCTGCTCAAAAAGCATCCGTTCTCCACCCTATTCCTGGAATGCTCCTTGGATCTTTTGCAGGCCGTGTTAAACATTTTTAATGGCGCCAACATCAGGTATTTAATGTTGCTGTGTGTGTGCTTTCAAGATAGCACAAGGCAGCAACCCCCGGATTCTATATATGGCATCCAGATTTGTATGTGTGCCTAAGATGCACGTGCAAATTAACTGAATGAGTACTTATCAATAATTGGGCGCTAGCCAATTCTTGAAGTTAATTAGCACTCATTAAAATCTGTGCACGAAACTGGCTGTGCGCTATTCTATAAGGTAGGGTGCATCTTGAAAGGGGACATGACCATGGGCGTTCCAAAACGTTGCATGCACACTTATAGAATACAGCCTCAGCCTGCCTAACTTGAGTGCCAGCATTTATACCAGGTTTTAACAGGCGTAAGTCTGATGCCTAAAGTTACACACAGGAATTAGCGCTACATGCTAATCTATAAAGGAGCGCCATTTCTGGAATTCTCCCCTATATAGCCTTGGAGGCTCATCCTCATCAAGATAATTCTCATATTGGTCCATCACATGGCAAAGTATTCAATGGATCAGGTTGTATCTGCAAGCCTGAAAGCTACTGAAGCTGTATACATTCAGGTACAGATGATATTTTTCTGTCCCTGAAGGGCTCACAATCTGTTTATACCTGACGCAATGGAGGGTTAAGTCACTTGCCAACGATCACAAGGAGCAGCAGTGAGATTTGAACCAGGCTCTCCTAGTTCTCAGCCCACTGCTCTAACCATAAGGATATTCCTTTTCTTTGGGACCACACAGATCTTTATTATGGCACTAACATGCTAAGTACTACTACTACTACTCATCATTTCTATAGTGCTACTAGACATACACAGCGCTGTACACCTGAACATGAAGAGACCGTCCCTGCTCGACAGAGCTTATAATCTAATTTGGACAGACAAACAGGAGATAAGGGAAAGGGGACTTGATATACTGTCTTTGAGGTTTTTGCAACTACATTCAAAACAGTTTACATATATTCAGGTACTTATTTTGTACCAGGGGCAATGGAGGGTTAAGTGACTTGCTCAAAGTCACAAGGAGCTGCAGTGGAAATCGAACTCCGTTCCCCAGGATCAAAGTCCACTGCACTAACCACTAGGCTACTCCTCCACTCCACTCACAAGTGAAGATGATAAAATAAGGGTTCTGAACAATTGAATAAGGGTTAGGAGTTAAAAGCAGCATCAAAAAGATGGGCTTTTAGCTTAGATTTGTAGACGGCCAGAGATGGAGCTTGACGTACCGGCTCAGGAATTCTATTAATAGAGCCAGATGTGTACCTGCTTTTGACACAGCTAGAATATTTTGTTTTGTTTCAGGAAGATGGGGACAGAAATGGCACTTGCTGTAAGAGTGTGAAAACTCCAATAGAAAATGTGGTGAAAACCTGAGTTCTTTAAGAAATCCCATGATAAACAGCTGAAGAAAATCAAAATGCATTGGTCTGCAAGACAGAAGAGAGGAGCAATATGGTAGAATAAATCACATTTCTGGCACATGCCAGAGTACAAAACGGCAGTTTTACTCATGAAGAAGCTAAATCAGAAAAAGTCATTAAAAGTTGGAAGGATGGAGGCTCAGAAAAAAAAAATATATGACTCCTGCGCTACTGAGAGGGTGAGCCATTCCTAATATCCTAAGGATAGATAGCAATAAGAATAAGGCGTGGTAAAGAATGGAGACTGAGTAAGCTCTGCTACACAACATGGCCCACTGTCAGCAAATTTACTGACAATTACATAAAACCCATCACACATGACAAGGCCTGTGTCTTCAAAGCAGAGGGTTCAGGCTCCAAGAAGGCCACTATTCAGGAGCTTGGGACTATGTTTCAGCTCATAAAGGGACTCAAAGTCCAGCTGTGTCTCAAATGACCAACAATAAGCCATGTCTGTATACGGTTACCAGTGGCCCCACCAACTCTGGGTGCAGAAGACCTAAGTTAGCAGTCAAGCCTTATGCATGACAGTGTTGAGCCACTGAGCAGCACATGAATAGTTTTTGTTCTTCCATCTTTGTTTTTACTATGAATGTTTAATTTGCGAGCCACTGCCATCAAAGGAGCTCGCTGGAATGATTATATAAATTAATAAACATAGATAAAAATATGGTAATCCATTAGCAGAAATTTTTTTTTCATGAGTTGGCTGCCCTGGTTTTCAGGCAGTGGCACAACAGGCAGGGGACAACTGAGGTTGGGGTCGACCCCCCCCCCCCCCCCAAAAGGTCCTTATCTAGCAACTACTCCTATGTCTGGGAGTATCCAAGTTTTTCAAGTGGGCCACATGATAAGAAATCTGAGTGGGCAAGTTGCATGAATATTTTAGCCTCTTATAGCAGGATTTAAACTCCATGGGCAATAAAATGCACCACATTTTAGGCAGCAAACAGCTGTACTCCGAGTGTGAATTCTAGAACGGCATCTGGGTGCCCAGATGCCATTACAGAATACCAGTATAAGTCGGCATTTACGCAAGCCCACTTGTGTCATGACAATAGCAGGCATAAATGTACGTGCCTATATTAGCACTTCAGCATGTAAATGCAAGTATTTGATAAACTGTGTGCGTAAATGTTTAACATGCCCATGTTCTTCCCCTTGCGCATGTCTCCTCACTGTTACATGCTCTGGGAGTAATTCAGTACAAGTCATCTAAAACGTTAGTGCTCAACCTCCCTGCACCTAAGTGCAAATTCTATACCAGCAATTACATGGAGTTTTTAAATCCTGCTATAAGAGGTTAAAATATTTTTTCACGGAGCGAGTGGTGGATGCTTGGAATGCCCTCCCGCGGGAGGTGGTGGAGATGAAAACAGTAACGGAATTAAAAAATGTGTGGCATAAACATAAAGGAATCCTGTTCAGAAGGAATGGATCCTCAGAATCTTAGCCGCGATTGGGTGGCAGAGCTGGTGATGGGAGGCGGGGCTGGTGGTTGGGAGGTGGGGGTAGTGCTAGGCAGACTTCTACGGTCTGTGCCCTGGAAATGACAAGATACAAATCAAGGTAAGTTATACACAGAAAGTAGCACATATGAATTTATCTTGTTGGGCAGACTAGATGAACCGTGCAGGTCTTTTCTGCCATCATCTACCATGTTACTATGTTACATACATAATGGAGTGGCCTAGTGGTTAGAGCACTGGTCTTGTAATCCAGAGGTGGCCGGTTCTAATCCCACTGCTGCTCCTTGTGATCTTGGCCAAGTCACAACCCTTCCGGTACAAACTTAGATTGTGAGCCCTCCTGGGACAGAGAAATATCCAATGTACCTGAATGTAACTCACCTGGAGCTACTACTGAAAAAGGTGTGAACAAAATCTAGATAAATAATAAATAAATAATTGCTATTATAGAAATACTAACTCAAGTCACTATTTATGCACCAACATTTAGGTGCGGCTGCTTACACCACATCAATGGCTGGTGTAAATGTTTGAACTAAACACTGCAGCTGCATCTGTCTGTATTCTATAACCTTAGCGCATAAGTGCTGGACCCACCCCTAAAATGCCCATGCCCCTACCACATCCACACCACCTTGCAGTTGCCTGTAACTGTCAGTATTCTATAACCTTAGTGAGTAAGTGCTGGGCACACCCCTAAACCGCCCCTCCACACCCACAACCCCTTGCAGGTGTGTGCTAAGAAGTTCCGCACCAAGGTTACAGAATATGAAGTGCAGTTAAGTGCATAACTAAAAACTGGAATCACTTAGTACCAATTAACTAATAGCTGATATATTGGCAGTTGGTGCCAATTAGTGCCTAATTTATCAATTAAGTTAGACATGTAACTATAACCTTCAAAATTTTTGTGCAAGATTATAGAAGGGGTATGCAACTTGCAGGCCCCATACTGTAGAATACTGCTGAGCACACATCTTGCCTGCATGTACGTAAACACTAATACCCTATAATTTTATTATGCAAATGGCACTTACATTTAGACTCAAGGCTATGGGGGAAAAGGTGTGTCTTCTGAAATTGTAACTTCATATCCAAAATCATGTGTGCTAGCTAATTAGTTGACACTTTTTCCAAGGTCATGCAGACCACATGCTGGAAACATCTGTCCTATGTTAGTACACAAACTTATTTGGAGCAAGCAGATCAGCTCACACTTCCCAAAGCCTCCTCTTACTTTACCAGAAGACATCCCCACAAATAACATAGATAATGCGAGATAAGCACAAATCCATTTCAATCTTCACAACTGCTGTCAGCAACTACAAATGAAGCCTAAATCAATCTTTACCATGACCACTAAGCCACACCACCTGACATTTCTGACCAAGCTGAGCTATAGACCCAAAACGTGAGGGCTAAACAAATCATGTTTTTGGTCCAGCAATTTTTCTCCTTTGTACTTCCAGCTTAGAGAATGGCACGGGAACAGGGTGGGGGGCAGGGACAAACTTTGCCCCCCCCCCCCCCCGTCATTCTCTATTCCAGCTTAATTACAGCCAGGGGTAGTAGGACCCTTCCTTTATTCATAACTACCTGGGATTACCCCCAATATCTTCTCCTACATGCCTTAGTAGTCTGATCACTGCAGTGACAATCGGCAAACAGAAATTATGTTCCAGGCTCCATCTAGAACCCTGCAACCACGACCCTAAATCCAGTTGCTAGGTGTTGATACTGTGTAATGATTATGTTTCCATCCTCTCCCACTTCCCCTCTTGGGTTGAGAACATTGCCTCTGCAGTAGTCCCTGCCAACAAGGTGCAGAAAACCAAAAAGTAAACCTCAATGCTAGATCCCCTTATGCATTGCGGTGTTGCTGAGCCACTGTGCTAACCCGTGAGCAGTTTCTTGGTACACACTCCTTTCAAATGCTACGACCAAGGACCTACAGATTGGGGGGGGGGGGGGGGGGGGGGGGGGGGACGGAAAGGGCAAGCAAGCTCGTCACCCTGACGACAACTAAACACCACCTAATTCCTGCGATCTCTGGCTGCTGCCCCTTCCTCTCTATTTTTCAGGCTCTCCACCGTCTCTTCTCCACTCCTAGGGTACCTCCCCCTGTTTCTTCCTTGGCGCTCCTGCCCCCCCCCCCCCCCATGAATCTCATTCTCTCTTGGTGTTTCTTCCTCCCGGTCCTCCATCCACCCTCTGCTCCCCGCTGTCTCTCGCTCACCGGACAGGCCTCCCATGGCCGCGGTCCAGGGCTGCCTGAATGCCACATTCCAGAAGAAAAAGGCGGAAAATCCGAAAAAAGTACCGACCGCTGCGTAGCCCATCCGGAGCCAGAGCCGCTTCCCCACCGCCATCGGGGCGGGAGCTGGGAGCCGGCGAGGCCACTTATCCCTGGATGCTCCGGCCAAGAAAACAAGGAAGGGGGGGGGAAAGCAGAGGCCGCAAATAACAATGAGAAACACCGCGCACGACGCCACGCCCCTCTCGGGAAGCCACGCCCCTCCCTGCCTTTTACGGGAAGGCCAGGCTGCATCCCTAACAATTTAGTCCCGCCCTCCCCAGGAAAGCTCCATCCAGTCCCACCCCCTACTTCATAAAGAAACCCAGAAAACCACGCCTTCCTCCATAACCAAGCCGCTCCCTCAAAGCGGACGCCTGCGTTAAACCACGCCCATAATGGTGAAAAAAAAAAGCACGGGAAAGCCCTTTTCTATCATGCATCCAGTCCCCGTACCCAAGGAGGTTAGGATGGGTGCCTTGATGGACAGGAGACAGCATGAGCCTCTCTGATAATGGGGGTCTTTTACAAAAGCTTACCTCGACTTATCTGCAGCAGGGCCCATTTTATTCCTATGGGCCCTGCTGCAGATAACTCAAGCTAAGCTTTAGTAAAAGACCTCCTATATGGGCTGAAGCCAGCAGGCGGAGCTTGCTGGCCCTAGGGGAGATTACCACTATTTTCCCTCACTCAACAATAGCAAAAGCTATTGAAAACAATAGCTAAAGATTATTATAAACTAGTAAAAAAAGGCCCGTTGCTGACACAAATGAAATGGGCGCTAGCAAGGTTTTCCTCTGAGTGTGTATGTTTGAGAGAGTGTATGTGAGAGTGACTGTGTGTGAGAAAGAGAGTGAATGTGCGAGTGTGTGTGTGTGTGAGAGAGAGAGTGAGTCTGGGTGCGAGTGTGTCTGTGAGAGAGAGAGTGTGTGTGTGAGAATGAGAGTGTGTGCAAGTGCATATGTGAGACAGTGTGAGAGAGAGAGTAGGTGAGACACAGACTCTCTGTGAGACTGAGTGTATGAGACCAAAAGAGTGTGTGAGTGACTGTGTGACACATAGAGAGTGAATGTGATTGAGTGTGTGAGAGACAGTGTGTGAAAGTGAGAGAAAGAAAGACATTGACTGTGTGAGAGAGAGTGTGTGTGTGTGAGAGAGAGAGAGAGACGAGTGCGTGTGTGACACAGATACCTCTCCCCCTCTCTGGTGTCAGGCCCCCCTCCCTCTCTCTATCTGGTGTCAGGCCCCCCTCTCTCTCTCTCTCTCTGGTGTCTGAGCGTTTTCCATGGACAGGATCTTCTAGCCACACCTCTGAAATATATGCCACGATGACGTGCGTGACCCGGCTATCCAATAGAAATGCTTAAAAAAAGAAAGCAAGAAGTTAGCGGATTCCCGCCCATATGTACAGTATAAATACACTTGACAGCCCAGACCAGTCAGTTTTATTTTTTCCGCGTTTGACAACGACCCAGTTTTTATCTAGTTAATCTGTCAGTCAGTCAGTCAGTCACGATCATTAAATTGAATTGTCCCGATAATTGTTATGTCTCAGAAAAAGTCAGGGTTTAAAGCGTGCGCTACATGCCCCTGCAAATTATCTCTCACGGATACACATATCAGATGTTTACGTTGCCTCGGAGAACATCACGATACTAAAACCTGTTTTGCTTGCAGAAATATGTCACAGAAATCTCTGGACATTAAGGCATTTAAATTACAACAATATCTGACAGCTTCTCAGTCTGAAATTTCTCTCAGTTCTTCAGATAAAACTTCACCTCCAATGGCTGTGACATCATAAGCAGCGTCAGCGCTGCAGGAAGTTCAGGTTCTCCCTGCTCTCCCCCTTGCCGTAGTGCCCGGGGATCAGGTGGTGTCCATTCCTGCTCTCCCCCTTGCCTCAGTGCCCGGGGATCAGGTTACCATTTCTCAGAATGGACAACCAACACCGCCGAAGGATTTCCCTGACGTTGAGGTCAGCTCCAGAGTTCAACGTCGGCCTCACCGATCATCGAGATCAGCTGATGCTCGATATCATCGGAACCTTCGACATCGCATGATGTCATCAGGCTCGACTTCAGATAGTGAATCCGCTATCGATGCCAGGAAGGTTAGTGCAGGGAAACATTGCCGTTCTTCCCATTCTGACCATTCCTCCCGTCATACTCGTTCTTCACAGCGTCGTTCTGATAAATATAGCTCTGCGGCTCGCCAGGGCAGAGCTGCTGTTTGCTCTCAAATCTCCAGTTCTTCGTCTTCTTCTTCATCATCTGCAGCTCCTCAGAAGAAGCGATATCGACGGAATAGTAAATCACCCTCTCGCTATTCAAGGTATAGGGAATCTACAAGTTCAATTTCGCATGCCTCCTCTAGAGGGCGATCTTCTTCTTCTACTACACAGTTAAAAATAATGGATTGCTCACGAAGTTGTTAGCAAATCAGCAGAAAATGCAAGAGCCTGCAATTCAATCTAATCGATTAGTCACCTCTCAAACAACATCTCTGCCTCATTCACCTCAGAGGCAGCAGTTGTGGGCTATATCTCCTTCTCCTTCTGTACAGGAAGTGTTATCAGTAAAATCACAATTGAATTCACCAGCGCCTTCAGTGGTTTCTTCACTTCATCATACACACATGACTGACAGGACATGAACTGCCTTCTCATGGATCTATTCCTTCTAATCATCAGGATGAGACTCTTCCTGTGCAGGATGAGTCTTATACAAAAGTTTTACAAAAATTGGTGACTACTTCGCATATACCTCTGTCTCCTCAGGGGGATATTCCTGAAGAGAAAAGATCTGTCACTAAATACTTGAATTTAGTCAAGCAATCGATAGCCTTGCCTATACCGCAGGTGCTTCAAGATCACCAAAAATTAGTTTGGTGCACACCTTATTCAATTAGACCTACACAAAGGTCGTTAGAGAATAAATATAAAGTTCAGGATCTTTTGGGTCATGGGAAGATGCAACTTCCTCATGCATCGTTGGTAGTCAAATCAGCCATGTGACGCAATAAGCTACAGAAAGATATTACTAATCATCCACCGCCTAAGGATTTAAAATTTATGGACATTCTAGCACGGAAAGGTTTTCAGTCTTCCATGCTGTCAGCTCGTATTGCAATTCACATGTTCCATCAAATAGCATACCTTTATACCATAATGGAAGATTTATCTAAATTGCAATCATTGCTTCCTCAGCAGAACATGCCGCTTTTTCAGCAAATTCTGACTAGTTTAGAAGACAGCTCTAAGCAAATGATCCGTACCACCCATGATCTGTTTGACACTTCGGTCAGGACTGCGGCTACTTCTATTGCATCAAGACGTTTGTTGTGGTTAAGAGCTTCTGCATTAGGAAAGGATGTTCATGAAAAGGTAGCTGATGCTCCTTGTGCTGGGGATTCTTTATTTGGAGATAAAGTAAAGCAGTTAATTGAGGGCCTTAAGGAGGATTGTACAATGTTGGATACTTTGGAGCAGGATAAGCACCAACCATCAAAATCAAACTATAAACGGTTATCTTATTTTACTACTAAAAATAGATTTCTACAAAGGAAGCCTTTTGCTCCTCAACGGTCAACTTCTCAATTTAAATCTCAGTATCACCGTTACAACTTTCATGCTAGACCGGCTAGAGAAAGGCGTTCTCAGAAGCCTGTTCAGCCACATCAGGAGCAAAAACTTACTCCTTCTTTTTTACCTTTCCCAGGCCCAGTGTCTGGTGGGAGGCAGAATTCAACATTTTTTCCCTCCTTGGAGATCAATAACAACAGACAAGTGGATTCTGAATATTGTTCAAAATGGTTTTTCACTGGTATTTTCACAAATCCCACCTTTTCGATCATCTATACATCTCCATGTCCCAAGTTCTCAGATGTTTCAGTTACATCAGGAAGTTTGCAGGCTTCTTCATCTCAATGCTATAGAGATTATACCTGCTCATGACATAAACAAAGGTTTTTATTCCTGATTTTTTCTCATCCCCAAGAAGGATTGAGGTCAAAGAGCAGTATTAGATCTATGGCATCTCAACAAGTTTCTCCCGAAACAAAGATTTCGAATGACATCTTTACCGGTCATACTCCCTTTATTAAGTCAGGGAGCATGGTTTTCAGCTCTAGACCTACATGTTCCTGTTCATCCCTCTTCAAGACGATTTCTTTGGTTTGTCTGTCACGGACAACACTACCAGTACAAAGTTCTTCCTTTTGACTTAACATCAGCTCCCAGGGTGTTCTCAAAGTGTGTCATAGCTCCAATTGCTCAGTTACATCGACAGGGAATCGTCCTTTTTCCATATCTCGACGATTGGCTGATCGTAGCTCAGTCTCCTCAGCAGAATCTTCAAGATTTACAGACTACCATTATGCTTCTCGAAAAGTTAGGTTTAGTAATCAATTACAAAAAAATCACATTTGATCCCAATGCAGAGATTGACTTTTATCGGAGCGGATCTGGTGTCTTGTGAATCTCTAGCGAAGTTACCACTCCGAGCTCATTTGCTCATCCAATTAGTTCAATATCTTCAATCACTGAAGGTCACGACTGTCGCGCCTCACGCGCTTGCCGCGCTCTCGAGGACCTTGGTATACCTTCAGGCTTCTTCCCCGGGAGCGCGGGGTTTGTGAGTCCATAGGCCACTACCGTGGAGCGGCAGTGGCAGGCAAGATCACCTTCCAGGTGGAGATGGGACAACCCTGGACAGGAACCCCGGACTGGAGTTCTACACAGGGATACTCGGAACTGGAACGCACCGGACGGGTGCGCACTGGAGTGGGGCCCACTGGACTGGACACACTGGAGTGGCCCCACTGGACTGGAACATACAGGAGTGCAACCCGCTGGACTGGAACACACTGGAGCGGAACCCGCGGAACTGGAACACCCTGGACCTAGGCTTCACCTACACTTGACTGCCTTTCCCCGAGGGTTGAGCCCTCAGGTTCTGGCAGCCGGTAGGACTTACAGGAACAGCAGGAATGAAGATCCAGGAGTGCCCCCTGGCACCTAGGCGAAGGCAAGGCAGACAAGCAGGGACTGTCCGGGTTCTGGCAGTCGGCAGGATTCAACACAATGACTAGTAAACTGTACCCAGGCTAATAGGAACGCTATACCCAGGCAAACCAGTCATACACAGGAACATACACAGAGCAAACTCAGGAGACTTGGAAGGCTATACACCAGCTAACAACTAAGCTGTGCCCAAGCTAACAAGTCATGCACTGGAAACAAACGCAGAACACTAGCAAAGCTTTACACAGGCTACAAGCCAGACGGTGCCTAAGCTGGCTAGTCTGTCACTAGGAACCAACACAGAGAACTAGCAGAGCTATGCACAGGCTACAAGCCAGACGGTGCCTAAGCTGGCTAGTCTGCACCAGGAACAAACACAGAGAACTAGCAGAGCTATGCACAGGCTACAAGCCAGACGGTGCCTAAGCTGGCTAGTCTACACTAGGAACAATCACAGTCTTGGGATAGTGGCTAGCAAGGGCGGCTAGTCTAACACTAGGAACAAACACAGTCTTGGGATAGTGGCTAGCAAGGGCGGCTAGTCTAACACTAGGAACAAACCCAGTCTTGGGATAGTGGCTAGCAAGGGCGGCTAGTCTAACACTAGGAACAAACACAGTCTTGGGATAGTGGCTAGCAAGGGCGGCTAGTCTAACACTAGGAACAAACCCAGTCTTGGGATAGTGGCTAGCAAGGGCGGCTAGTCTAACACTAGGAACAAACGCAGAGACCTAGCAGAGCTATGCACAGGCTACAAGCCAGACGGTGCCTAAGCTAACTAGTCATGCACTGGAAACAAACACAGACTTGGGATAGCGGCTAGCAAGGGCGGCTAGTTTAACACTAGGAACAAACACAGTCTTGGGATAGTGGCTAGCAAGGGCGGCTAGTCTAACCCTAGGAACAACCGCAGAGAACTAGCAGAGCTACGCACAGGCTACAAGCCAGACGGTGCCTAAGCTGGCTAGTCATACTCTGGAAACAAACACAGAGAACTAGCAGAGCTATGCACAGGCTACAAGCCAGACGGTGCCTAAGCTAACTAGTCATGCACTGGAAACAAACACGGAGAACTAGCAGAGCTATGCACAGGCTACAAGCCACACGGTGTCTAAGCTAGCTAGTCTACACAAACACAGAGCACTAGCAAAGCTATACACAGGCTACCAGCCACACGGTGCCTAAGCTAGCTAGTCATGCACTGGAAACAAACACAGAGAACTAGCAGAGCTATGCACAGGCTACAAGCCACACAGTGCCTAAGCTAGCTAGTCTACACAAACATAGAACACTAGCAAAGCTATACACAGGCTACAAGCCAGACGGTGCCTAAGCTAGCTAGTCTAACAAACATAGAAACTCACACAGAGCAAACACTGAAACTGTGTACAGAGCACTCTATACACCAGGACCTTTAGATGAGATGCAAAGGCCAGGACTGTAGTCTCCAAGTGACTAATAAAGCCCATCAACACCAGAGCCACAGCTGCAGCAATCACCTTGTGACCAAACAGAGGCTTGACACTCAGAGCAGTCAGCCCATAGGAAGGAACAGCGGGAGCCATCTTGGATACTGGCAAAGAGGAGGAGGCGGCAGCCATCTTGGAAGAGGCAAAGCCCACACAGGTGAGGTTCAGTAAGGCAATCAGCACACAGAGCCAGAGAGAACCTAAGACAGACACAGACACAGAGACAAGCAGAAGCCAGCACAGACACTGACTCCCAGAAACAGGGTAAGTCTGAGGGTTGGCACGGCCACAGACGGGACAACGACTGCCCGAGTTCTTCTAATTCTGTTAGGACATATGGCGTCGACAGTTGCGGTGCTCCCACTAGCACGACTTCACATGAGGGCTTTACAATGGTATTTAAAGAACAGGTGGATTCAGTATCGAGATCCTCTTGCTTCAAGGATTTTTCTATCCACCCGTCTCAAACTTCAGCTTTCTTGGTGGACACATCAACAGAATGTTTTGGTGGGAGCTCCTTTCCAGTCACCTCTCCCAACCAAGATTCTTACCACGGATGCATCCAAGGTCGGTTAGGGGGCGCATATCGACCACTTCTCAACACAAGGTTGATGGACCAATCAGGAGACAGTCTATTCCATCAATCTTCTGGAATTGAGAGCGGTCAGATTGGGTATTCAAACTTTTCAGCACATTCTTCTGTCCCAAGTGATACAAGTTCGTATAGACAATCAGGTCGCAATGTTTTATATAAACAAGCAAGGAGGTATGGGTTCTCTTCGTCTGTGTCAAGAAGCTGTCACACTCTGAACCCTGGTTCTCTCCCTCAATTCTGTGATTCAAGCAATTTATCTACCAGGTCGGGAGAATCATATCGCAGATGTCTAAAGCAGGAGTCTTCAACCACGAGTGGTCTCTGAAGACCACAATTAATCACGACCTATTCCAGATGTGGGGTTGGCCTCTAGTGGATCTTTTTGCATCCCCACAGAACAACAAATGTCACAAATATTGTTCAAGGTGGCCTGCAAAGAACAGGATAGCCAAGGATGCATTTGCTATCCATTGGACAAATTCTCTGTTTTATGCTTTTCCTCCAATCCCTCTCATTCCAAGAGTGTTACAGAAGGTTCTCCAGGACAGATCGTCACTCAATCTAATAGCGCCATATTGGCCGAGGCAAGCGTGGTTTCCTGTGCTAAAGCAGCTAGCTGTCCTCCAACCACATTTTCTTCCTGTAATTCCAGACCTTATTTCGCAGAACAACGGTCAGCTTCTACATCCAAATCTCAGCAAACTCCGACTGACCGCTTGGTATCTTCAGGTCAATCATTAGGTTCTCAAGTTTTTTCTCAACCAGTTCTTGAAGTATTGTTGGCTTCCAGAAAGCAGTCGACTCGAATGGTTTATGCGTCTAAATGGAAAAGATTTTGTTATTGGTGTACAGCGCATCAGCTTGACCCAATTTCTTGTTCAATTTCTACATTATTGGAATATTTCCTCTTTTTATCCAAATCAGGACTAGCTGCTTCTTCAGTTAAGGTACATATTGCAGCTATTTCTGTTTTCTATGATTCGATTGATTGTACAGTAATGGCACATCCTATTACTAAACGATTTTTGAAGGGGTTATTCAATCTTAAACCTTCGGTTCAATTACCTCCAGTAGTATGGGATTTAAATTTGGTTTTAGACAAACTTATGGAACCTCCATTTGAACCTCTTCAAGAGACTACCCTTCAATTTCTTACTTGGAAAACGTTGTTTCTCATAGCTATTACTTCAGCTCGAAGAATTGGGGAGTTACATGGACTCGT
Organism: Microcaecilia unicolor; assembly: GCF_901765095.1. Taxonomy (NCBI): domain Eukaryota; kingdom Metazoa; phylum Chordata; class Amphibia; order Gymnophiona; family Siphonopidae; genus Microcaecilia; species Microcaecilia unicolor. Next base: position 308,858,470 of record NC_044033.1, read on the forward strand.
CTATTACAGTCCTTATACTCAAGTATTACATGATAAAGCGATACTACGTCCTCATCCGAAGTTTCTACCAAAGGTAGTCTCTTCTTTTCACATCAATCAATCAATCAATTATTCTACCTGTGTTTTTTCCTCCTCCGCATCAATCTATTCTACACAGTAGATTGCACACATTGGATTGTACCAGAGCATTATCCATTTATTTACAGCGTACGTCAGGTAGTCACAGACCTTCACAGCTTTTTTTGTCTTACAATGGAAATCTTCAACAACCAATCTCTAAACGAACTCTTTCGTCATATGTGACTCAGTGTATAAATTTTTGTTATCACCAGCACGCATCACATCCTCATGTTACAGCTCATAAATTATGGTCCATGGCAGCGTCAACTGCATTTTTACATAGAGCACTTTTTATTGATATCTGTAGGGCAGCTACGTGGTCCTCCCTGCATACGTTTTCAAAGCATTACTGTTTGGATGCAGCTTCACATGCAGATTCATTATTTGGACTGTCAATGTAACCGACAACTGTCCTCCTCCTCCTATCACAGGTAGCAGATTTCTTTCAGTTTGTTTACGGGATATTTCATGTTTATCTATCACATGTTTGTTACCTGTGTTTGCTTGGGAGTCTTCAGAGGTGTGGCTAGAAGATCCTGTCCATGGAAAAATCTTAGTTTCTTACCTGTAACGGTAGTTTTCCGTGGACAAAGGATCTTCTAGCCACACCATCCCTCCCTACCCTCCCTGGTTGTCGTAGCTATATTATTAAACTGACTGGTCTGGGCTGTCAAGTGTATTTATACTGTACATATGGGTGGGAATCCGCTAACTTCTTGCTTTCTTTTTTTAAGCATTTCTATTGGATAGCCGGGTCACGCACGTTATCGTGGTGTATATTTCAGAGGTGTGGCTAGAAGATCCTTTGTCCACGGAAAACTACCGTTACAGGTAAGAAACTAAGATTTACTGTGCAGGACGCTGAGCTCTGGCTGTGCTTCAAGAAACTGACCAATCCTATTTAATAGAATGCACCTCCAACATTCTGAAGCCGAGAAACCTCGTGTGGTTGGTCACTTCTGCTGGTGTCGAACCCGGAAGTACGTGATGTCAATTCAGGAGATGGATACAGAGAGTAGGAATGCCTCAGCCATGCAGTCAGCTTCAGAATGTTGGAGGTGCATTTTATTATATAGGATAAAGGACTGCCTATGGTCTTCCATCTGTAAAAAGTCAAAAGCTGATCCAGTTGGATAGGCAGTGCCTTAAAAGGTGGAGGACAAAAGATTTTTTTTTTTTTTTACTTATTTGACAGCTTTTAAGGGGTCCTTTTACTAAGGTGCACTTAAAAATGGGCTGCGGTAGTATAGACGCTTGTTTTGGGCACGTGCAGATCCATTTTTCAGCATGCCTGCAAAAAAATGCCTTTTTAAAAATTTTTTGCTGAAAATAGACGTGCGGCAAGATAAAAATTGCCATGCATCCATTTTGGGTCTGAGACCTTACTGCCAGCTGACCTAGCGATAAAGTCTCACACGGTAACCAGGCGGTAATGACCTATGTGTATGAAATGCCACTGCTACGCGCACCAGAAAATAATTATTTTTTGGATGCGTGTATCGGACATGTGCCAAAAATGAAATTACCACAAGAGCCACATGGTAGCCGGGTGGTAAGTCCATTTTAGGACACGTTGGGGACGTGTAGATGCTTACGTGGCTTAGTAAAAGAGCTCCTAAGTTATTTGAAAGCTTCCCATATGTTGATATAAATATCATGAAATAAAATTTGAATATCACTACAACAGCTTAAAAAAATTATTGTAGCTGTAGAAACAGCAGTTATAAACTTTGTATTTTGTGCTCATTTTTCTACACTGTGCTATATGATATAGCTGGCCAAATTTCAGTGAGGATATATCCTGTTTCCTGATGGGTTCATTTTAACTGTTGTAATCTGCCTTGGGAAGCCTGAAGTTATAAAGGAAAAGTCCATAGACCATTATTAAATGGACTTGGGGAAAATCCACTATTTCTGGGATAAGCAGTATAGAATGTTTTGTACTTTTTTGTGATCTTGCCCGGTATTTGTGACCTGGATTGGCCACTGTTAGACACAGGATGCTGGGCTTGATGGACCTTTGGTCTTTTCCAGTATGGCAATACTTATCTACTTTAAAGTTTCAAGTTTATTTAAAGATAGTAAACAGAAAGAAAACAAAACAGAGAAAAGAAAATAAGATTATATCTTTTTTTATTGGACAAACAATACATTTTTGATTAGCTTTCGAATGTAACCCTTCTTCTTTAGATCAGAAATAAGGAAATGTGGCAAATATCAGAATATGTAAATGAAACACAAAAGCATTCCAATGATATTCTCACTGGAAGAGGGTGGGTTAGGTGAGAAACAGGGAGAGCTGGGTGGGTGAGAGAAAGGGAGAGCTGGATGACTGATCAGAAGGTGACAACGCAGTAGAATTGTATGGTTTATAATGGGCTAGAAAACTCAGATCTTTGTTGTCATGGTGGGTGTCAAAATATCAAGGTAAGATGCTCCAAAAGAAACCTTTATTGGGACCCAACATGGTCCGTGTTTCGGCTAAAATGCCTTCATCAGGGGTCTTGACAGGCGTCATATATAACGTGCTGTCAATATAGATCCACAAGCAAACCTTGACAAGCGTCTTATGTAATGTACTGTCAATAAAAATGGCTGTAGATCTTTTATGATTCTTCTCAGTTTTTCTAGCTCTGGATTGTATGTCACTACAAGGGGGAATTCTCTCTCTCGCTTTCTTTTCCTTGTTCTGCAATAGGTTTTCCCTGGGTATTTTAGGGGAAGAGGCAATATTCTTGGAGATTATTTTGGGGTTGTAGCCTTTGTGCTTGAAAGATTCGGTCCGGATTTTGAGGTGTTTATTTCTGTCTATTGGGTCAGAGCAGATGCTATGGTATCTTGTGGTTTGGCTGTATATAATGGACTTTTTTTGTATGTGAAGGGAGGAAGCTGGAGTTCTGGAGGTAACTGAGCTCCCTACCTGCGTATCATGATATTAAACTTGGACCCCTGAGGCAGGCATTGTTTACGCCGAAACATGGCCCATGTCGGGTCTGATCTTAATAAAGGACTCCTGTTGTCTCAGTCTTGAAGGCCCAGTTGTACCTTTTCCCTCTGTATGCTTTTTGTGTATACTGTATTACCCTCTGTGGTTGCGTTCTGGAGGTAACTGCATCTGCCTGTAGGTTTCCAGTATATAGATGTTTGTATATAGCCATTGCTGATGGAAACGGTGGTGTTCAAAATATTGACTTTTTTTGGGGAGTAGTCAGTTTTGAATTTGATTGTAGGATGGTATGTATTGAAAGAACTGTGAATTTGTTTGAGAGTTTATTTAAGAATTTACTATCCCACACATCAAGAAGATTTCTGGTTGACTTACAATCTAAAATAGAAAGTTTGACAGAAGAAGACTGTCAACAAAAGAAACAAAGGGAAGAGGGGACTACAATGTTGATAGAAAAGTTGGGGGGGGGGGGATACATAAGAGTAGCTGTATAATCCTGATTCATTGCAAAGGGGGCCAGCCTAGGAATAGGCATCATTGAACAAATGGGTTTTCAAAGTTGCCTTGAAGGTCTGGGGGAACCAATGGAGCCAAAAGTGGTTTGCGTGCTTGCTGTATTGCAGAACTGGATTATATTGACAGTGCAGGATTTTATAAAGATACGTTTCAAAAGATAGAACACATATGGATTTTAGAAAAAGGTGCCAATGTTTCGCATTTACAAGATACACACCCCTGTTTAATTTGAATGGGCTGTGTTAGCATTGCTGCGTGGCAGCAGCACAGCTTAGTAAACGGGGGGGGGGGGGGCATTCTGTTACAGGTGTGATTGGAAGGGTAGATGATTGAGTTGGTATTTAGAGTTCTGAATGTGTTTGAGGATAATGCCTCAGTAATGGGCCCTTTTACTAAAGGGCGCTAAGGACCCTGTTTACTAAGGTGCGTTAGTGTTTTTAGCATGCCTACACTTAGCACGTAGGCATGCTATAGGGATATTGTAGGCACGTTGCGAGGGGTTGCTGAGAGGACGTCCTCAAGGAAAGCGAGAGCAGCCCAGCAAGGAGCTAAAGAGGCAGGCACACATCCCTTACAGGCAGGAAGCTCACCCCCTGGTGGGTAAAAGATTGATTAGAATGAGGAGTAAGGCTAGGAACTACCATCCCCACAATGCACCTGACACAATACAGGACTCACAGGAAGTGGAGGGGGAGGGGCAGGATTGGGAGATGGTTTCCAATCAGGGGGATGAGGAGCAGCTGAGGGAGCCCTGGGTGGAGGGGGAACAGATGGAATGGGATAAAATGGAGGCGACAGAAGGGAGTAAGGAGGAGAGGATGGAGGTGTCTGCATTCGCCCAGGCTACAGGTGCTAAGGTTTACTGGCTGCTGTTTTTCCTCAACTGAGTAAAATTGGAAGGAGAGAACTAAGGCAGCTGGGAAAGAATCTATGGCAGCGTGTAACCCAGAGAGGGAACAGTAAAACTGTATGTTGGAGTGAACTTTTGAACAGCAGGACAACTGGTAGCTACCTGAAGAGGGATAAGGTGGCATTAAAGTGTAATAAACTTTATTCAGTAAAGTTTGAGATGAACCTCAATTGGGCATTGTGAATGTGAACAAATGTCAAGGACTTGAGATGAGGCAGTAACAAGTGCTGTGGAAATGGTACTAACTGAGCTATGGAAATAAAAAGAAAAATCCTTTTTATGAAATGATGGGAGTTGCTGGTCATTTGTTGGAATACCACTTAAGTGCAGCCTCAGGGAGTGCCTAAACTGAGGGAGATGTGGATGTGTGAGGCAGGCGCTGAGGAACAGCCGGTGTCAGAGGAAACAGGAGCCTAAATTGAAGCCTTCCTGCTAAGCAGGGTCAACCTGGCCTGAAGAGTGGAAGGGTGACCTGCTGACAACATACATGCTTAACATGTGTACATGGTTAGTGCACATTAAAAACATGAATGCACCTATAACACTGCTTAGTACACAGGGCCCTAAATGTCTTACTACAGTATGAGTGTGCTAACCACAAAATTAGTGTGTTTATAAGTACTGTAGCACTTGGAGGGTGGTTTACAGTATACAGGTTTCTGACTTTGGGGTCCTTTTACAAAGCTAAGGTTGAAAGTGGCCTTAGCTCGTCCTCACATGTGCTAAGGCCATTTTTACTGCAGCTGGAAAATAGCTAATTTTGTCATTTTCCAAATTAATGGGCATGTGCTAATGTTACAATACTCTGAAATTTATAGGGCGGTGGATATATAATCACTCCGCCTATTAACAAATATCCACCGTAGAAAAATCCAGAAAAATAAGTAGGTTTTAATTCTAACCAAGTATGAAAAGGCTCATAATAATTAGTCTCACACTCTTTATCATTTTTATAATATTTTTTTTGTATTTTCTCCCCAAAAAACAGGGTAGGAAAAAGCCTCGGAACAGGGATAACCCAAACTTTTTAGGTTATCCTATACTGGCTTAAAAAAACTCTCTCTATTTTTAAAAATGATTTTACTCATGTGGCTCAAATTTTCACATACTTTGTTTCATAAATGTGCTCCTCATATATCATCTTTAAATGTCTAATATCCATAACAAATTAAATTTTACAAAGGTACACTACCATTAGTGGCGCGATGAACGTGAAGAAGCCCATGGGAATAGTGACTGGCGGTAGTTTTAGCATACGGGTTTCCCGCATGCTCCGGCCACTTTTTACTGCATCTGTAAATATCCTTGTTTTCAATGGATGCAGTAAATGGCCGTGTGCCAATAAAAACATTGGCGCGTGGCCATTTACTGCCCAAGCCCTTACCACCTCCTATTTAGTAGGAGGTAAGGGCTCATGCACTACTCACATGATAATCGGGCGGCAACAGCCATGTGCTACCCATTACTACTCGACCCCCCCCCCCCCCGCCCCCACACACACGCAGTAGGAAATTCTATTTTCTGGGCACAGGAAACAGCGCACGCTAAACACAGATCTACTGTCAGGTGCACCGTGCGGTAGTGCTGTTTTCTCACGTGCTACCCACATGGTCACCCTACCACCCTTCAGTAAAAGGGCCCCTTAGCGAGCCACTAATCGGTAGTAAAAGGAGCCCTAATATTGTGCTCAAGACTCATTTCAACGAACACTTACAAATTCTCTTCGTGCACATTGTATGAAGCTGTCGCATTCTCGAGGGCCTTGGCATGCTGTCAGGTCCTCAAGGCAGCACTGGGAATTGTGAGCCCTTGGGCCCCTGCCGCAGAGCGGCAGAGGCAGGCAAGACCATGTTGGAACTGGACGTCCGGAAGGACCGGACCGGAACTCTGGACTGGAAGTAGGCAACTGAACCGGCAGAACAGGAACCGCTTCACCTGTACTTAGCCACCTTTCCGCTAGAGTTGAGCTCTAGCGTGCGGGCGGCCAACAGGACTTGTAGGGCAAGGCCGGAACTGAAAATCCAGAGGACCCACCTCGGGTCTAGGAAACACGAGGGAATATTAGACTGCACGCAGCCACTAAGCCAGACACACCAGAAGACTAGACAGACGGAAGCTTAACAGGAGCAGGGACTAGGGCAGACATGCAAGCAAGGAAGAAGGGGAGACTGGGAATACCCCTAGGGCAAACCCACTAGCTAGGTCGAGGCAGGTAACAGGATAACTCCCCCAGAAGATACACGGTAGCTAGACAGATACAGGAATCAGGATACATAAGCAGGGATCCGGATAAGCACACAGGATATACAAGGTAGACACACGGGACAGAAGGTAACTAGGCAGAGCGGAAAACCGGATAACACTAGCTAGCCAAAACCAGGACTCAGGACGAACAAGCAGGGACCAGGATGTGCACACAGGATATACAAGGTTCAGGATGTGCACACAGAATATAGAAGCAGGGAGTAGGGCAGGCTGCAAACACAGACGGGAAACCCGGACTGAGCTGCAGAGGCTACCTCCACAGCGAAGGCAGAAGGACTAGCAGCCAGGATGTGCATACCGGATATACAAGGTTCAGGATGTGCACACAGAATATACAAGCAGGGAGTAGGGCCGGCTGCAAACACAGACGGGGAAACCAGGGCTGAACAGCAGGCTCTAAACACAGACTAAAGGCAGAAGGCTAGCAGCCCACGCAGAAGGGCAAGCAGCCCACAGGTACTGGGAACCGAAGGGCACTAGCCCACACAGAAGGGCAAGCAGCCCACAGGTACTAGGCAGAAGGGCAAGCCCACACAGAAGGGCAAGCAGCCCACAGGTACTAAGCAGAAGGGCAAAAGCCCACACAGAAGACAGGCTTAGAAGCAGCGCAGCAACACACTAACTAACCTGTCGGCCTCTGGGCATGACACCAGACAATGACACCATGCGAAGACCCTGACTCCAACCACAAGCCTTCCTTATAAAGGAACTCACTGATGAGTCACCACCAGCAGGACAGAAGCAGGAAGTTCCTTGCCTCTAAACAGAGGCTTGACACACAGAGGAAGTAAGCCCACAGGAAGGACAAGCAGGAGCCATCTTGGATACTGGCATAGAGGAGGCAGCAGCCATCTTGGAAGAGGCATAGTCCACACAGGTGAGGTCCAGTAAGGCAATCAGCACACAGAGCCAGAGAGAAACTAAGACAGAGACAGACACAGAGACAAGCAGAAGCCAGCACAGCCACTGACTCCCAGAAACAGGGTAAGTATGAGGGTGGTCACGGCCACAGACGTGACAGAAGCAAATTATGTGAATATTTGAGCCACACAAATAATATATATATTTTTTTAAATAGGGGAGATTTTTTTTTAAGCTGGTGATTAAATATAGGATAACCTAAAAAGTTTTGGCTATTCCTGTTCTAAGGCTTTTCCTACCACATTTTTTGGGGAGAAAATACAAAAAAAACTATTATAAAAATGATTGATTATGAGTCTTTTCATGCTTGGTTAGAATTAAAAACTGTCTTGCTGATATTCAAAATGATTTAACTGGCTGAAAACGGCTGGCGACCAGTTAAATCACTTGTTCATGGCTATCCGGTCATTTTCGGTGGCGCAACTGGTTCTCTCCAGTGAAAATGACTGGTTAGCGAAGTGGTGTTCCTAGGTCAGCTGCCACCCAGGGCGGATCACCGCTGAGTTCCTCCTGGCACATCATCTCCCCCCCACCCAGTGAATCACACCCCCTCCTGTGAATCACAGCACCCCTCCCCCCCCCCCCCGTGCATTGCTCTTACCTCCTGGGGATGCAGGGAGCAACTGCATGGCTGTCGGCTCTGCCGATTCCCTGCTCCAGAACAGGAAGTAACGTCTGAGGGAGCAGGGAACCGGCGGAGCTGACAGCTGTGCGGCTGCTCCCTGCACCCCCTTGCAGCATGCGCCTGGGGTGAACCGGCCCATCACCCCCACCACCTTGCCCTTGGTACGCCATTGGGTTAGTGTTGAATTCAAAAGCGGCTAATTTGTGTGTGTTCTAGGTGCAGAGTTGGGTTAACTGCTGATATTCAGCGTCTCACCGCATAAAACCGATATACTCATATCACCCCTCTCCTTAAATCACTTCATTGGCTTCCGATCAGATATCGCATACAATTCAAGCTCCTCCTCCTTACCTACAAATGCACTCAGTCTGCGGCTCCTCACTACCTCTTCACCCTCATCTCCCCCTATGTTCCCGCCCGCAACCTCCGCTCACAGGACAAAGCCCTTCTCTCAGTACCCTTCTCCACCACTGCCAACTCCAGGCTCCGCTCATTCTGCCTTGCCTCACCCTATGCCTGGAATAATCTTCCTTTACCTATACGCCATGCCCCCTCCCTACCCATCTTCAAATCTCTGCTTAAAACTCACCTCTTCAATGCTGCCTTCGGCGCCTAACCGCTCGAGAAATATAAAATGCCCCAATCTATCCACCCTATCAGATTAACTGTTCACTCGTCCTCTAGATTGTTCACTTGTCTTTAGATTGTTCTCTTGTCTTTTAGATTGTAAGCTCTTTGAGCAGGGACTGTCCTTCTATGTTTGAATTGTACAGCGCTGCGTAACCCTAGTAGCGCTTTAGAAATGTTTGTTAGTAGTAGTAGTAGTAGTAAATTGGGCCGCATTTTATAGCAGTTTTATCTTTAAGCTATTTGGCTGATGTGGTCAAGGCTGAATATTGATTTAGCCGGCAATGTCTTAGCCAGCTATGTGTTAGCTGGCTCAACCCCCCCCCCCCCCCCCCAAATATTCAGTTCCAAAGCCCAGAGCCCATAATTGAATATCTGGGAATAACGCCGGTGGCGGGCAGCAAAACCCTCATCGCTGCCGACTGAATATCAGGGGGTGCTAGTTTAGTTTCTGGATTTTTTACATGCAAAAGTTGCCAGTGGCATGTGGCCATTATTAAAAATTAGTGCGTGAGCCCCTCCAGGCTATTTGCTTTCTACAAGTCCCCCCAGTATATTTTGTTCTGTTAATTCTGTAAATGACTTGGCATAAGCTTGTATCTGTTGAAATGGAACATTGTTATGAGTAAGCTGTCACAGCAGAGCACAGATGGTTGCAAAATTTTTAATGAAGGAAACACAGTAACTTGTGAGACCAACAAAAATTTAACATCCACCATGTTTAGAGGCTGGTGCGCTTCTTATATGACTGTGATCTTGCAGGATCTTCACTGAGCCATCTTTAGAGAAAATTTGAACAACATACTCACACTTGTCTTTATTGAGAGACAAGTTTGTGTCATCTAGAGCAGGGATTCTCAATCCAGTCCTCGAGACACACCTAGCCAGTTGGATTTTCAGGATACCCACAATGAACATGCATGAGAGAGATCTGCAGGCCCTACCTCCATTGTATGCAAATTTATCTCTTGCATATTCATTGTGGGTCTCCTTAAAACCAGATTGGCTAGGTATGTTCTAAAGCCTGGAGGACAACCTTAAGTACATTACCATGACCTCATCAGGTATCCGTATAGATGAAAATATCATCACTGTAATTAATGGTAGTGGGAACATGCCAAACCACCTGTCGGATTGTATCTTGGAAAATTTCACAGCCTCAAATGTCATACCCAGCTCCCTGACAGCAGTATGCAGATCCCTGGAGCAGTTTTAGTGGGTACTGCAGTGCACTTCAGGCAGGCGGACCCAGGCCCATCCCCCCTTACCTGTTACACTTGTGGTGGTAAATGTGAGCCCTTCAACACCCATCAGAAACCCACTGTACTCACATGTAGGTGCCCCCCGTCACCCCTTAGGGCTATGGTAGTGTTGTACAGTTGTGGGTTTAGGGTTTTTTGGTGGGGGGCTCAGCACCCAAGGCAAGGGAGCTATGCACCTGGGAGCAATTTGTGAAGTCCACTGCAGTGCCCCCTAGGGTGCCCGGTTGGTGACCTGGCATGTCAGGGGGACCAGTGCACTACAAATGCTGGCTCCTCCCTCGACCAAAGAGCTTACATTTGGTCGTTTTTGAGATGGGCGTCCTCGGTTTCCATTATCGCCGAAAACCGGGGACGACAATCTCTAAGGACAACCATCTCTAAGGTCGACCTAAATATGGAGATTTGGGCATCCCTGACCCTATTATCGAAACGAAAGATGGACGCCCATCTTGTTTTGATAATACAGGTTTTCCCACCCCTTCACCAGGATGTCCTGCGAGGACGTCCTCAGGAAAACTTGGGCGCCTCTTTCGATTATGCTCCTCCATGTGTGTTATATAGAATCTGGGGGTTAGCGCAGAACATGTCCCCACTGGAAAAAAAAGTATTTTAGGGCATGGGTACCCATGCACATCCTGAAATTACTGTGGGATGCCTCAGCATGCCCCACAGTACGCCATTTTTTGTTGCAGTAAGCACAAAAAAGGGATTTGCGCAGGAGCGAACCCTGCACAAAACCTTGCCTTACATATCAGCGCACTGCAGACTTAAAAAAGCTATTAACTATTTATATTACCTATGTTCAACATGTGTTGAGAACGTAGTAATACAGCAAGAAGCTTTATCCAGTTCTAACTGAAGATCGCCTTTATTATTCAAATCCCACTTGCTGAAACAAACAGCTCCATTTAATCAGTGAATGATACCATCATCTGTAGGTGTTATGTCATATTCCCTTGAAAGGGTGTGATTAGGTTGATGTATATCTACACAAAGACTTTGAGGGCTTTGAGGGGCCCTTTTAAGAAGTGGCGGTAAGCCCAACGCAGGCTTACCGCTCAGTACTGACGGGGTACTGCAGCAGCCCAGTGGTAGATCCCTCCCCCAGCACACACCATTTCAGGGGCTGCAAAAGTATTTCAATTTTTGTAGCGCCGGTGTGTACCCAGCAGTAATCAGGCAGTGCCGCACACTGCCCAGTTAGCGACAGGTTAGTGTGGGAGCCCTTTGAAGTGGCGGTGCTTTCCCCCGAAATGGACACACGGCAAGTGGTTCACTTGCTGCACGACCATTTCTTTAAGAAAGGGGAAGCCTGCCTTTTACTCGCGGCGGTAAAAGGGGGCCTCGGCATGCATCAAAAATACGTGCCAATGCCAGTGCAGGCTTCCTTTTGCCACAGCTTTGTAAAAGGACCCCTGAGTTCTTTGGGTTTTGAAACTACCACTATTAGGGAAACACAAGGGTTGGAACCATTTTCCCTTTCTATGATATTCACCTGTTTCAGAATTTCCAATCCTCTGTTTGTTGCTGAGAAACATAAAATGGTTGGTGATGATATGGCTGAAAAATCAGAATGATAATTGAGTCAATGTGTAGGTGAATTTGTTTGCCCTGTAGATTACCAAATCTATGAAAGGGACCATTGGGGGCAATTCTGTAAAGTGGCAACTAGAGATAGGTAGTAGGGATGGACAATGATCCTTTACAAATAAATCAGGATGCCAAGGGTATGATCCCTTTAAAATGTTTATTGTGAAACCACCACACATACTCTCAGAAGCCTTGACACAGAACCGTATTTCAGTGGAATGACTGCCTACCTCAGGAAGACTCAAGATCTGTTGAATATTTATTTATTTATTTATTTATGACATTTGTATCCCGCATTTTCCCAAACAGGTACGGTTCAATGTGGCTTTCATAATAGTGCGTTACAATTAATAAATGGTTATAGTAAAAGTGTAATTAGAATTAATATCACTAATTGTAGATAACTAGTAAGGTAATGAGTGTGCCAATGAGTTAACAGTTACTAGCATTGGTGAGGAATTTACTAAGCATCAGCGTGCACAAGAGAAGCAAGAGGAAAGAAGGGCAGGGGGCAGGCAGCGAACGCGGCTGCGCCGGAGACTGCGCTGAAGAAGGCTTGAGCTGGTGGGGGTTGGGGACCCCCACCAGCAAGGGTATTTGTTTGTGAGGGGGCGAGGTGAGGCGGTGGGGGCAGGGGTGACGAGGCAGTGGGGGGTCGAGGAGGCGAGGCGTGGCGGCGGAACGGCACTCAAAATGTGCCCCCAACCTCGGGGTCCCCTCCCACCGCAAGGTCTGGCTACGCCCCTGCTGTCCTCATTCACTTCTACTTGCTATGTGGATAATGATAGTGAATAAACACGTTATATTTAACCCTGACTAGTGTTTAAAAAACACTGAGGGCCCTGTTTACTAAGCCACGCTATAGGCAGCCTAGCATTTTTAGTGCGCACTAATGGTAAAGACACCTATAGGAATATAGGGGTGTCTCTAGTGTTAGCTCTCGCTAATTTTTAGCGTGCGCTAAAAACACTAGTGCACCTTAGTAAAAAGGGCCCTGAGTAAGGTATTTCAAAACATTTGAAATCTAATTGGGAAATATAGAGATTTTCAAAACAGCAAAATGTTTATCTTTTTTGTTTTGAAAATGACCATTTCCTAGTTGTTGCTGCTGTACTCAGTGTGTTTTTTGATCCATTAATATATATATGTAGGAGGAGCCAGCATTCTAAGTAGACTGGCCACACAGACATCCCAGCAGAACTGTGGGGCACCCTAGGGGGGCAGTGCAGTGGATTTCACATAAAAGGTCCCAGGTACACATCGCACCCTTCCCCTTTCTGTTGTATGGAGAGTCCCTCAAAACTCACCCAAAACCTACTGTCCCCAACTGTACACCACTACAATAGCCCTTATGGCTGAAAGGGCCACCTATATGTGGGTACACTAGGTTTTTGATAAGTGTGGGAGAGCTCACACTTTCCACCACAAGTGTAACAGGTTAATTGGGATATGGGCCTGAGCCTCCCTCTCTTCTGTACACTGCTTCGACCACTAGGCTACTCCAAGGACCTGCTTACTGCTCAAATAGGACTGGCTATAACATCTGAAGCTGTCATAGAAGCTGGTATGTACTGTTTCTTTCACATCTTTGGGAGGGTGGGAGGGGGTAAATGACCACTGAGGGAGTAAGGGGGGGGTCATGCCTTACTCTCTTCAGTGGTCATCTGGTCATTTAGGGCACTTTTTTTGTGCCTTATTCGTTTTAAAAACAGGTCTAGACCAAAACATTTAGATTGTAGCCCCAGACGTTCTTGTTTTGTTCCATTACAGCGGAAAAGTGTCCAAGTGTTAGTAACATCCAAATCCCGTCCCCAACACACCCTGACATGCCCCCTTGTGATTTGCACGCACTGCTGAGCTGACGAACTGCATATCAAAATGTTTAAATGATGAGTTTTGAAAATACCAGTTTGAACATTTTGGCAAGAAAAATATCCAAATGCTGCTTTGTGACAATTTTTGACATTTTTTCTATTTTGAAAATGAGCCCCACTATGCTGTAGCATACCATTTTTAGTTAACACTCAAATGTTGTCTGACATGAAGCTTTTCAAGCTTTTCTGCAAATTGAATAGCAGCATGTTCCATAACTGTGGTGTTAGCACAGAGAAGTCATTTTAGAAGTTCTTACTAATCTAGAATGTGTCAAAGAATGTGACAACAAACCTGACAATCTCAAAACTTGTAAACGGACGTATGTATCAGTTTTATCTTGCAGGAACAGTGGAAAAAGATCCAGCTGGAGAACCTTAAACTTCCAGTGGTAAACAGTGCAACATAAAAAGTATCAGAGTAATATCCCAATAACCAAAATTTGTAAGGTAACCAAATGTGCCGCTGCATTTAGAATACATTGCAACTTCTGTGGAAGTCCAGCATATGGTGCATTACAATACTTACTCCCTATACTACAAATGCACTCGATCTACAGCCCCTCCCTACCCTCATCTCTCCTTACATTCCTACCCGTAACCTCCGTTCTCAAGACAAATCCCTCCTGTCAGTACCCTTCTCCACCACCGCCAACTCCAAGCTCCGCCCTTCTGCCTCGCCTCACCCCATGCCTGGAATAAACTCCCTGAGCCCATACGCCAGGCCCCCTCCCTGCCCATCTTCAAAGCCTTGCTCAAAGCCCACCTCTTCAATGTCGTCTTCGGCACCTAACCTTCATACCTCTATTCAGGAAATCTGGACTGCCCCTACTTGACATTTTGCCCATTAGATTGCAAGCTCCTTGGAGCAGGGACTGTCCTTTTTGTTAATCTGTACAGCGCTGTGTAATCCTAGTAGCGCTCTAGAAATGTTAAGTAGTAGTAGTAGTAGTAGTAGTAGTAGTATACTTCAGGAATATGAGCAGGATTGTGGTGCAGCAAGAAACGTTGCTTGCTGGAACTTGGGTATTACAGTTGTACTGTAGTCCAGAATCAGCCTGCAGCATGCCTGGTCTTAACAACTGTAGGGCCCTATGCAGACCAGTTCAGTGGGCCCGCCCGCCCGCCTGCCCACCCGCACCTGTCACCTGTCACCATAAGCCATAATTTATCAGTTTGAAAGGAGGTTTAGAGCTCTTGGAACCCCACCTCACCACATACCTTGATATGCATCCACCATGTTTCAGTAGAGAGCAGACAGCAGCAGCAATTTTCATATCCCGTCAGCTGCTGAGCCCAGAGCCTACTCACTGCTGCATCCCACCCTTGAGGAAGCAGGAAGTGACATCAAAAGGGGCAGGATGCAGCAGCGAGGAGGCTCTGAGTTCGGCAGCTGACAGGATATGAAAATTGCTGCCTCTGCCTGATGCTCTCTATTGAAATGTGGATGCACATTAAGGTACGGAGCAGAAAGGTGTTCAGAGACAGGAGGACAGACATGCCAGAGATGCAGGGCCCTTAGGAGCGCAAGGCCCTATATGACCGCCCCTGTCGCCCCTGTCTAAGACCGGCCCTGGCCTGCAGCATTGGTGAGGTCCATGGCGAACAGGATCTAGATCAACAAATCCAAGCACAATGACTCATTTTTTTTCACAATAGAGACTTTGTTGTCCTTTAACTGGGCAGGTAGTAAGGGGAGGATAAGAACAAGGGCGTAGCCAGACAGCAGATTTTGGGTGGGCCTAGGCAAGAAGTGGGTGGGCACCAAATGTTCTCCCCCCCCCCCCCCCCCACGTCAAAAGAATATCTCAGCTGGTGGGAAAATGCTTCTCTCCACCTTGGTAGTCTGCAGCAGGCATGCACTGAAAATTGAGCATGCGCAGGTGCCAGTATCGTGGAGAGTAGCGTTTTCATTACCATCAGGGGGAAGTCTTCAGCTGACAGAACTTGGGATCCCTAGCAGCTAACACTAAACATGTGCTACTGTTGGGTGGGCCTGAACCCTAAGTGGGCCCACCCAAACCCACCTGTGGCTACGCCACTGGATAAGAATATCCACAAGAATTACAGATGCTCCTGTAGGAGATAAAGATGACACTGGCAATTTCTTCTGGATCTGATAGCACACATGAGTAAGGATCCTTGCAAGACCTTCACTAGTGCTGTATGTTCCTGTCCCCATACCAAGTTAGAGTAGAGAAGAGGTATATACTATCTGGTTACAGAATCCCACCTCCTGGGATGCCTGTACTGGTACTGCCTGCCCTATGTAAGTCTGATCCTAATGTGTGTGCTTGGGTGGTGGATAGGAGCTCAGTGTCAGATTCCTCATTGCGATTATTGATTTATTTACTCAAAATCTGATGCCATCGCCATATCACATACACTTCAAGGCAGTTTACAATCCTGAATGTAAAAAAGCAGAACTAAAATAGGGAGAAAAACAAAGATAACATAATGACAAATGATTAAAAGGGTACAGTGCATAGCATGATAGTAAAATACTTTTTAGCTATGAAAAACATAATTGACACATTAGGGAACCTAGAACAGGGAAGTGAAACAGAAGGAGCAAGAAATCAGCTAAAATACTAATTAAAAATAGTGAAAGATCCACTAGTATACTAATCAAAATGGAAGCAAAAAGACAGTTAATATAGTTAAAAATAGGCAATTAATTAAATGCCTGAATAAGCAGCCAGGTCTTAAGAGCTGACTTGAATTTCTGCTCAGAAGATTCCATAAGCAGAGCTTTTGGTATTGACTTTCACAAAGTGGGAACAATACCGCTAAGGCTGTGGAATGAGAAGCGTCCAACCTGATCCTAGCAAAAGAAGGTACCACAAGAAGATTGGAATGTGCAGATATCAGCGAGCAAGCCGGAGCATAATGTTTAAATTGAATTATACTAAGTGGAAGCCAGTGCTGTTTAATCAAAAGGGGAATACACGATCAGATCTTTTAGCAATGTAACAGCCAAATTCTGTATTAACTAAAGACATTTGAGTGAATAAACAGGTAGTCCTATAAGTATGAAACTACAATTGAAGATGAGAGCATGTAATAACATTTTCAGGGGTCCTTTTACTAAGGTGCGCTGAAAAATGGCCTGCGCTGGTGTAGATGGGTGTATTGGATGCGCTCAGGTCCATTTTTCAGTGCACCTGCAAAAATAGGTCTTTGGGGGGGGGGGGTGAAAATGGATGTGCGGCAAAATAAAAATTGGCACGCATCCATTTTGGGCCTGAGACCTTACCGCCACCCATTGACCTAGCGGTAAAGTCTCACTTGTTAACTGGGTGGTAATGGTTTATGCGCGTACAATGCCAATTACCGCTCGGTTAGCGCCACATGCCGGAAAATTTCCGGGGCGCCTAGTGGACGCTCTTAAAAAATGGAATTACCACCCAGGCCTCGCGGTACCCAGGCAGTAGTTCAAAACTGATGCACGCAGGACGCAAGTACACGCCTATGCAGCTTAGTAAAAGGGCCTCTCAAAGCCTTATCCTCCAGATATGGTCTCAATGATCTAATCTTATAAAGTATACACACAAAAAAAGCAACACTGGGCCTTCAAGACTGAGACAACAGGAGTATTTTATTGACAAATGACCCGACATGGGTCATAGAAAGATTTATGCATGATTCAAGAGACACGAAGAACAAATGACAGGGAGTCAATGAAGAGAACACCCAAAGAAAAAAAACTGTATTTTTTTTTATTGATATTGAAGTAGAATTAAATAGGCCAGAATGGAATGGGAGGCTTGTGATGTGCTAGCCAAAGTGCTTTTGATTTAGATGAGTTCAAAATGAACTCATAATGTGAGAACCACAATGTAATCTTACTCAGGTTCTCAAAAAGTCCGTTTTGAAACAGCTGGTCCCAGGTGTCATGAGAAATAAATAACTGAATCAAATTTCGTTTCATTTATTTTTTATATTGCTCAAGTGCAAACCATCCAAGCGGTTTACAATGTAAAATACATTATTGTAACATAAAACCAGATATAGAAATAAAATAATAACAGGACAGAAAGAAAATAAAAGGCCAAAGACCATGCTACTGCTGCAGCCGCAGCACACCACATCCCCACATTGTCAATCCCAGGACTGAGGGTCAATAAAGACAAGGGAAACAACCACCATAAGCTTCACAGAAAAGGTAAGTATTCAAGCGTGCGCTAAAGCTTTTCAGGAAAGGCTCCAAATGAAGAGCCAAAGGAAGTTTATTCCAGAGGGCAGGCCCAGCCACCAATCTGCCGGAAAGAAAGGATATAGAGCAAATTCTGTTGGGAAGAATGGAGGGGATGGGTAGTAGTGTATATGTTACGAATAGAATGAAGCTGGCGTACAGGGCCAGTCTTAGCAATTGCAGGGACCTATGCAGACCAGTTCAGTGGGCCCCCCCGCCCCACCTAGCCCCGCCCCACCTAGTCCCACTTCATATAGCCCCACCCCTTGTTGACATGATGTGTTTTAAACATTTTTAAATTTCAAATAAAGACAAATCAAGCAAGCCTTGTACAGAAAAACTAATTCAAATATGCACAATGCTATCATAGGAAACCTTTGGGTTTAAAAAGCAAAACCATGTGCATGTAAGAACTGGATAAATGAATTAAAACAAATCCCCTTAATATGTAATACTTGGTAGCAATAATGAAACAGTGATTGAATATTCACATAGCAAGCAGCCTGAGCCAACAGATTTATTTTCCACTGAATATAATTAACTTTATATGAACTTGGCTGCTAATAGTGTGCTGAACTGGACAATGTTGGCACATTTAGACTGACTCTGGACAGTTCTGCACGAAGGGAACCCTTCCCTCATCAATCAATACCTTCTCTGTGAATTAGTGATAATAAAAAAATAAAGGTAAGTGCTTTTTTATAATATACCACTGCATTCCACAAAGCAAAAGGAGCAAGGTTTCACATGACATCTTTTTTCTTTTGATGTAGGCATAGGAAAATTTTTTTTTTTTTAATGCTCCCAGGTTTCAATCGAATTCACGTTTAATGCGGGATAAAGTGCCATAAATAAGTAAATAAATAGATAGATAGATGGAAACTCTGAATGTTCAGCACCTGATTCTTATACCATGATATCTGTTTAGTGGCCCTTTACCACAAGAAAAATAAATCTCTGCACTAATATAATAATAGTAGGGTGTCCCTTTAACCAGCCCCTCCAAATTACACAGATATTACCTTTTTTTTTTTTACAGTATCCTCCCCTCCTCCCACCCACCTACCTATTTCAGACCTCCTCCCTGCTCCTCCGAGCCACAGGGTGCCCTCCCGGCACACACCTGAAGCCACCCTGCCTGCGCTGACCCTCTTGCTGCCGCATCTTCTTGAAAATGGCTGCCGAGACTTCCAATGGTGGCCTTGCAAGACTTCAGCGGAAGCCTCGCGAGGCCGCCATTGGAAGTCTTGGCAGCCATTTTTAAAGAGCGATGCGGCACCAAGAGGGCAGCACCGGCAGCAGGCAGGAAAGACTGGGGATCTTTCCTGCCCCAAAGACTCCACTAGACCACCAGGGTGGCTTCAGGTATGTGCCGGGAAGGCACCCTGTGGCTCAGGGGAGGAGAGGTAAGAGTCAGATCACGGCAATAGCAGGAAGTGGGAGGGAACGCAGCGGGGCCCTTGGACATGCGAGGCCCTGTGTGACTACCCCTGCCTAAGTATGGCCCTGCTGGTGTAACTGGAAGAAACACTTTCCCTATCACGTTTGAAATATGAGAATGAGAGGTTAACTCAGTTTCACAGACTCGTGTGGAAAAAAACTGGCTGATTCTACTGCAAAGGCTCTTTCAGATATGCTTACAAAATATGAGACTTTGGAGAATATAGTGCACCACACAAATCTTCGGCTTATTAATTTTCCTTACTAATATCCCAGATATTTCAGCCCATGAAATTTTAAGAAAGACTTGACTGAAATCTTGCATGTACCAGTTCAATCTATCCCTCCTATGGCAAGAATATAATAACCACCTTTTAAAAAGAAATTGGAAGAAGAGAGGCAGGATATTCTCTCTCTCATTTCAGAAAAGAGTTTAAATTTAACTGCCTTTTTGGAATCATCTAAAGAGGAGGTGGGCTATTCATTCTACTCTTTTGGTGACAATGGTTTTGGATCCTGATTGAGATTGACTTCTGAAACTTTTCTTCAGACATAGAAACACTCATTTTCTTTCATTAAATGTGAGAGACTTTCCAGATGTAGTGAAAGCTACACTGAAAAGGTGAAAGTAATTTCTTCTGATGTGTCCTAGAGTATTGGCATTGAGAGCCTTGTTTCTGCTCAAGTTTTCATGTAAATGTATTACTAAAGTGTCAGAATATAACATATAATATTTTTGATCTCTCTCAATTGCTTATATTTCTTAGCAAGAAGGTGGTTGCTGAAGGTCAAGGTGGTTCATTCCAAATGGATGGTGTTTCTTCTGCATGACTAGACTTGGTTAATCTTCACCTGTGCTAATATTTAATTTGTTCTCCTTCAGCTTATTGTCCACTTGTTTATTTTTTTTATTTTCCTTAATTGTTTGTTCTTTTGTATCCCTCCCTTTTATTTCAGGACTTTTTTGAATAATGATTTTGAAGATTTGTTCTTTTTGATAGTTTATTGTTTTTTTTTGACAACTCCCTAATCAAAATTTGACTTGATGTAAATTTGAAAAAAATGTCAATAAATAAAAAAGTATGGAAAAAAATAGATCCCTGAGGTACTTCACAGGGTATTAGGAAATCATCTGACAACTGGACATATGGTAACCCTATTTTGAGGAGCAGTGCTGCCGTCTGCTGTGAAGGCAGAGAATTCCAATTAAAGGGACAGAATCCTGTTTAGCCTGCACTGCCGCAGGGTGGCTCTGAAGTGAAACTGTGTTCTGGAGATTGCATAGGTGGCTGCCTGGTGCCTACTATGAGTGGTGGGGACTGGGTACACACACACATTTCTAGATTGATAGGACCAAAGCTGGGACTACACTAATCCAGGAGCCCAAATAAGCAGATCACACCATTTTTTTTTGTACAAATCCATTCAATAATTAGGACAACTCCAATTTTGTTGTTCTGAACCAATATTTACTTGATATTTTGCAAAATTACTTATAAATGCTGTAGAGGCAAAGGCACCAACTAGGTAGCAAGAATAACTGTAGCCAGAGGCAGATGTCTCGGGAGGCCGCTTCAACTCTCGGCGGCCATTTTGAATCGATGCCGGGACCGGAGTCAGCAAGAAACAGTCTGCAGGTGCTCTTTCCTGCCCTGAAGAGGTCACTAGACCATCAAGGAAGTACAGTAAGGGGAGGGGAGGATAGGACACCACTAGGTCCGCCCTCCAGCCTGCCCGTTTGTCTGCAAATCCAGACAAACGGGCAGGCTGGCAAAACCCGTCTGGTTGCCCGGCCATGTCCTCAACAAGAGGACATGTCCGGGTAAAACCGGCCATATGGTAACCCTACTTTGAGGAGCAGTGCTGCCGTCTGCTGTGAAGGCAGAGAATTCCAATTAAAGGGACAGAGTCCTGTTTAGCCTGCACTGCCTAAGGGTGGCTCTGAAGTGAAACTGAAATTGTAGAAGACTGCATAATGAAGTTGCACTGAGGTGCTGCTCTGGAATTAGCGTGTAAAGCCTAATTGTGAACTGTGAGGCACCGTGGCCTGCAGGTAGAATTGAATACTATCTCTGAGCTGGGGTGGAATTGAAAGTAAGATTGAGCCTGAGCCTATTGAATTATGGGAGCCAATATAATTGTGGGAGGTTTAGTATAGGGTTCATTGAATTAGCTTTTATTTTCAAAAGTAGCTAGAATATATGGTCCACCCTGCCTAAGAAGACACTGACATTAGTAAACATACACTAGGGAGGCATAGGGTTCTGCTTTATTGATTTTTAAAGGAGGTAGTAGGTGACTGAAGCAGTGGCAATCCTGGGTCGGCTGCCACCTGGGGCGGATTGCTGCTGCGCACCCCCCCCCCCCCCCAGGTGCAGCGGCGTCCATCCCCCCAGGGTGCAGCACAACACCCCCCCTGGCGCAATGACACCCCCCTCCCCGGCACATCAAGCCCCCTCCCCCAGCGCAATGACACCCCCTCCCTGGTGCATTCTTGGCTGCTGGAGGGTACAGAGAGCAGCCGCGCACCTGTCGGCTCCACTGGCTCCCTGCTCCCTCTGCCCCGGAACAGGAAGTAACTTGTTCCGGGGCAGAGGGAGCAGGGAACCAGCAGAGCCAACAAGCACGCGGCTGCTCTGTGCACCCTCCAGCAGTGTGCACCCGTGGTGGACCGCCCCCACCACCCCGCCCTTGGTACGCCACTGGAATGAAGTTCCTGTTCTGGAGAGAGACATCACCTGGTTCCTGGCTGGAGTCCGCAGCATGGTACCCTACGCAAAAGAGTGGCGGAGACGGCAAAGGGAATTTTTTAAATGTTTTTTTTCTTTAGGTGTACACATTGGTTTATTACTGGGAAAGTTTACCTGGGTTTGAGCAAAACTCACTTGTAATTAAAGATGGGAACTCTCACCTGCAACAGAAAAAGTTAAATTTGTTAAAAAAAGTTGCAGGTTCTAGGGTGACAGCAATTTTAAAAGGGCAATTATAGTACTTACCTAAGCATGTGAGACCTGAAAAGAAAAGACAGGGTTCAGTGCTAAGTCCAATTTAGGAAGAGAAGCTGGGTTAATGAAATAGGAACAGAACTTACCAGTTAAACTGGAACCTGCAAAAGAAAGAAAATAGTTTTAATCAAAGTTGTACTTTAGCTTGATATAGCTGTGGGTTCTTAACTGAGTTTTAGAAATGTTTTAGCTTTTTTAAATTTGAGAAGCACTTTATATAATAGCTCATTATTTATTTTATTTATTTGTTACATTTGTATCCCACATTTTCCCACCTATTTGCAGGCTCAATGTGGCTTACATTATACCGTAGAGGCGTTCGCCGTCTCTAGTAGAGGTTATTGACAATTGCTTTAGGATTGTGTTTTTAGAATAATTGTGCAATACACAAACGTTTCTTCTTTAATAAATTGTGGCTCATTGCTTGGCTCCTGTAAGTTGGTGTTACCCTCACTTTGATATCAACACTGGTAATTTTTAGCAGCAGTGGTGCCAGGGCAGAAGTATGCTTTGCTTCAGGGGAAATCATCTTACCTGCGACATTGTGACCAAATGCTAATTCAGCTATTGCAGAGAAGCAAATTATCGCTGAAACCTAGCGGGTGGTACACTTTCTTTCCCCTGTTCTCGATCTATCATCTGCACACTTCGATCAAAAAAAAAATCGCACCTCTCTTTTACCAGCTGATTTCTCTGCCACTACTTCTTTCTGCAGTGTGCAGCAACGGCAAAAAATGCCACGGGGGCCTTCTCTCTTGTTTGCACTGTCTGCTACATACTCTGCCAGTGCTGGTGCTGGTCCCAGTACCGCCCCCGTCTGATGTCACTTCCTGTTTTTGATGGGCAGGACTGGAATCAGCACCGGCAGAGTGTGTAACAGACTCTGCAGACAAGACGGAAGGCCCCGCGGCTTCTCTTTGCTTTTTTGCTGCTGCTGCACAATGCAGAAAGCAGTAGTGGCAGAGAAATCAGCTAGTAAAATCTAGTAGCGCTATAGAAATGTTTAGTAGTAGTAGTAAAAGAGAGTGCAGCGGAGGAGCTATATCCACAAGAACTGGGATGGCAAGTAATTTTTTGGGGGTGGCACTTGCCATCCCATAACGATGCCTATGTACGCTTCATTCTTAACCTGTACCAAAGCTACCAGCATTTACTCTCATAACTGCTAATTAAATGTAGGCTTGCATAGCACTTCTGATCAAAAAAGAACCTAGGCAGCCTAGTATACCTCAAAGATATGCATGAAGACACCTCCGAGACATGTGACTGGAAATTGTACTTCAGACACTTGAACTGCTCTAAAGCAGTATTCAGTAGGGAACATGTTATCACACAGGACATGCTCATCAAAACTCCAGTTTTAACCATGCTTGTCATAAAGTAAATCAGAGCTACAATGTTCTGTATTGTGTTTCCAGTCTGTCCCTAATGACCATGGATTGTCTAGTGAGCCTACTGCATGCCAGGCTGCATCCTACAGAGTAAGGGTAAACTGAGGCACTCCAGTAGATGTTAAATTTGCTCAGAAAGAACACCAGAAGCTTGTTTCCATGGCCAGAGACTTGCAAGTTCTGAGATGAGCAAAGAGCAACATCTGCTGTTCAGCTAGGAAAACTGCACCAATCTTGCCTGCCCTCTTTAACACAGGCTTCCCCAAATTACAGCTCGAAGGGCACATCCTTCCTGCTTTTCTTTTGATTCCTGCAGTTGGAGCCAGCCTGCAGAAGAAGGTTTATTTTTATTTTTTTCACATGCAGTGGTGGCGGCAGAAAGTCTGGTGCGGTTGTCCTAACTGGCCATATATTTGTTCCCTATTTTACATCCCTGCGAGCTCACTGAGCTTAGTTATTACAGCAACAAACCTCTGCTGGGGACCCTGCACCAGGTCTCTTTCTGGAATCCTGCTCCTGCAATCACAGTGAAACCCCCCTAGGGGTTTTGGGGGCAATGAAGGACATAGGCTATAACATTTCAAAATGTTAGAGGGCACTAATCACAATGCAAATATTTATATATTTATTTACAGGGGGCTTGATACCTGCTTATAATTGGATTGTAAGCCACATGGAACCTGAACTCTGTTTGGGATAATGTGGGATACAAATAAATAAATAAATAAATACATATCGCAAAATGCCAAAGTTGGTATCTACGCAGTTTACAATAAAACAAAATAAGCTGCAAAGAAAGAGAGAGGATCACAATGGACACAATGAAGGAGTTTATTCAATATTGTGATGCTTAGCACCCACTGGACCCACAGAGCTGGCTCCTATGATGAATGAACATTTTGCTGGAGTAAACTATTTTGGGAGATAAAGGAAAGGACTATTATTGAAAGCTGGAATAAACTGTCAGCACAGAAGGGCAGAAGTTACAAATGGCAATATGATACATTAGCTGGAATTCTGCTCAAAAAAAAATCAGTGCAAAAAAAAAAAATCAAAAATCTAAATTCTGCTCACAAAATCTGCAAATTCTGCAAGATTATTTATCATAATTTAACCAATATTACAGCCCCCCTCCTATAAAACAGATACCATCCATATTTTTCCCAGCCACCCCACACCCATAGCATCCACTTTTTTTTATAGCCTCCCCTCCCTGCACCCACAAATAGCATCCACCTTTTTAACAGCCCCTCCCTTCTCCCTCCTCGCTCCTCACACCCACATGTGGAGGGGCATAATCGAACGGAAACGCCTATCTCCATGGGCGTTTATCTCCGACAACGGGTCCGTGAAGGGGCGGGCCAAACCGTATTTTCGAAAAAATGGACGTTTTTGAGCTGGGCGTTTGTTTGTTTTTTAGCGATAATGGAAACTAAAAACGCCCAGCTCAAAAACGTCCTAATCCGAGCCATTTGGTCATGGGAGGGGCCAGGATTCGTAGCACACTGGCCCCTCTGACATGCCAGGACACCAACTGGGCACCCTAAGTCAGTGTGGTGGACTTCAGAAAAAGCTCCCACATGCATAGCTCCCTTACCACGGGTGCTGAGCTCCCAAATCCCCTCCCCCAAAACCCACTACCCACAAATGTACAACACTACCATAGCTCTTAGGGGTGAAGAGGGCACCTACATGTGGGTACAGTGGGTTTTGGAGGCCTCCCATTTACCAGCACAAGTGTTATAGGTGGGGGGGGGGGGGGGGATGGGCCTTGGGCCACCTGGCTGAAGTGCACTGCGGTACCCACTAAAAGTGCTCCAGGGACCTGCATACACGCAGGCCTCTAGGA
Organism: Microcaecilia unicolor; assembly: GCF_901765095.1. Taxonomy (NCBI): domain Eukaryota; kingdom Metazoa; phylum Chordata; class Amphibia; order Gymnophiona; family Siphonopidae; genus Microcaecilia; species Microcaecilia unicolor. The sequence goes on from NC_044033.1 coordinate 308,884,004, forward strand.
CTTGTTACTGCTGTATAACATTGGCACACCAGTTTATACCTGAAGACTAATCTCTCCGAAAACGTCCTTTATTGGAATAAGCACGCTTACTCACAGTTAACTGCAGATCAGAGGTTGTGCCCCACTGGCAATGAGTCTCCCTGGTAGTGAGATTAGCAGTAGGTCAGAGCTGGCAGAATGCTGTACAATGCCCTCTTTCAGCCACATTCAAGGTAAGAACTAAGTTCTCTAATGTGGCTAACACATGGAAGAGATCTAAAACTGGCTTACAAAAATGGCCACTACCTCATGGACTACTGGAAACAAAACTGGACACACTCTGACCCAGTAGGCAGGGGGAAAAGCACCATGGGAGAAGAGCCTACCAACTACCAACATCGTGAGACTGTAACACAAGCTAATGAAATCACGGAGCCCAATACCCTACACCCACCACAATGCAATGCTGATGTGACCCTGTAGTGCACCCGAGAGCCACATCTGACCCAGGAAAAGGCTGTGACAGGATTGAACATATTCTGCTGTCATGGAGGTGGGTACGGCATTTAAGGCTGGCAAAAAAGTTTTTAAAGTGGGTTTTTTTTGGTGGGAGGGGCTTAGTGACCACTGAGGGAGTCCGGGGAGGTCATCCTCGATTCCCTCCAGTGGTCATCTGGGCAGTTTGGGCACTTTTTTGGGACTTGTTCGTGAAAAAAAGGGTGCAAAAAAGTGACCCAAAATCGTGGTAAAAACGCCTTTTTTTTTTCGATTATCAGCTAAAGACGCCCATCTCTCCTCGGCTGATAACCACGCCCCAGTCCCGCCTCCACCACGCCTCCGACAAGCCCCCGTCAACTTTATTCGTTTCCGCGACGGAGTGCAGTTGGAAACGCCCAAAATTGGCTTTCGATTATACCGATTTGGGTGCCTTTGCGAGAAAAACACCCATCTCCTGATTTGGGTCTAAATATAGGCGTTTTTCTCTTTCGATTATAAGCTGGTTAGTATCCACCTTTTCTACAGCCCCCTCCTCCCTGCACCCACATATAATATCCACTATTTTACAGCCCCCCTCCCTTCACCCACAACATCCACCTTTTTTTTATACAGCCCCTTCCCTTCACCTTTTTTTACAGCCCCTCCCTCCACCCACAACATTCAACTTTTTTATAGGCCTCTCCATCCCTCCCTGCCTCCACCTTTTTTACAGCCCCTCCCTCCCTCCCCCCTTTTTTTTTTTACAGCTCCCTCTCTCCCTCCCTCCCTCCACAACATTCACTTTTTATAGCCCATCCCTCCCTCCACCTTTTTTACAGCCCCCTCCCTTCACCCTGCCTCCTCTTTTTTACAGCCCCCTCCCTCCCTGCAGCAACCCAGCGGTACTTCCCACTGCTTAGTAAAAGGAGCCCTTTGGGGCTCATTATCGAAAAAGACAAATATTTAAAAGTGGCATGAAACAGCAATTGGACGTTTTGCTTGCCAAAATGTTCAAATCGCTATTTTCCAAACACATTTTAAAAATGTTTTTCTGTGCTGCGAGATAAGTTTGAAAAACCTTTTTAAAGACAAGTTAATTTTTGTTGTGACATATATGAAAATCTTTTTTTTAAACGTGTGCAATGATTAAATTCAAGAAAAGGCAATATGACCTTTGTGGTCTGTGATAGCCTTTTTAAAATGGACGAGCACACGGAAAATAATTTATTTAAGAGTGTTTAACTGCTTGTTTGCATGTCACTGTTGAAACAGGTATATGATCTATGGGATTTTTTGGTAAATTTAAAACTATGGCAGAGGGTTTAAGCCCTGCTTGTTTTTTTAATGTTCTAGATAGTTAAGTTTAAAACTATGGGAAATGGATTTTTAGACTATTTAAACAAGTTAATGTATAAGGTTTGCTCTGTTTTTTAATTAAATTAAAACCATTTTTTATCATTAAACCTATAAATTCTATTCTATCCCAATCTTTAAGGGGTCCTTTTATGAAGCTGTGGTAAAAGGGGGCCTGCACTGGCATCGGCCTATGCTTTTGATGCACGCCGAGGCCCTCTTTTACTGCAGCGGGTAAAAGGCAGGGTTTTTTTTTTAAAAAAGAGATGGATGTGCAACAAGTGAAGCACTTGCTGTGCTCCCATTTCAGTTGGGAACACTTACTGCCACCCATTGAGGTAGCGGTAAGGGCTCCCGCACTACCCCGGAGGTAACTGGGCAGCGCACAGCACTGCATGATTACCGCCGGGTACACACCAGCACTACAAAAATTTAAATATTTTTGTTGTGCCGGAAATGGCATGCGCTGGGAGTGGGAACTTCCGCCGGGCTGCTGCGGTAGCCCGGCAGTACTTCTCTTTTAGCGAGTGGTAAGCCCACATTCGGCTTACCGGCGCTATGTAAAAGGGCCCCTCGGTCACCAAAGGGTCCTGTTATTTATTTAATTATTAGGATTTATTTACTGCCTTTTTGAAGGAATGCACTCAAGGTGGTGTACAGTAAGAATAAGTCAAACGTAAGAATAGACAATTACAGCATTGAAAATATTCTAATACAAACTATGTCATAATATGCTACTTACAATATCAACACGATGCGTGATAAAACATTTTAATAGCACAGAGTATAAGCAAAATGGAACATATAGATAGATATGTAAGAGAGTAAAAGGAGTAAGAAAATAAGGGGACTAATGAGGTCAGAGAGGTGATTAAATATTATCTCAGCTAGGGCAGCAGGTGGCCGGTGCTACGCTTAGCACGTTGGTTTGCCATGAACTCTGGCCACTTTCTAGTATGGCAATGCCGGACTTATTGTTTGTTTCAGTAATGGCCAAGCGCCATTCCTGCCTGAGCCCTTACCGCCAGCAATTTAGTTGGCAGTAAGGGCTCATGTGCTAATCCTGTGGTAACTGGGCAGTGTGAGGCGATGGCTGTGTGCTGCCCGATTACCACAGGGCATGCCTACTCCCTGCCCTCCATGCTAGAAAATAATTCCTATTTTCTAGTATGGGGATCAGTGCATGCTGATCACAGCGATACTGTGGGATGCCTCAGCATATCCTGCAGTGGTGCTGTTTTTGCCACGTGCCATTTAGTAAATGGACTCCTACAGCATAGAGAAAAATAATGCTCACTCACCCAGAGAAATGTCTTCTTCTCTCAGAACTCCCTCAGAAAAGAACCAGAGTGCCCTCTGCATATATATTCTGAAAAAAAGCAAAGGAGATGCCAGGTGCATACAAACCAAAGGAAAAAAAGAAAAAGCAATAATAACAGAACAGTTTATAAAACCAGAATAAAAATATTATAACTAAGAATAGCTATACTGGGTCAAACCAATGGTCCACCTAGCCCAGTATCCTGTTTCCACCAGTGGCCAATCCAGGACACAAGTACCTGTCAGAAACCCAAATAGTAGCAACCTTCCATGCTACCAATCCCAGGTTAAGCAGAGGCTTCCCTATGTCTGTCTCAATAGCAGACTATGGACTTTACTTCCAGGAACTTTTCCAAACCTTTTTTAAACCCAGACACGTTAACTGTTGTTACCTCATCCTCTAGCTACGAGTTCCAGAGCTTAACTATTCGTTGAGTGAAAAAATATTTCCTCCTATTTGTTTTTAAAGTATTTCCATGTAACTTCATTGAATGTCCCCTAGTCTTTGTACTTTTTGAAAGAGCAAAAAATCAATTCACTTCTACTTGTTCTACACCACTCAGAATTTTGTAGACCTCTATCATATCCCCCTCAGCCATTTCTTTTCCAAGCTGTAGAGCCCTAACCTCTTTAGCCTTTCCTCCTATGGGAGGAGTTCCATCCCCTTTATCATGTTATTTGCTCTTTGAACCTTTTCTAATTTTGCTATATCTTTTTTGAGATACGGCAACCAGAATTGAATGCAGTACTTAGATGAGGTTGTCCCATGCAGCGATAAAAAAGACAGATAAGATACCCCACTGGAATAAATAAAATTGGGTAGCTAGACTGAGGGTAAAATTGTAAGTGTAGCTGATTAAGGTATGTGGAACTGGTCTCAGAGGAATATGGCGTGGACACGGGCATCCTTTACAAGGGTGCAAAGAAACCTCAGTCTTTGGCTGAGGAGTTGGAACATTTGTATGGTGGGTGTATGGAAAGTTGTGTTTGACCTGTGCATCAGTGTGTGCTGCTGCAGCTCCCCTGCTTTCTATTCCGGCTGGTTTGGAAACTTTTTTTTTTTTTTTTTTAACCTGGAGCCCCTGTGCCTTTCAACTGTCCCAGTACTGTCTTCACTCTTATCAGGTTTAGGAAGAAATGAGGTGAGCAACTGAGGGGGAGGCTGTGGTTAGATAATGCATGTCTGCCCTTTCTAATTCTTTCCTTTTACCACTGTATGAATGTAAAAATTGTCATGCCAACAAAGTTTCTTAAGTCTTGAACTGAAGAACAAAATGAAAAGATCCCCTTCTCATCATTTAATGTATGAGCAGGGGGTTGTAGCTTAAGGCCATGGCCACTGTATTATACCACATCCCTCTCACTGTCTGTCACCCACACAATGCACTACTTCCATCTGTCTTCCTCCCTCTCACTTATTGTGTACGTACAGTGCAGGGTCTCAGATACCAACAGACTGTAAAGGAACTACACCGAGGTGAGTTTTCTGAATTTCATATATTCACTTACTTGAAACACTGAGATAAAGTTGAGCCATCTGCCCAGTATAATGTTATTATAATGATTCTCGATGGCCGTAGCATCCTACATATGCAAGGCATGCAGAAAACCTATTGAATTTGCTAAAATGAAGTTTGCAGTATAGCAAGCAGTGGGAACAAAGTGGGGCACAAAAAGTTGTAGGCCCCACTTCAAAGGTCTAAGACAGGGTAATAAATGATATGAGGAGGGACTGATGTCTGGTTGAGGGAAAGGTATTTGACTATCAGAGCATAGGATTCACCAAATCAGTCTGAACCCATTGGTGGGGACTGGGGAGTGTTGTATAATCAGTCCCCCTTGACAGGCCATCATTAGGACAGGAAATGGCTAGCTTTGGATCACTGTATTCTATGGCCATATACCATAACCACAGTGTATTATGTCTGGATGTAAGTATGGATGTGTGCACCTTTGGATTTGATTAGTCACTTTTCCAAACCCGTGTTCAGTTTGAGTTATAGTTTAATTACAAGATGTGGTTCTCTGTCCAAGAGGGTTTACAGTCTAATGGCCTCTTTTACTAACCTGCATTACCATGTTAATGTGTGTTATTTAACAGGTTCTCAAAAGGGCCTCTTTCCTAACTAGTGGAGTGCAGAAGCAGCCTAGTTTTCAGAACGGTGAGCTGAGAATTGGGGAAGCCAGGATTCAAATCCTGATATGCTTCACCCTTATTGCTCAAGCACAAAATTAGGACTTCATTTACTGGAGTTTATTAAACAGCTAAGGCACATTAATTTCAGGTAAGTGCATAGTTATTGAATAGGCCTCATTGAGAATAATGGGGCTTGTATGTGTGTGTGTGTTTTTTTACTGTTTTACCTGGTTAGCGCATTTTAGAAAATGATACCTTTAGACTGTAAGCCTTCAGGGAAAAGGGAAATTCTTACTGCATCTGAATATAACCCATCTTGAGCTACCAATAATAAAGCATGAGCCAAATCTAATAAGATTTGGAGTAATATTAAACCTGCAGCGGTCAGTGGCTGCTGTGGTGTAGTTTTTTTTTTTATATTTCTGGATATGCAGTACTGGACCATATCAAGATACCTGGGCTGAATTTCTGAGTATTCAGTGGCCATGATAACCAGCTCTAGTACTAGACAGCTCAGGCTGTCAGGGTAAATTAGGACAGCATTAGTTCTCTAACTTAACGTGCCTAGATATTTGTTTTTGTTTATTTGTTCTTTATGTACCACCTTTGCACAAGATGGTATCAAAGTGGTTTACAATTCAAAAAGTAAAGGCCAGGAAAAGAACGATATCATATCTGATAGGAAAGAAGCCACTGAGACTGAGAAGGGCGGAATATGGAGGAAAACAGAGCAGGAAAGAAGGCAGGAGGAAAAGAAGTAAGAACAGGTAGAGAGGAACAAAGGAAAGTTCCAGAGAACAGACGCCAAGGCAACACAACCGCAGGTACTTCTCACTGCCAGACGCTGTAGTGAAGAGGTGCCTTAAGAGCAGCCTGAAAACTCATGTAAGAGACTTCACACTGAAGTGGTGCCGGAAGGCAGTTCCAAAGGATGGGTCCCAAAAAGTAAAAGGTAGCATTTTGTGTAGAATCAAGGCGAGCACTGAGAGTAAAAACCAGGACTGTAGAGTCAGTACACCAAACCTTTGACTCCAACTATTATTAGGTTTTAAATTTTTGATTCTGGATCTAAAGTACTGGTAAATATAACTTATATTTGCTAGCACTTTCGAGCCAGGACAAATATGTATATATATAATGATAAATTTACCATGTGTTTTAGGGTCTCTTTTACTAAGCCATGTAGGCCCTACGCGCACCCAACATGCTCCAAAATGGAGTTACCACCTTTTACCACTTGGCCCTTCCGGTAATTTCAATTTTGGCGCACATCCGCTACGCACATCTGAAAAATATTTTTTATTTTCTGGCAAGTGTAGCGGATGCGCGCCAAGTGGCATCTGATGCACGTAGGTCATTACTGCCCAAATTCTTTACCGCTAGGTCTATGGTTGGTGGTAAGGTCTCAGACCCAAAATGGACACACAGTAATTTTGATTTTGTTGCATATCCATTTTCGTCCAAAAAGAAAAAAAGAGGCATTTTTTGCAGGCGCACTTAAAAATGGATCTGCGCACGACCAAAACCTGTGCATACACTACCGCAAGCCATTTTTCACCGCGCCTTTGTAAAAGGACCCCTTAATTTTTTTTCCCAACTCTGACTCTGATTCCAGCCAAAATTGCTTCTGACTCCATGACTCCGACTCCACAGCACTGGTAAAAACAACCAGTACCCAGCTGACAGTGTGGGATAGCCGTGGCTGATAGATAAGAAGGACAACCTTTATATAAAGCCTTATGCCACAAGGTTAAAATTTTAAATTGAATTCTGAAGGGAGTGTAAGCCGGTGTTGATTCATCAAGAGTGTGGTTATTCGGACAAATTTCCTAGCATGACAATTTCCAGCTGCACCTTAAATCCACTTCTGGACTAGAGAGTTGCAGGAGGACAGAAATCTTACCCATCCCCACCTGTCCCCACTGGAATCTTACCCATCCCCACCTGTCCCCGCAAGAATTTAACCCATCCCCACCCATCTCTGCAAGAATTTAATGGTACCTAAAGAAAAATTCTGGTTTACTCTCTGTCTCTTTCTGGGTTTGAGCTGCAGCACTGCAGGCAAGGAAGAAATGGAAGTTGGAGCTTGGAACACTCTGGTGCGCACATGTAAGACTTGTCTCTGATTCACTGCCACTGTGTATCGAGAGGTTGCCATATGCACGCGCCCGTAGGTTAGGTGACCTCTGATGCTTATACCTGTATTAGAGCTGAGGCCTGCACATCAGCCCGGGAGCAGAGAGGATTAATGGAAGACTTTCCGCATCTGTGCTGTTAAAGCAAGGAGGAGGAGGAGAAGGAGGAGGCAATCCGTTCAGAACTCTGCTGCACTTCTTATCTTCCGCCTGGACTGATATGCTCTTATCACCCCTCTCCTCAAGTCACTTCACTGGCTTCCGATCAGGTACCGCATACAGTTCAAGCTTCTCCTACTAACCTACAAATGCACTCAATCTGCAGCCCCTAATTACCTCTCTACCCTTATCTCCCCTTACGCTCCTACCCAAAACCTCCGCTCACAGGACAAATCCCTCCTCTCTGTACCCTTCTCCACCACCGCCAATTCCAGGCTCCGCCCTTTCTGCCTCCCCTCTCCCTATGCTTGGAATAAACTTCCTGTGCCCATATGCCGAGCCCCCTCCCTGCCCATCTTCAAATCCTTGCTCAAAGCCCACCTCTTCAATGTCGCCTTCGGCACCTAACCATTATACCTCTATTCAGGAAATCTAGACTGCCCCAAATTGTTTGACTGCACATTTTGTGCATTAGATTGTAAGCTCCTTTGAGCAGGGACTGTCTTTCTTTGTTAAACTGTACAGCGCTGCGTAACCCTAGTAGCGCTTTAGAAGTGTTAAGTAGTAGTAGTAGTAGGCAGCATTCAAAGAACTTGGCACTTGGTAGGTGAAAGGCTGCATAGATGCAGCTTACACTACCATAGGAACTCTGCAGGAACTGTTTCCATCCCCATGAGAACCCCACAGGAGCTGCTTCCGTCCCCACAGGATCCCCATAGAACTGCTTCTGTCCTCGCGTGAACTCTGCAGCCCTGGAGGGAATTCCCATGAACCCCATTCCAGTGCAGGTCTTTATCTGGACCACCCTAGCATTACTCAGATAGCACCAAAGCATCAGATAAGATATTTAGCAGCATTGTTAAAATAATGCCACTGAATATCACTGCCTGAGCCTGGTGAGTGCTAGTTATGCAGGTAGTAGGTATCACAACCAGTGGATGGCTTGTGACGATATGCAGGTGCCTTTTTTCAAGGTTGGAGTTTTCTGATTCACCTGACTTATATTTATCCACAAGTTGTGTAGTAAATTAAAACAAATCGGAGAAAATGTTTCTTCACCCAACGCGTAATTAAACTCTGGAATTCGTTGCCGGAGAACGTGGTGAAGGTGGTTAGCTTGGCAGAGTTTAAAAAGGGGTTAGACGGTTTCCTAAAGGACGTCCATAAACCACTACTAAATGGACTTGGGAAAAATCCACAATTCCGGGACTAACATGTATAGAATGTTTGTACGTTTGGGAAGCTTGCCAGGTGCCCTTGGCCTGGATTGGCTGCTGTCGTGGACAGGATGCTGGGCTCGATGGACCCTTGGTCTTTTCCCAGTGTGGCATTACTTATGTACTTATTCTGATACTGTCTCAGTGATCCCTGAGGAAGGCTTTGTGCTGAAACACAGCCCGTGTAGGGTTATTTTGTTTATTTTTTTCACTGCTTCGTGGCTTACTGCTTGTGAATTTTGGAAAATAAATTATTCTTTGAAGTTTGAGCTTCAGCTCTTGCCTCTGTCTGTTTTGGAACCATTTTCCCTTCCACCCTTGGTTTGGCAATTTCGTTTTTTTTTTGTGGAAGCTGAGTAGACCGTCATTTTTGCTTGGACCAGTAGGTATTGCTAACCAGAAAACTAGCTTCAAATATCGACCCCAATATAACTGAGAGGCCCAGAACTATAGCAGGGCACCTGGTAAGAGGCTTAATCTTAATCTTTCTTCTATACAATAAAAGTATAGATGCATCTAAGAAGCACAAGAAGGTACAGCAGCCCTAAGTGTCAGCATCTAACATGGGAAATGTGTATCTTACAGCATAAGTGAGAGCCCTATTCAGACCCTTCCCTTGTCTACGCCCCCGTGTAAATATGTGCTGTATAAATTAAGCACATATTTACAGAAGGCCATTTAAGCAGAATTTTGGCAGTTACTTGTGAGGTTGGTAAAAAAAAAAGTCCCTCATTTGGTTCCTGAGGCAATGGAAGGTGAAAGTTTAAAGTTTATTCACATTTGCTATACCGCCTTTGCTAACTTGCAGAGCAAGGCACTATACAGTCTAAAATTACAACAATAGTGGGAAAGAGAACTATTAAAAAAACTTGTTAGGAAAGAACAGTTCCATTCATACAGAACCATTAAGGCTTAAAGAAAACAGGAAAAGCAAAAGAATTGGAACGATTGTAGGGAAAGGAGTAGGAGATGTAGAGTTAGGGAAGGAAGGTGAAGGATATTGAGGAAGGAAAAGAAAGAAGAGAAGAACTTAAACACAGTGACAGAAGATTGCAATCAGCCTAGCTAGAGTCAAATGTATGATAGAAAAAAACAGGTTTTTAAAGCGGATTTAAATTTTTAAAGGGACTGTTCAGCTTAAATTGAAAGGGGCAAAGAATTCCATAAGAAAGGAGCCGCAAAAAAGAAAGTACAATGTCTGGTTGTTTCTGAGTGGGCCTGTTTAAGACCAGATAATACTAGGTGGTGATCATTTATACAGCGAAGCAGACAAGCAGGGGAATATGAAATTGCAAGAGATGATAAGTAAAGAGGAAAGCTTATCCCCTATGACTTAAAAGTAAGCATAAGAATTTTGAATATACGCTGTTCAACTGGAAGCCAATGGCGACCTTGAAGTAAAGGGAAAACATAATCATATCATTGGGCATGACACAGGGAGACAGGGAAGGGAAAGATATAGTGGAATTGGAAAAGGTACAGAGAATGGCAACAAAAATGGATGGGACGACTTCCCTATGAGGAAAGGCTGAAACAGATTGGGCTCTTCAGCTTGGAGAAACAGTTGAGGAGAGATATGATAGAGGTCTATAAGGTAATGAATGAAGTGGAACGGGTAGATGTGAATCGCTTGTTTACTCTTTCCAAAAATACTAGGACTAGGGGGCACGCAATGAAGCTACAAAGTAGTAAATTTAAAACGAATCAGAGAAAATATTTCTTTACTCAATGTGTAATTAAACTCTGGAATATCTTGCCAGAGAATGTAGTAAAAGGAGTTAGCTTAGCGGGGTTTAAAAAGGTTTGGATAGCTTCCTAAAAGAAAAATCCATAAGCCATTATTAGGGTGACGGGGAAAATTCACTGCTTATTTCTAGGATAAGCAGCATAAAATGTATTGTACTGTTTTGGGATCGTGCCAGGTACTTGTAACCTGGATTGGCCACTGTTGGAAACAGGATGCTGGGCTTCATGAACCTTTGGTCTGTCCCAGTATGGCAATACTTATGTTCTAATGTTCTAAAGAGGGATGCTGGATATGGAAAGAGGGTCAAGAAAGGAGGGGGAGATGCTGGATATGGGGATGAGGTTACAAAGGGAAGGGGAGATGCTGGACTTTGGGGCAGGGGGAGTAGGATCTTGAGCCCCCCCTCCCCCTTGACGGAAAGTCACCTAGTTATCATATACCCTTGGACTGACCCTGTATAGAGGATACTAGCTTGCAGTTTTGACCTCAGGAAACAGTGGTGCAGTAATAAGACTAGAAGTCGAAATAGAGCTCATTCTAGTATTAGATTGCAATGGCAGGAATCTGTATTAGAATGAGAAATACAAACCTCAGAGGCTCAGGGCCAAACTGACATCTGGACGTAAGCAGTGGATCTGGGTGAGGTGAAGACATGCTGGGGAGCAAAGCAGAAATGTGGGATGTGGTCCTATAGCCAACCAAAAGACTATGGGGTCTTTTACTAAGCTGCAGTAGCATTTTTAGCTCAGGTAGAAATCAGCTGGTGGTAAATGCCGAGACACCCATAGGAATATAGTGGGCACCTCAGCATTTACTGCCAGCTGATTTCTACCACAAGCTAAAAACCCTACTGCAGCTTAGTAAAAGACCCACAATCCAGCTTATAATCGAAAGTAATCGCCGGCTATTTCCCGACACAAATAGGGATATGGCCGGCAATTTCGCAAAAGCGGCAAAAAGCGTATAATCGAAAGCTACATTTGTGATAGCTTCGCCGCTTTCCCTTTGCCTCGCTGGCGAAAGTTCAAAGGGGCGTGTTGGCGGCGAAGCGAAGGCCGGACATGGGCAGGCTTGGGCGTGGCTACCAGATGGCTGGCTTTTGCGGATAATGGAAAAATAAAACCCGGCAATAAGCAGTATTTCGCCGGGTTTACTTGGTCCTTTTATTTTCACGACCAAGCCTCAAAAAGGTGCCCCAACTGACCAGATGACCACCGGAGGGAATGGGGGATGACCTGCCCTTACTCCCCCAGTGGTCGCCAACCCCCTCCCACACTAAAATTATTAAAATAAAAACCTTTTTTGCCAGCCTGTATGCCAGCCTCAAATATCATACCCCGCACCCTGACAGCAGTATGCAGGTCCCTGGAACAGTTGTTGTTGGTTGCAGTGGACTACAGAAAGACAGAGCCAGGCCCATCCCCCCCTACCTGTTCCACTTGTGGTGGGTAATGTTGAGCCCTCCCAACCCCCCCAAAACCCACTGTACCCACATGTACGTGCCCCCCTTCAGCCCTTAGGGCTAGGGTAATGGTGCACACTTGTGGGCAGTGGGTTTTGGGGGAATTTGGGGGACTCAGCACACAAGGGAAGGGTGCTATGCACCTGGAAGCTAATTTGGTTGTTTATAAAAGATGTTTGAAGTGCCCCCTAGGGTGCTCGGTTGGTGTCCTGGCATGTGAGGGGGACCATTGCACTACAAATGCTGGCTCCTCCCATGGCCAAATGCCTTGGATTTCATCGGGTTTGAGATCGCCGGCAGTTTTTTCCATTATCACGGAAAAACAAAAGTGGCGATCTCAAACCCGGCGAAATCCAAGGCATTTCGCCGGGCCACACCGTATTATCGAAAAAAAAGATGGCCGGCCATCTTTTTTGAAAATACCGTTCCGGCCAGCTGTTGCGCCGCCGCCAAAATAGATCGCCGGCGACATTTGATTATTCCCCTCTATATCTCCAGCTTCAGGCAGGCTTTGGATCTTCTTTGGCACGGAAGCTCATGTCAACAGCTGTGGTTGCATCCCCCTGACCCTGACCTTACTCTAGCTACAGGGACCCAGTGCTGTTTCAGATCTGCAGGGCATGGGTAATAAATTATGTAAAGCTTTGAGCCATGTTAGCCCACTTTTAAAGGTAATAAATACAAATAAAACGGTAGACTTTTGAAGTCAAAATGATGAAGCTATGTACTGTATCTCTCCTGTACCTCACCCACCCAGCTCTCTCTGTTTCTCACCTAACCCACCTCACTGTCTTCCTGTGAGACTGTCATTGGAATGCTTTTGTATTTCAGTTACATATTCTGATATTTGTCAACATTTGCTTATTTCTGATCTGAAGAAAAAGATATTGTCTCAAAAGCTAATCAAAAAATGAATTGTTAGTCCAATAAAAAAGGTATCATCTTATTTTCCTTTCTATGTTTTGTTTTATTTCTATTTATTTCCTGTAAAGCTTTGAAAAAGGGAACACAGTTCTCTGTCTTTAAAGGAGAGGTAATTTTTCAGTACTTACAGCAGTAAGGTTTCATTTTCATTCATAGTAGATGACGGCAGATAAAGACCTATTCGGTCCATCCAGTCTGCTGAAGAAGATAAACTCATTTAATTACTTGCTTCTACAAAAACTTTAAGCAATATACAAAGTTTTACAAAATAAAAGCATCTAGATAAAAATACATCCAAATACATTCAAATAGACTCACAAAAGACAAGTGAGGAAAGCAGATAAAGCATGGTTCATGGAATTTTTTTCAACTCCTCTACATGTATTTATGTGTATGCATGCATGCATGTGTGCATCTGTATCTGTGTTACCTGTGTATATGTATGTGTGTGTGTGTATCTATACACGGATCTATCTGATCTAGAGGGAGAGGGGAGAATTGGTCTGATTGGAACAGATTTGGAAATAAAAATAAAATGAAAACAAGTATGATAATATATTTATAACCATTAGATGTCTCTGTCAACAGGTTTCAAAGGATGCATTTTATATTGAAAAAAATAGGATGTCACTGTAACAAGGCAACAATATTTCCATGCTTCTCCAAGTAGCAAACTACATGGTTCAGTCACTAGGTATCATTGTACAGGGTTCAGTCAGTAGGTTTCATAGTAAAATTTACAACTGAATTGCTAAGAACCAGCTCAGCTAGAATAAGGGAGGTAGGTAGCGGAGGAGAGGGGAGGGGGGGGGGGGGGCTGCATGCAGAGCATACCTCCTGTATGTGCATATGCATACATGTGTGTCTTTGTGTTTGTATCTGCAGTTTTGAAAAGATCACAGCTTGCAAAACCATTCTCTACTGGATACTATACAGGAATGGCAAATCAGGAATAAAGCAAACAAGGTCTTTCTAGTGCTGAATTGAATCTGATTCTCAACATAAAAATCTGGGTGGAATAAAACCCTTAGAGGTCCTTTTACTAAGGTGCGCTGAAAATGGCTTGCGGTAGTGTAGGCGTGGGTTTTGGATGCACGCTGATCCATTTTCAGCGCACTTGTAAAAAAAAGGCCTTTTTAAAATTTTTGCCGAAAATGGACATGCGGCAAAATCAAAATTGGCGCACGTCCATTTTGGGTCTGAGACCTTACCGCCAGCCATTGACCTAGCGGTAAAGTCTCATGTGGTAACCGGGTGGTAATGATCTATGCGCATCAAATGCCACTTGGCGCACATCCGAAAATATTATTTTGGATGCACATATTGGACGTGCACCAAAAATAAAAATACAGTAAGGGCCAGGTGGTAGCGTTGGGCATGTGTAGATGCTTTTGCGGCTTAGTAAAAGGGCACCTTAAAGTCCTAACTACAGGGAGAGCTAACAGTGCAGATCCATCCAAGGTATGTGCATGCCTTACCAATCCAGAAAGTTAATTGGATTTTTCTGGGTGCCAGAAGAAGAACAGTAAAGATGCTAGACCAAAATAGTAGACAAGCACACTCACCCACAAACACATGTGGAAAGAACTGCCTCTGCAGATTTGAACTGTGAGGGGATTCAAATACAAAAATTAAACTTAAAACCGCTGGTTAATGTTGGATGTTGGAGTTAAGGATATGACTCACTGTATATTTTAGTTTATTTTTAGTCATGTTTGTTGTATTTTATTATTGAATTATTTATGTTGATGTTGTTATCCGCTTAGAATTTATTAGATAATGTGGAATACATGTTTTTACAATCATCACCATCATCATAATGATAATAAACATGGGGAGGGAGGGGGAATCCTACAGATGGTTGCCTCCATTTAGGCATTCCAAGGACAGGTGGTGGGAGTCTATTCTATAACACCACCTGGGTGCCCAGTTCCATTATAGAAAACTGGCATAACCCAGTATCGGTGTACCTACCATTTACGTGCCATAGACCCGGCAGAACTGCAACTGCCGAAATGTGGCAGGGGCATATGCCACCCATGTTCTACCCATGTGTTCGCCCCTTGCATTTATGCGCTATGTACCTTAAATGCACTGTTACAGAACAGCAAGTAGGCACCCTGCCTGCACTTCTGTCATAAACTTATGATATTCTAGACATTTACATGCACAAGGGCATAAATGCGGGTGTTTAGATCCTAGAATTACCCTTCACATGAACACGTCTGTTTATATATTTATACAGATGCAAGCATAGGAGCCAACTTTTCAAAATGGATCCAGGTGCTAAATCTAAGAACACAAGGATAGCCATACTGGGTCAGACCAATGCTCCATCTAGCCCAGTATCCTGTTTCCAACAGTGGCCAATCCAGGTCACAAGTACCTGGCAGAAACCCAATTAGTAACAAGATTCCATGCTACCAATCCCAGAGCAATCAGTGGCTTCCCCATGTCTGTCTCAATAGCAAACTATGGACTTTTCCTCCAGGAACTTGTCCAAAGTTTTTTTTTTAAAACCTAGGTATGCTAACTGCTGTTACTACATCCTCTGGCAACAAGTTCCAGAGCTTAACTATTCATTGAGTAAAAAAAAACGTAAAACTTGCGGACCGTGTTTCCTGTAAAATCTATCTGTAGAATCTATCCAAAGCTGTACCCAGAAAAACCAAATAAAGCACCAGAAATACCCACTGATCTAACTACTAGGCTCCTCCTCCACCTACTCCTTAAGGTAGATTGTATGTGAGATATTTAGCTAAGTGCCTGGCTTCTTCTAATACTAAAAGCATTTTAATTTAACACCAGTTTTAATGTAAAAATACTGTAAAAGAGAAAAAGGTGATGTTTACTCTAACATTTTATGACCTGGATTAAATAACAGTAGTACACTGGGAGGTGTGTTAAGATACTTGAATGTACACTGCTTCCATTGATTTTGCATTTCCAGGCAGTATATAGGAAAAAAATTTTTTTTAGCAGGAGATAGGGCCAGATATAATTGTGCTGTTCTTTTCATAATTCTTGGTTTCAGTCACATGGCAGCAGCAGCAAATTTTATGTGTGCTCCACCAGCTTAAGCAGTCACCCTATACCCCTGTGTAGAAATGAACCTCAGGTGTCCCTCCTCATTCATAAGGAGAACTCTTCATCTCACATGGTACAGTGGGATAAACTGTACAGTGCATAATGGACTGTTTTCTTTATTCACACCTCACAAACACCACAGTCCACAGGATCGGCAAAGAGTGAACCGATCTTAGCTCTCCAACAAAGAGCACTGGTAATCCTGTTTCCAAGTTAAGAGCTCAGCTCATGCAAATGAGACTTAACCTCTTTGCAATGCTCTTCTCTTGTCTGACTGCAAGCAAGGATCTATAGGACACACTCATTTTGCATTCTTTGTGGAGCCCTCCCCAGAGGAGAGTTCTGCCAGGAACGATTTTGTGAACCTCCCCAGCAGCTTAATATTATTTTGTGAAAGTGGAGGTGCTTTCTGGGCAAGCTCGCTGCTAACAGGCATCATAAAGGGGATGGTATTTAATTACCTCCTTTCTGTGATTACAGTCAAAGCACTCTACATATCATGTGGAGGTACTTATTTTGTAGCTGAGGCAGTGAAGGGTTAAGTGACTTGCCCAGGGTCACAGGAGCAGTAGTGGGAAATTGAACCTGTCTCCCCTGGTTCACAGGCCACTGCACTAACAATTAGGCTAATCCTCCGTGCTGATTTCCTATCTTTCACAAATGTAGCAAGGCGCTCAGTACCAGTGGCGTACCAAGTGGGGGCGGTCCGCCCCGGGTGCACGCCGCTGGGGGGTGCCGTGGCGCGTGCCTGCTCCGAGTTCGCTAAACTTCTTTGCTCGTTTGCTGCAGCTCCCTCTGCCTGGGGGGGTGTCATTTCGCCGGAGAGGGGGAAGGTGTAATTTAGTGGGGGGGGGGGCACATCGGCGCTCCGCCCCGGGTGCCATCCAGGCAAGGAACGCCACAGCTCAGTACACACAAATCTCTCTCATGAATATTCATTGTGGGTATCCTGAAAACCTGACTGGCTGGGGTGCCTCCAGGACCAGGTTTGGGAACCACTGCCCTAAAGCATTCATGGTGTTTTTAAGGGTTTGAGGTCACTTCAGTTATTTTACTGGTTTCTTTTTTATAAGTAATTCTAATTTTGTTGTTGAACTAGTTTGCTGGGATGTGACGCAGATCATCTCTCTGCTTCCTGCCATTCCCACAGATGAAATACTGCCCTGGGTCCTGGAGCAGGGCAGAAGTCACAGTCTCCTCGTCAGCAGTGTCCCAGACACACTGACCCAGGCAGTGCAATAAATTAACCTAAACTCAAATCAAGAGCCAGCCAGAAGCGCTTCTTGGAGGTCATGTGCTGAAGTGAGTTGAGAAGGCAATTCTTACAGTCATGTCGACAGTCATGAATGCTCCTTGTGCCCATTTATAACAAGGACAAATATCTAGTGCTTCTCTATCCATAATGCTTAATTTCCTTTGGGGAGGGGGGAGGGGGGAGGGGGGAACTAGCTGTCTCTACATTGTCTTGCCTGCACTTCACTACTACAGCTAGACCACTAGAGGTCGCTGGTGTTCATCCATCCCATTCCTGCTGCCTTATTCGATTATCTTCTCAACTCAAGATTGAGTGTCACTGATTTTAAAAACAAATTAAAAGCTTCAACAAGGTGTCCATTGTTACAGGCACAAGTATGTGAGGAGAAAAAAAGAAGCTCTGAAATGCAGAGCAGATCACAAGGCAAGGTGGGAAGGGTGTATTGTCCAATGTAGCAAGATGATTGCAGTCAATCATGCCCTCCATTTAGTTTGCTCCTGATGTTTCTACATGGTGTGCTATGTTTTTGTGTTTTGATGATTGGCTATGTGATTTCTTATCTGCTCAGAATGGTGGATGGAACAGGTTATACATCTTTTAAATTAATAGCTCTCAAAGTTTCCTAAGAAGTGTTTATTTTACCTATTTTGTGGGTGATGGGGCTGAAGAGAAGAAAAGTGATTACAAAGACAGGGTCAAGATAACAATAAGCTAATTATTTTGAAAACTCCTGTAGATAACAGTGCTCTCTCTCTCTTTGATATATAAACACAAAAAATTTATATACAAAACTTATCCTGTGATCTGTTTTTCTTCCACCCCCCCCCACCCAACACTTGCACTCACAAACTCTCCATCTCCCTCCACCTCCAGAGATGACTCCAGCACGTTCCACTGTCCCTACACCTGGCGGCAGCAACACTCTCCCCTTCTCCCAGGGTCAACCTCAGTACTCACCCCTAGCCACAGCACATTCTCCCCTTCTCTTGCAGATCTCAGAGAACAGCCCTCTACTTCATCCTCCATTCCCTACCATCCCAGGCAGCTGTAGGGGACAGAAGGGGAGGGAGTGAGGCTGAGGTTGGAGCAGAGAAGAGAAGAGCCACCCTGTTCCCTAACCTAACTCTTCACTTTCTGTCATTTTCCATACCTCTGCTCCCTGACCCACCCCTCCCTGTCCCTTCGTATTCTTTCTTCCTCACCCACAAGGAGGCTTGCAGGGAACAAGAGGGAAGGGGCGATCCCCTGGAGCTTCCCCAGGTGAAAATTTCATTGATCTCTGGGTAAAACCCTGAAAGTTCTCAGGTATGTTTCTCTGGTACCAAAGGTCGGAAAAGATGAAGCTGAGTAGCATTTGCAAAGGGGATGCAAATAACTTACATATCACATTCCTATTATTAGACAACTTTGCTGGGGAGGAGAGTAATAGAGGCTCAGAGAACCAACAAGAAGGAGATACCAGATGAAAGAACCTACAGGGGTTTGCCACTAACATCTGGAATACTATGATTGTAACGGGCCAACTGGGACTGTGCTAATACCCCATCCCCAGTCTTTCTAATTACCCAACAAAAGATTGGCTTCTGAGAGCAGACACAGTGGGCAAAGTCATTTTCTGTTCTCACTAATCTGTAGGTCAGCAGGGCTGCTACATGGTAGAGCAAGCAATATTGAAAGTTGCCTTACTGAACTACTTCTGGTTTGCCCCACTGCATTCATGAACTTGAGATTTCCATTCTTGTGGGAGAAGCAGGAACCACATGTCCACAGATTGTATGGGGCAAAACCAGTGTAACTGCTCAGGGGTAAATTCCTGATATGGTCTTGGATTCCTTAAAGTGTGGTCAAACAGACAGTGTGGTAGACCATGGGTGAAAGCAAAACCCTCTCTGCCATAGCACCAATTAGTGGTTATCAAGATTTGACATGACTGCAGCCAGTTCCAAATGGTCTGCTGCTCCACAGGCACAACCTGAATGTAAATAAATTTTAATTATAGTGGCTTCTGTTGAGCATAGTGGCTTCCACCTCAACATTCAATTTCAAAGTTCACAGTTTTCACAAACCTGTCCTTCTTGAAACCTTTTACTTTATTATGGGTTAACCTGGAACCCGTAGGAGCCAACTTTTCAAAAAGAATTTGGGATGCTAAACACAATGAAAATGACTCCTTCCTGGACACAGACAATGAATTAGGTCAACATTGGGGAGCTCAAGCACCCACAGAGGTAGCTCCTATGCTGAAGCCTAAGGATCACTGATCTCAATCCAATGGACAAATTGTCGCTCCATCTTATTCAGACTTCAAATATGCAACTCAGAAAAGAGCTCTGGGATTCTAAAGCCTGTGGCTTCTTCCTATCATACAGTTTAACTACATCTAACACAAGAGACCCACAATACTGGCAAGTAAGTGTATGTGAGAACACTGCATGTTAACTTAAAAAGAAGAAAAAAGCCTCAAGGAGCTCCTGACCAACTAGCTACCGTCGATCAAAATGACCTACAGTATGGTCAATAAGATCTGTTCCTCATCATTGGCTAAAAACCGTCGTGTCCTTCCATATTCATCTTCAAGAAAAACAAAAACATGCAAAAAGTAGTGTTTCCAAACATATGCACAGCTTCAAACTTCAGAGTAATGTAATGCACTTATATATTTCTTGTGGGCACAAGACGTGCTCAATCTATCTTATATCAATATTCCCCAATAAATCCACTTGAAGCTTAAAGGTGAAGTACTTAGCTTAAATACAGTCGTCTCTCTTGCAGTCACAATATGCGTTACTGCGGTCACATATCACGCTCTAAGCAACCCCAGACTGACGATGGCCAGTGTTTCGCTCAACCTGAATTTGGCTATGCTGCTTCAGGGTCCAAGTAGGATGTCGTTTATCCCATGCTACTTGGACCTGTTGGTCAGGAGCTCCTTGAGGCTTTTTCCTTCTTTTTAAGTTAACGTGCAGTGTTCTCACGAACACTTATTCACCAGTATTGTGGGTCTCTTGTGTTAGATGTAGTTAAGTGTATGATTTCTTTTGACTCCACTCCCACTGCATGTGTTTTGTAGGGGATTCTTCCTATCCTATCATATCCATGGAAATAATCTGATAGTGCACAGTTCCAGAGACATCATGCCTTACTGTCTCACATATAATAACATAGTAAC
The DNA here is from genome assembly GCF_901765095.1 of Microcaecilia unicolor. Lineage (NCBI taxonomy): Eukaryota > Metazoa > Chordata > Amphibia > Gymnophiona > Siphonopidae > Microcaecilia > Microcaecilia unicolor. Next base: position 308,904,425 of record NC_044033.1, read on the forward strand.
ATAGTAGATGACGGCAGAAAAAGACCTGCACGGTCCATCCAGTCTGCCCAACAAGATAACTCATATGTGCTACTTTTTGTGCATACCCTACTTTGATTTGTACCTGTGCTCTTCAGGGCACAGACTATATAAGTCTGCCCAGCACTATCCCCGCCTCCCAACCACCAGCCCCGACTCCCAACCACCGGCTCTGGCACAGACTGTATAAGTCTGCCCAGCACTATCCCCACCTCCCTATGTGCAAAGTACTAGGAGGGTCCCCTGTTACTCACTGTTTCGATTGTCTTTTTTGACTAGAAATACCTCACAGGTGGGGTTTCATTCATCTCCCAGAAGCTCAGGGTTTTAATAGATTTGTATTCTCTCTCCAACTATTCTAGAATGTCTTTCAGCTCTGCTCAATCATACCACTTCACAAACTGAGCGTTAGTAAATTTCAGAGAGACTGAGATCATGCTCCACATACCCTGCTTGGCATGGAGCTCGGTGGTATTCCCTGGTGTGCTCGCGCCAGACCCCTCCGATCATCCCGCGCAGGCAAACGTAGGTGCTAGTCCGGCACTAATGACCTCTACATCCGCGTTCACTTTTGATGATTGGGCCGTTATTAATCTAGAGAGAACATCAGAAACCAATGTTCAAAGGGCACAAGAATTTCCTATAGATCAAGGACCTATTTCAAATTCTTACCTTATTTTTGTCTCAAATCATCTGTCCTCTCATAATGTGCTATTCACACCTCAAACTATCTCTCCACATGTGTACCAAAAGACAATGCATAAACATTAAAAAGTGACTGTCACTTATCTGGATCTGCGCTGCATCGCTTCCATTATTGTCACCCTCCAGGGATCTAGATGAACATTGATTGTCGTCACTCACACCATTACTTTGCATAGACTACTGAAGCTTAAATTGAAATTAATATCATCATGGGCCACTTCACCTCAAAATCTACTGACGATGCAGGATTGCTCTTCAGAAAAGTAACCCTGACTAATCTATGCAAAGTAATGATTTGAGTGGGGACAATCAATGTTCGTCTGGAACCCTGGAGGGTGACAATAATGGGAGTGATACAGCGCAGATCCAGATAAGTGACAAGTCACTTTTTAATTGTATATGTATTGTCTTTTGGTCTCTTGGGGAGAGATAGTTTGAGGTGCCGAATAGCACATTAGGAGAGGACAGATGATTTGAGACAAAAATAAGGGTAAGAATTTGAAATAGGTCCTTGATCTATAGGAAATTCTTGCGCCCTTTGAACATTGGTTTCTGATGTCATCCCTAGATCAATAAGAGAATAAGAATAATATATTTCAAAGACCTTCTCACAGAAGATTCATATGAGTGGTTCCATATTTGGAAGTTGTTTTAGTTAATTAGTGGGAATCCTTGATTGTTTGTGCTTTTGACCCTTTTATTGCATTCAGGATTAGATTCTATATATGGTGCCTAAAAAAAAATCAGTGCCATAAATAGCTGTATAAACAGTACTTTATAAGCCACACCTAAAGTTTGGTGCGGTTTATAGAATACTCGAAAAAGTGAAGAGTCGTGTAAATTTAGGCATGGCCATTTGCACCAATGAAAATGCGGTGCTAATGCCTACACCTAAATTTATGTGCAGAGCAACATTATTCTGTAATTACGCACGTAACTGGAAACCACGCCCCCGTTCTGCCCCAAAACACCCATGACCCTCCCATTTCTGTGTCCCCTGTTTTTAACTGTGTGTAAATTTTAGGCATGGATCCCGCACCTAACTTTACATGCGTTGATCAGAATTAAATCTAACTAGTGCCAATAATTGCTTGTTAAAAAGCCAAGTGGCACTAATTGACTTGTTATTCAATTAAATTGTGCGCTGAAATCAGGAACGCATCTAAAATTGCACGTGTAATTTTTGGCAACCATTATAGAATAACCTATTTGGAGAAATTGCCCCTAAGACTCCAGTTCCAACTGACACCATCCCACTACATCAGGGGTTCGCAAACCAAGAAGCACCCAGTCTGTCAGGTTTGCAGGACATCCACAATGAATATGCATGAGATAGATTTGCATACAATGGAGGTAGCACATGCAAATTTATCTCATGCATTTTCATTGTGGATATGTCCTCTATAGAACCAGGCCTGGATTTAGGAATAAACAACATAGGCAACAGACTAGGGTGCTAAATTTTGAAGGTGCTAAAATCTAGGAGGAGACTACTTCTGGTTAGTTTAACGCCAGGTGCATGTGCTGATTCACATTGTTTTGGAGAATACCATGTGCTATAGGTGCTACACCAGGATTTTGGAAACCTTAAAAATAATGTGGGTTTGTCCTCAAAATGCAAGTGAGATTTTCACAGGGAAGATGGGTTAGGTGTTCAAGACAAAGAAATTACTTCTGGTGTAAGTCAGACCAAATAAGGGTGAGCAGATGGCCCCAAGTCACCAGGAGAAGGCTTCACCCATCCAAGCTTTGCCTCACTTCATCTTTGGACTATCTTTGAGAAATTGACACTGCAACTTTCAACATGCAGTTATGATGACTAGGACTGATGCAGCCTATCTCAGATAACTCCAACATGTGAGATTCACATAAAGGCACCTGACAAGATTAGCAAGTGATTCCTGTTTCAGGACAGGCTGACCCAGTTCTGGTTTTAGTTGGGGCCGTACTGAATATTCATATTTGATCGAATCGGCCCCGAATAGTGCCCCAAATACATGAATCGTATTTGGCTGAATTGTGACTTAAATTTGAATACGAATAATCCAGGCCTCTACTGTGTTACATCCTACTGAAGTAAACACTTGATCTCTGATTTCACATTGCGTCTTTTATCATTTGTTATGTTAAAGCTCGATGTCCATTATTCATATTTAGCTGAATAATATTTTTCATTATTTGTATTCGGCCAAATAGTAAAAATATGCTATTCAGTACAGCTCTAGTTTTAGAACTGATTTCCATTGATAAGGAGGGGGGAAGGGAAGGGAGAGGGGTGTAAAACAACAGAGCCAGTTGATCACGATGGTCCCTGCATTGATCAGAGTACATAAGTACATAAGTAATGCCACACTGGGAAAAGACCAAGGGTCCATCGAGCCCAGCATCCTGTCCACGACAGCGGCCAATCCAGGCCAAGGGCACCTGGCAAGCTTCCCAAATGTACAAACATTCTATACATGTTATTCCTGGAATTGTGGATTTTTCCCAAGTCCATCTAGTAGTGGTTTATGGACTTGTTCTTTAGGAAACCGTCTAACCCCTTTTTAAACTCTGCTAAGCTAACTGCCTTCACCACGTTCTCCGGCAACGAATTCCAGAGTTTAATTACGCGTTGGGTGAAGAAATATTTTCTCCAATTTGTTTTAAATTTACTACACTGTAGTTTCATCGCATGCCCCCTAGTCCTAGTATTTTTGGAAAGCGTGAACAGGCACTTCACATCCACCCGTTCCACTCCACTCATTATTTTATATACCTCTATCATGTCTCCCCTCAGCCGTCTCTTCTCCAAGCTGAAAAGCCCTAGCCTCCTTAGTCTTTCTTCATAGGGAAGTCGTCCCATCCCCGCTATCATTTCAGTCGCCCTTCGCTGCACCTTTTCCAATTCTACTATATCTTTCTTGAGATGCAGCGACCAGAATTGAACACAATGCTGAAGGTGCGGTTGCACCATGGAGCGATACAACGACATTATAACATCCTCACACCTGTTTTCCATAACTTTCCTAATAATACCCAACATTCTATTCGTTTTCCTAGCCGCAGCAGCACACTGAACAGAAGGTTTCAGTGTATTATCGACTACGACACCCAGATCCCTTTCTTCGTCCGTAACTCCTAACGTGGAACCTTGCATGACGTAGCTATAATTCGGGTTCTTTTTTCCCACATGCATCACCTTGCACTTGCTCACATTAAACGTCATCTGCCATTTAGCCGCCCAGTCTCCCAGTCTCGTAAGGTCCTTCTGTAATTTTTCACAAGCCTGTTGCGAGTTAACGACTTTGAATAACTTTGTGTCATCAGCAAATATAATTACCTCGCTAGTTACTCCCATCTCTAAATCATTTATAAATATATTAAAAAGCAGTGGTCCTAGCACAGACCCCTGAGGAACCCCACTAACTACCTTTCTCCATTGTGAATACTGCCCATTTAACCCCACTCTCTGTTTCCTATCCTTCAACCAGTTTTTAATCCACAATAGGACATTTCCTCCTATCCCATGACCCTCCAATTTCCTCTGTAGCCTTTCATGAGGTACCTTGTCAAACGCCTTTTGAAAATCCAGATACACAATATCAACCGGCTCCCCTTTGTCCACATGAGATAAATCTGATAGCGACACAGAAAATGTTAGTCTTGGCTCTGCACATGTCCTCTAATTCTGTAAAGTTGCACACACAATTGTCCACTTAGCAGAAATAGCGCTATATGCTATTTTGCTGACTTTGTGTTTTATTTTAGAAGGAAATTTTGCTTGTTTTATTGAATTTATTTAATTTTATGTATTAATTATATTGACCAGTTTTATTAGGAATGTTCTGCTGTGCTCCGCCTTATAAGTAAACAGTAAACTAGCATTCAAAGTTGCATGCATCAGTCATAGAATGCTGTCAGTTACGTGCATAACTTAATATAATAATTAGCTGATAATTGGCATTAACGACTGAGTATTGGCTATAATTGTTGTTCATTGGTACTAATTATCAGTTATGCGCATAACTCCACTTAGTTGAGATTCTGCAAATTGAGCACGTAAATCCATAGCGCTCAAATGCAAGGGAGCGTCGACCTGGAAGAGGCATGGGTAGGTCAGGGGTGTGCCTAGCACCTGTGCACAAGTTATAGAATACAGTTGTGTGTGCGTGCATTTACACCAGCCATTGAACTGGCATAGGTACCCCTGCCTAACTGAGGACTTAGTCTAGCATTCTATAATGTGCATTTGCCATAGCCACCGAGAGGGGGGACCGGGGGGACAAAATTCCCCGGGGCCGGGCCTCCAAGGGGGCTCGGCGCTGCAGTCTCACCCGCCCTCCGTCGTCGACCATATGCCACCGGGCCGGGCCCCCTGCATTGAAATCACAGTGCCTCTCTCCTCCATGTGAAAGCGCTGCAGGGCAGCAGATCACCTCCCTTCGGGCCTCCTTCCCTCCCTGTGTCCCGCCCTCATCTGACGTAACTTCCGTGAGGGCAGGACACAAGGAGGGCCGAAGGGAGGCGATCTGCTGCCTGGCTGCCTGCAGGGCTTTCACATGGAGGTGAGAGGCGCTGTGATTTCAATGCAGGGGGCCCGGCCCGGTGCCGGACGGAGGGGGGGGGGGGGGGGTGAGCGGCGGCGACCTCGTGGGGGGGGGGGGGGGGGAGGGGGCCCGACCCGGCCCAGTCTCTCGGCGGCCCTGACATTTGCCATGATAGAATTCACACCTAGTGCACATCAACCTACTGCCTCACTTTAGGCAATATATAGAGAATTACTCCCATGTGGTTTACAAATGCATTGTACACAGGTGAACCTTTTCTACAAGCACATTCTGGAAGTGAGCTTATTTATCACAAACTTATTTTGACGAGTACACTGTAGAGGTCCCTGCCCACCAAAGCAACCCAACCCTGACCTACCACAAGAAGACCAAATGATCGGAAACACTCTGTGGTCAGCAGCTGTCTGTTGGATTCACATTATGTTCCAAATGCTGCTGTAAGAAGGTCACATCTAATTCATGCATGAAGGACTTTCAGCATCTGTAAACCCAAGGTCATTTCATAAAACAAGGAACAGAAATTATTCTAAAGTCAAAAACAGAAACGGCACTAGAAGTGTGCAGTTAGGCAAATTAAGCAAGAGTGCTGAGTTGGCACTGCTATGGGAGAGGTCACTACCCAGCCGAGTCTAACTGTGAACTAGAGTAACTCTGGCTCCCAGAAGGATCCACAGTGTTGCCAGACTAGTCTGTAACCATGTGCTCGCCAGATCCAGAGTGGCACAGGGCATGGCAACTACTTCAGCCAGTGTGGAACTCTTTCAGTCAATGTCCCCCACCCATAGGCTTTGCTTGTGCATGACACAATGTGTTACAATGTTGTATGTACACAGCATTGCTGAAAAATATCCAATTAATACAGATAACCATCTCACTCAAGGACAAAAGTAATTACATCAAACAGTACCACAAAGTACATTGCATAAGTAACATAGTTAATGATCGTAAACAATTAATACAGCAAACCAAAACGTAAGACCTAGCACTACAGTAACATGTAGAAATTATAGATGGAAACACCAGGAAATGTTTCAGATAGACCTAGAACTTAAATGAAGCTTCCCCTTCTTCCAGGTACACAAGGAAACCCAGCAGAGGCTCAGGGACTCATTAGGAGCTTTTATTCATTGAACTTTGATTTTTGTTTTTGTTTAATTACAAACAATCGTACGTGGATCACAACATACGAAATTCACAATCCCCCCCCCCCCTATTCAGCGCTATTTAACCGGCCAGGAACAGCTCTTGGCTGGTTAAATAGCATTTACTACTACTACTACTACTACTACTACTAGAGCTGTACAAACACAGAAGAAAGACAGTCCCTGCTCAAAGAGCTTACAATCTAAATAGACAAAAAGTAAAGCATTTAATATTTAAGCAGTCAAGCACAAGAGAACAGTCACAGAAGGACTGAAGATGTTGAAGGGTGGTCAGTGTGATTAGGTGTAACTCTGGTTGGAGCACAAGATAGCTGGTTATCTCCGCTGAATATTTGCAATCAGCATGTAGGGCCAGATTCTATATATGGTGCTTAAAAAATCTACGCAGAAAACATTTCTGCCTAAATGTATTCTATAAGATTTAGGTGCGGTATACAGATTATGATTAGTTGATATCCCAGCACCTAAAACTACGTGCGTCCATTTACACCAATGAAAATGTGGCGTCAATCTTTATGCGTAGATTTACGTGTACTGGGTCATAATCTATAATAATGTGGTAAATTTTGGAATGACCACAAAATGCTCATTTCTCCCCATTTTGAACTGCATATGTTACAATTTAGGTGCAGTTCATTACAGAATATGCTTAGCGAGTTGTGTGTGTAAATTCTAATTATTGCCAATTAGTGCTCATTATTGCTTGTTAAGTGCTATTAACTATGCTGATTAGTTTGTTAAGCCAGTTAAGTTACATGCATATGGAATATGCTTAGATTTCAGTGCAGAATGCTAGATGCACTATATAGAATCCAGCAGATAGCAGCTACCTGGCTATACCCCGAGATATAGCTGGCTAGCCACGAATATTCAGGTGCTGAGTTTAGCGGGCAAATTGGACCTCATAATTAGCAGTCCTATCTTTGCGACCAGTTTCTCATACATTTGTAGCCAGCTATGGAACGCACTACCGAAGGCCATAAAAACAACGTAACACCTAACTATCTTCTGAAGGCTACTGAAAACAGATCTGTTCAAGAAGGCATACCATAAACATCCATCTTAAATACTAAATAATAAGACTATACACGACCTAGACACAACCGAAATCTTATCACTTGACTGATTAACCTCGTTGCTATTAGTGAACAAACACTATCACTTCAATCCTTATGTCGAATATGGTCTCTCCATAGTCGATGACCTAATGTATGTTATAATCCAATTATCACTCAGGAACCTTCATGCAATACCATAATGTATTCTTCTTTACCATGTATGTATGCACATGGTATATATATATATATATACCATGAACTGTTCCATGTATGTTATGTTCCATCTATGTTACCATGTATGTATGCACCTTAACGCAACACCATTTGTAATTCTGTCACCCAGAAATGGCAACCGCCATTAGGGCAAATGTAAGCCACATTGAGCCTGCAAATTGGTGGGAAAATGTGGGATACAAATGCTACAAATAAATAAAAATAAATAAAATTAATTTAATAGGCCAGTGCTGTATATTCACATAGCTGGTTAAGTTAAAGTCAGCCAAAAAAACCCTAGATATTCAATGCCAGTCACCAGAAATGACCCGGCATTGAAAATTTGGGGTCAGCACTGAGGCTGCCTCCTGCTGGCTGAATATCGACCCCAATATGTTTATCATAAAAGCAATATATGAATTCAAATAAAATCCAACTATCCAAAAAACATAGGACAGCCTACTCTGAAAACCTAATCTATATATATAAAAGGCACTTTGAAGCTTCAAGCCGGAAACTTGAGGCGCCCGAGATATCCGGTTTGGCCTGCAGGCTCCAGTCACTGTAGCTCCGCCCTCGCATCAAAACGCGATGATGTTGAGGGCGGGGCGGCCCTCGCGTCAAAACGCGATGACGTTGAGGGCGAGGCAGCCCTCGCAACCACGTCACTGAGGGATGAAGGGACGAAGAGGAGAGGTGTGCAACTCGGAACGGAGGCACGGAGGGGGTGTCTGCAACTCGGGAGGGAGGGAGGGAGGACGGGGGGGGGGGGGGATTACCCTGCTAGCGCCCGTTTCATTTTTGCCAGAAACGGGCATTTCTTACTAGTCATAACATAAGAGTAGCCACACTGGGTCAGACCAATGGTCCATCTAGCCAAATATCCTGTTGTTGCCACGGGTTTCTGCCAAGTACTTGTGACCTGGCTTGGTCATTGTTGGAGCCAAGCCAGGTCACAAGTACCTGGCAGAAACCCAAATCCTGACAACATTCCATACTACAAATCCCAGGGCAAGCAGCTGCTTCCCCATGTCTGTCTCAATAGCAGACTATGGATTTTCCTCCAGGAACTTGTCCAAACCTTTTTCAAACCCAGATACGCTAACCGTTGTTACCACATCCTCCGGCAAAGAGTTCCAGAGCTTAACAATTTGTTGAGTGCAAAAATATTTCCTCCTATTTGTTTTAATAGTATTTCCATGTAACTTTCCCCTAGTCTTTGTACTTTTGGAACGAGTAAAAATTCGATTTACTTCTCATTCTACCACTCAGGATTCTGTAGACCTCAATCATATCTCCCCTCATCCGTCTATTTTCCAAGCTGAAGAGCCCTAACCTCTTTAGCCTTTTCTCATATCAGAGGAGTTCCATCCCCTTTATCATTTTGGTCGCTTTTCTTTGAATCTTTTTTAATTCCACTGTATCTTTTTTGAGATACTGCGACCAGAACTGAACGCAATACTCAAGATGCGGTAGCACCATGGAGCGATACAGAGGGATTGCAGTATTTTCGGTCTTATTCGCCATCCCTTTCCTAATAATTCCTAGCATCCTGTTTGCTTTTTAGGCCGCCGCACACTGAGCAGAAGATTTCAGCGTATTATCTACAACGACACCTAGATCTTTTTCTATGCAGGTATTTCATCCCACTGTCTTCAAACTCTCCAAAATACTGCTGCAGGTCTCATTTGCAGTGCATGCAGATAAGATTTTATGCCCCTATTCACCCATCTCCACTAGCTTCCGGTTCGCTATTGAATGCTCTTCAAAATTCTTTCTTTAGCTCATAAGGCATATCATGTAGGTTTGCCTCCCTATTTAACTTCCTTGACTTTATCCTTCAACTAATAAAAGTATTGGGTAAATGTCAAGCCTTAATTTATTCCTAAAAATCAGATGCATCATTTAGCTTCATCTGGATTTATGATGGCATTTGGTTCTATAAAATATTTGCTTCCTTTTCCTGTTTTTTTTTTTTCTGGTATCTATCAGTCATCTCTGCTTCAAAGCAGAAAAGACCAGCTGGGTTTGCTGAGATAACCTCGGAATAGAAGATGGGGAATAATGGAGCAGTAAATGAGATATATAATCTGGTCTTACATTATATCAAACATTGGAAACTATGGAGAAAATTATATTTCAATATACAGTTAACTGAGAACTACGGTGATTCCTTCATAACCAACATATCATGATTGCTCTGTGTTTTGAAGGAATTGTAAGTGATCCAGGGTCTTTTCTAGACCCAAATACAAAGAATTATAGTAATCCAATTGACTTGTGAACTAGAGAATGACACAGTTACCGTTACTGTGGATATACCATGGTAAATCCGCAGTAAGAGCCACACCCTAACTAGAATCACCACAGATGCGGGAACAAAATTTTTTACTGTGTTCCTGCGGTAAAACATCCTTTCCTCCATTCTCATCCTCCTCCCCATGGGTGTCACTTACATTTTCCTGCAACCGGCAGCGATTCATAGTCACAGGCCAGCTCCATATTCGTCCTTCTGCTGTGTCCCGTTCTCTCTACTGCAACGTCCTACATGCATCCATTTACACCCGTGAAAATGTGGTGTAAATCCTGGCACGTAGATTTACGCACACTGGGCCGTATTCTATAACTACGTGCGTAAATTTCAGAATGCCCATGAAACACTCACTTCTCCACCCATAACCAGGCCCCTTTTTGCCTGCACGTGTTAGAAGTTCGGCGCACTTCGTTATCGAATCCACTTAGCGAGTTGTGTGCGTAAATTCTAATTAGTGCCAACTAGTGTTCATTATTGCTCGTTAAGTGGTATCAGCACTCATTAGCTTGTTAAGTTTTGCTCATTGTTATGGAATCCACTTGGATTTTGGCATGGATCTCTAGGCACGCCATAAAGAATCTGGGGGTTAGTGTTACAGAATAGTGTGCAGCCAGATGCACTTGCAAATCCTAATGGACGCTAATTAACATCAACAATAGGATGTTAGCAACCAGCTACTGATAGTTAACATCTTGATAGCCAATTCAGTTGTGCGTGCATCTTGGAAGCACGTCCAAAGCTGGATGCCAAATCCGGGCGCCATATATAGAATCCAGGGATTAGTGAGCATTAATTCCATTAGTACACTAAGTTTTAGTAACAGAGGCCCCTTAAAGGGCATTTCTGTAACTGGGTGTTTGCAATTACAATCACGTTGTGCATACATATGGGTGTCCTTTTACGAAGCTGCGGCAAAATGTTTTGGATTCGGTGCATGTTTTTGGTGTGTGCTGAGGCCCCCTTTTACTGCAGTGGGTAAAAAGCAGGTTTCTTTTTTAAAGAAATGGACGTGCAGCAGCAAGTGAAGCACTGGCCGCGCACCCATTTTTTTTTTTTTGGGGGGGGGGTAGCATTTACTGCAACCCATTGAGGTGGCGGTAAGGGCTCCCACACTAACCTGGCAGTAACCAGGCAGCACGTGCCACTGCTCGATTACCACCAGGTAAACACCGACACTACAAAAATAAAAATATTTTTGCAGCACCGGAAATGGCACGTGCTGCGGGAGGAAACTACTGCCGGGCTGCTGCGGTAGCCTGGCGGTACTTTAAGTTCGCATTGGGCTTACCACCGCTTTGTAAAAGGGCCCCATGGTGTCTTAATAGGCACTTATGCACAAATGTACTAAGCACTATTCTATAAGGGAGCACTTAAGCGCTATAAAGTCAAGGTCAAGGTCAAGCTCATTTGATACACCACAGAATCATTATAAAACATCTTAGCGATTTACAATTTTACTTAAAATGGGGTAATAAAATTAAAAGCGATAACAAATGGGGAAAAAAAAGTAAAACAGTAAGACCCCATGCTTGGAATAAACTCCCTGAGCCCATACGCCAGGCCCCTCCCTGCCCATCTTCAAATCCTTACTCAAAGCCCACCTCTTCAATGTCGCCTTCGGCACCTAACCACTTTACCTCTATTCAGGAAATCTAGACTGCCCCAACTTGACACTTCGTCCTTTAGATTGAAAGCTCCTTTGAGCAGGGACTGTCCTTCTTTGTTAAACTGTACAGCGCTGCGTAACCCTAGTAGCGCTTTAGAAATGTTAAGTAGTAGTAGTAACAGTAAGACAAAAACAAGAGAGGGCAGAGAAAAACAGGAGGAAAGGAACAAAAGGAAAAGAATTGTAATATCATAGGAACAGAAAAAAAAAAGGGAAGGGAATGCACTGCAAGAAGCTGGTTATGGGGAAAAGGCCAGAAAAAATCCATTTTGCTCAAAGGCTTGAGTAAAACAGATACGCCTTAAGAGTATTTTTTAAAATTTGATAGTTTGGCTCTGTTCTGAATGAGAGGGGGATAGAATTCCAAAGGGAGGGTGTGACAAGACTAAAGCAGGTATCACAGAGAGAATCAAGTCAGATATGGCGGAAAAGAGGGAACTATTAATAATTGCCTATGAGAAGAATGTAATGTGTGTTGCAGAGCATATGGTATGAGAAGATTTGATAGAAATAACAGAAGGCTGGACTGCAGTATCTGATAAACTATTAAAAATTGTTTATTAACAGTAGGGAGTGAAAATATTACAGACTCATAAGGAAACAACAAAGCAAATCAAGTTACTGTACAATAAATCAATGTGGAATAATTTGCAAGTTGTGTCACCCAAGGGGAGGGGGAGGGAATGAGACTTCATATACCACCTTTCTGTGTTTTTTTGGAACTACATTCAAGGATTTTTACATAATATATACAGATACTTATTTGTACCTGGGGCAAAGGAGGGTTAAGTGTCTTGCCCAGAGTCACAAGGAGCTGCAGTGGGAACTGAATCCAGTTCCCCAAGGTCAAAGTCTGCTGCACTAACCACTAGGCTACTCCTCCACTCATGGCACAGGCACAGCAATAATTCAACAACATAGGCAAACAAATGTGCTGAAAACATTTGTCTTCAATTTCCCACACTGTTGAACATTTTTCCATATAATCCCCCCCCCCCCACCCACCCACACATCCATCCTTTCATCCAATCACTCTATACAACACACATCCACCACATCCATACTCCTCTACAGACAACATTAACAGGCTCCCCAACACCCTCCTGCCCACCCACCCCATTGAGGTGGGGACAAACCCTGTGCACCCTAGGACTCCTGGGCCCCTAACAGTAACATCCCATAATCCCAGTAAAACTGACATTGTACAATATCCTCGATCACAGGGAGAGCTAGACTCCAAATCGTAAATTTTGGACACTCTAGAAATGAATGGGCAAATGAACCAGGTAAATGTTTGCAACTGAGGCATAGATCGCTATCCCAAAGACCCAACCGCGCTCCCCTGACCTGTGTCAGATAATATCTATGCAAGATTTTATACTGAGTCTCCTACAAGTCTGCAGATTTAGTGTAGGCACTGAGGTAGTGATCAATTGCTTCTTTTTGGGAAGTTGAGCCAAGTTGGCAAGGAGTTTACTTGTTTTCCCCTCCCCCCATCGACAGAGCTTATAACGCTAAGAACTGCTCTGGTTTTTTTATTAAGGAGGGCCTCTATCTTCCTCTGTATATCACCTCTCACTTAGACTATTGCAACTTGCTTCTCACAGGTCTCCCACTAAGCCATCTCTCTCCCCCTCAATATGTTCAAAATTCTGCTGAACAACTTATATTCTGCCAGTGTCACTATGCTCATATTAGCCCTCTCCTCAAGTCACTTCATTGGCTTCCTATCCATTTCCACATACAGTTCAAACTCCTCATATTGACTTACAAGTGCACTTACTCTGCAGCTCCTCAGTACTTCTCCACTCTTATCTCTCCCTACACTCCTCCCCGGGAACTCCATTCACTGGGTAAATCTCTCTTATCTGTACCCTTCTCCTCCACTGCTGACTCCGTTCCTTTTATCTTGCTGCACCATATGCCTGGAATAGACTTCCTGAGCCAGTACATCAAGGATCGGTGCTGGGGCCAGTGCTGTTCAATATATTTGTGGGCGACATTGCCAAAGATTTAGAAAGTAAGGTTTGCCTTTTTGCGGATGATACCAAGATTTGTAACAGAGTGGACACCCCGGAGAGAGTGGAAAACATGAAAAAGGATCTGCAAAAGTTAGAAGAATGGTCTAATATTTGGCAATTAAAATTCAATGCAAAGAAGTGCAGAGTGATGCACTTAGGAAGTAGAAATCCAAGGGAGACGTATGTGCTAGGCGGGGAGAGGCTGATATGCACAGACAGGGAGAGGGAGGGACCTTGGGGTGATAGTATCTGAGGATCTGAAGGTGACAAATCAGTGTGATAAGGCAGTGGCTGTAGGCTAGGCTGTATAGAGAGAGGTGTAACCAGCAGAAGAAAGAAGGTGTTGATGCCCCTGTACAAGTCACTGGTGAGGCTCCACCTGGAGTATTATGTTCAGTTTTGGAGGCCATATCTTGTTAAAGATGTAAGAAGACTTGAAGCTGTCCAGAGGAAGGTGACAAAAATGATATGGGGATTGCGCCAAAAGACGTATGAATGAGAAGAGACAGAAAGACCTGAATATGTATACCCTAGAGGAGAGGAGGGACAGGGGACATATGATACAGATGTTTAAATACTTGAAAGGCATTGATATAGAAACAAATATTTTCCAGAGAAAGGAAAATTGTATAACTAGAGGGCATGATTTGAGGTTGTGGAGTGATAGGCTTAGGAGTAATGTCAGAAAATTCTTTTTCACAGAGAGGGTGGTTGATGCTTGGAATGCCCTCCTGAGGGAGGTGTTGGAAAAGAGAACTGTGGCAGAATTCAAGGTGGCATGGGATGAACACAGGAGATCTCTAATTAGAAAATGAATGGTATAAAAAACAATGCTTAAAGGTTTGCTTATGTGTTTGCATGTCAAGTAGTGATCAGATGGCAATTCTGGCTATATTTATTTATTTATTTATTTATTTTATGCATTCTTGTATCCCACTGTTATCCAAAAACAGGTTTCGGTTCAAAGTGCCTTACAATTTACATTCTGGTTAAAAATGACAATATCAACTAAGGCCGGTGCTGAGCTGGCTTGTACGGTCAAACTCCTGCATATAGCAATCTGGCTTAGGATGGGCTGTAGAGAGCTTCAACAAACTCTAGTAATATGGAACGTGAGGACAGAGCCAGGCAGACTTTTATGGTCTGTGTCCTGCAAATGACACGATAGATTTGAATAGGCTTTGATGGCAACTCCTGTAGTTGAAACATAAGGATAGAGCCGGGTGGACTTATATGGTCTGTGTCCCTGAAACAACAAAGAAAGACCATGATCAAGTATATAATATCAAGTTCATTGCTGATTCAATCTAGAATTGAGAATGAATGAGCCTGTTGGGCAGACTGGATGGACCGTTCAGGTCTTTATCTGTTGTCACTTACTATGTTATTATGGGGTTCATTTCAGGGGCGTAGCTATGGGTGGGCCAATCTCGGCCCAGGCCCACCCAGTCTTTTGCGACCTTCTCCATGACGACGACGACAGTCTTCTTGCCCGCAGTGGCGAGCGAGCGGGCATAAAAACAGCAAGCAGCCAGGTTCGACTCCGTCCTTCGCTTCCTGCCCTCTCTCAGCGTCCCGCCCGCCCAAAAGGAAATGACATCAGAGAAAGGCGGGGCACAGAGAGAGGGCAGGAAGTGAAGGACGGAGTCGAGTCTGGCTGCTTGCTGCTTTTACGGCTGCCCGCCCGCCACTGCAACTTCGGGAGTGGAGTGGAAGTGAGCCAGCCCATCTAGTCCACTGTAAGGAAGGAAGCCATGTGTTTCCACTCCCCCGCGCAGCCGTCGCTGTTCACTCAAAACAGCAAGCAAACCTGGGGACAGGAGGACAAGATTGGTAAGGAAATAGGAGGATCCCGGGAGAATAATCCTTAGCGTTAACTACATCAGCTGTCTTCTTCTAAAACATTTATTTTGGAGGATATATGTAAAATGTCCACATGTAAACAACTGGGCAAAGAAAAAAATTAACTTTGAAAGGTTTTTAATCGAATCCGGGAGGATCCCGAGGATCCCGCTGTATCCGTTTTTTACCTTTTGCCAGCAAACCTGTGAGCTGCTGCATCCACATTGTCGTTCTTTATTGAGAGAGGGGAGATGCTGCGAAGGGGGAGGGGGGACGGGGGAGATGCTGGATAGAATGGGGAAGGGGATGGAAAGAAACAGGATGGGCAGGGGAGGAGAGGAGAATTGCTGGACAACAGGGATTGATGGAGGGGATAGGGGAGAGAGGAAATTTGCTGGAGATGGATGGAGGAGAAGGCAGGGGAAAATGGAGAGTTCCTGGACATGGATGGATGGATGGAGAGGAGGGCAGTGGAGAGAAAAGAAATTGCTGGACATGGAGCAGAGGGCAGGGGAAGGAGGAGAATTGCTGGACATGGATGGATGGAGGGGAAAGGGGAGAGCAGTGGCGTTCCTAAGGGGGGCGGTGGGGGCGGGTCCTGCCCCGGGTGCACGCCGCTGGGGGGGGGATGCCGCGCGCGCCTGTCCCTCGTTTGTTCGATGCTCCCTCTGCCCTGGAACAGGTTACTTCCTGTTCTGGGGCAGAGGGAGCATGGACAGGCACAAGCGGCACCCCCCCCAGCGGCGTGCACCCGGGGGGTTCTTTCGTGGGGGGTGTCGCGCTGCATCTGGGGGGGGGCGCTGCACCCGGGGGCGGGGTGCATCAGCGATCCGCCCCGGGTGTCAGCCCCCCTAGGAACGCCACTGGGAGAGAGAGGAAATTTGCTGGGTATTGATGGATGGAGGAGAGGGCAGGGGAGAATGGAGAGTTGCTGGACATGGATGGATGGAGGGGAGGGCAGGGGAGAGAGGAGAATTGCTGAACATGGATGGATGAATGCAGGGGACAGAGGACATTTGCTGGATATGGGTGGATGGAGGAGAGGGCAGGGGAGAATGTAAAGTTGCTGGACAGATGGATGGAGGGAGGGGAGTGAAGTCAGGGAGGCGATGCGCATGGATGAAGGGGAAGGAAGAGAGGAGAAATGCTGGACATGGATGGAGGGCAGGGAAGAGAGGAAAAATGTTGGACAAGGATGGAGGGAAGAAAAGACAAAGGAAGAAGATGCACATGGATGGAGGGGAAGGGAGAGAGGAGAAATGCTGGACATGGATGGAGGGGAGGGAAGACAGAGGAAGTAGATGCACATGGATGGAAGGGAGTGAGGAGAAATGCTGGATATGGATGGAGGGAAAACTGCTGAGTTTAAGGGCTGGTTTGGAACATGTTGAGGGCAGATACTGAAACTCGAAGAAAGATAGGGACAGGGCTACAGATGGTAGACAGGATACATAAGGACACAGGAGGATGGTGGACATGGTGAGAGAAAAAATATCAAATGGAAAGAAGACACTGCATAAAACAGAAGACACTGGGACCAAAGCGAATAGATCAGACAACAAAGGTATAAAAAAGTATTTTATTCAGAATTTATTAATTGGAATATGTCAGCTTTTGGAAATGTGCATCTGTGATATTTTGCATGTAAGTTTCAATTTTTCTGGTCTTGCTGCATGCTGAGTCTGACTTCTGAGTTAACTTTCCAGTTCTGTATTTTGCCTTATATTTTTTTATTTGTAGTTCCTTGTGTCATGTGTTTTTCATGTGTGATCAAGGTGCAGTATTCTGCTAGCGTGTAGTATTTGCAGCCCTTTTTGTTTGTTTTTCTTTTTTTCACGAGATAGTGTATTGGTGTTTTAGAGCCTAGTGTAATTATAGTTCTGCCTTTTCAAGCATAAGGTTGAAGCTCATCCTGTCCTTGGAATTAGTGCTGTTATGGTTTAGTAAGAATATGAGTGTGTTTTTGCACAAGTTTGTGTATAGCATTTTGCAGTGGAGCGATTGTGGGATAATGTAATTATATTTAAAAATATCAATTTTTCCATTAAGTATGTATGTGGTTATACTGATGCAGGGCAGCTGTTGGGCAGAAATCCATCATCAAGTGAATTCTAAGGCATAATTTTGTAGGATCCCAAGAGACACTACTCATACTTATATAGACAGTGCGTGCCCACCCATATTAGCTCTGGGCCCACCCAAAATCTCAGGTCTGGCTACGCCACTGGTTCATTTTCAAAGCACTTAGACTTACAAAGTTCTATAGGTTGCCATGGAACACTGTAAGTCTAAGTACTTTGAAAATACGCTTCCACATATACTGCCCTCTCTCTATAGTTTGAAGTATCCTGTGATTGACTCCATGAGCTTTCCCTATTGGCTTTTAGTTCTGAGCTAGGGTCAGGCCTCCCTCACTTCCCCTGTGGGCTGTGTGAGAGAGCCCTTCTTCCTTGCATGCGTTGGTGATCAGCAGCTGTTCTAGGGGGCTGATCCCTCCTTAATCTACTGTAATTCCATCAAGATTTTTCACCATCTTTTTAAGTCATTTCCCATTTATTTTCCCTGAGTTTCTTTCCTCTTAGCTGGGCTGAGGTTCTGGCCATCTCCTTGCTTCTGGGGAGGCTAGATAGAGACTCTGCAAAGGCAACAATTCTGTTCTAAGCAACTGAACTGTACTTTGAAGTTGTTTATTATGAGTACTACAATAAGAAGATTGGCTTAAGAATTGAGAGCCTATGGTAAAGCTTCTATTTGGGGTTGGTTTAGCTGGCTGTTTAGCTACACTATATTTTGCCTAGAGCAGTACAAAGATCATGGGGTGGCGGGAGAGGAGAGAGAAGGAGAAAGAAATGCGGTATCTGGACTCGGGTGGAGAGAGGGAGAGATGTTAGATCATGGGTGGAGGGAGAGGAGAGGTGAGAGAGATGGAGAAATGCTGGATCTGCACCCAGAGGTGGAACGGAAGGAAAGGGAGAAAGAGAGAGAGAGAGAGAGAGAGAGAGAGAGAGAGAGAGAGAGAGATGTCAGATCATGGGGTGGAAGGGAGGGAGGGAGAGAAGAGTGTTGATGCTCCATGGCTAGTAAAAGGGGTGTGGCTACTGTAGGGCAGAGCCATAGATATTGGCCGCACCCCTAAGGTTGCCCTGTTATGAGTACCAGTACCTTTTTTCCTAAAAAAAAGCACTGCCAATATCCCTCTCTCTCCTCCGTCCCAGGTTCAGGATGCCTCCCTCTCTAGCGCTTCCCACAACACCAGCTTCTTATCAAAGCTCTTTTTTTCTCATGCCAAGGTCACCAGCAGCTACATTGGCTGTCCTGCCGCTGGAGCTGGAACGTCTCTCTGTCGTGGCCCGTCCCCTTCTGACAAAACTTCCTTCTTCCACAAAGGGGCATACCGTGGCAGAGAGATATTCCGGCATCTGCAGCAGATGGCTAATGTAGCTGCCAGTACCCCTGCATGGAGAAAAGATACTTTGAGGTACCCGGAGGCTGAGCTATACTTGTTGCAGCAGCCGGACTTTGCTAGAAAAAGAAAAGGTCTGTGGCAGCTTAAAGGCTGGGGGAGAGGGAGGCAGTAGGACCTGGACCATTTCCATCCTAATGGTGCAGGGCCTGCACTGCTTCAAAGCAGCTGTGCTCCCATTCTCTCTCTCACCAGCCTTGTAGTTCATGCCATGTGAGTGCCTATTGCTTCCTGGAACAGATGTAGAACCAGTGATCTGAGTGGGATGGGAAAGGGGGGGAGCAATGATCCCTATTGTCCAGGGGCCCATATCACTGTCAGTCCACCCCTGATCAAGGCACCAAGTTATAGAATTGCCCCACAGATTGTAAGTCCTCCAGGGACAGGGGAATATTGACTGAAGCTAAATGTATCTTGTCTTGAAACTACAACTGAAAAAGGCATTAGCTAAATCCCACTTTCATTATCTGAACTTCATAGGTTAAGGAGGAAACAGTTAGGATTGTTAAAGATCTTATTACCTTCTTTAACTCCAGCTCTGTCCCTTGAATGTCTGGTCATAGTATCAGGCATCTGTGCTGCCTACTAATTCAAAGACCCTCTGCTTTTCCCACATATAATTTAAGCTTATATAATGCAAACCACGCCACCACTTTATTTAGGCAAGGGTTTAAAATTGCACTGACCTTCAACTGACCTTCCTCAGTGGTTGCATACAATTGAATGTCATCTGTAAAGACAAACATGTAATCTCAAAATGCTCTCCATGAAATCAATTAAGGGCAGTAACAATATATTCAAAAAGACTGGAGTGAGGACAGATCCCTGTGGTAACCCACATACCAGAGGACAAGATCCTGAACATATCCTTCCATACCACTCTTTGAACCTCATCTTGTTAAAAAAAAATGAATTAAACCATGCTGAAAAACAACACTATGCAGGCCAGCATTCCTTAGTGATGCGGCAACACTGCACAATAAAGGTTTTGAAAATGCTGATAAACTAAGCTGACCGAGGAGTGAACAAGCCCCTGCTGGACTGATAACCGTCGGACCGATGCCAACAAAACTATCTCCATATCATATCCACACTGACACGGATGATTACCCCACCTTTCAGAAATTCCAAATGCTGAACACATGCCACTTTCTGAACCAATTACCTAAAAATAAATCTTTGACATCAGAAGAACATTTTCTCAAACCACGGGATGGCACTCTCTTTTTATTAATAGTGGCTTTACCGGGGTTCCTTCAAAACCTCAAATATTCAGTAAGTAATGTAAGATGTTAATTCTTTCAGTATACCAGCTGGAATAAGGTTTAAGCTACAAACATCCTCTGGAGAATAAGAGACAATTCATCTACAGTATGTCACCCCCCGCCCCTTTACAAAGCCGAACGGTAATTGCCAACACAGCCCATTCACTTTGAATGGGCTGTGTTGGCATTACCGCACCCATAGGAGCCAACTTTTCAAAATTATTGGGGGTGCTAAGCTCAGTGGAAATAACCCCTCCCTGGACACATATAAGGAATTTTCTCAATATTGGGGGTGCTCAAGCACCAACAGCACTCACAGAGTTGGCTCCCAACAGCACCAACAGCAGGGGGGTAGGGGTGGGGAAATGTATTCTTCTCCCAAATAATCATACCAAATGATGAAAGCAGCAATCCCTGAATCCTGCATTACATCTAAAAGATGGAAACTCCATACACATCAAGAAACTAAGTTCTGGATTTTATTTATTTGTTTGTTTGTTACATTTCTATCCCACATTTTCCAACCTATTTGTAGGCTCAATGTGGCTTACATAGTGCCGGAGATCTGTTTGCAGACTCCGGAGTAAACAAATACAAGGTGATGTTGTGGGAGGATAAGGTTCATGTTGTAGGACCACAAACGGAGTTGTTACAATGGAAGAGTTGTGTGATGGCCATTATGAACTTTGGTGGTGTTGTGTCGCTGAGTTCAGGGTTTATGTTGGGTCAGTAGGGTATGCCTTTTTAAACAGGTGGGTCCCTAAGTGATTTTCTGAAGTGTAAATGGTCGTATGTGGTTGTCAAGTGTTTTGGTAGTGCGTTCCACAGTTGTGTGCTGATGTATGAAAAACTGGATGCGTAATGTTGATACCAAAAACTCGTTAGGAAGTTTGCCTTGCTCAAGATAGACAAGGAATTGCACCTGAGTCTGTGTAATGCTGATGATGAAAACAAATGAACATGAATAAACCCAGAAGTTACTGCTCAGCAGGACAGCAAATGCATACTAACAAGTTTACCTCATTGACTGTATTTATGTTTATATTGGTCATTTTACTATTGTTATGTTTGTTAACAAAATTGTAAGTTTTATGTTAAACTGTACCTGCTGTACACCGCCATGAGTGAATCTCTTCATAAAAGCGGTTAATAAATCCAAATAAATAAATACAATAAATTAAATAAATGGATAGCATTTCCATTTAAAATTCTGCAAAGTGTGACTGCTGAAAATGCAAGCATAAATTAAAACGGACCAACTGGACTGTTTAAAGTGATTCTTGCTATTGAACTGAGATTTAAATGAACAAGGTATCAGGAGAGCAGCTGAATTTTAGCTGCTCTCCGTGTAACTTTTAGCTCAACTCTTAAGCTGGCCTGAATTCTGTTTCAATTTATAATGGATAACTTTATGGTGTTTTTACTAAGGTGCACTAGTGATTTAGCACACGCTAATGATTAGTGTGTGCTAAATGTTAAGAAGCTCATTATATTCCAGTGGGTGTCTTATGATTTAGTGCATGATAAATCTGTTAGTGAATGTTAGTAAAGGACCTTTTAGTCTGTATAATGATTATCCTGACAGCAGTTATTCATATAAGTGCCCAAGATATATTTTTTTAAGCGTTTATGAGTTTGGAATATTCAGCCACTAAATTTCTCTGGTCTTCTTGTGTGGTTACTCAACACAGCAACTCAAATACACCTGCCTTAAAGAGATGTTTTGTTCAGGTGACAATGTCATGTGGCTGTTTGCTCTACAGAGCTGGCTCTGGGGCCTCAGCTGGTCTTTTGTCATGAATACGTGACTAGAAAGGGATAATCCCTCGGCATATATCCTGAAGCGAAGTTCACAGTAAACTCTGATGACCACAGTATATCTGCTGTGTGAAAGCTGTCACAATCCTTCTCTCAAGCTCCACATGGAAGGCCACAAGCACCTGGCATCATAAGCCGCAGCACAGGCCTGTCTAACATCAATCGTCAGACTTCTGGAGGGTAATTTTATAGCAGAATGTTTAGGTGGGAAAAGGAAGCAGGTACTTGTTTTGTCGCTATTTTATAAAGACATGTTGACACAATGTGTTTTTATAAAATTACCTCACAAAAGCTGCTGCATTGGGGTAAAATGTAGCTATGTATATTACAGCTGCTTAAGAGCAGGCTGAAGTACTGTATTTATATGTAGATGTGTATTTCATAAACTATGCTTGTACTTTGTGATTCTGCCTATACTCTATCCATACTCCTCCCTGAACACACATAAAATGGGTCACTTAATCACTGCTGGCTAAACTAAAGGTGGACAAAGCAATTGGGGCTGGATGGCATACATTCAAGGGTACTGAAGGAACTTAGGAAGGTACTAGTGGCTCCGCTAGCTGACCTTTTTTAATGCTTCTCTGAAGACTGGAAGGTGGCCAATTTAACGCCGATTTTTAAAAGGGTTTCCAGGGGTGATCTGGAAATTAAGACTGGTAACCTGACTTCAGTGCCGGGCAAAATAATAGAAACTATATAAAGAATATAAATTATGGAACACATAGACAAACATGGTTAATGGGACAAAGAGGTGCATAATCGAATGCGAACGCCCATCTCCATGGGCGTCTATGTCCGAAAACGGGTATGTGAAGAGGCGGGACAGACCGTATTTTTGAAAAGATGGGCATCCATCTTTTCGTTTTGAAAATACGGTTTGGACGGACCAAATGCCATGGATTTGGTCCTTTCTGAGATGGGCGGTTTTTTTTAGCGATAATGGAAACTAAAAATGCCCAGCTCAGGAACGTTTCCTAATCCAAGCATTTGGTCATGGGGAGGGACAAATGTACAACAATACCATAGCTCTTGGGGTGAAGGGGGCAACTACATGTAGTTACAGTGGGTTTTAGAGGCCTCCCATTTACCACCACAAGTGTTACGGGTGGGGGGGGGGGGGGGGGGGGATGGGCCTGGGTCTGCCTGCTGAAGTGCACTGCAGTACCCACTAAAAGTGCTCCAGGGACAGGACTTGTTGCTGCTGTATAACCTTGGCACAGCAGTTCACACCTGAAGACTAATCTCTTTGAAAATGTCCTTTATTTGAATAAGCACGTTTATTCACAGTTAACTGCAGATCAGAGGTTGTGCCCCACTGGCAAAGAGTCTCGCTGGTACTGAGATTAGCAGTAGGTCAGAGCTGGCAGAATGGTGTACAATTGCCCTCTTTCAGCAACATTCAAGGTAATAACTAAGTTCTCTAACGTGGGTAACACATGAAAGGGATCTAAAACTGGCTTACAAAACTGGTCACTACCTCATGGGCTACCGGAAACAAAACAGGGCATCACTCTGCCCAGTTAGCAGGGGGAAAAGCACCATGGGAGTAGAGCCCACTTACCTACACCCACCACAATGCATTGCTGATGTGACTCTGCAGTGCACCTAACAGAAAGGTTGTCACACTCTCCCGAGAGCCACATCACAACCAGGGAAAAGGCTGTCAGAGGATAGAACACATTCTGCTGTCATGGAGGTGGGTACGGCATTTGAGGCTGGCAAAATATGTTTATAATTGTGTTTTTTAGGGTGGGAAGGGGTTGGTGACCACTGGGGGAGTACGGGGAGGTCATCCCCGATTCCTTC
The DNA here is from genome assembly GCF_901765095.1 of Microcaecilia unicolor. Classification (NCBI taxonomy): domain Eukaryota; kingdom Metazoa; phylum Chordata; class Amphibia; order Gymnophiona; family Siphonopidae; genus Microcaecilia; species Microcaecilia unicolor. Next base: position 308,928,330 of record NC_044033.1, read on the forward strand.
CGGTGGTCATCTGGTGAGTTGGGGCACCTTTTTGAGGTTTGGTCGTGAAAATAAAGGACCAAGTAAACCCGGCGAAATACTGCTTAACGCCGCTTTTTTTTTCTATTATCCACGAAAGCCGGCCATCTGGTAGCCACGCCCATGCCTGCCATGTCCCGCCTTCACTACGCCGCCGACACGCCCCCTTGAAGTTTCACCGGCGAGGCGACGGGGGAAGCGGCTATGCTGTCAAAAAAGGGGATTTCGATTATACTGATTTGGCCGCTTTTAAGAGATTGCCGCCCATCTCCCGATTATGCCGGAAGATGGGCCGGCGATCACTTTCGAAAATAAGCCTGATAGGCGTCTAGACCAAAAGTTTTCTGAGAGGGTGTATTGACTGGTATAGCCAATAGAGTGTGAAGGTAAGAAAAAAGTGATCAGACCAAGAGTGCAAAAAGAAGAAAGATTAAAGAAGAGTAATGAGGAGAAATAATAATCAGGTCAAATTAATAACCGGCTACATAAGTTGGAAATGAAATATGTTGTATCAGACCCAAATCTGAGAGCAGGGAGGACAGGTATGCTGTAGCTGAAGCCTCAGCTAAAGTTTGATATACACATTCCCAGTTCTCTGCCTTCAACGATGGAGAACAGTAAATTAAGAGAAGATAAGATGTGGGACGAGAAGAATCTTACCTCAGAGTAGTTCTGAATAAGTGAAATTATGAGAGGTAGTCTCAGTGATTTGAGTAGGAGAAGAAAACATGCCAGACCTCCCCCATGTTTCCCTACCCAGGAGGAGTAGAGAACAGAATAATCTTGGAGCAGGCACTGAAAAAGACAGGCTTCTTCCCCTGCCAAGTTTCTATAAGACCAAACAAATCTAGATGATTGGTAGTCAAGAGGTCTTTTAAAACAGGTATTGAAACAGAATAGTAAAGTTTCTGGAATCCAATGGATTACAGGACCCGAGGCAGCATGGTTTCACTAGAAACAGATCTTGTCAGACAAATTTGATGATTTGTTTGACTGGGTGATCAGAGAGTTGGATCGAAGGAGAGCTCTAGATGTGGTGTATTTAGAAAGCCTTTGACACAGTTCAGCATAGATGACTAATTAATAAACTGAATGCCCTCAGTATGGGCCCTAAAGTGACTGACTGGTTGAGTAGAAGGCAACAGAGGTATTAGTAAATAGAACTCATTCTGAGGAAAAGGATTGTTACCAATGGTGTGATGCAGGTTCAGTTTTTTTAACATTTTCGTAAGCAATATTGCTGAAGGACTGTTGGTAAGGTTTGCTCTCATTGCAGATGAATCTGCAAATGCAGGATAAGTAGTTGCCATTTATACTTCCTTATTTTGTTTAAAGTTTGTTATGAGAATTTGATTATTTGAATTTGACGACACTATGGTATGTGTAATATATGATTATATTTAATATAATTTTTCAGTTTTTCAAATAAAGTGTGAATATAAGTTCTTGTGGAGGTTTTGGTCCCAGCTGGCAAATGATGTGTATCAGTAGGCTCAAAGGTTGGAATAGCTGAGCGCTATAGGAGACCCTAATAGCCTGGCCACTGATAAAAGTCTGATGCCTCGGTTCCTTTTTCTCACCTTTTTTCCTAATCACAGGATCTTTTCTTCCTTTTTTGATTATGATTGTTTTTGAGGAACATTAGTTTGTATATTATATATTGAGGATTGTTTCCCCTTCCTTTTGAATGATGGCTCTATTAGGATGGCCATAATACCCGAAGCTGTCTACAGCCTGGGATCCACTGTCACTTTCACTTCTTAGGGGGGTGGGAGGGGGTAGGTAACCACTAGGAGATAAAGGAGGAGTCATGCTTTCATCCCTCAGGTACAGAGAAAGGGCAACCAAAATGATAAAGGGGATGGGACAACTTCCCTATGAGGAAAGGCTGAAGCGTCTTAGGGCTTCTTTCAGCTTGGAGAAGAGACGGCTGAGGGGAGATATCATAGAGGTCTATAAAATAATGAGTGGAGTGGAATGGGTAGGCTGAATCGTTTGTTTACTGTTTCCAAAAATACTAGGACTAGGGGCATGTGATGAAGCTACAAAGTAGTAATTTAATACGAATATAGGCTAAAAGCCCATCTTTTTTTATGCTGCTTTTAACTCCTAACCCTTACTCACTGTACAGTACCCCATATTTTATCATTCCCACCTTAGTAATTCCCTTATCTCTTATTTGTCCCTGTTTGTCAGCTCTAATAGACCCTTATGTCCAGTGTACAGCAATGCGTACGTCTAGTAGCACTATAGACATGATAAGTAATAGTAATAGTAGAAGGCCCCCATCTGAGAAGTCAGCCTCATCATTGGAGAGGGGAGTCCCCTTTGCCCAGTTCTGGTCATTTGTCCCATGATGAAGGGTTTTGTTGCTGTTGTTTTTCTTTTTCTTTTTTTTTTTTGCCAAAATGGTGCCTACTGAGAAATATTTAAGATCACTGAGGTATAAGGCCCCTCAAACCTGCCTGTTTAGAGATCCTGTCAATTGTGAAAGTAAGGAGGATGCTGAGATTGTGTAGCTTGTGACTTTGTGAATGGAAGAAAAAGATTCATCTGCTAGCAAGTTTTCCAACTGCAGGAGTTTAATTTGAGTAAAGTTACTGTTGGGAACTTAATCCAGCATGTGGAGAGCAATTTATCAGAGTACACATGAGTGACCCCAAGGATCTTAATCGTGAATTCCTCCTCCTTTCCCCCCTCCCACACTGTACTGGCAGCCTCTCCCCTTTTACACTGAGGACATGGAGGGGAACTCATTTAATAGTAATAAGAATGCATCTTTTTGGGTGACGGAACAGTACAGGGATTTAACACAGCCTGTTCTGCACAGGTGAGTTTCAGTAACTGGTGAAACTGCATTCCATGTTATCTTAACAAACTTATCTGCTCTAGGCAATGGTACATAACAGCACAGCCATTTAACTAGTAATACAGCCGTGGACACAGAAACACAAATATGGAATGAGGGAATGACGGCAGCATGAAAGGACCCCTTGCTCCAGCAGAAGGTGGCCCCTGCTGCACAAAGGGACAGGAGTAGGTCTTGTGCTAATGGCAAGAGGAAAACTGGGTCAACCTGGTGTGGGATCATGCTCTCAGATTTCAGCACAAGGCACTATTAGAGCTCGTGACCAATTAAAGCTGCAACCAGACTAGGTCACAGAGTCTGGCTGTGCTGAAGTGTGCAGTGACTGCCAATGTACACTCAGACTCAATAAATATGCAAACACTGCCTCCATTCTATGCAAATCTACTGCATGAATATTCATTGGGATATGCTGAAAACTCAGCTGACTGGCTATCTTCTGTGGACTGGTTTGAGAGTCACTGATACGGACTCAACAGCCAGTTAGGATTTCAGGATCTCCACAATAGATATCCATAAAATAAATAAGGGCAGCATGTTAACCCGGATTAATGCCACGATTAACGTGGTAATTATTAGTCGTGATATAAAAATTAATTGTGATTAATAATTAAATGCCCTCCTTCCTGCATGTATGTACGGTCGGTCCGGCATCCCTCCTTCTCCTTCCGGACTGCCAGTGGTTCAACCACCCCCCCCCCCCTCCTGGTTTACCTTTTTATTTGGAGCAAGGCATGGGAGTAAATGAGAGAAAATGGGTGGAGGCATGAGGGGCACAGGAAAGAGAGAGAGAGAGAGAGAGAGAGAGAGAGAATTGGTGCAGGCACAGGAGAAAGAGAGGAGAAGGGTGAAGGCACAGGGTGGCACATGAGAGAGAGATAGAATGGGTGGAGGTACAGGGTGGCACTGGGAGGGAGAATTGGTGAAGGCACAGGGTGGCACAGGAGAGAAAGAGAGATAGAGAATGGGTGAAGGCACAGGGTGGCACAGGAGAGAGAGAATGGGTGAAGGCACAGGGTGGCACATGAGGATAGAGATAGAGTGGGTGGAGGCACAGGGTGGCACATAAGAGATGGACAGGTGGAAGGCACTAAGAGTAGAGAATGGAGAAGGAGTGGCACAGGAGGAGGAGAGAGAGAATGGGTGAAGGCACAGGGGTGGCACATGAGAGATGGCAGAGATAGAGGAGTGGGTGGAGGCACAGGGTGGCACATAAGAGAGAGAGAATGGGTGAAGGCACAGGGTGGCACATGAGAGAGAGATATAATGGGTGGAGGCAAGGATGGCACAGGAGAGAGAGAATTGGTGAAGGCACAGGGTGGCACATGAGATAGAGATAGAGTGGGTGGAGGCACCGGGTGGCACATAAGAGAGAGAGGAATGGGTGAAGGCACAGGGTGGCACATGAGAGAGGAGAGTGGGTGGAGGCACAGGTTGGCACATGAGAGAGATGAGAATGGGTGAAGGCACAGGGTGGCAAATGAGAGGAGAGATATAATGGGTGTGGAGGCACAGGCTGGCACAGGAGAGAGGAATGGTTGAAGGCACAGGGTGGCACATGAGATAGAGATTAGAGTGGGTGGAGGCCAGGGTGGCACATGAGAGAGAGAGAATGGGTGAAGGCACGGGTGGCACATGAGATAGAGATAGAATGGGTGGAGGCACAGGGTGGCACGAGAGAGAGAGAATGGGTGAAGGCACAGGGTGGCACATGAGATAGAGATAGAGTCGGGTGGAGGCACCGGGTGGCCACATAAGAGAGAGACGAATGGGTGAAGGCACAGGGTGGCACATGAGAGAGAGAGTGGGTGGAGGCACAAGGTTGGCACATGAGAGAGAGAGAATGGGTGAAGGCACAGGGTGGCACATGAGAGAGATATAATGGGTGGAGGACGGATGGCACAGGAGAGAGAGAATTGGTGAAGGCACAGGGTGGCCATGAGCTAGAGATCAGAGTGGGTGGAGTCACAGGGTGGCACATGAGAGAGAGAGAATGGGTGAAGCACAGGGTGGCACATGAGATAGAGATAGAATGGGTGGAGGCACAGGGTGGCACGAGAGAGAGAGAGAATGGGTGATAGGCACAGGGTGGCCACATGAGAGATAGAGTGGGTGGAGCACAGGTTGGCACCATGAGAGAGAGAATAGGTGAAGGTACAGGGTGGCACAAGAGAGAGAGAGGCGAGAGAGAGCAGAGAGAGAGAGGTATGTGTGGAGAATGGGTGGAGGCACAGGGTGGCACTGAGAGAGGAGAGAGGAGAGAGAGAGAATGGGTGAAGGCACAGGGTGGCACATGAGAGAGAGAATGGGTGAAGGCACAGGGTGGCACAGGAGAGAGAGAGAATGGGTGAAGGCTCAGGATGGCACATGAGAGATAGAGTGGGTGGAGGCACAGGTTGGCACATGAGAGAGAGAATGGGTGAAGGCACAGGGGGGCACATGAGAGAGAGATAGAGGGGTGGAGGCACAGGGTGGCACATAGAGAGAGAATGGGTGAAGGCACAGGGTGGCACATGAGAGAGAGAGAGAGAGAGAGAGAGAGAGAATGGGTGAAGGCACAGGGTGTCACAAGAGAGAGAGAGAGAGAGAGAGAGAGAGAGAGAGAGATAGAATGGGTGAAGGCACAGGGGCACATGAGAGAGAGAGAATGGGTGGAGGCACAGGGTGGCACAGAGAGAGAGAATGGGTGAAGGCACAGGGTGGCACAGGAGAGAGAGAGAGAGAAAGAGAGAGAATGGGTGAAGGCACAGGGTGGCACATGAGATAGAGATAGAGTGGGTGGAGGCACAGGGTGGCACATGAGAGAGAGAGAATGGGTGAAGGCACAGGGTGGCACAGGAGAGAGAGAGAGAGAGAATGGGTGAAGGCACAGGGTGTCACATGAGAGATAGAGTGGGTGGAGGCACAGGTTGGCACATGAGAGAGAGAGAATGGGTGAAGGCACAGGGTGGCACAGGAGAGAGAGAGAGAGAGAGATAGAGAATGGGTGAAGGCACAGGGTGGCACATGAGAGAGAGAGTGGGTGGAGGCACAGGTTGGCACATGAGAGAGAGAGAAGGGGGGGAAGGCACAGGATGGCACATGAGAGAGAGATATAATGGGTGGAGGCACAGGATGGCACAGGAGAGAGAGAATGGGTGAAGGCACAGGGTGGCACATGAGATAGAGATAGAGTGGGTGGAGGCACAGGGTGGCACATGAGAGAGAGAGAATGGGTGAAGGCACAGGGTGGCACATGAGATAGAGATAGAGGGGTGGAGGCACCGGGTGGCACATGAGAGAGAGCGAATGGGTGGATGCACAGGTGGCACATGAGAGAGCGAATGGGTGAAGGCACAGGGTGGCACAAGAGAGAGAGAGAGAATGGGTGGAGGCACAGGGTGGCACTGGAGAGAGAGAGAGAGAGAAAGAGAGAGAATGGGTGAAGGCACAGGGGGCACCTGATGATAGAGAGAGAGAGAATGGGTGAAGCACAGGAGAGAGGAGAAGGGTGAAGGCTCAGGATGGCCACATGAGAGATGAGTGGGTGGAGGCACAGGTTGGCACATGAGAGAGAGAATGGATGAAGGCACAGGGTGGCATGAGATAGAGATAGAGTGGGTGGAGGCCAGGTGGACATAAGAGAGAGAGAATGGGTGAAGGCACAGGGTGGAACATGAGAGAGAGAGAATGGGTGGAGGCACAGGTTGGCACATGAGAGAGAGAGAGAGAATGGGTGAAGGCACAGGGTGCACCATGAGAGAGAGAGAATGGGTGGAGGCACAGGGTGGCACAGGAGAGAGAGAATGGGTGAAGGCTCAGGATGGCACATGAGAGATAGAGTGGGTGGAGGCACAGGTGGCACATGAGAGAGAGAGAATGGGTGAAGGCACAGGGTGGCACAGGAGAGAGAGAATGGGTGAAGGCACAGGATGGCACATGAGAGATAGAGTGGGTGGAGGCACAGGTTGGCACATGAGAGAGAGAGAATGGGTGAATGCACAGGACAGCACATGACAGAGAGAGAGAGAGAGAGAGAGAGAGAGAGAGAGAGAGAATGGGTGAAGGCACAGGACAGCACATAAGAGAGAGAGAGAGAGAGAGAGAAGGCACCAGCGGGCACATGAAGGAGAAAGAGAGAGAGAATGGTTGAATGAGCAAGGAACACATATGTGTGTGTGTGCATGAGAGATAGAGAGAGAGAGAGAGAGAGAGAGAGAGAGAGAGAGAGAGAGAGAGAGAGAGAAGGCACCAGGGGGCACATGAAGGAGAAAGAGAGAGAGAATGGTTGAATGAGCAAGGAACACATATTGTTGTGTGTGTGCATGAGAGATGAGAGAGAGAGAGAGCGAGAGAGAGAGAGGATGGGTTAAGGCTGTGGTTCCCAAACCTGATTCTGGAGGCACCCCAGCCATGAATATTCATTGTGGATATTCTGAAAACCTGAGTGACTGGGGTGCCTCCAGGACCATGTTTTGGAACCACTGGGTTAAAGCACAGGGGGCATATATGAGAGAGGAAGAGAAATGGTGAAGGCATAGGGGGGGCACATATGAGACAGAGAATGGGCTGAGGCCCCCCTCCAAAGCTGCAGTACCTGCTCAATGGCTGGTGGGGTAGCTGAAGCCCTGCCACCTGAAGAAATCTGCTGCCTGAGTCACCCCCTTCCTGCTCACACTGCCTCAGGAGCATGGAAATCAGCGGGGTGCCTCCAGCCACCAGTAGTTGCACTCCCTAAGCATGCTCAGTTTGTGCATGATGTGAGCATGTTTGGGAGTGCTGGCATCATCAGGCAGCCTGTTCACTTCCTCACTCCTGAGCAGGACAAGGAAGAGGTAGTACGCTTTGCCAGTGGATTTCTTCAACTGGCTTTGGCAACCCCACCAGCAAAGGTATGATATCTAATGTGGGGGTAGGTGAATGCATGGGGACAGGAAATGCATGACCCCCCCCCCCCCAGTTCATCCCTGTGCCCCCCAATTGACTTCTGTCTATGCCCTGCATTTAATCTCATGATTAATCACAATTAAAAATTTTAATTGAATTGCACAGCCCTAAAGTAAATCTGTGTGCACTGGAGATCTAACATATGCAAATTGATCTCATGCATATTCATTGTGGAGATCCTGAAACCTGACTGGCTGTGGGGTTCATAGGACAGGTTTGGGAAGTCTGATCTAGTCTATCCTCTTGTAGTCAGGACCCACTGGACCTGTCCCTAACCCATCCCCAGAGAGACATGTGTTTGAATTTCATTAACAATCTCCAATGATGATCAGTCCTGGGAATTTTTGAGTTGTGGTCTCCTTGAGGTTGCATGTTCATTAGTGCTAAGTATATGCATTTGTTTGAAATTACAAATGTTTATTAATATGTTCTCAATATTCAGTAGTGCACAGTATCAAAACACTATTCTGCAATACTGCACACTATTTATCAAAACATTATTATGCATTAGTATACACTATTAACATACCCCTGAAAGCAAAAATGGGTGGAGGCCAAATAACCTGGAATAAACCTGTGAATGACATGAGAAACTAAACAAAAAGACAGTTTTTGGTCTGCACTCTGTACACTCCTAATTAGCACTTTAGCACAAAGGAAGAGAGAGATACACACCAACTTACTTCTCTTCCATTAATCCACATTCTCTCTCCTCCCACCCCCCCCCCCCCCCCCCCCCCATATAAGAGGCCTGATGCCAGCATTCTGCCACCCTGGCACATCACTCGCAGCTTTCGGACCTCTATTCTGGCATGTCTTCCTTCTCCTCCTCCACTGCCTTCACCTCAGCTCAGGGATCACAATAGAGCTGCAGGTTGAACTGTGTCAACTCCAGCCCCTGCCATCCTGTTTCTTCTCTAGGATGGACACTTCCCAGCTTTCTCTCTCTGACCCTTGCTCTTTTTCCCTCATTCCCACACACATTATTTTCTCTCTTCCACTGTTCTGTCTTTCCCAACCCTCCGGCAAGTCCTCCATCTTTCTTTCTCTGCCTTCTGCAGTTCTCTGTCACCTCCAATTTTTGCTCTATAATTCCCAGCAAAACCACCAATCCTCTCTCTGCTCCCCCAGACAAACACCCTGTTTCTCTTCTCCCTGGCACCACCCTCGTTCTGTTTCTTCACACTCTCCACCCCACCACGTATTTCATCCAATTCCCCACAACACACTTCATCAGCTTGCAACCAATCTCTCCCCCCACCCCACACCCCAATATGCTGCAAGAGGAGGAAGAAAGCAGCTGCACATTGTAGTATGTCCTTCTCTGTCACCTGGATTCCAACTGTTGATTTGACCCAGGAAGCTCAGCTGTATGGTCTGTGCAGTTCAAATCAGCAGTTGGGTCTTGGGCAGTAGAGGAGGTGTGGATGTGGCCCAAAATGCAGTTGCTCTCCTTCTCCTGTTGCTATGATCAATGGGGAGTGGGTAGAGGTGGGGAGTAAAAGGAGGAGATCCATGAAGTCTGCCATTTCTGCCTACTGGTCCCTATGCAGAGCTCTGTGCAGGTGGAGAATTCAGTGCAAAGTTGCTTTGCATAGTTGTGCAGAATTCTCCCAATACAGGAGGAGATGCATTTCTGTTTCTATTTCTCCAGTGTTGCATCCTACGCAGAGCCTGGTATCTTGGGGTTTCCATTTCTATTTTCATCTGAATATTTATATTTTGTGGACACTTACAGTGAGGGATTATCTTTGTTTTGCACACATGACCAAGGTGAGGAACTACACTAGTGCATGGGTTGGCAGGCAACTTTGGTGCCAAGAGGCATATTTTCAAAGCACTTAGACTTATAAAGTTAATAGTGCCAATGGTGTAGCCAGATGGCAAACTTTTGGGTGGGCTTGTGGGCAAAATGGGTGGATTTTCTTCTCTGCACACACACTTTCATCCCTCTCCTCTCCCCCACGAGCTGAAGACCTCCTTTGATGTACCAGAACTCGTTCTGCCAAGCTCAGCAGTCAGAGATAGGTTTCTGAGCCTCCAAACTGGCACCCTTGTGCATGCTTAGTTTTCATACATGAACTGAGCATGTGCAAACAGTGGCGTTCCTAGGGGAGAGGGCGGTGGGTGCGGTCCGCCCCGGGTGCACGACGTGGGGGGGGGGGGGGTGGCCGCGCGCGCTGTCCGTTCGTTCCATGCTCCCTCTGCCCCGGAACAGGTTACTTCCTGTTCCGGGGCATGGGGTGCGATGGCACAAGAACCCTGTCACCAACTGCCAAGCTTGGTAGAAGGGTCTGGGGTCTTTGGAGGAGGTCTTCAACTAGAAGAGCTTAAGATAGCAAACCAGGCAAAAAGGCTAACGAGTTATTCACTGCTGAAAGTTGTATCAGTGTCTTGATGAATGGGGGAAAAGACGCCGATACAACTTTCAGCAATGAAATTAACTCTTGTTAGCCTTTTTGCCTGGCTTGCTACAATAGTAGAGTTTTGTGACCTTAATATAAGTAGGCTCTACCGTGCACATGCACCTACAGTCCGGAGTTACTGATTTATGGCTCCTGAAGCAGGCAATTATCTGCTGAAACATGGCTTCATGTTGAGTCTGGTATTTGAATCTTTCTTCAATAAACTCTGCGATTGCCACTTTCCACTGAGACTCTTCTTTATTGGATTCCATTTTCTAATCCCTACTTTGTGATTCTTGTTTACATTTCCGTAGGGTTTTTTTCTTTTCCTGTTGTGGGTATGTTTGTGTCTCAAGCCCATTAATGGTCTGGTTTTCAGATATCACAATGAATATGCAGGTGCCTTTTAGTAACCACCGTCTACTTTTCTACTATTTCAATTTGCATTTATTGTCTAAATTTTAACAGTTCTCACTTTATAAAGTAATCCTCATGTGAACATCATATACTAATTAACCTCACCATTCTGTCGTATCACTCATACATACTTTCTAGCTTATACATTCACTTAGACTTCCTCTATGTGTTACATACAAAATTTCTAGGATAAACAATTTCCAAGCTTTTAGTCTATATAGCTAACATTATTCCACTAACTTCTTACTACTTAGGATTCAAAGTCCCGCACAGGTCTTTGGCATCAAGAATGCCTTTTCTCTTCTACAACAAAATGATGACTTTTCTTCAGCCACAGCTGGCTACAATATAGATTGTCCCAACCTTTCTAACAAATTGCATCAGATGAGTTGAAGTTTCCCCTCATTTTTGTTAATCCCAATCTTTCAAACGAAAACTTTGTGTGATCTCTGTAATATCCCAGCTGAGATGAAGTTTGCCCTTGAAAATTGTATGCTTTAAATCTCGATCTGGATATACTTTCCATTAGCTGTCATTCTGAGAAGACCGCTGCCACAGTCTAATATCAAATTTCTTGTTCCGTCAACCCTACGCAATCGTTGCGTTTCACCCTAATGCCTCTTCAGGGGTTTGACCTACAAGGAAATTAGATATGATACCATGGGGATACAATACTCATGAAAAGATAATCTTACCAGACTAATACATATTCTACTTTAGTTTACCTTAATACCATGCCAATTGCTTTATCGGTCTGCGCTTCCTCCCTTGGAGTCTGCAAAATGGCGCATGCGTACTGCTTATATATCCACACTATTCCCAAAGCTCCTCCTCATTACTCCTCTCTCACAGCCCTGTCCAATCCACCTCTTTGTTTAAGCCAGTGGGCTGTACCGTGTGCCATTTGTATATTAGCCTTTGTTCTTTAAACATCATTTTGTGAAGAATATTGCCCTCTTCTGTCACGTGAAATTGCGATAACACTACAAATCTAAAATCTTCCACAGTGTGGCCCTTTTCTATCCAATGGTCTACTAATGGCATATCCATTTTCTTTAAATGAATGTTGCTTAAATGTTGTGCCATACGTAATTTCACTTTTTTGACTGCTTGCCTATGTACCATAATGCACACGGACATGCATGTGCGAAAACTGAGCATGTGCAGAAGGGCCGGTCTCCAGGCAAGTGCCGCTGACTGACATTTGGAAGAGCGCTGGTGCCCAAGGAGAGAAAATCTTCAGCTGGCAAGGTTTGGGGATCCCCACCAGCTACAGCAAGAGTGTCACAATTTTGGGTGGGCCTGAGTCCAAAGTGGGTGGGCCCTGGCCCACCCAGGCCCACCTGTGGCTACACCACTGCCTTATAGGCTTTTTGACTTATTCCTGGAGACCTTCTTTATTGGGGTCTCCTTGATCTGTCCTGCCAGAGGGCTTTTAACTCCTGCTCTCTGCTTGAGCGCTGCCCTCCCAGCCAGACTAGTTAACTGAGCTATTCCCTCCTAAGGTAGCTCAGTTCCAATCTCAGTGAGGAGTATCCCTTAAGGAAATCCTGCCATATCCCACCCATTTCCTCACATTCCCCCTCCCTGAGGTATCACAGCTGTCCATGTTGTATTCATACATTGGGTGTCTCAGAGTGCTCTCATCTCCCTGAATCATCCTACAGCTCTTCATGTTGAATTCATTTGGATCCATCAACCTTGTCCATTTTCCTTCCTCTCTGAACTTTATTGCATTTGATAATTAAAATCAGAGTTTTATTCCAGAGTTGTGCACAGAATATATAAAGACTTCGTCAAGGACCATTAGGAGTCTCTAACTCGGTGACAGCTCAGACTTTCTATTCCTGATTCATGTGAGGAGGAGTAGCCTAGTGGTTAGTGCAGCAGAGTTTGATCCTGTGGAACTGGGTTCGATTCCCACTGCAGCTCCTTGTGACTCTGGGCAAGTCACTTAACCCTGTATAACTGCTTTGAATGTAGTTGCAAAACCACAGAAAGGTGGTATATCAAGTCCCATTCCCCCCCTTCCCTTCATGCCATCTCTATATTCCACAGAACAGTGGGATACCAGGAAATGCATGGCCGTAGCTTGGGGGAGGGCGAGGAGGGGCATTGCTCCCCCAAACAGCTTGCCACCTCCTGAATTTCCGATCGTGATTCCGTCTATTCCCTCTCTTCCTCCCTCCGGCGCTGCAGTCTTCAATCTATCTGGGCTCCTGGCAGCATAGTAATGTATCCACGCTGCCTTCACACTGCCCCAGAAGCCTTTTCTCTGCAGGTCCCTTGGTCCCACCTATGCGGGAACAGGAAGTTGAAGAGAAGGCTTCCGGGGCAGACCGAAGGCAGCGTGTATACATCGCTAACGCTGCCGGGAATACAGAACGATTGAAGACTGCTGCACCAGAGGAGAGGATAATGATCTCAGTCCTCAAAGTGTCTTTGCACGATCCTGGACCTTGCGGGTGGGGCACAACCCAGACTGGGAGAGGTGGGGCACAGCAGAGAGAAGGAGCAGGAGCTGGATGGGACTGGGAGGGGGGTGAGCAGAGGGAAGGTTGGGACTTGGAGGGGTGGTGAGCAGAGGGAAGGAGCAGGAAGATGGATGGGGACTTGGGGTGGGAGAGGGGAAGAAGCAGGATGTGAAATGAGGGATATGAGAAAAAGGGCAAGAAAACGGGATGATGTGGGAAAAGGTTGAGACATAATGTGAATGACCTGGAAGACTGGAGAGAGGATAAGAGATATTGAAAAGGATTGGGTACTGGTGAGGGGTATAGGAGAAGGGATAAGTCTCTGAAGGGGGTTGAGTTGTGGTAGAATAGGGTTAAAAAGATGGTGAAAGATAAGTTATTGGGCATGGGGTAAAAGGTAACAGGCAGAAGAGTGGCCTTGGAGGCAAGGGAAGGAAGGAGAGACTTGGATGGAGCTGGGACTGATAGGGTGATGAGATGCAGTGGAGGATAGATGAGAGCAAAGGGGGTTGAGTACAGCGTATGATGAAGTGGGTGAAAGATGGGGATGTATTTAGGAGACTGGGAATGGAGTGCTGGAGAGGGAGATGGTCAAAGCCAGTAGGTTGATGGATACTAAGGACTAAAGAGTGAGAGGAACAAGTGTGTGTGGGTGTGGGGGGGGGGGGGGGGGGGGACACGTAAAATGAAAGATCAGTGCCAGACAGATGCAGAGAAGGAAAGGAAGACAAGAGAAGAGCAAAGAAATGGAAAGTCAACCTTGAAAAGAATTTAGGAGAAGGACTTGATACATGGAAAGTGGAAAAGAGACTGGGACCAGACCAACTAGAAAAATAGAATGCTCAGACAACAAAGGTAGAAAAGAAAGCATTCTTTTTATTCAATGCGTTTTAAGGACTAAGATGTGCCTGCTTTATGAAATGTACATTTTTTTCTATTGTTGTATTTTGCAGAGTACAGGAGAAAATACATTTCTGTTTCTCTTTTACCAGTATTTGCACTGCTTACAGAGTCTGGCTTTCTTGAAGAGATTTATATTTCAGTGTTTGTGGCCATGTTTTTTGTGGTTCTCTATTTTGTATCACATGAGGGTCTGTCCATGTTCTGCATATGTGACTGACGTGACGGATTCTGCTAGCATGCAGTGTTTGTGTAGGAATGTGTAACAGTCTAGCTTGTTACAGTTTTCCAGTAGCAGGTATATATGTGCTCTAGGATCCAGTGTAAAATTTATAGTACTGTCTTTTCATAGGTGGGTTAAGACTGTTGTGTGTTAAGTTTTCTGTATAGGTTTTGAGTGTCTTTTTGTAGGGTTTTGTGTTATTTCATAAAGTGTCTGGCCCTATTGTTTTTGATATGCTGGCTTCATGTTCAGCATTTTAGTCTGATGCGTGTGTGTGTTTTTGTTGATTTTATTAATAGCCATAATGAATATGTATGAGATGTATATATGCAAATGAATATGCAAATGTGCCAAGCCACATCCTTTGCCCCCCCAAATGAAGCAGTCAAAACTACACCAATGAGGAAATGCCATTCCAAAATTCATAGAACAGGATGGTGCATAATCAAGTGACAGTTTCCTTCAGGCAGTGTTTCACAGTAATTACCCAAAGTGTCATGTGGGACCACATTAGCAGAGCCACAGTAAGACAGCATTTAAACTGAACAGGAGGAATCAATGCTACTGATGATTCAATGGCTTATCTATCATATTTCCCAAGATATTTAAAGTGGCAGTAGTAAGGTAAAAAAAAAGATATGTAGTTGACAGAACCATAATCACTTAGGGTCTCTTTTACTAAGCCACGCAAGTGCCTACGAGCGCCCAACTCATGTCAATTTTGAGTTATCGCCCGGCTACCGCGTGACCCTTGTGGTAATTTCATTTTGATGCACGTCCTCTATGCGTGACAGAAAATATTTTTATTTTCTGGTGCATGGGCAGTAATCAGTATTTTATGCATGCACACCATTACCGCCCGATTACCGCGTAAGACCTTATCGCAAGGTCAATGGCTGGCAGTAAGTTCTCAGACCCAAAATGGACACGCGGAAATTTTCATTTTGTTCCACATCCATTTTAGGCAAAAATTTTAAAAAGGCATTTTTTACAGCTACGCCAAAAAATGATTCTGCGCACCTAAAACACGCATTTACACTTCCCAGGCCATTTTTCAGCATGCCTTTGTAAAAGGATCCTTTAGGTCTTAATTCTCCTTCCCTTCCATGTTTTCCCTCCCTCAAACACCCAGTGGTTCTGGACTCTGCATGGTGAACACCTTACAAATTTAATTTTGCAAATAAATAAATAAATAAATAAATAAATAAATAAATAAATAAATAACAAGAATAAAAACTAAAAACACAACCCAAAACTGTCATACAAGTGTTTCTTTAGATGATAAATAAGATATACTGGTAGGACTAAAAAATAATACATTTGATCCAGCTCAATGAAAAAAAGAACTTTGAGTCACACAGTTAAAGTATGACACTCATAGGTTTAGTAGACTGTTATGGACCGGCTAGGTTAGCTGGAAGGCTGTTGTGCATCTGATTTCTCTTTTTCTTTTTTAAAATTTGTTTCCTTATCTTTGCCCTAAATCTTTCCTCATTATTGTGGTCAACAATATGTATGTTTCTTGTTTACTTTGTATTATTATTTAGTATTGATATTTTTTAATCACAATTTGATATTCCTTTTGTGATGTACATAATTTAAATTAGAAAACTAAAATTAAAAAAAAAAAAGAGAGAAATCCAGAACTGGTCCAAAATTTCCAGCTGGAACTAGGTAACTTGGTATCTCTGCATATTCTGGATCTCCAATACATACGTATTTATTTCTTGCATATTCACTGTGGAGATCGTGAAGACATGACTTGGCTGGGGGGGGGGGGGGGGGGGGGGGGGAAATCCCCAAGAGAGGTTTGAGAAGCCCTGCTACAACAAGTCCATATTTGTAATGGAGAAATCCTGGGATTGAATCAACCTATCAGGGAAATCAGGAGTCAGTTGACAACTCTACTTAGAACAGTGGTTCCCAAACCTGGTCCTGGAGGTGCCCCAGTGTCATGTCCCCTACCTCAATGTAAGTGGCGTCCTCAGGCTGTGCTGGGTCCTGTCGACACACACACTTGATCTGCACAGCCCTGAGCCATGTGTTTGTAGTTTTTCTCTGGCTGCAGGCTCCTTGATTGCTTTGCTTCCACCCACCTGAGTCTGCTCTTCCTCTGCCTGGCTTCCCTTGCTTCTCTCCTATTGGTCTTCCTGTTCCTCCTTCCCCTGCTCTTGTCCTATGGCTGTGCCCCTTCTCCCTGCTGATGTCAGACACCAGCACTTTATCAGCTGAGCTCTCCCTAGACTCCTTGCTTCGGCTTCTACTTTGGTAGGTGTTACTTGCTCAGTAATGTGCTTCTCCTTTACTTTGTTCTTCGTTGCTGACTTAGCCTGTACCTGGATTACTCTTGTCTGCTGCCTGCCTACTGATTCTGCCTGTACCTGGATTACTCTTGTGTCTGCTGCCTGCCCACTGACCTTGCCTGTACCTGGATTACTCTCGTGTCTGCTGCCTGCCTACTGACCTTGCCTGTACTTGGATTACTCTTTTTTATTATTATTCTTTATTAATTTCAAATTATACACCAAGTATTACACTGGTAAAGAAAAGGTACATTTGTCCGTAATTTTTAAAAGAAATATCCCCCCAAAAATATAATGAATCCTGACAAGTACACACTAGTCCTCAAAATTAGATCCAAGATTTACAATAACCGGAGAATATAGTAACAATTTTTAAAGAAAACAAAAACCGGTCTGGGGTTTTCCCTTTTTCTATTCAAGCATGTTCTTTTCACTTCAAAGATCTTTTAGCAGTTATAAATTCACTAAGTTGTACAGATTCAGAAAAAACATATTTGACTGATCGATAACAGACAATGCACTTACAAGGATAACGTAAGAAAAATGTTGCACCTAGTTGGAGAACTCCTGGTTTCAATAATAAAAACTGTCTGCGTCTTTTTTGAGTCTCCTTAGAGACATCAGGAAATATACATATCTTAAAGCCCATAAATTCTTTTTCTCTATTTTTAAAATATTTCTTCATAACCATAATTTTATCAATAGGAATAGCTAAGGTTACTAACAATGTGGCCGGGGCTACTAAGTCCTCTGTTGGTGTCTCCAAAATCGCTGATATGTCAAGTGGTTCCTCTTGTTGTTGTATAGAGGGCCCAGATTTCGCTTGCGGTAGATAATAAACTTGACTCATAGGTGGAAAATTTTCATCTGTGAATCCTAAAATTTCTTTCATATATCTGGCTAACATTTCTCTTGGAGGAATAGTTACAGCTCTCGGAAAGTTCAGAAGTCTTAAATTGTTTACTTTTTGAGAGTTTTCCAGATTTTCGATCTTTTTCCTCATATTAGTAAAGTCTCTTATCATACTAATTTGTACCTCCTGCGTTTTTTCCACTTGTTGTACTGAGGTCTTAGATTTTCCCATTAACTCTTTTTTCTCTCTTTCCATTGATTCAACATTTTTTTTCTAAGTTTTTTACTCGTAACTCCAAGTCCAATATTTGTGGGCACAGTACTTTCCCTAAATTAGCAATCAAGCCCCATAAACTTTCCAGGGTAATCTCCGCTGGTTTATCTTGAAGGAAAATCAAAGTACCTTGTCTTTGTGTCTCCTCGGCCACTGTCTTCTCTGCTTCTGAATTAGCAATAACCGCCAATCTTCCTCCCGCAAGCTGAACACTATTTTCCAGGCTTGAGCGAGGGCTCTCAACTCCTTCCGCCTTGTAGCGCTATAGAAATGCTAAATAGTAGTAGTAGTAAAAGCTCCGCCGTTGGCCCAATTCCTGGGTACTTCGGAGACGACGCCAAGACCGGAGAGAGAACAGCCTGGGGTTGCGGAGGGGGTGCTCGTTGGTCAGGGCTAAGGGTGACATCATATACAGACGGCGTCTCAGTTCCTCTGTTTGTCCCGGACGCTGCCAGCGTGCTGCCCTCCAACCTTCCAAAAACCTCCGGTCTCCGCAGATATGCATCTAGAGGGCCGACCTGTGAGGAGGCAAGTCGACCTGGGGGAACAGTGGCTGTTGACTTGCCTCTACGCTTCGGCATTTCGCAAGAAAAAAAAATCAGAATGTGGAGACCTGCGACCGGTTCAGGCGGCCATCTTGGATCTAGGTCTTAGTTCTAAGATAGAATGACCTGGATTACTCTTGTGTCTGCTGCCTGCCTCCTGACCTTGCCTGTACCTGGATTACTCTCGTGTCTGCTGCCTGCCTCCTGACCTTGCCTGTACCTGGATTACTCTCGTGTCTGCTGCCTGCCTACTGACTCTGCCTGTACCTGGATTACTCTCGTGTCTGCTACCTGCCTACTGACCTTGCCTGTACCTGGATTACTCTTGTGTCTGCTGCCTGTCTACTGACTCTGCCTGTACCTGGATTACTCTCATATCTGCTGCCTGCCTCCTGACCTTGCCTGTACCTGGATTACTCTCGTGTCTGCTGCCTGCCTACTGACTCTGCCTGTACCTGGATTACTCTTGTGTCTGCTACCTGCCTACTGACCTTGCCTGTACCTGGATTACTCTTGTGTCTGCTGCCTGTCTACTGACTCTGCCTGTACCTGGATTACTCTCGTGTCTGCTGCCTGCCTACTGACTCTGCCTGCACCTGGATTACTCTTGTGTCTGCTGCCTGCCTACTGACTCTGCCTGTACCTGGATCACTCTCTTGCCTGTTGCCTGTCTGGCTGTCACATTCATCTCCCTGCTTCCTGCTCCATCTCGTAAGCCCTGCAGGCCACCCACACCTAGGGGCTCAACCTCTGAGGAACGACGGTCAGCGCAGTTGAAACCCAGGGTTGTCCGACCGCCAAGCAGAACCTGGTCTGAGTACCGGGCTCAGCAGTGCTCTACTTGGTACAAGAACTCACAGGTCTGACACCCAGCCATTCAGGTTTTCAGGCTATCCACAATGAATATTCATGAGAGAGATTTGCATGCAGTGGAGGCAGTGCATGCAAATCTCTCTCATGAATATTCTTTGTGGATATTCTGAAAACCTGACTGGCTGGGGTGCCTCCAGGAAGACTAGGTTTGGGAATCACTGCCTTAGAGCTCAAGTTCAGGCATGTTTGTGTGTGTGTTGTGGGGAGGGGGAAGGTATTGGTAGAAAGATTGCACACACAGCTGGGAAGATTAATCTCCTGAGCTGCACCTCTTGGTGCCTGTAATCTCATCATAATACCCAGTAATACACACCTTTGTGTATTGTGTTTATTGAAATGTTTCTCATGGTCAGATGTGATTAATTTCAAAACATGGGCCTTGCCTTGTTTCTATAATTAATTTCAGAAAGTGCAGTGCTGCTGTGAATCTTATCTCTTGGTTTGCTGTTTGCAGGTTGTTCTTCATTATAAAAATTCAATAAAATGTTTGAACTTAAAAAAAAAAAAAAGAAAGAAATGAGCCAGGCAATGGTGAGGTGGGAGGTAAAAAACCAGGACTGGATCATCACCTTAGTGAGACATGGAATTAGTTTGGCAGCTCTAGATATAACATTATTCAAATAAATCAGTGATTCACAGACCTGGTCCTGGAGGCACCCCAGCCAATCAGGTTTTCAGAATATCCACAAAGAATATTCATGAGAGAGATTTGCATGTACTGCCTCCACTGCATGCAAATCTCTTATGAATATTCATTATGGATATCCTGAAAACCTGACTGTCTGGGGTGCCTCTAGGACCAGGTTTGGGAACCATTGAAATAAATCCTTAATTATGGCAAACGTTAAACCAGGGGTTATCAATGCAGTCCTTCGGACACACCTAACCAGTTAGGTTTTCAGAATACCCACAAGTAATATGCATGAGAGAAATCTGCATGCACTACCTTCATTGTATGTAAAACCTTCATTGTATGCAAATCTATCTCGTGCACACTCTCTCAAACATTCACACTCCGAGGAAAACCTTGCTAGCGCCCGTTTCATTTGTGTCAGAAACTAGTTTTTACTATTTTGTTAATAAATGAGACAATCAGAATATCAGAGGCAGTAAATAAACAGTATATACAAAGTCTTTTTTTATCCTTTCCTCTTTGTGAGAATATGCACATATCCTTTCTTTAACTCTCCTCTAACAATGTAGCAAGTAGTATAAGTGGGTTTCAATGAAAATTCACTTACAATCTCTTCTGTTAAGTGGTACAACAATCTCAGTGGTTCTGAGGCTCCAAAGCAGTGCTTAGTTAGCTTGATCCTGGTTGTAAGTGTGCTGGTCCCAGGAGACTTGCTGCTGTAAGCGCGGTTCTTATTTCCTCAGTCTCAGGAGCTAAGGTGTTGAGGTTCCTTCAAATCGCCACTCAAGAGTCAGATATGGGGTGCTCCAACTCACTTTACTGAAGAAAAGAGCAAACCAAATGTTGCTTTGAGGTAAGTAATCTTTCTGTCCTGGGTACTCCACACACTTTCTTTACCTATGTTCTTATTTATCAATATATGATCTACTAAACACTTGACCTAAGCCAAAAGGCCAAGTCTCGATGAATGTCTATGTCTGTCATCCCTTTCATTAAATACCAGTCTGTACTGAAAGTAGGGCTTCCCCTTCTGGACAAATTATTTCCAATCTGTCTTTTTTAGGGATCCTCTTCCAACTTCCAAGCAGAATTTAGGAATTAACTTGCACATATTACCTCCTCCAGTGCCCTGGCTCCTGACTGGAGCTTCTTTCTCCTTGTCCCTGGCTTTGAGAGATCATTCCTTAGTTCAATAGTGGGAAGAAGAACACTGCCTTTTTACATCCACTTCACACTGGACCTAAGTAGGCCCAAAGGCTGAGTCTTAAACAAAACTACTACTTTTCACACAAATCCTGGACGGGAGGATCTTGCTCTTTGTCTTATATATGGTTATTAGAACTCATAAGTACATAAGCACATAAGTACATAAGCACCGCTATACTGGGAAAAGACCAAGGGTCCATCAAGCCCAGCATCCTGTCTCTGACAGCGGCCAATCCAGGCTTCAAGAACCCGGCAACCCTCCCACCCCAAAAAAAAAAAATTAATAATGTTCAATGGACTTTTCCCTCAGGAATCTGTCCAAACCCCCGTAAGGCCAGCTGAGGTCACTACATTCTCCGGCAACGAGTTCCAGAGTCTAAGTACTACTACTACTACTTAACATTTCTAAAGCACTACCAGGGTCACGCAGCGCTGTACAATTTAACAAGGAAGGACAGTCCCTGCTCAAAGGCGCTTACAATCTAAAGGACAAAGTATGCAGTCAATCAAATTGGGGCAGTCTAGGTTTCCTGAATAGAGGTAAATGGTTATGTGCCGAAAGCTACATTGAAGAGGTGGGCTTTGAGCAAGGATTTGAAGATGGGCAGGGAGGGGGCTTAGCGAATGGGCTTGGGAAGTTTATTCCAAGCATAGGGTGAGGCGAGGCAGAAAGGGCGGAGCCTGGAGTTGGCGGTGGTAGAGAAGGGTATTGATAGGAGGGATTTGTCCTGTGAGCGGAGGTTACGGGTAGGAGCGTAAGGGGAGATGAAGGTAGAGAGGTAATGAGGGGCTGCAGATTGAGTGCATTTGTAGGTTAGTAAGAGAAGCTTGAACTGTATGCGGTATCTGATCGGGAGCCAGTGAAGTGACTTGAGGAGAGGGGTGATGTGAGTATACGGTCCAGGCGGAAGATAAGACGCACAGCAGAGTTCTGAATGGATTGAAGGGGGGATAGATGGTTAAGTGGGAGGCCAGTGAGGAGCAGGTTGCAGTAGTCAAGGCGAGAGGTAATGAGAGAGTGGATGAGAGTTCAGGTGGTGTGCTCAGAGAGGAAAGGGCGAATTTTGCTGATGTTATAGAGAAAGAAGCGACAGGTCTGCTGGATATGCGCCGAAAAGGAGAGGGAGGAGTTGAAGATGACTCTGAGGTTGCGGGCTGATGAGACAGGGAGAATGAGGGTGTTATCAACTGAAATAGAGAGTGGAGGGAGAGGAGAAGTGGGTTTGGGTGGAAAGACAATGAGCTCAGTCTTGGTTATGTTCAGTTTCAGGTCGCGGTTGGACATCCAGGCAGCAATGTCGGATAGGCAGGCCGATACTTTGGCCTGGGTTTCCGCAGCGATGTCTGGTGTGGAGAGATAAAGCTGGGTATCGTCAGCATAAAGATGATATTGGAAACCATGAGATGAGATCAGCGAGCCCAGGGAAAAAAGAAGGGGTCCAAGGACAGATCCTTGAGGAACACCAACAGAGAGCAGGATGGGGGTGGAGGAAGATCCATGAGAATGTACTCTGAAGGTACGGTGGGAGAGATAAGAGGAGAACCAGGAGAGGACAGAGCCCTGGAACCCAAATAAGGACAGTGCGGCAAGAAGTAAATTATGATTTACAGTGTCAAAAGCGGCGGATAGGTCGAGGAGGATGAGGATGTAGTAGTGACCTTTGGATTTGGCAAGGAGCAGGTCATTACGGACTTTAGTGAATGCTGTTTCTGTCGAGTGTAGAGGGCGAAAATCGGATTGAAGCGGATCGAGGATGGCATGAGAGGAGAGAAAATCAAGGCAGCGGCTGTGAACAGCACGTTCAAGTATCTTGGAGAGGAAGGGTAGGAGGGAGATGGGGTGGTAGTTGGAAGGACAGGTAGGGTCTAGTGATGGTTTTTTGAGGAGTGGTGTGACTAAGCGTGCTTGAAGGTGTCAGGGACAGTTGCAGTGGAGAGAGAGAGGTTGAGGATATGACAGATGGAGGGGGTGACAGTAGGAGAGATGGTGTTTAGTAAGTTGGTGGGGATGGGATCAGAGGAACAGGTGGTGCATTTCGAGGAGGAAAGAAGGTGAGTAAAGAAAAACTTTCTCCTATTTGTTTTAAATCTACCATATTCTAGCTTCATCTTATGTCCCCTCCTTTCTTTTACCACTTTAAGCAACTCCCCCCCCCCCCCCCACACACATATCTCTCACATTGCTCTCTCCCTTAACTCCTCATCTGCTTTTACTGACCCACTCCCTGCTTTTCTCTTAAAGTGTTTTCTCGTACCCCTACTTCCTTTTCTACTCATTGATGATGACAAGCCTTCCAAGTGGTCATTTTTCTGATTGCTGGAAGCAAGCTGGAGTTTTTCCCATGCTGTAAGAGCATAAAGAGGAATCTTTCCTCCCCCTCAAATTATTATCTAATATCTAAGTCTCATTTATTTCTAGATAGCAGAAAAGCTAGCTGCTGAACAGTTAGTGGACTATCTGGACAAGACTAATGCTCTCCACATGCGTCAAACCAGCTTTTGCTCCTACCTTCCATGGGATCACTCCTTGAACTCTACAATTCTAGCGATGTGTTTTATAACTGTAACAGAGATGTTATCCTGATTACTCTAGATCTCTCAGCAGCATTTGAACTTGTCCGTCATTCTATCCTTCTTATTTGGCCAAATTAAAAATATGTGGTACTGTTCTATGATGGTTTAAGTCTTATCTCATTAACCGCTCTTTTCTCATTCATATTAACTCTGCATCATCACAAGTGAAACCTCTCAACTCAGGAGTGCCTCAGGAATCCATCCTTGGACCAATCCTTTTAAATATTTTCCTAGCACTGTTAGCCTTGCTCATTCACTCTCTCGGCTTCACATTTTTTTATTTATGCCGCCAACATTCAGATTTTAGTTCCCTTACACTCAACTTCTCCACATACCATGACAACAATATCCTCTAAGCTTGACAAAATAGCTGAATCCTTCCACATCTGAGGCTATTATATTTCGTGTTCACTCTTCTCCACTCACTTATTCTTCCCCTATGCTACACAGCATTGCAGTCCCTTTCAAGGAAACAGTCAGGATTCTAGGAATTATCTTTGATACTTTGCTCTCAGTTATCAAACAGTAAATGTTTTTACACATTTTGACAAATCTGATCCATACTTGAACATTCTTGTCTTTGAACATTACTTTTTACTTTAGTAATAACTATACTAGACTACTGTAACTCCTTATACCTCAGCCTTCCTCTATCTCAAATAAGGAGACAACAACTTATACAAAAAACAGCTGTAAAGAAACAGCTGTAAAGTTACTGTATAATAAGAAAAAGATTATGTCACTCCTCTTTTTGTCTTTGAACACTGGTTGCCAATTAGCTTTTGAATCATCTATAAACTTTCAGTTACTATTCATCAGGTACTACAGTCTGGAAGACCCTCATTTCTATCGGATCTACTTATACACAGAGGTGTGCTGGAGTCGGTTCGCAGCAGCTCTCAAGAGCTGTTAAATTTTTAAGAATTTTGTGAGTCATGGCTACTTTAACAATTAGCTCTGCCTCCCGCTGCTTGTTTCTGGCTCTGAGCAGCATGCCGGGACTTCTTGAGCATGCTCTGAGCATGTGCGAGAAGTCTCAGCATGCTGCATGGAACCAGAAACAAGCAGCGGTGAGATGCAGCAGTCAATTTATTTGGCTGGTGGGGCTCGGCAACCCTGCCAGCAAAAATATGCCTAGGGTGCCCCCACAGGCATGGTGGTAGAGAGAGGAATATGTTGCCCCCCCAGTCCACTCTTGGCCCCCCCATCCCAAACTGCAGGGCTGGCTATGCCTGGAGAGAGAGAGAGAGCATCGTTAAATATTTACCAGCACACCACTGCTTATACCATAAACATACTATATAGATAGTTTGATTTCTTTAGAACCACAGGTAAATCATGTAGTCAAAAGATGTTTCTTTTTAATGAGAAAACTCCGTACTGTTAGGACATTTTTTGACAGTAATCACTATGAACGGTTCATTCACTCTCTGTTGCTATCAAGCTTGGACTATTGTAACTTGATTTATTTAGGATGCTCCAAGGGTATGTTAAGGAGACTGCAAACGGGGCAGAATACGGCTGTCAGATTGATGTTTGGTCTATCTAAGTTCAATCATGTCCTCCCTTTTTATTTTAAAGTCCACTGGCTACTAATTACTGCCAGAATATTATTTAAACTGGCCTGTATTCTTTATAAAGTGTTGCAAGGGCAGATTCCAAATTATAAGCTTGCACACTTTTGTTTTGCTCCGTTAAAGGCATATTAGCGACAGTTTTTTTCACATTTCCTAATGTTAAAGGGAGAAAAAGTCTAGGTATTTTTGACGGGTTGCAGAGCTGTTTTCTTTAGCTCAATCTTATGTGTCATTTAGGAAACTTTTGAAAACCCATTCTTTAGAAAATTTTGTATTTAGTTTGTTCTTAATTTAAGCTGTTGCCCAGAAGTTTGTTCTGGCTTCTTTGATTGGAATCCTCTTAGAACTGTTGAGGTATTAGTGGACGATAAATCCCGATGTAATGCAATGTATTCCAACACGATCTTCAAATCAACAACTCCTTTTCACAGCATCTCATTGTTACAACTAACAGTTAGAACATAAGTTTGTTGGCATCATTTTTTTAAAATCCATTTTATTATGTAAACTGCTTAGATATTTTTCATGATATGTGGTATATCAAGAAATGAATAAACTGTAACTGTATAAGGTTGTATAGAAGTATTGCAACCATCCCACCGGGGGATACCATGGCAGAATAGTACACCCCCCCCTCTCTACTCTAAGTTGGTATGGTCCTGATTGCAGGGGAGAACTGGGCTAGTGAGAATCCTGAAAGGATCCTTACACATAATATCTTAAAAACCAAACCAGCTTGTGATACTTAAGGGCTAGGGTTGCCTGTTTTTGTCCTATGGTATCCTCTATCACAGGGTTTCTCACTTTCTGTGGTACAGTCAAGGCAATTTATGTATTATATGCAGTTTATTCTGCCCCTAGTGGGCTCACAATCTAAGGAGATTTTTTTTTAACCTGAGGAGTCACAGAGGGTTAACCCCCCTGTTTACTAAAGATTAGTTATCTGCAGCAGGGCCCATTTTATTCCTATAGAAGAAGGCGGCATAGTGAAACCCGAGGTTCCAGTATCCCCCTTGACAAAGCTGGATAGCGAAACAGACTCCTGTCGGGGTATGAAGATTCGGGAAGTTAAGACTCTGTAATATGGTGTGAAGATATTTACTCACACCGGAAAGAGTCACGATAAGTGACCACTATCAGCCTGCCATTATTTGTGTGATTATATGAGCATATATATATATATATATATATATATATATATGCACTGTTATGTGAGCAGATTGATACACATAAGAACGACAGTAGGAACTGCTAATAACAGCAGCTGATAATCTTAAATATATATGAAAAAACAGAAAAAAGAAGATAAGTTTAACAAAAAAAGAAAAATTTCACTTTAAATTATCAGCATTTGAAGGGAGGAAGGGGGTCTTGTCAGTAATTACAAACTGTCACAAAAGTGTTCTCACCATTCAGCAAAAAGATAAGATTACCCAGTGACTATATATATGAGACTTCTCCCTATAGTAATATAACAGTAGTTGACTCCAGATCTTTCTATCTACCATAGAGTTGTTGACATGTATAGTGACAAGTAGTTTAGAATTGCATAAATTTCACAGTTATTTCTAGAATAAGCAGCATAACATGTATTGTACTGTTTTGGGATCTTGCCAGGTACTTGTGATCTCGATTGGCCACTGTTGGAAAAGGATGCTGGGCTTGATGGACCTTCGGTTTGTCCCAGTATGGCAATAATTATTTTATTTATTTTCTGCATTTATATCCTACATTTTCCCACCTCTTTGCAGGCTCAATGTGGCTTACAAATACCGTGGGGGTGATCGCCATTTCCAGAATAGAACTACAGAGTAATATTCCAGTAAAGAATTTAGAAAATACACAGTAAAATTAGAAGAAAATAGATAAACAATTCATTTCAGGTATTTGAGAACAAGGGTAGTGAAAAGCGTTCAATAATAGCGCTGTGATAAGTAACCAAAAAAGAGTAATACAATGTTAACTAGTTCTGGTACAGTATTGGTGTCATATTTTTAAGAAGGATCCTTTTGATAAGTCTCTTTGAACAGGTAAGTCTTTAATAGTTTCTGGAAGGCTGCCATATCGTGTGTTGTTTTTATGGCATTCGGCAGTGCATTCCAACGTTGCGTGCAGATGTAGGAGAAGCTAGATGCATAAATTGATTATGTATTTACCTATCCGAGGTCTTCTTCTCCTGGTCATTGAACACCACCACCCAAAACATCCTGGTTCCCTGTCTATTACACTGATCACGAAGGACCACTGTTCTTTTCCACAGCCTGTGCTTTGAATTCTGTTTTCACTATGTAATAATATGTTGTAAATAGAAATTGCTTGTAAGTCATAACCAAGTAGAGAGGGAAGATCCAAGCTAGAAGCCAAACAGGAGAAGCACCAAACAGCTTTAATAAGCAAAGGGATGCTTATTTCTAGCAACCGTATGAGTATCAATATGCACCTAGAATCTCTGTACATATAAATTAAGGTGAACACATGACTCCAGGTCATCAGGGAGAGGCTGTTTATTTTCTCAGAATCTGCCTTTGCTACTCAGGCAGCGGAAGCAGTGGCCCGTCTCATCTCTCTGGGCAAAGTTACATATGCCCTCCAAATATCTAGCTTTCCCAACCTTGAATCTGCTCTTGGCAGTTCGGTACAGACTCAGCCGTAGCTAAGTCTGTAATTAAAGAGGAACCCAGTTTTAATTAGCTAAAGAGATATAGTTTACTAGTATTAATTAGCATTGATACATTACCCAATAATGAGGATACCAGCAATTCAGTCAATCATACAGTGGAACAGAATCACATGACACACCAACTCTCAGTGGTGCTCTGTCTCTCTCCTCCATCAGCATCTGCATCTGCATCTGCCTCTGCGTCTGCCTCTTACACCTCTTGGGGTGCTTCCTTTATACTGTCTCAACCCAATGGATTCCAATGGGATCCAGCTTTGTCAGTAGAACTTGCTATCCCTTATCAGTTGATAAGGAACTGATAAGGGTGACTTCATTAGGTCCCAGGTTCTAACTATACACAAAAGGGGTGCAAAGCACAGCTGGTGAGATGACTTAATCGGTCATTCTGCTCTTCTCAGCTTCCCCCTCCCTCTGAGTACTCTCTAACTACGTACATCTACCCCCTTATCTACTTTCATTAGCCCAAAACATCTTTCATGACTCTTCACTGATGCCAGTCCCAGGCATGTTTATAAGAGCAAAGGACCCCCTCCCGTGCCAGCTCCCTGAGAACTCAGTTCAGCCTGTGCTGCAGAAAAATGTATTTTGTATCAGAGATGACTTTGGATTTTTAAGAGAAGCCCAGCTCTTATTATGGGCCATTTGCTTGTGGAGGCCTAGCTCTTTAGCCTGAGCCATTGACCTGTATTTTACTGAGAGCAAGGGCGGCCATATATATACAAGGCTGAGCCAGTTCTGTTTTTTCTCCATTACAAGCAAGGATAGTTCTGATATTCTTAGGGAAATCAGCATTACAAGCCTAGGACTGGTTCAGCCTGTCCCTAATGAAATGGAGCCATCTGATAACTAACTCTGGTGAATCAGAGATCCGTAGTACAGCAGTGCCCTTGTTCATATTAGAACAGGTTGGCTGGGCTTACTTTTTTTTTTCCAAGAAGGCTTTCAAACACTTATGTACTTGAATACCTGAATGTAACTCACCTTGAGCTACTAATGAAAAGGTGTGAGCTAAACCCAAATCCCCTCCCCCCTGAGTCAAACCAGCACCTAGGGTAGCACCTCATCCAGGACAACCTGTTTCAAGAGGCTGAAATACATCTGGATGCACAGAAGAGCAATCCTATGTTTTTCTCAGAAATCAGAACTACAACTCCCTGTATGCAATGGGGTATGGGGAGACCTGGATGTACCAATTGAGGTTGACCTGGTTGAAGTGGCGACTGTACTTTTAACCTACATAGCATCAGATTTTCAATATGAGCTGGGGATTTTCCATTTTTAAGCTTGCCACCTAAGACTTTTCTTCTCAGCTTCCAGTATTATTATGACGTGATATACCAGCTAGTCTGATCTTATCCTCATCTCACCACTTGTACTTCTGATGTTTTGCCTTTCCTTGAGCAACATCACCTGTTGCTCCCCTGCTCCTTCTCTCTTTCTCATCCTCTCTTCTTCTTAACCTGCCCCTCTTTCTCTCTATCACAATCCGCTTACTCTCTTGCACCCTCTCTCACTCTTCTCCCTTGCTTCTCTGACCCTGCTCTACCCTCACTCCCCTGCCATTTTGGTCTCCCTATGGCTCTTCTGTCTCCTTCCTCTCTCTCTCTCTCTCTCTCTCTGCTTCCCCTTGCCCCCCCCCCCCCCATCCTTTCTCTCCTTCCCCTTCCTCTTTGCTTTCTTTGCCCTCCACTTATCCCCCCCCCCCCCCCGTCTTTGCTTTTTCTGCTCTTGTTTCTCTGCCCCCTTGCGTTCAGTTCTTCTGCCAGTGTTGCACATGTCCAAGTTTTTATGGTGTTTTTTTCTGACCCTCGTGCACAGGCTCTTCACAGCAGCAGATCTGCTTTTTTAGGCCTAGTGATCCGGCTTCTGACTGCTGATCCTTTTGCCAAGGAGCTGGTGCCCTCCACTGGGACCATTTTAAGAGACTAGGCAGAGGCCTAGGGTGCCAGTTTCCAGAGGGGAGGAAGGACAGCAAAGCGCAGCTAAAACAACAGGTCCTGCCAACCACACAAGCCCACACAAGCCTAAAGAAGCCTAGTGGTTAGTGCAGTGGACTTTGATCCTGGAGAACTGAGTTTGATTCCCACTGCAGCTCCTTGTGGCTCTGGGCAAGTCACTTAACCCTCCATTGCCCCTGGTACAAAATAAGTACCTGAATATATGTAAACCACTTTGAATGTAGTTGCAAAAACCTCAGAAAGGCAGTATATCAAGTCCCATTTCCCTTTCCCTTTACTTGCAGACAGGCTAGGCAGTTTTCACATAGCCTGCTTACCCAACTAAAAGGTTCAAGTGTACAGCGCTGTATACGTCTAGTAGCGCTTTAGAAATGATAAGTAGTAGTAGTAGTAGTTTTGGAAATTGCTCTAATGTGTCTATTAATTTGAAACAAAATTTTATATTTAAAAGTTGATGTCCAATTATGCACAACAGGATCATCCCGAAAGGAGTAGTGTTGGGGTGACCATGATTGTTATTAATTGTTTGGGGAGAGGGGGTTAAGAGCCTGAAAGCTAATGAAGAGGGGGTGCCAATTTGAAGGTTCACAGGGCGGAGTCCTTAAATCCAGTTCTCGAGGTCCACAACCCAACCTGGTTTCCTGGATTTCCACAATATGTATGAGATCTATTTGCATTCACTGCTTCTATTGCATGCAGATAGATCTCATACGTACTCGTTGTAAAGTGCTGCATGTAAATTCTAATATTTTATTTATTTATTTAGATTTTGCTCACACTTTTTTCAGTAGTAGCTCATGTGGATCATAAGGGGCATGGCCATGGGAGGGGCATAGTTGGGTCATGGGTGTTCCTAAAATTTACACGCACTGTTATAGAATATGGCCCAGCCGCGCCTAAATAAGTCTTGGATATTTACTACTACTACTACTTATCATTTCTATAGCGCTACAAGGCATATGCAGCGCTGTACATCATACACAAAAAAAGACAGTCCCTGCTCAAAGAGCTTACAATCTAGATAAGACAGGCAGACAGACAGAACAATTAAGGGCAACGGAATAAAGAGGTGAGGATAAAAGGACAGGGCTAGTGAGCAGTGGTTAGGAGTCAAAAACAGTGGTAAAGAGGTGGGCTTTAAGTTTGGACTTGAAAACGGCCAAAGACGGGGCTAGACGTACAGGCTCTGGAAGTCTATTCCAGGCTTGAGGTGCAGCAAGATAGAAGGAACGGAGTCTGGAATTTGCAGTAGAGGAGAAGGGGACAGATAAGAGAGATTTATCTACAGAACAGTGTACCCGAGGGGGGGGGGGGGCGTAGGGAGAGACAAGAGTGGAGAGGTACTGGGGAGCGGCAGAGTGAATGCACTTATAGGTCAATAAGAGAAGTTTGAATTGAATGCGGAAATGGATAGGGAGCCAGTGAAGTGACTTAAGGAGAGTGCTAATGTGAGCATAGTGACTTTGGCAGAAAATGAGTCGCGCAGCAGAGTTTTGGACTGATTGAAGAGGAGAGAGATGGCTAAGAGGGAGGCCGGTGAGAAGCAGGTTACAATAATAATAATAATAATAATAATAATAATAATTTACATAAGGTTTTAGTTGATATAAATGGCTATGCCAAAATTTTAGTCACTGGACGGCCTCTACACATGTTCTATAAACTGTGCCTAATTTTAGGCAAGGTCTATAGAATAGCACTAAGCACGGTTTTGTTCAGCGCTGAATTTCTTTGGATGCCATATATAGAACCTGGCCCTTAATGGAGAGAAGGGGGAGCCAAAGCTGATGGTCTGACTACAGTGCCTAATACTCATGTCCCAAGCCTGCTTTCCCACATTCTCTCAGACACTGTCCCCCTCTCCCCCATACAGCCTGTCTTGCATTCACACACATACATATTTCTCTCTCACACACATGATCACTGTTTACCACACACACACACGCTTTGAAATGCTTTTATGATTCACTTGTATTTTCTAGCACTGCCAACGTTTGCTCCTGACTTGAGGAAAGGGGGGGGGGGGGGGGAGGTCTTAGCTAGAAAAGCTGATCAAAAGAGTGGGGAAAGCATGTATTTATGTGCATTCAAGTAGTCCAATAAAGCAACCACACTGTTTATCCAGAACAGGAAGCCCTCACGAGTTCCTCGACTTTATCCTCTACCTAATGACAGGATCCACTGCACCTAACCCATCCCAGACAGATGTGTGCTTAACCTGCTTTTAAAACCATCCGGTCTTTGAACCTGCTTGTAAGCTGATGTTTCAAGAAACATTATGAACCTCAAAACCATCCACTGATGGATATTCCATCACATTTCTGTCCCCTACTATTCAAACCCTTCATTTACAGTCCTGAAGAGCACTGTGTGATTGACATCCTCAGTATAACACCATCTACCTCCCTGTTTTTGTCTAAACCCCTTCCATCATTGTTTCCTGTTCCCACCTGACGTCTGTGTGGGGTAATGAGGGTAATAATTATGATCCTTCTTATTATTTTTTTGGCTGCTGACAGTCCATCAATGCAAGCCAATCTCTATGCTGGGGAAAATAACCAGGAGTGGACCTGACCAGAGCCTTGCCCATGCCACCGTGTCCATCTGATGAACTTTCCCTGGCGACTGCGCACAGAAAATTGCACAGCTCTCCCTGCCGCCATATGCTCTAGACAGGTCTTTTTTTTTGGGGGGGGGGGGGTACTGAGTATCAGCACCTTTTCCATTGCCTGCTAAAATTGACCTATGGATCCCAAGTTTTAATGAAAGAGCGCAGGCTCTAGACACCAATTCCAGGGCTGCCGAGAGGGGGGGGGACGGGGAAACAAAATTTCCCGGGCCCGGGCCTCCGGGGGGGGGGGGGGGGGCCGTTGCCGCCGCCCGGCCCGCCCACCCTCCGTCGCTCCCTGGCATTGAACTTAAGCGCCTCACCTTCGAAAGCACAGCAAGCAGCGGCAGACCACTCCTTCCTTCTGTGTCCCGCCCTCACCTGACGTAACTTCCGCGAGGGTGGGACACGGAAGGAAGGAGTGGTCTGCCGCTGCTTGCTGCGCTTTCAAAGGTGAGGCGCTTAAGGTCAGCGCAGAGGGCCCGGTGGCAGGTGGGCCCGGGGACGGCCTTGTCTCGGGTCTGGCCCAATCTCTGGGGGGGGGGCCCCTGACCAATTCTGCCTTGTCATAGATTCTGTGACTGGTTGCCGGGGGCCTGGCTATTGTGGGGTGGGTCCCTCAGTGATCACCCCACTCCTGAAGGGTGGCCTGGAATTTGAGTACCGGCACTTTTTTTTGCTAGAAAAAAGACACTGGCTATAGAAAACCTGGTGGTAAATAACAGACACACGCACACAGAGGAGAAGGAGGTGTGTCCCGTATTCCCAGCCCAGCCTGGGAGGGCTCTCCCCATGAAAAGTCAGGCAAATGTTAGTTTAGCGCGAGGCTGAGAGTCAGGTTTCGGAGCAGCGGGAAGGGAGGCAGCCTCGCAGACACCTGTAAACGTTTAGGCAGTGATCGCCCCTTTTCCAGTGTACGTGCCACGGAGGGGGCTCGGGTTTGCGGAGCCGCTGATAACCCAGGGAAGCTGAGGTTTCACCGGACGGAAAAGTTTGGAGCCCAGATCATTCCTTGCCTTTTGCCAGGTGGCGGTTCCATGCCTCTGCCCCTCCCGCCTTGGCACTGGCAGACGAGGACCTGGAGCAGAGCAGAAAGGGAAAGGGACGTGCGCGCGTTTCAGGCTGCATTAAGCGACCAGAAATAATACGCGCCCAACTCTGCATGTCACTGACTGCGAGTGAACTCGGCCATTGAGGAAGGCTGCTTTGTCCAGTCAGCATCTATATATATACTGGAAAAAAAAATCCCAGAGACAGAAAGTCGCGGGACAAAATACAGTCCATGGGAAACTCACAGCACAGAACGGAGGAAACCGGTCTTAGCAGTTGATTCTGAACTATATAAACTTTCGAAATTACAGCTGGAGCTCTCTTGATCTGCTCACAAGCTCTCTGCATTGGCTCCTTTTTTTCAGGGTGATGAGGGCTGTGGAAGAGGCAGGGTCCCGGACTGAGTGAGTGACAGTTTTCTTTCTCTCTCTGTCTCTGAAGGATTTGGGAAAAGGATGTCTGGGGTACCTCTCCGACCTTTGCCACCTGTCTAGTCTCTGGAAGAGGCTTTTTGAGTGGCTCACAGTGAATGTGACTGGACTACAAGCCGAAGCATGCATTTCTTCAGGAGTTACACCTACCAGATCCAGCTGGAGCGGGACCCTGAGGAGCTGCCTAGGATCCAAGGCATCCGATGGGTACAGTATTTAAACATTTTGTACTTTTATGATGTCTTTTGTGGGCGGCACATTCCAGTCTCTAGCAAGGGAGAACGAAGTAGCCTGCTGAGTACAGGCAGAGTTGCCTCTTGTTTTACCTAACAGTCTGATCCTTGTCCTGTGTTTAACTCCCCACTTCATGCCTTCAGAAAAGTCAGACTACCTACCAGCTTGTGTGTGCAGTAGAGTAAACCCAGGACTGGAGCAGCTTGTTGAGAAAATCTGCAACCCTACCCGAGCAGGATCACCAACTGGCTCTATGCTTTGGAAGGGGGGAGGCGAGGGTTCCGGTCTTTGTCAGGCTGATTGTCTGTCTGTGTGGCCTTAGAGCTAGGTATGCAACCAGGTAAAGGCAGGACTAGGTCGTGAAAAAGTGGCACACTCATAGTGCTGGCATAAGACTATAAATGACAACCTAGCCTTCTAGAGTATGTCCTGCTAGGCACAAAGGTATTTATTTATTGCATTTGTATCCCACATTTTCCCACCTCTTTGCAGGCTCAATGTGGCTTACAATGTATCGTTATTGGTGGATAGTAGCTTAGGAGATAACAGTTATTATTACATAGAGAATAGCGTAATCGAAATTTAAACAAGTGTAAGTAGAAAACATTACTGATAATGGGTAAGGTGAAGAAGCCATAGAAAATGACGTAATCGAAATTCAGACAAGCAGATATAAGCAAAAACCTTGTTGATAATAGGTAAGGTTGCGATGTGTGGCATTTATAGTTGCTGTTCTTATTGGTATGCCTTGTTGAAAAGGTGGGTCTTCAGGGATTTGCGAAAGTTAGTTAGTTCATAAGTAGTTTTTAAGCTGCGGGGCAATGCGTTCCATAACTGTGTACTCAGGTAAGAGAAGTTTGACGCATGCGTTAGTTTGTATTGTAGGCCTTTACAACCACTGCAAAAAATGGATCCATGAAAATACCCCAGGTCTTCTAATAACACAGAATCTTGTGTAGCTCTATCACTTGACTCTGAAAAAGCCTTGACAGAAGAGAATGGCCTTATCTTTTTAAGTGACTATTAATTCACTCAAGCTCATATGTTGTTATTAATTAGAAACTCAAAAACACAGCTTCACACTCACTGTGTAACAAAAAGGGTACAGGAAACAGCTCACTTCCAATAGAGATCAATTGCCACCATTTTTAAAGTTTTAAGTGGAGAAAAAAGGCTTCAGCATCGCCACCCAGCAAGCCGGAAATTAACCAACTATTAGACTTGAGCCCGGCGCACCATCATCACGCCAAAAAAAACTCCACAGTGTAACCATATGCTCACAAATCTCTGGTGAGCAATCTCATGTATCCATACGAGACAGGATTACCGTGTGTATACACTGCTTTCCAGTTCAATAATCAGTGACTCTGGCCAATTACTTATCTTAATTCCCATGCATTTGGCTCCGTCACATCAGTTCTAACCCAACATCTTTTTAAGATCATAAACTGGTTCAATCTAGATAATTTTTTTCGAATTGGCTTAAAATCCTTTATCATTCACCAACCTAAAAAAAAATCATGCTTAATAATAGCATTATCAACCCAATACAACTTAAAAGAAGCACAACAGGGTTGTCCTCTCTCCCCACTACTCTTTAATTTGGCTTTGGAACGGCTATTAGCAATTAGACAGAATTCCAGTATTATGGGGATAGGCACCATTAATGCTAAGATAAAAGTCACTGCTTATGCAGTCAATCTCCTTCTGTTCCTATCCCAGTCTGAATAATCCATCAAACGCTTGATGATTACAGCAAATAATTTCTCCACCAGCTGATTTCCACTGCAAGCAAAAAAACAGCTTAGTAAAAGATCCCCTTAATATGTCACTTTTGCACAATTCCAAATATTGATCACTCAGGGGTGGGGAAGGGGTTAGGAAGTAGATGTTACCAGTCCAATGATGACCTGGAGTCATAAGCGTCCAAACAACAGGTCATCTCTGTAATAACTTACAGTTATGGTTACGGTAGGGTGGGATGGGGTGTGATTCAGTAAAGCAGATATAAATGGAGTAGTGCTGTATGTTCATCATTCTATAACCGTTTGATATCTTTACTTAAACTAGTCGTTCGTTTGCTGTTTAGTTTTTTTGATCCAATTAAAGATTGATAATCTTCACAATTTTGAACTCTGTCGAATGTGCAGGGTGGGGTGGGGTGGGCGGTGGGGAGTTTGGGTTAGACGTGAAATTGTAATACATTGAACAACACGTGTTTCTGTTTGAATTTTTGTACTTTATTTCCTTGTTCAATAAAAATTGTTTACAGTTAAAAATTGATCACTCAGGGGGGTCTTTTGCTAAGGCGCACTGGCATTTTTAGTGCGCATTAAAAATAGGCACGTGCTAAATGCGAAAGATGCCAATGTATTCCTATGGGCGTCTTTCGCATTTAGCGCGCGCCTATTTTTAACACGAGCTAAAAGCACCAGATTGTCTAAGTAAAAGACCCCCCTCAATTTTTATTTGGCTCCTTTTGCATTCTCATGGTGTTTGGTCTTTGAAACAACTGTGCTCTAACCATATCTTTTACTCATTTGAAGAACTTTCACAAAAAATATAATTTACCTTAAAATCAATATTTTAATTGGCTACGTCTTATACAAACAATAAAATGAGAGTTCCATAAATTTTGAAAACTTATAAGAAACCTCTTCTATTTAGGATCCAAGTAAAAAATTATTAGCAGAAGGCCAGTTTGTCTCACCCATCTACAAAATTCTTAATAATTTTTCTTTTCATGCACATCTTAGACTAACAAAAGTCTGGGAACAAGATCTGGAAATTACTGATCAAATTATGAACTAGGAATACTTTTGGTATAAGGTCAACAGACATACACAGTTAGCTTATCTCATTCTCTATATTTTTTTAGCCCATAGGGCAATATGGACTCCAGTTAGAAAATGGAGGGTGAACGTTGCCAATATCAAACTTTGCTGGCATTGTGAACAAAATGATGACACCTTAGCTCATGATCTTTGACTACTCATGTATTAATACTTTCTGGCAAAAGATATGGTCAACTGTTCAAAAAAATTCTAAAAATCAACATAGGATTTAATTTTGCTATCATCCCATATGAGGAAAAAGAGGTTAGGGCTCTTCAGTTTGGAAAAGAGACGGATGAGGAGGAATATGATTGAGGTTACTACAATTCTGAGTGGTGCAGAATGGGTAGAAGTGAAACAAGTTTTCACTCTTTCAAAAAGAATAAAGACCAGGGGACACTCAATGAAATTATATGGAAATACTTTAAAAACAAATAGGAGGAAATATTTTTTCACTCACAGAATAGTTAAGCTCTGGAACTTGCTGCCAGAGGATGTGGTAATGGCGATTAGCATATCTGGGTTTAAAAAAAAGGTTTGGACAAGTTTCTGGAGGAAAAGTCCATTGTCTGTTATTGAGATGGACATGGGGGAAGCCACTGCTTGCCCTGGGATTGGTAGCATGGAATATAGCTACTAATTGGGTTTCTGCCAGGTACTTGTGACCTGGATTGGCCACTGCTGGAAGCAGGATACTGGGCTGGATGGACCATTGGTCTGACCCAGTATGGCTATTCTTATGTTCTTATCCTACATTTAGCACATCCTTATTTGCAACTAGATGATACACAACAATCTTTATTTGACATATTAATTGCGCTTGCAATCCAAATGATTCATGGTTGTCAGAAGACTGTCACAACTCTGAATGACATTGTTTGGTGGCATACAATTTGTCTTATCTATATATACAAACTTAAGGCTTTGGAAAAAAACAATAGATACTGTACCATAAAATTTGTAAGATCTGGCAACCTCTTGTAGTATTTCTTCCTTACTGACAATGTCAGTGATATACATTATGATATATTTATATTTATGATTTATATAGTTCTCTTCAGTTGTATTTTGTTTGTTATAAAAATTCAATAAGATGCTGTTAGAGCAAAGATTAGTATGTGTACTGCTGCAGCTGTGAAGGAAACAGCAAGTGCTTAGTTGTGGCTCAAACTGTTGTGCTGAGCTCTAGGGGGCCCTTTTACTAAGCTACGGCAAAATGGGCCTTGTGCTGGCGGCGGCAGCCATTTTTGTCATGCTTCAGGGCCCCTTTTACCACAGCGAGTGAAAAATGGAAAAAAATGAAATGGCCGTGTGGTAAGTTCACACTAGCCACGTGGCCATTTTGGAGGAAGCACTTACTGCCACCCATTGAAGTGGCTGAAGGGGCTCCGGCACTAACCTGGTAGTATCCGGGCACGCAGCACTACCCAATTACCACCGGGTAACCCCCGGTGTTAATATTTTCCCCTAATTACCGCTAGTGCCGGAAATGGTGCATGCTGAGAGCGGTTCAAATTCCGCTGCTGATCCTTGTGATCTTGGGCAAGTCACTTAACTGTCCATTGCCTCAGGTACAAACTTAGATTGTGAGCCCTCCTGGGACAGAGAAATATCCAGAGTACCTGAATGTAATGCACCTTGAGCTACTACTGAAAAAGGTGTGAGCAAAATCTAAATAAATAAATAAATTACCACCGGCACCTGTGTTGGGCCGGCAGTAGTTGAACACAGCTGCTCATGTTTGATCTATTCTTACTGTACACCGCCTTGAGTGAATTCCTTCAAAAAGGCGGTAAATAAATCCTAATAAATAAATAAATAAGATTGGTACACGTCAAACCTGTTACTACACACCAACCCTTTAGTAAAAGGGCCCCTAACACATTTAGGACTCCTTTTACAAAGCAGCACAGTCAATTATTACGCGCTGAATGCAAAAACGCCCATGGGAATTGAATGGGCTCATTCGCATTCGGTGCCCCGCTAATTGGTAGTGCCACCTTGTAAAAGAAGCCATTAGATTGAGACTGTGCATCCCAGGCACTCCTCCCTGGCGCATTGTAACCCCTGATGCAGCCCATGCATGAGTGAAATGTGGACCACTTTGTGTATTTTTAAATTGGATTTGGATCTGCTCTCTTTTTGTATCTGCATTTCAGCGCCAGAAAAAATTGGCGCTAAGCCCTTTATAGAATAGCACTTACAGCAGATTCCCGCACCTAACTCTGGGTGCCAGACTTACACCAGCTGAAACCTGGTATTAAGTCCTGGTGCCCAAGCTGGGCACGAATCACCCTGTATTCTATAATACTGCGCCCAACATCAGAGTGCTCCTGACCTGCCCATGCAACTTCCAAGGCCATATCCCCTTTTGGCTTGCATGCTATGAGATTTGGGCATCCAGCATTATACAACAGTGCACAGATCCTAACGGGTACTACTACTACTACTACTTAACACTTCTAAAGCGCTACAAGGGTTACGCAGCGCAGTACAGTTTAGCAAAGAAGGACAGTCCCTGCTCAAAGGAGCTTACAATCTAATGGACCAATTAACATCAATAATTAGTTGTCAGCCTCCAATTGTTGCTCGTTATTCAATTCAGTTGAGCACACATTTTGGATCATGCCCAAATATTACATCACTAGAACTATCAAATATAACACAGCTACATGACAATCACCGATCATAGACCCCCTAATGAACTCTACAACTTTCAGACATCAGACCGACAATATTCATAACTATAATGCCATACTCCCATAGTATTCACCCAATGCCCTGCTTTTAATATTGTAACTTTTGTTCCAATAACGATGTAAACCGCAATGAACCCCAAATAGGGGATATTAGCGGTATATAAGACCTAAGTTGAATAATAATAATAATAAAACTTTATTTATAACCCACTATATCTATAAAAGTCTAAGCGGGGAACAAGTCACATACAAAATATAAAAGGAC
Organism: Microcaecilia unicolor; assembly: GCF_901765095.1. Lineage (NCBI taxonomy): Eukaryota > Metazoa > Chordata > Amphibia > Gymnophiona > Siphonopidae > Microcaecilia > Microcaecilia unicolor. The sequence continues at coordinate 308,968,156 of NC_044033.1, forward strand.
AGAACAATAAAAATTATTTCTTTGCTCAACAAACTATACAAAAATTGCTCTGTTACTCTGAAAATAAAACATACAGCAGATTAAAATTTACATGGTATTAAAATAATATCATACATCAGAGGAACCAAAATATAGAATCTGGGGGAAATAGCCCATTTGTATACTTCTGTGTGTCTGTGTCCTCTTACCGACAGTAATTCTCTTATGCTCTGGTCCTTATCAGGAACTCAATGACCTCTGTAGTGGGCTTTATTGATCCCCCTCTCAGTTCTGTCCATATCCTTTGGCATAGGGCCAAGTTACTTAGCAGTGAGATGAGTTAGTTGTTACCAGATGAAGGAAAGGATAACTAATGGTGTCGGAAGCATTTACTCTGCTCAGTAAGGTGCCAGATATCTCAGGGGCCACAGCCACACGATTCCATTCAGTGTGAAGTGTGTCTCTCGAGAGTTGCTCACCTCTGTAATCACTGAGGACTATCAATTTTAGAAAAGAGACACGTATAAAGAATGCAAAGGTGAATAAAGCAATGGAGAGGTAGTAGAAGGACACCACTGATTACCCCTGGGAAAACATTCCATTCATACTGGCACACTCGCTTTGATAATGCTTCCAGAGCATAATCAGCTAAATTCCTAACTGGCCTTAAAACCTTTGGTAGAGAGGTACAAATGAGTAGAGGAGTAGCCTAATGATTAGTGCACTGCCTTGAGAACCTGGGGAACATGGTTTTATTCCCACTGCAGCTCCTTGAGACCCTTGGCAAGTCACTTAACCCTCCATTACCCTATGTACAAAATAAGTACCTGTATATAATATATAAACTGCTTTGATAGAAACCACAGATAAGTGGTATATCAAATCTCCCCCCCCCCCCCTTTCCATTTCCAAATGATCAAATTCAGGCATAGGACAAGTGAGTACAATTGGGGTCCTGGAAGAGCTGGACGGCTTGAAGAAATAAGCAGGCCAAGCTTGGTGCCATAATGCACGTCCAACTGGGATAGTGAGCTATTTGAGGGGTCATATCCTGCAGCTTTTCACCACTTGGGGGGGGGAGGGGTTACCCCTAGAATGTGAGAGGACTAGGCATCAATGCACATTCAACCTCATTTCTTCGAATGTGAGAGGACTAGGCATCAATGCACATTCAACCTCATTTCTTCATCCTTCTAAAGGCTGAGTACAGTGTGCAAGCTTTGAACTTTCTAACCAGTAAAACGACAGATCAGCAGCTAGAGAAAGGATTTCTACTTGGTTAGCTGCTCTGTTGTATTATTTTATGAATTAACATGATCCTTACTTAAGGACTGCCAACAAGCTGATCCTGGACTGGTTTTATCTCACTGCATGTATGGCCTTGTAGCATTAATCTTCCTAAAGAAAGCAGGAATTATGCTTCAGGCACGCAGTGGACTAGATTATCCTATTTGAAAAAGTGGAACAAATGCATTGTAAACAGGACAGGAGCATGCACACCTCCTCTGCTTAGCTCTTCCCTCTCACTGCCTGCTGCCTTGAACAGAAAGCAAAGACATAGGCTCCTTGTTTGCCCATTCACACCGGGCCTGCACATCAGCATGGTCAAAGGGAGGTCAGAGAAGGGGCTGCACAGAGAGAAGATGTCATGGAACTTCAGGAGGAACCTGAGAAACCAAGATGAAAAGATGTTGAATTGTGAGCGTGCTCACTGCTAGTTGCAAGTTGCTGGTTTACTGTGAATTTAATGACAGAAAGATTTCAGCCAGTTGTGATTTTCAGCTGGGTCAACAACTTGGAACCTTTTAATGAATTTGCCACTGTTAGAAACTCCATAGAAAGGGAAGGGTGCCACAGAGAGGTACTGTGAGAATTTTCAAAGCTTGTGGGAAACATTTCTTAGCTACTGACCTCACTAGATCAACAGTCAGGAGGAGCCAGTGCCTGGCCCATGAGCTTTAAAAATGCTTAAGCAATTATAAAAGAACCGGGAGAGCTCATTGTGCCAGCTGCCACAGAAGGAAGAGACCACTGCCTAACCAATCTGTGCTGTGGTGACTTCTGTATTAGAAATTTTGTGGGGAGGTACCAGGGACACTATGGAAAAGTTCCTGGTAGAGAAGCCATGATGGGGAACACTTTGGGGAAGAAGCCAAGAGGACCTGCAGTAACAGAACCAGAAGAGTCATTGGTACCCAGGATGGGCTGGTGGAGACCATTCATGCCTGCCGGTGCCATTCTCTAAACACCACAGTAAGTGGGCCAGGATTCTGTGGAGCAGCCGCTAATAATTTGACTGAACCAACATCCCCAGGCAGTAGGGAGGTGAAACATAGTGATACTGGAGTGTATAGCATTTTCTACAGCCATTGAGAGAGGTAACTGAGTAGCATCCAATTCAATGTTCCTTCTGAGGATTCATGGCCTGTGTGCAAAATTTTTAGCCCATGTGCAAAAGTTTCCACTGACCAAAGTTGCAAGCAATTTTGTGCAGGAGAAGCTCTTGATTAAACATCGTAATCATAACAAGATGCAAACTTGGGGAAAATATACAATTTTTATTCTTACTTTAGTAGTAAAATATTAATATCATTTATGTCTTACTTAAAAACACAGAAAAGGAAGGCATTTCAGACTTGTGATGGTTATCAATAGAAATCAAACAAAATAAAACATGGAAAAGAAAATAAGATGATACCTTTTTTATTGGACATAGGTATCATCTTATTTTCTTTTCCATGTTTTATTTTGTTTGATTTCTATTGATAACCTTAAGAGTGGACTAACACGGCTACCACACTCCTCTACTTAAGACTTGTGATGGAAAATTGAGAACTAAATAATTATAATACCACCTCCTGCACCCAAAAAATCCCTCCCATCAAGACTTTTTAAAACAGAATCATGCAGCTTAGAGGGAACATTGTTAAAATTCAATGTTGCAATCCAGAGGTGGCTGGTTCAAATCCCACTGCTGCTCCTTGTGATCTTGGGCAAGTCACGTAACCCTCCATTGCCTCAGGTACAAACTTATATTTTGACCCCTCCTGGGACAGAGAAATATCCAGAGTACCTGAATGTAACTCACCTTGAGCTACTACTGAAAAAGGTGTGAGCAAAATCTAAATAAATAAATAAATGACAGCTTTGCCAACAATCTATGATTAATATTGGGGTCAATAATCAGGAGTTTAAATGGGTGGGAGAGGGGTTTAACCTGCCCAGTTAAACCCCTCTGAACTGGCTGGCTGCTGATATTCAGTGACACGTAACTAGGCAGTGCTGCGGAATATCGGCTCTAACCAGCCCTGTCCAAGCCAGCTCAGGGGCCCTTTTACTAAATCGAGACTACCGCCCGGGTAGCGCGGGCACCCGGTGGTAATTTTGAAGTTGGCGTGCACTTTCCCACAGTAGAAAATATATTTCTATTTTCTACGGCGGAGGCATTCCCGGCAGTAATTGGCAGCGTGGCCACATTAGAGCGTGCTGCATGATTACAGCACAAGTAGTGCTGAGCCCTTACTGCTAGGTCAATAGGTGGCAATAAGGGCTCAGGCAGTCAATAGCCATGCACTACTTTTAATTTTACCACATGGCCATTTTCCCAGCCACGGCTAACAATCTTCCGAAAATTACTAAAAACCAACCTGTTCAAAAAGGCATACCACAATGATCCATCCTAAATACCAGACAACGAAACTCTTCCATAACTAGACAAAACCGAACTCTCTATACCTGACTGCTTCAGTCACTCTGTCACTAATAAACGTTAACGCACTACCACCTATTTCTCATGCCGGAAATGAACTGATTATCTAAATTACTCTATAATTTACTCTACCATTTATGAACTTAATGCTATACCACTTTGTATTTCTCAATCCGGAAATGGCGATCGCCACTACGGCATACTGTAAGCCACATCGAGCCTGCAAAAAGGTGGGAAAATGTGGGATACAAACGCAACAAATAAATAAATAAAGGGCTTAGACAGCAACTTCAGTGGCTGAAACATGAGGACAGTGCTGGATAGACTTTTACGGTCTGTGTCCCACAAATGAGAAGACGAATAGGCTGGAGTGGGCTTCGACGGCAACTCCAATAGTTGGAAAATAAGGATAGGGCCGGGCGAACTGCTATGATCTATTTCCCAGAAACGCCAAAGAAAGACCATAATCAAGTATATAATATCACGTTCATTGTCGATTCAATTATGAATTGATAATGAGCGTGATTATTGGGCATGCTGGATGCACTGTTCAGGTTTTTATCTGCCGTCACTTACTGTGTTACTGTTAATCTTGTCTGCTCCTGGGCTGATGTGCAGACCTCAGCTCTGACACAGGCACAAGCATCAGATGTCACCTGACCTACTGGTGCATGTATGTGGCAACCTCTCAGCACACGGTGCCAATGAATCAGAGACAAGTTTTACATGTGCACACCAGAGTGTTCCAAGTTCCAACTTCTGTTCCTTCCTTGCCTGCAGTGCTGGGGCTCAAACCCAGAGAGAGACTGAGAGAGACGACTGGAATTTTTTTTTTAAGTACCATTAAATTCTTGTGAGACTGAGTGGGGCAGCTTAAATTCTTGCAGGAACAGGTGGGGACGAATTAAATTCTTGCGGGGATGGTTGGGGATGGGTAAGATTCCAGTGGGAATGGGTAAGATTTGAGCAGGGACAGGCAAGATTTCTGTCCCCGAGCAACTCTCTAATTAGGATAGCCTTTTCGCTGGCCTAATTTTATATGCTTACTTAGCTGCTTACCTCGTGATTCTATAAAGGTCACCAAAAATTGCGCACACAAAGTTAGGCACGCTTCCACTTTACGCATGCAATTTAATAGAATAATAAGCCAATTAATGCCAACAATTGGCTTTTTAACAAGCAATTATTTGCACTAATTAGATTTAATTGGGACTTACCCGCTTAAAGTTAGGTGTGGGATCTGCACCTAAAATTTGCGCGCAGTCAAAAAAAAAAGAGCATGAAAATGGGAGGGTCATAGGTGTTCTGGGGCGGGTCAGGGGCATGGTTTGTGTTATGTTTTCGTTGGTGCAAATGGCAGCGCCTACATTTACATATGGCCTCTCTGCTTAAGTGTTAATTCTATAAACTGCACTGAATTTTAGGCACGGCTTATAGAATAACGCTTACATGAGGTCTTTCCAGCACCGATCTTTTAGACACCATAGGCCAGGTTCTATATATGGCACCTAAAAAATCTGCATGGAATTAAGTGTATTCTATAAGATTTAGACACGGTGTATAGAATACACTTAGTCAATACCGTAGCGCCTATATCTACATGTGCCCCTTTACGACAATAAAAACCTGGTGTAAATCCCTGCACGTAGATTTAGGCACATCGACCCGTATTCTGTAATTACATATGGAAACTTTGGAACACCCATAAAAACACCCCTTTTACGCTATGCGCATTTATTTTGAACTGTGTGCTTTGCAATTTAGGCGCAGTTCTTTATTGAATAAGCTTAGTGATTTCTGCACATAAATTGTGTTAATTGCCAATTAATTGCCAATCAAGATCATACCTAAACCTACATTATCCAAACTGTAAAAGACTAAAATACAAAACAACCCACGCATCCAACTTCTCCTACATAAGCACACAACTATGGAACGGACTCCCAACTACAGTGAGAACAATCCATGACCACTTCAACTTTAGGAAATCACTCAAGACTCACCTATTCAAAAAAGCATATCCCAACGATCCAACATAAAATCACAGCACCCAGCAACATATCATAACCGATGATCGTACTGGACAATTTATAATCTTCACCTCTTTTGACCCTGCTACCTGACCCAACCTACCTCATATGATCACAATATAACACTGTATCTGTTATTAACCGAATTGGCAACAGCCTCTATGGTACTATGTAAGCCACATTGAGCCTTCAAATAGGTGGGAAAATGTGGGGTACAAATGTAACAAATAAATAAATAATGATCATTATTGGCTGTTTAGTGTTGTTAAAAATGCTGATTACCTTGTTACAACAATTAACTTATGCGTGTATCTATGCGCGGAATCTAGGCATCATGTATAGAATCTGGGGGGCATATGTAGAATCTAGCCCTTAGCAGACTGAATATCACTGCTAACTAATTTTGGTTAAGATGGCTGCTTGAGGGCCTCTCTGGAGGCCACTGGATGTCAGTGCTATGACAGTTTTTACCGTCTGGCAGATGTAGTCTATAGAACTCACAGACCCAATAGTGTACAGAGGACTATAACTGATTACTTCAAGAAAGCCTAACGTCAGTTAACGGAGACTGTATACTGCATGTATAATAATAAACAGTAGTGTACATATGTTTATCAGATGTCAAGCTTCTTTGGGTCACAACAGTTAAGTGCACGCTCTGGTTAACTGCATGCATTTCTTTGGTCCCAGACCCTTGCACTTAAGCAGATTGCACTGTATCACCGAGAAATGCGCATCCAGAAGCTGGAGGTTATCTACTACTACTTCACCTGCCCAACTGCAAAAACGTAACCTACAAATCAATCTACACGGCTGGATTTAGTTACCTGGGCTCTAAATGGTAAAACTCAATCCCCAAGGCCATAAGAAGCATTAACGAGCACCTAATGTTCAGGAAAAACCTATCTCTTCAAGAAATTTTAACTACTCATGATACAAATGTTGAACACTGATTGTAATGTAATGATAATCACAAAAGAATGTAACATCTTCTAACTGATAATTGTAAGCCACATTGAACCGAAACTTGTTTTTGGATAATGTGGGATACAAGAATGAATAAATAAATAGCTGGCTAAGTAGCAACTCCGCCCAAACCCCGCCCCAGACCATCCCTATCCTGGCCTGGTTAGGGAATGACCAGTTAGAGCCGATATTTAGCTGCACTACCTGGTTAAGTGCTGCTGGATATTAGCAGCTGGCTAGTGAATTGGGGTTTAAATGGGCAGGAGCCTCTTCTGCCCAGTTAAACCCCTTTGAATGTTGAACCTCAAAAAAAATTCAATAAAATTTATTATAAACAAAAAGGCAGCCCTAACTTTATCCACCAAGTTAACCAGGCACCACTTACTGCTGTGGGCTGAATATTGGGCCCATTATAGCAACATCCCTCCCCCCCCCCCCATCAAAATATATGATAATATATTTTTTTATTAGATTAACAATACAATGTTTGACTAGCTTGTGTGGAATAAAACTCATTTGACCCTTCCTGTCTCAGCTTGGTCTGGGTTTGAGATTTAATTACTTGTTTTTCCACATATAAGCCTGAGGCAAGTAACGAATTTAAGTACAATAGGTATTTCCCTTCCAAAGAGAGCCTTCAATCTACAGTGTACCTGAGGCAATGAAAGGTGAAGTGACTTGGCCAGGATAACTTGGAGCATCAATGGGAAAAGTGAGATTTGAGCCCTGGTGTCCCTGGCTCTCATCCCGCTGCTGTAATCACTGCACTACTCCTCTCCTCCCCTGTATCAGTTGTGTATCTGCCACTGAGCACATAGCCTCAGGGGCAGGAAGGCGGTCAGCCCTCAAACTTATAACAGTATCATCAGACTGGGATAAAATTATTGGTATGTAAGCGGACAAGTGGCCTAGTATTCAGAGCAGCAGGCTGAGAATCAGGGAAGCCAGGCTTCAAATCCTATGCCTGATACTTCTTATGACTTTGGACAAGTCACTAAGGGAGTCTTTTACTGAGCCACGGTAGCATTTTTAGCTCATGGTAGAAATCAGCTGGCAGTAAACGCTGAGACGCCCATGGGAATATAATGGGTGTCTTGGCGTTTACCGCCAGCTGATTCCTACCGTGAGCTAAAAACGCTACCACGGCTTAGTAAAAGATCCTCTTATGGACCAATGTACTAATGTGTTCATGCATATTTACATTATTATTTAACACAAGCTCCACTATTTTCCTTACAGCTTATTTACTAAGAGGTCCTTTTACTAAGTTGTGACAAAATGTGGCCTTAGCGTGCCCTTGTGCAGGTTTTTCCCATGAGCTAAGGCCATTTTTACCTCAGCCATAAAATGACTAATTTTATATTTGTTGTATTAATGTTGCCTTTACCTCATGGCCACTAAAAAAGTTACGATATGAACACTTGCTATCACCCATTTTGTAGGCAGTAAAGGCTCATGTCGTAGTCCTGGGTTAACCAATTAGTGCACGGTAATGTAGTTGCGCTGATTAGCGCAAGAACACCAACTGTCTTCCCCCTGACATACCGCCTAAAGACAAAATTTAAAATATTTTTGAGCACCTGGGTTAGTCCATGCTTAGGGCCCTGTTTACTAAGCCGCACTGTAGGCGCGCTAGCATTATTAGCATGCGCTAAAACTTAGTGTGCGCCGTCGCCAACGCTAGAGACACTTATGTATATATTCCTATGGGTTCTCTAGCATTAGTGCACTCTAAAAATGCTAGCACACCTTTATTTTATTTATTTTTTATTTGCAGCATTTGTATCCCACATTTTCCCACCTATTTGCAGGCTCAATGTGGCTTACATTATGCCGTAATGGCGATCACCATTCCAGAATGAGAAATACAGAGTATTATTGCATTTAAGTACAGAAAATATAGGATAAGTTATAAGAAGTAGATATACAATTCACTTCAGGCATTAAAAATCAAGGGTAAATGTAAAAACATTCAACAGGAAACAGGGCCATTAATTTGGCAGTTACTGCAGGATGCCTGAGCGCATCCCATGGTACGCCATTTTAAGCTGCATTAGACACACATTAGTGCCTAACGCAGCTTAGTAAAAGGGCCCTTTAGTGCATAACATGTCCCTTGTATGTGCTGGGCAGTGTTTCATCAGTTGAAACTTATTAGACAACTGAGACCTTTTTTATAACCTAAGTGGTTATGATGGTAACACAGGCTCTAGTATTGATTAGATTAGACTATGGGGAAAGTAGGACTCCATAAGAAAGTTACTTGAAGGATACAGATATTGCAAAATACATCTGGAAGGTCGATAGGGAGCTGAAGATAAGAGACTGTGACTCCAGTGCTGAAAAATTTGCATTGCTTACCAGTAGAGGTATGCAGCTCAAAAGATTGTCTTTAGTATTATTTTCTGGGTTGCTGGGTCGCTTACAGGAATTTTCATTATGTTCATTTTATTTTTCATTTTTTAAAATATTGTTTTTGTTTTTTTATCAGGAGCAATATCATTAGTAGTACACACTATTAATGACACAAAATAAACCCCACGATTTGGATATTTTTCCTGTTATGTTGGGCAAAAAATGACATTAAAAAACCATTACATACATCCAGATCTTCTAGTCCGCATATACCTATTCAGTTCAATGCAGATAATAAAAGAAACACTAGAGCATCCACTAGGACACTAGTTCCCATACCAGGTCCTGGAGGCACCCCAGCCAGTCAGGTTTTCAGGATATCCACAATGAATATTCATGAGAGATATTTGTATACCCTGGAAGCCATGTATGCAAATCTCTCTCATGAATGTTCACTGTGGATATCCTGAAAACCCGAGTGGCTGGGGTACCTCCAGGACCGGTGCTCAGATGATCGAAAGCCCCGCGCTGTTCCAAATAGCGCTCTAAAATATTGCTGGAACAGCGCAGGGTTTTATTGCCTCTATGATCAGAGATAATAGCATGCAAATTTATATGCGCTATTATCTTTGATCATAGCGTAAAGTGCGGGAGGATTGTGCCTGAACTCATCCTCCTGCACTTGTTAGACAGGTCTAGGCTGTCAAAAGCCCAGACCTGTCAAACAAAGGGGCTGCAAGTCCGTGGGACTACCAGACCCCAAACAGCAAGGCCCTGGTGGCCTAGTGCCCCCATCGAACCCCATCCCAAACCAGTGACATGGAGGCTGGAGGTTCGGCAGACCTCCAGTCCCCTCGACCCCCCCCCCCCCCCCCGACAGAAGTTCACGGGGCCGCTTAACCCATGCTCGCATCCCTCCAAAAAAGCCCTGGTGGCCCAGTGGGCCGCAAACCAAGCCCCCCCAACCTGGTGGTCTAGCAGCCCTCTTCCCTATCCCCCATACCATTATTTGAGGAAGGAGTAGTACATTCCCTCCTTTTCCAGCGCCACCTTGAAAATGGCAGCGCCCAGCCCTGCCCAGTGCATCCTAGGATGCACTAGGTGGGGCTTCACACCATATAAGGGAGTTTCTCCCCGTGTTGCTGGCTTGGGGTCGGGGTTCCTGCTTCTGCAGGGGTGCTTCTATTGGGGAGGGGGGAATAGGGGGCCTGCTAGCATGCAAATGCATGCTGGACAGGGCTCACCATTCCTCCCCAATAGTCTGTAAACCCTAACGCCAGCTCCGAGCTGGCGTGAGGTTTGCCGCGGACAGCACGCCAGTTTGGTATGCTGCCCACTGATCATTGGGGAGGAATAGGTTTAACATGCATTTGCATGCTACTTGCGGTAAGAGCCCTGTTTAGTATGTATTTGCATGCTAGTTGCGGTCAGAGTCCGCGAGCATGTTGTTTCACACGCTTTGAGGCTCTGATCATGGCGCGGTAGCAAACGCAGGTGCTAGTATGGCGCCAATAGCCTCTAGCGCCTGCGTTTGCTTGTGACCATCGGCCCACAGGTTTGGGAACCACTGCTCTAGGACTTACAAGCAAACAAAACCAAAGAAATACACACCTACCGCAGTACAAATAAAAGCGTCTCCAATGATTTCCTGAATTGAAGATCAGTTTCAATTTCTCTAAGTGACAGGGACGATGCATTCCATAGCGGAGCGGCCTGATAAGACATGGGAAATGTCAAGCAGAGATGCTTTTTAAAAATTTTGACATTGCTGTTTAAAGCTTGCCATGAAATTGAACCTCACTACTTACCACAGTTGGTCAGTTTGTATAGACCGAGTTGCAGTGGCGTTCCTAGGGGTGCTGACACCTGGGGCGGATCGCCGATGCGCCCCCCCCCCCCCGGGTGCAGCACCCCCCCCATGCAGCGCGACCCCCCACCCCAGCGAAAGGACACCCCCCCCGACGAAAGAACCCCCTCACCCCTGGATGCACGCCGCTGGGGGGGTGCCGCGCGCCGGTCAGCGTCATTCGTTTCCATTTGGGAACCTCAGCAGCCAGTCCAGGGCAGAAATCAAGGCTTCTGGTAGTTCCAGCCCTTCTTCCTCTACAGGTGAGCTGTGGAAAAATGTAAAATACTTTTTATCGCACAGGCAGCTCACGCCAGTTGGGAACTGAACACAGGATGACTGAGCATGTCCCGTGGTAAACCCTTTTAAGCTCTGTGGTAAGCGCATGCTAGTGCTAGCTGCATTTATGTAAAAAGACCTCTAAATCTGGACGATAACTATTTGCTGTTTTGCAAAGCATTGAAGGCCTAGCTGTGGAGAAAAGCATGGAGGACAGGATACATTTTATGGTGTTACCTAGGATTATTTTGTATTAGCGATTTAAGAGATTTTATGATGTTTATTGTTAAACTAGTAAAAAAAGGCCCGTTTCTCTGAACAATGAAATGGGCGCTAGCAAGGTTTACCTGCGGCAGCGTGGGGAGGGCACAGGACAGTAGCGTGGAGAGGGTGCAGGTGGGTATTTTTTTTTGAAGGGCAGCAGCTTCGGGGTCCCGGCGGATCAGGTGTTCGGACGGCACTCCTCCCCCTGCTTAGCTCGGTGTTTGTCGCTGTGCGTCAGGGGGGAGGGGTGGAGGCCCTGCGTAGGCTGCTGTTTCTCGCAGTGCATCGGGGGGGTAGCGTCGGAGGGCGGTGGAACTGGCGATTGGCTGAGTGTCATAGCCCCGCCCTCCACGTCATCATGTTGTGACGCAAGGGCGGGGCAGACACTCATGGGATCTTGCAACTACAAATTTACATTTAGAATGTTGGGGTTGTGAATTATGTGTGGATGGGGCGTGGCTGAGGGCGGGTCTATGAGTGAGAGTGAGTGGTGCTGACAGCCTAGAAGACTACAGGGCTTCAGTGTTTCCCTGCCACACAGTGAGGTTCAGAACGTTGGAGGTGAGAATTATTTATATAGATGTGTTTTAATTGCTGTGCATTATTCTGAATCTGTCGAGAAGGGGCAATAAATGTAAATGAATTAATTAATAAAAATGTGCATTCACATGCATCACTTTTTCAAATGAGACTCTTAGATTGTAAATCCTCTGGGAACAGAAAAATACCCACTATTCTCAAATATAACTTATCTTGAGCTACCAGTGAAAAGGTGTGAGCTAAATCTAAGAAACTCATGTTTTTAAAAATTGTAACCTTCTATTGAGCTTTTAGAAACTGGTGAACAGGGACTGGTGCAACACAGTAAACATGGTAATCACAGTAGGGGGATGCCAATGTTCAGGGGGTGCTGACATTCTGCGAGTGCCAAAAACCGCTCCTGCTTATCTGTTGTGCTGACCCTGCTTCAGAACACCAAAGGCATTGGCGTCGGAACAGGGGGGCTACCGGGGACCTGGTCCCACCAATATTGTCCTCCCCAGCTGCCCCTTCTCCTACCTGTCCTGCACTTTAAAACTGCCTGCAGGGTGATGTGAGCACATCTTTTTGCTGCTGCTGCTCTGCCTATCCTCGATTATCTCTGACCCTCAAGTCAGAGACTAAGTATTTCCTGTTATGGTTTAAAAAGAAAAGCCTTTTTTTTTGTTTGTTTTGCTTTGCCCTGTATGAATGGTCATCAAGTTCACTGCATGTCCAAGGGGCCACAGAGAGCTCAAGATGTTCCTTAGAATAGCTCCAGGAAATTGGTGACTTTACAGTACAATCATGTGTTCCTAAAGAGAACATTGCAATGAAGCATAAAGAAATGGGCTGTTTTGTGCCAGCAAGCCCACAATCACAGCCAGATGTTCGGAGAAAGCCCGAATAGTTATCACAGAGTAACACTACTTGGCACATTTTTTCCCAGCAGTTTTCTTGCAGGGAGACCACACCACGAAGTCAAGTCCTGTGCAGTTGCCACCTTGGTGATGGTGATCTTTCAGCTTGAATACTTTCAGTGTTTCTAAACTAACTTTGCCCTTTTACAAAGGCGCGGGAGGGCTATCGCACAGGTAGCATGCGCCCAATCGGCCCTACTGCAGGGGTAGCACGTGCGCCTGGCGGTAATTCTGATTTTGGCATGCGCCAAATCCTGCGGTAGAAAATATTTTTCTGGGGCTAATTCTGGGCAAGACTTCTACGGTTTGTGTCCTGAAAATGGCAGATACAAATGAAGGTAAGGTATACACAAGAAGTAACACATATGAGTTTATCTTGTTGGGCAGACTAGATGGACCGTGCAGGTCTTTTTCTGCCGTCATCTACTATGTTACTATGTTACACGTTTTCTACCACGGGAGCATTCCCGGCGGTAACCGGCAGTGTGTCCATGTTGGCATGGTAAGGGCTCAGGTTGTAAATAGGCACACATCCAAACTACCGCAGGCCGCATTTTACTGCGGCTTTGTAAAAGGACCCCTAAGAGGGCTTTTGTGCAGCAGTGATAATACAGATGACTTTAATGGACATCTCTCTCCTTGGTGCATAGTATAGTATTCCAGTGGTGATGTTTATCATGTCTAAAATATCACACGTTCCCATGTGCATCACTGAGAAGCATTGGAGGGTTTTCCAGTTGACTGAGTTGGAACTTTCAGTCTCTTGATGTCTGATGGCGCTAGTCCCAGCTGCGATATTATTGGTAGGACCAGTGGCGTACTAAGGGGGGGGGCGGTGGGGGCGGTCCGCCTGGGTGCACGCCGCTGGGGGGGGGTGCCGCGCGTCTGTCAGCAACTCTCGTTCTCTGCTCCCTCTGGCCCCGGAACGGGTTATTTCCTGTAATGGGGCAGAGGGAGCAAGGAACGAGCGTTGCTGACAGACGCGCCGCCACCCCCCCCCCAGCAGGTAAAGATGCACCGGGGGTGTCATTTCGCGGGGGGGGGGGGGGGGTTCATTTCACGGGGGGGGGGGGAGCTGCCCCTTTCTTGTCCCCTGTCCCGCCCCTTCCACGCCCTCACCTCCCCCCTGTCATCTCTCCTCCCCCTGCCCTCCCCTTACTCTGCTATCCCAATCCCTGGTGGTCTAGAGGTACCTCTTCGGGGCAGGAAAGAGCCCCCTCTTTCCTGCCCGGAGCTGCTAGCTGGCCTGCATCCTCCTGTCCTGGTGAATCCGGCTCTCGGCGTTTCAAAATGGCCGCCAAGAGTTGAAGCAGCCTCGCGAGACTTCAACCCTCGGTGGCCATTTTGAAACGCCAAGAGCCGGACTCACCACAGGACAGGAGGATGCAGGGTAGCTAGCAGCTCCGGGCAGGAAAGAGGGGGTTCTTTCCTGCCCCGAAGAGGTACCTCTAGACCACCAGGGATTGGGATAGCAGAGTAAGGGGAGGGGGGGATAGTCGTGTTTCGCCGGGGGGGGGGGGGGGGGTTGCGTTGCACCTGGGGGGGGCGCATTGGCGATCCGCCCCGGGTGTCAGCCCCCCTAGGAACGCCACTGGGTAGGACCTCGAGCAAGTCACGTCATCATCTTATTTCCCAAACTAAGGGGCCCTTTTACTAAGGTGCATCGAAAAGTGGCCTGCGCTGGTGTAGGCACGTTTTGGACCCGTGCAGGTCCATTTTTCAGCGCGTCTGGAAAAAAGGCCTTTTTTTTCTTGTGGCCAAAAATGGACATGCGGCAAAATAAAAACGAGCGCGCATCCATTTTCAGCCTGAGACCTTACCGCCACCCATTGACTTGGCGGTAAGGTCTCATGCGCTAACCTGGCGGCAAGCGGCCAGCACGCATAAACTGCCGATTACCGCCGGGTAAGCGCCACACGGTAGAAAATAGAAAAGATTTTCTACCGCGCGTTTTGGACGCATGTCAAAAATGGAAGTACTGCCAGGGGCATGCGGTAGCCGGGCGGTAGTTTCAATTTGATGCACTTTGGACGTGCGCAGGTGCCTACGCACCTTAGTAAAAAGACCCCTGATTATATTGGGCTCTTTCCTTATCTTTATTGAAGTAAAGATATCAGACATATGCTGCTCAGAATTGGGCTTAATTTCTAAAACACTATCAATAAGCAGGGTTGAATCAGACACACAAGTGTGTGGCATCAATCCAGCAGCTCTGAGACACAAAAGTTCCTCCTGAGCTCAGAATTACTGGGAAGTTCTGATCGTGTGTGCACGGTCCTTCCACATGGCTTTGGTTTTTATGTTTAAACTCTGCAGTTGTCATTTTTTGTAAAATTCCAGTTGCATTTATACCCATATATTTGAGCCTACATTATCCAGCTAGCAGTGATCTTCAGTCTTTTTGCTGGATATCAGTATGGAATATCCTGGCTCCACCCAGCTGCTATATGGATAGTGCAGGGCAGTCTGAAGTAATTTTCAGTGTTATTACCTGGATAATGCTTCTGAAAATTATTGACTGCCCCCCCCCCCAGTCCTTGCCCACCTGCCAACCAGGTAAATATCAGTGAATATTGGGCCCTGCCACTGAAAATACTGGTAGGGTTTTAGCTCTTTTTGTCTGAAGAGCAGGACTGTGGAGTCAGAGTTGGAAGCAACTTTGGGTGAAGTTGGAGTTGGTAAAAAATGTACTGACTATAACTCCAGCTTCAAAATAAAAAAAAAGCAAGGCTTGCTTTTCTGAAGTAGGCTCTGAAAACTGTAAGGCTGTTTATAGCGATTCTGCATGCTGTTTTAGATTCTTTAATCTGTAATTTTTCAGTTTGTATTTTATATTTCTTACCTTTTCATTACTTTTTATTCTTTAATTTTTTTAGGGCTGCATTTTGCTTAAAATTTGAAATTGTGATTAATCGTATGATTAAAGATATGTCCCCCCCACAGCTCCTTGTGACTCTGGACAATGAAGGGTTGTGGCTTGCCCAGAGTCACAAGGAGCTGCAGTGGGAAAATAAATAAATACCATACCTTTAATCATGTGATTAATAATTACAATTAAAATTTTAATTGACATGCAGCCCTATAAAAGACATTATTTATTTAGATTTTGCTCACACCTTTTCAGTAGTAGCTCAAGGTGAGTTACATTCAGGTACTCTGTCTGGATATTTTTCTGTCCCAGGAGGGCTCATAATCTAAGTTTGTACCTGAGGCAATGGAGGGTTAAGTGACTTGCCCAAGATCACAAGGAGCAGCAGTGGGATTTGAACCAGCCACCTCTGGATTATAAGACCAGTGCTCTAACCACTATGGCCTAAGATACTCCTCCATTCTGCCATACATTGTAATATATGGTAAATGTATCCTTTTATACTTATATATACATAATCTTTCTCCTGGATCTAATGTTATATTTTCCAGTACTTTAGATCCATAACAAAAATTGTAAAGCCTAATATCAGTAGGAGTCAGAGTCAGACAGTAGAAAAATAGAGGTGTCTGAGTTGAAGATTTGGTGTAGCAACTCCACAACCCTGCTTTACAGTAGTCCTAGTGTAACTCTATGTGAGTATAGCTCCGACTGGCTTGAGGTACAGTACATGTGGCAGTTCTGTCCAGGGATGACTGCTGCTGTTTTGTTATGTTGTCATTTATACGCATACTATATACGTTCTAGGGGCGTAGCCAGACTTCCTTGGGAGGGGGATCCAGAGCCCGAGGGGAGGGGGCACATTTTAGCCCCTCCCCGGTGCTGCCCCCCACCGCCGCCATTGCTGCCCCCCCACATCTTTGTCGACCCCCCTCCCGCCGCGAACCCTCCCCCGCTGCCGCCTACCTTCGCTTTTGCTGGCGGGGGACCCCAATCCCCGCCAGCCGACGTCCTTTCCGTCCTGCTGAGAGAAAAAAGTCTTCTTCCGGCTGTTGCATGCTGACGTCCTGCACGTTGTACATGCAGGACGTCAGACTCAGAGAACTCAGAGCCCCTATTTAGTGACGCTTATAATCATAGACTGACCCCCTCCTACCGATGTTTGAGATCTTTTATAAATTAAATCTATGTTTTATTTAATTTTTAATTTTTTTTTTATTATTAAATCTTCATATCATTTATCATTTGAATATACTCCCATATGAGTCTGGGTGTCAGGCGGTGTTGAATATATATAGCAACTGTGGTGGCTGAACTGGTAACGCTCCAATAATTGCTAACCTCACTTATCTGTAGTGATGCTGTTCTCCAATTCTCAAGTCTTCCTGTTTAGCTTGTAGTCCCAAACATGTAGTCCCGACAGGTGCCTGTTTCACTCCTTGCTGCTTTTTCAAGGGATGCTTATGCTCAGGATCGTCTATCGGCTTCACTCAGGATCTACAGAAATAAAGTTTACGATCATCAGCACTGTACATCAGCTCATCGTTTGGCTTAAAATTATAATATAGCTCCTGGCTCATAGTCTAACAGCTTCTGCTTTCATTCGGCGTCTTTGCACAGTTTAAACATGGTGGCATTTTATAGTCTTTTCCGTTACCGGTTTCCAGTTTCCAACACTAACTATGTCGTCAGTGGAGGTGTTTCACATAAAGCACCCCCAGTGAATGTAGGTATTTCGTCCGTTTGGTTCCAGTGTATTTAAGTGATAGATCCAAAACGTCTCTTGTTGCAATAATTTTCTATTCCTGTCTCCTCCCCTGATGTTAAGTGTGACGTGATCTATGGCCATACATTTCAAAGTATCTGCTGTGTGTTTGTTCTAGACACAATGCTGCATTAATGGTGCTCCTAGATGCTGTGCTGTGATCCGTGACCGACGTTCTATCATTCTAGCATTCAGTGATCTGCTCGTTTTTCCTATATATACTTTATTACATGGACAAATGATGTAATATATCACATAAGGGGCACGACATGTAGTATTGTGTCTCAGATAGTATGTTTTCTGGTTGTGCTCAAAACTTCTGCATTCTATGGTGGAGGCACAAGTTCTGCAGCTAGACTTTCCGTATTTTGTATGTCCCATATCAGTCGTTATTAATTGGTGTTCCGTAGTTGGAAGTGCGGCTGGGCTTAATATTTCTTTTAAGTTTTGAGCCCGCGAGAACGCTGTTCTTAATCTATGGTGTGCAAACAGTGGGTGGTGAGACCTCGTCACATCCCAGTGTTGTTGAATGATATTTGATATTTCTAGGAAAAGCAGCATAAAATGTATTGTACTGTTTTGGGATCTTGCCAGGTACTTGTAATCTGGATTGGCCACTGTTGGAAACAGGATGCTGGGTTTAATGAACCTTTGGTCTGTCCCAGTATGACAACGTTTATGCTCTTTTGTTATGTTCTTATGTCTGGAACCTAAGTTGGAATTGGAATTTACAGTTGAATTTGGAACTCAGTGGTAGGGTTACCTGTCCTATTTTAAGAGGATATGTCCTCCTTTTGATCATCTTCAGATATGTCCTCCAAGGTTTTTAATTTTTAGGGAAATATCCTCTTTTTCTTTCAAGTGCCTATGACCAACACACCTACCCACATAATGAGAGAAACCAGTTCCAGCCTGTTAGTCAGTCTGGACACATGGGGGTGATGAAGAGCAAGAAAGACATTGCTGATCTCCTTTCTGTTCCCTGCTGGTTGAATCTGTCAAAGGAATTTTGTTGGTGCAGCACAACTTTAAGCTTTTGTCATGAAAAACCTTTCACAGCAAAGTTGCCAGATGGGCGGTTTTCCTGCCCAATTGGGCGGCTTTCCGTGACCCGCTGTGGAAAATTTTTGCCCACTGCGGGTCGCGGTTTTTTGGGCGGTTTTTAATTTCGTTGGGCGGGTTGTTTTTTCTCCGCCGGCTGCGGGTTTTCTCGCCCCGCAGGGGGGCGTGGTTAACGACATGTCAACAACGTGTTAACGATGTGTTAATGACGTCGGTGACGTTGTGGGCGGAGTTGGTGATGTCAGGGGCATGGTTGGTGAAGTTGGGGCGGAGCTGATGACAGCAGGGGCGGGGTTGATGACGGCAGGGGTGGAGCTGATGACGGCGGGGGCAGGGTTGATGACGGCGGGGCGGGGGTGTGCGGTTTTGGGCGGGTTTTCAACTGGTTTGGGGTCGGAAAATTTATTTAAACCTGGCAACCCTGTTTCACAGGTATCTCAGAAGACAGCCAAAATTGCTGAGGGATATCTGATAAGTAAGCTTGAGCTCAGACTCAGTCAAACTCAAATCTGGAAGTTCTTGAAAAGTAGATTACTGCTGTACTGCAAAGTACGTCACTGTTTGATGTGTGTTCATTAACTATGATTAAATATTTCTTTAGCTAAGGTAGCAATCATTAATATTTTTCTGTCCCCACAAATATGGTAACCCTGCTCAACGGTGGCAACTGGCTTTCCATTTGGAATAATTTTATTTATTTAGATTTTGCTCACACCTTTTTCACTAGTAGCTCAAGGTGAGTTACATTCAGGTACACTGGATATTTCTTTGTCCCAGGAGAGCTCACAATCTAAGTTTGTACCTGAGGCAATGGAGGGTTAAGTGACTTGCCCAAGATCACAAGGAGCAGCAGGGGGATTTGAAACAGCCACCTCTGGATTGCAGGACGGGTGCTCTAACCACTAGGCCACTCCTCCACTCCATGTGCACAGAACCTCTGTCTGCTTGCAAAGCATGGAATGCACTGAGGATAATTGTACAACAGGCTGGATAACCAGTGTGTCAAGTATGCACATACTTTCCTTTTGGAAATTACCCCCTAAAAGTGCACACACACATTTATACCTGTGATTATACCTGCAAAGCGCACATTTCCCCATTTATTTTATGTGTCTGTGTGTGTGTGTATGGGGCAGGTGGGTTGATTTCTATCAAGAATCTGGATTAGTAGGGCAGGAAGGTGCCTATTTGTGTCTATTTAATAAAGACTCATAGGAGCCAGGGGGTGCTGAACTCATAACTCACAACACATTTCCCCTTGCCCAGCAAAGAAAAAAAAAAAAAGGAAAAACAAAATACATCTGGTAGTGAATGATCTGCCTGTATCTAAATGTCAAGAGTAGGGCAGGTCATTTGGATATGGGGAAGATTCATGTCACCAAATCAAAAGCTAGGGTCCTGCCAGTCTCTCCTTAACTTTGTCCCCTGCAGCTTGTCTGCATCATTCATTCTTTTTCTCTTCCCGTTCAGGCCACCCATAGAAATTTTCCCCAAGCAGTCCCTCTCTCCCCTTAGCCCATGTACACCACACTCTTTTCTCCCAAATTTTTCACTTTCCCTTTATTTTCTCCTTGCTCCAATTCTTTGCCACATGTTCACCCTCAGCCCTGGAACTAGCCCAGCAAGGACCTCAGAGAGTACATGCTGAGTGGGAGAGCACGTTCAGCAGCCCTGGGCAATCATACTAAGCCATTGTGTTCTGGCCTTCCTGCATAATATTGCTCCAGTGGCCAAGGAAGAATCATTGAGCTCAGGAAGCCCAGTTGAGATCTGGGATGTGGTTACAGACTTTTATCAAGAGCAGAGAGCGGAGCAAGGATTCAACAGTTATGGAGGAGAAAAGGGAGGGAGTCCAACCAGGAAACAGACAGAGTTTGTAAGACCATGAGGCTCATTTTCAAAGCACTTAGCCTCCCAAAGTTCCATAGAAACCTATGGAACTTAGCCTCCCAAAGTGCTTTGAAAATATGCCTCAATATGTCCTTTCTGTCCCGTCCCGTCCCCCCCCCCCCCACCCAGCCAACTCTGCCAGTGGTCTCCTGTCACCTCTTGCTTCTGCTGCTGCTGTTGTTATGCTTCTTCTTTAGGCTGATATGGCCCAGTGCCCCCACTATTTTTACCTCCTGTGAGATATAATGGGGGAATAATATTTTTAATTTTTGTGAGGAATGGGAACAGTGCTATACTTCATTTCCCCTCAGTTCAGTACCTGACCATAACCCCTCTCAATATCACAGCTGTCAAGAGAAAGTACATTTTAAAAGGGAAATTTTCAGTTCATAGTATTCCATGCCTCCACAACCTCCTTCCCTTTCTCCATCCGTCTAATTAAATATCTTATTTACCCCAGTGACTGCAAGGCTGCAAGAAAAGAGCAGATACCAGCAGCTTCCCAAAACTGGCCCAGCCCAATAAGCAATATTATGAGGCATATTTTCAAAGCACTTGGACCTACAAAGTTACGTGGAGGGGCATTTTTGATATGACATCTAAGTCCAGCTTTGGATGTTTTGAACAAAATTTCCAAAATCTGAACAGGAAAGAAGGGTATTTTCAAAAAAGAAAAACATCTATCTTTTTTTTTTTTTTTTTTTTTTCGAAAATACTGTTTCGAAAAAAAAGGTTTTATGCTTTGGACGTTTTTGTTTTTTGGTCCATTTTCAACCCCCCCCCCCCCCAAAAAAAAACGAATAAGTGCAAAATGTAGAAAATCAAGCCATTGGAATGTAGGAGGAGCCAGCATTTTTAGCAGACTGTCCTCCAGACATCCCAGGAGAGCAATGGGCACCCTAGGGGGCACTTCTGTGCACTTCATGAAAATGCTCCCAGGTACACATCTCACCTTTGCTCCCTTATCTTGTTCCCCGAGCCCTCCAAAACCCACACAAAACCTACTCCCCCCCCTCACTGTACACCACTACAATAGCCCTTATGGGTGAAGGAGGCATCTATATGTGGGTACAGTAGGGTTTTGGTGACTTTGGAAGGGGTCACAGATTCCACCACAAGTGTGACAGGTAGAGGAAGATATGGACCAGAGTTCCCCACGCCATGGTGCACTGCACCGACCCTACACTACTCCAGGGACCTGCATGCTGCTCTAATAGACCTGGCTATAACAAGAAGTTTTTGTTTTATAATTTTTTAAATTTTTAATCTCTGGTGAGTCCTCCTTTCCATAAAACATGTTAAAACAACAAAACTATACTTATAAAGTAATCTTACATGTTGGTGTCCTACTATCTAATTACCTCTTAGGTTCTATATTTAGGAGCCGTTGGTTTCGAGTACTTTTAAGGATCTCAATCTGAGGCTAGAGAGGATGCGAGTTTTGGTGCGGCAATTTACTGCTTTGGTACTTCCCAAGCATCTTGACCGGTCTGGAGGGTTGCTGAGGAAGGTGAAATTAGGCCTTACCTGCTAATTTTCTTTCCTCTAGATCCTCCAGACTGGTCAAGAACCCACCCGGTAGCGCTTTAGTCTAGTGTGGTCTGCAGACTCAAGCTACATGACAATAGAAAGCTTAATTTTAACTATCATTTCAGAAGGAAAAGTACAAAGTTGTTGTGTCACTACTCTTTTGGGCACATGGCTGTGACTGTGTGCTGCACTGCTACCAGTCTGCCCGTTCATCCTGACAGTAAAGATGTCAAAACTGTGGCAATGCTATACTCTCCTCTAGCCGTGCCAGCTGTATTCACCCTACCACTCCCAATCTCAATGCACTGCCACTGGCATTTTCAAGTGCCCAGGCTGCCTCCAGATAACATCTGCCCATTCCCCCTGCAGGTAAAGATGTCAACGATATGGCAATGCTGTATTCTTCTCCAGGCATCTGCACCACACTCATTCTTTTTGTATTTTCCCATATGCTTTATGATGAAGACTTTTTATCCTTTTGAAGGTGTGCTATTCTCAATTGTACACTGTACTGTGTTGATGTCTCACCAGAGACCCTTCTCCTATTGGCTATTCTCTCTCCGTACCCAACCATCTTTCTTGTTTTTGTCATTGCCCTATATAGCTATTTCGCCATCTTAACATCATCAGATATGGTTACCTCCAAATCCTGCTCTTGTGTTGTGCACAGAACTTCACCCACTATAGTGTACTGCTGCATTGGGTTTTTGCAACCGAAATACATAACCCTGCATGTTTTAGCATTAAACCTTAACTGTCAAATTCTAGATAGAACATTGTTCAAGCTTCACTGGATCCCTCCTCATGTTATCCACACCTTCCAGGGTGTCTGCCATGTTGCAGATTTTGATATCATCTTTAAAAAGTCAACCCTTTTCCCAATAGCCCTTCCACAGTTTCCCTTAGAAAAAATTGGACTGGACCGGCCCAAGATTGAACTTTGTGGCACACCATTGGTACCCTTCCCTTTCCTTAGTGTAAACTCCAGTTATTACAACCTTTGTCTTCCAGTTTTTAAGCCAGTTGGATATTTTAAGGCCTTTCTCTGGAGCAGTCAGTTTATTTATAAATCACCATAGAGAACCATATAAAGGGTCTGGCTGAAACCAAATCACTCTCCCTAATGTAACTCTCTGGTCACCTAGCCCTTTATTTTATTTTTATTTTTGTTACATTTGTACCCCGCGCTTTCCCACTCATGGCAGGCTCAATGCGGCTTACATGGGGCAATGGAGGGTTAAGTGACTTGCCCAGAGTCACAAGGAGCTGCCTGTGCCTGAAGTGGGAATCGAACTCATGCAAAGAGGACCCAAACAAAGGAGAACCCAACCATTTAAAACTTTGAAAACCAGAAGTAACATTTTAAAAATTATTCTTTTGTTTGATAGGAAGCCAGTGCAGCTTCTGTAAAACTGGGGAAACCTTCTCCAGAGATGGGAAGGTGGCTTTAAGCCTATGGAATGGCCTGTCTCTGTGATTCAGTCTTAAAATTCTGATCTCACAGTTTTAGAAGGTCTCCTTTGAGCCTCGATTTTGGAAGTCTCGGGTTCAGGAAACTGACACCAGGGAAAGTAATAGCTTTTCATTGTAGGGGAACTGGATAACTAGGGTCCTTATTGGTCCCACTTCTGGAGTAAGTACTGCACTTGTTATGTGTAATTTTATTTACAGTACTTAAACATTTCTTATACCCCACCTATCTACCAATCTAGATGGCTCACAAAGAAAACATACATACAAATTATGTAATCCTCTTGTGTTCTTTGTATTATATGTTTTTTGCCTGCCTGACCACATAATTTACAACAACCATAAGTGCCAACGTTTTTAAATGATTGTGGGGTGCCAAACACAGTACTAATTATCCCTCCCTGGATACCTGAAGGAGCTTTGCCAAATAATGTGGGTACTCAGCACCTACTGGCATCCACAAAGTTGGCTCCTATAATACAACAACAAAAACCTATCAAAATTCAGATAATTTGGATTTTTGTTTCTGCTATCCTGACCAGGAACACTTGGAAATTGTAGACCTGGGGAAGGAAAGGATTAGGCGATAAAAAGGAGAAACTCTCTTTTGCATGCATTCTTATGGATCGATGGCTGAGTCCATGTATTCCTTCTTAAATCTGGGATCTGTGAAATACTGAAACATTATAAAAACTACAGTGATACTGATGCACAGTATTATACAGGAGCATACAGAAGAGCAGCCCGCAAACACGACCCATGCACATAACTCCCTTGGGATGAATGAAGGTCTCCTAGCCCAGGATTTGGTCCAGGGCATGCAGTCTTTTCTTTGCACTACCCCAGTAGAATATTTACCTGAGTCTATGGTTCCTTATCTGCCTTATCAGAGGTGGTTGTTGCTTGTTTCTAATATCAAGCTCCTAGCACAGCCTGATCACAGGTTCTTGGCACCCAGACAAGATCACCGTAGCATGTCTTCCACTGAGATGACATCACCAGCTTTCTGATCAGGGCCCAGGGAGGCCAGCTCAGGGTAACTTACAAGTAAGGCACTCACCTCCAGAAATACCCCAAAAAGAGGACACTCGCCTCCAAAATGGAGGACAGAAATTTGCATTGAATGTGCATATGTACTGTGCGTACAAGCAGATGGAGATGAAGATGTGCTGGCCCTGGGGGGGAAGAGCTAGGTAGATGGAGATGTGCTGGCCCTGGGGTGGGAGGGGGAATAGAGAGGTGGAGATGTGGTGGACATGGAGAAGATAAAGAGATGGAGATATGCTAGACCTGCTAGGAAGGCAGGGACAAGAGAAAGAAGAGAGAGAGAGAGAGAGAAGCAGATTGGAGGAGGGGAACAGGGGGTGAGATGCTAGATCTGGGGATGGGGGGCAGGAGGGAAGAGACAGAGACCAGATTTGGGGGGGGGTGGAACAGAGGAGGAGAGACACAGGACCCATGGAGGGAAAGAGGGAGATATGCTGGACTGTGTTATGGGGGGGGGGGGGGCAGTAGAGAGAGAAGGGGAGAAATACTGGACGCAGGGTGGGGGCTGCAGGAGGAAGAGACGAAAAAAAGAGAGAGTAGTGCACAAAGAAGAGAAGCTGGGCATGGAGTAAGCATAGGGCCAGGGATGCAGAGGATATTGCCAAAGGAGTGGGATAGGGAGGGAGAGGGGTGATGCTGAATATAGGTTGAGGAAAGGGACACTAAGAGGTCAGATGGAGAGTGGACACAGAGAGAGAAGACAAGAACAGAAAAGCAGAAGAGACACTTGGACTAAATCGAATAGAAAAATAAAATGCTCAAACTACAAAGGTAGAAAAAAAAGTATTTTATTTTCAATGTAATAATAGGAACATGTCAGCTTTGCGAAAAGAATATCTCTGATATCTTGCATTTCAGTTTCTATTTTTCTTGTATTTCTGTATATGCAAGTTTGACCTTGAGGTTTACAGCTTTTTACCTTTATATCTCCATTACTGATCTGTGGTCCCTTGTTTCATATTTAATGAGGCTCTTGTCTGTGTTTTGCGTGTGTGATCAAGATGTGGTACTCTGCTAGCATGTAGTGTCTGTGTACAGATTTCTTTGCAGTCCTGTTTTGTTTTCTCACCAGGTGGTGTATTGGTATTTTAGGGTCTGGAGTAATATTTATAGTGTTGACTTTCACTTGCTCTTTAAGTTCTAGGAGTTAGGGTAGTTATGGTATGCTAAGGTTCTGAGTGTGTTTTTGCACAAGTTTGTGCATAGTGTTTTACATTAGAGGGATTGAGTGTTGGCCTTACTGAGGGGACATGAAAACTTTAATATAATGTCAGACATTGTTTGTGAAAAGATCCTAGTGCAGAGAGTTATAGTGGGGTGGGGGGACATATGCAACAGGGCACGGAGTGGTACCAGCAAAGGGTATGGGTAGAGAAAGGGAGGGGCATGGAAAGGGCAGGTGTCAGATTTTTCGCTGTCAAAAAGTTGGCAAAGCTATCCATCTGCAGCAGGAGATGCGTTAATAAGGCATCATCTCCTGCTGCCGCAGGACGAGTCTTGTAATAAGAGATTTTGCTGTACTTATCGCGAGACTGGTCCTGCAGCAGCAGGAGATAATGTTTTATTAAGGCATCTCCTGCTGCCAGAGGGGAAAGTGGCTTGTTGTTGCTGTGGCCTGCAGAGCGGAGCCAGGAGAGAAAGTTGGTGGAGTGGAGCAGGGCTGGGGCATGTCTTGAAAACTCCCTCTCACATGTTGGGCCCCCTTGGCAGCTCTGTAGATGCCACAAAACCTGCTCTGCAGTTTGGAGGCAATTCTATAACTGGGCAACACAATTTGAGCATCCACTTTACGCAAGCTGAGAGCCTATTCCATAATGGCTCACACAGCATAACTGGCGATATAGAATGCGAGCGTAAGTTGGCATCAATATGCCTACATTTAGATGCTAACATTTACATCACCTAAATGCGACACCCTGGGAACACCCATCTTACAAATACGCACTATGCCACTTTAGTGCGTAATTATAGAATAGCGGAAATTCTAGTACTCTGTAAATTTTGGTGCCCTGTTAAATGAAGGGGTATATGGTAACAATTTAGATATCTGAAGCTTGATGAGATTGATAGTCAAAAGGGTTGCCCAAGCATCTTTGTGAGCAGCCCAGACAAACTTTTAATTTTCAAAAACTAAAGGCTTGCTATCCTGCACATCAAAAAAGATCTATGTAGCTTACAATACTAAAATACATAAGAAATAGAGGAGACAAAATTTAAGAGAAAGAAGGAATAGGGCAGAAAAAGAACTCCTCCATTATTGGATGGAAAGATAGGTAAAAAATGGATCAGAGGACAGAAGAGTAAGTCTAATCCCCTTTCACCTCCTGATTGATTAAATGTTATTGGCCTGATCAGGGGACCACTGACAGTGATCTGGACCCCTGCGAAATAAGGGTTACGGGCCCCTAACCACCTATCAAAAGTGATTAGATTACGTAGAGGCTAGGGAAGAGTGGGCCCCTTACTGCTCTGGGGCCTCGGGCACTGCCCTATTGTTCCAAAGGTCTGTTTGCCCAGTTTAGCCAGTTGGGAAGTAGTAGTACTGGGGTGTTCCCGGGATGGACTATACTTTGTGTAGGCAGCACTTCATATTCATCTTATCTTGGCTACATATTAGGGTTGATTTTATAAAGCATTTTCTGCCTGTAAAAAGCCAGATTCTGTAAATGATGCCCATAGTTAGGTGCAGGGAAGAATCTGCTCTAAGCGCTATTCTATAAAGGGTGATCCGGGCTGATCGCCATTTCTAGAGTAGCACTTTGTGTGGAATCCCATGCCCAACTCTGGACACGAGGACTTGCGCCTCCTGAAATCTGGTAACACCCCTGACCTGCCCATGCCCCTCCCCTGGCCACACCCCCTTTTCAGTTCCACAGGAGACCATTTAGGCACACAAGTGTTATTGAATAGTGCATAGGCAGATCTGCATATAAGTCTTAATTGTGCCAATTAATGTCAATAAATGATTGTTAACAGCTCATTAACTAATTACTTTGCATGCAGATCTGGGATCAGTGGCCAAATTTCGACAACCTTTTAGAATCTGGGGAAATGTGTTTTACATTTAGGAAATATCTGTTAATAAAATTGCACACTGGTACATCTGTAAAGAAGTAGGGTACCCATTTTTATATGATTTGCTTGAAGGTTCTCCCGGGGGGGGGGGGGGGGGGGGGTTGTAGTTTGGGTGCAGATGTGTGCACACAGTTTATAAAATATACACGTACATGCACACATTTGCACCTTTTCTAGAGCATGTTTAAATTTGTGCAAGAAAATGTGTGCATTACTGGGGGTCATTTTAGGAGCCTATGTTATAAAGGTACATATGCGCCTATGTCACTATTGAACAACCTCCTCCTGTTAAAAGCTGGCTTTGTCCTGCTTAATGAGATAGCGAGTTCAGTGAAATGCAGCTTTGAGTTGGATATCCCCTGAGGAAGCCTTTGGGGTGAAACTGAGATCACTGTAGGGATTTGAGAAAAGTGCTAGCTGTTTGACATGCTGATTTTTTGGATGGGACAATTCATTTTGAAGTTTAAGTGCACCGTTCTGATGTGGGTTGTTCAAGAAATGATTTAAATGTTTATGTAATTGGGCAATGGGTGATATAATATATATGTAAGAATAAGTGTTCATATGCATATTATAGGAGATTTTCAGGACCTGTGATTATAAAGGAGCCTAAAGCAGACTTTTTGATAAACTGTTTGGCGATTAAAGTCTATGCACTTGGCTATATGAGGTCCTTTTCTGCTAATATATAATTGTTTAAAAGTCTCTATTCATTCCATACATACTAGTTAGTAGTGATATTTGTATATTTGTGCTTGATATTATATACCATTTTTTGGATTGCCTTTATAAAAGAACCAACTTCAATAACAGCTTGAATGAAAACTACCACCATATTCCTCCACATTGTTCAGAATAAATGAACTGTCGGTCTCAGCGGTGTAATCATCTTTAAGCACAAGAATTACAACACCCACCTCCTCATCGACCATGCAGCGTTAAAACTACTAAATACAGTGTTACCCATCATGATTCGCCCCAGCTGCTTCAAGGATTGTCCCCTACAACAAAAAAGTCATATCAATTGTAGGGTTACACTAGCAGCCTACACTCTATTAAACATTACAATTGCAGCTTTTAAATTTAAAGCTCGCCTAAAGATTTAAGCGTCAGCTCCCTGATGTTTTATTCATTTTCCCCAGTTAAGATGGTGCCTGTGTTCTTTCACTAACATTTTAAAGAATTAACAGCATTACATCATCAATTAGACTCCACCCCCTGAACCTGATCTAAACTAACGTCATCCATTCCACTTCGAAATGTAGCCATGTTGGCATCAACAACTGCAATTGGAATATCAATCTCTTCTCTTTATAGTTTAAAGACATGATTGATGTCTGATAGTCGCCCCTGACCCAACATTGTTTCAAATGCACCTTAAGATGAGTATCTTTTAAATTTTGAAAATCATAAAAGTGGGTTTTCACTGTATTTAATAGTTTGACATAATTAAATAGAAAAAGTTGCACAGTCGATGAGGAGGGGTGTTGTAATTCTTGTGGTTAAAAATAGTTACAACCAGCAAGTAGCGCTGCTAGGTCCGGCAGTTTATTTCTTCTTGACACTGTGGAGGAGTGTTGTGGTCTTTATAAAAGAAGCAGTTATATGACATTGTATGTAGCTACTCTGTTATGAAATTAGTCCATTATGTCCAGCTGTCAACTGAGGGCTGCACTGTGTCTGAGCACAACTTTTCTGCGTGTCCTTGCATGCCTGCCTGCTGTAGTGTCTGCAGTCTGACTCTGAACAATGTTCTCTCACAGCCAGATGCACTAACTCCACCAAATGATAAGCATACACGCTAGGAAAATTGACACCTCCTTACAATTTAGAGACCCTCCAGGTCTCTCTCAGCCAATTACAACGCGTTTAGCTGTCACTGGTGTCAGCTAAGCGCGCTGTGATTGGCTGGGAGAGGGGCATAATCGAAAGGGACGTCCTAATGGTTTTGATTTGGGCATTCTCGCACATCCCGATCCCCGATTCTTCTCTCCGGCGGTTTTCGGGCACATAAGAAAAACATGTCCAAGAGAAAGACGCCCATCACAAAATCTGAAGAAAAAAAATGTCCAAGTGTTCGTCAGGGACGTCCAAGTGTTAGGCCCTTGAAAGGACGTCCCTGACGAGCACTTTTCTTCTGATTTTTGCGATGGGCGTCCTCCTCTGCATGGGTCCCGCTCACAACAGCCCCAACGAGAGGTGCAGACCTCCCATTAGGTTTTCCACGTTGCATGGGGTTGGAAACGGAAGTGCATCGCATTGCATTCACATTATAATAGCAATTAGCTCATTTGCATTCCGTTTTTGTTAGCTGCTACCGTGACAGGAAAATGGCTCGGAGAACCCTTTTGTGCATGTCCCGGTTTACTACTTGCGCGCTAAACTGGCTAGAACCAATTTAAAAACCACGTTGCTGGCTCGTTTAGTGCATCTGGCCCCAGTGTCCCTGCCCTCTTGCCTCCTGAGCACTGTTCTCTGTGTCCCTGCTCTTCTGCCTCCAGTCTGCCTCTGAGCACTGTTCTCCCAGTGTTCCTGCCCTCCTGCAGTATCTGCAGTCTGAGCACTGTTCGCCCAGTGTCCCTGCCCTCCTAGTGCAGAGTGAGCACTATACTTCCAGTGTCCCTGCCCTCCTGCAGCGTCTGCAGTCTGGGCACTGCTCTCCCAGTGTCCCTGCCCTCTTGATGTGTCTGCAGACTGACCACTGTTCTCTGTGTCTGCAGTCTGAGCCCTGCTCTCTGTGTCCCTACCCGCCTGCAGTGTCTGCATTCTGAGCACAATTTCCCCAATATTCCCTGTCTTCCTGCTTCCTGCCTGTTCTTCAGTTGGAGAAATCCTGTATTACAGCAGAGATCCGGCAGGAGCTGGATTGCTGCCCAACTTTGTGATGACTTTTTACCTTCCTGCAATCCTTTCCTCCCTCCCTGCCAACGTCTTGGCTTTGTTTGTTATTTTAGAACAAAACAACACAATAGATTCACTAGCTGCAGTGTACTTGTGGGATCTCCACCTTTTCCGCCTCATTGAACTGGACAATAGAAAGGCGCCGAGATTTTCCCTTTCCAATGGACTTCAGGGTATAACTTTTTCAGAAGACCTGCACAGCTACGTGTGCATTCTAAAACACAAATACACTGTAGGCGTGCCATGCACACACCCACACTCACATTTATTTATTTCATTTATATCCCACATTATCCCAATTGAGCAGGTTCAAGTGGCTAACAACTTATTGTAATTAACAGTACAAAAAGTGATGCAGGATAGTATATATTAAGTAGTACTAACAAAGTGAGGATTGAATATTACAATATGTAATATGGAAAAGAATTCTAGATGAAAAAAGGTAACAATTTATAGTTTGTATAATAACAATCAGAATGGAACTGAGAAATTGGAATAATTGTACAATTAGGGGTTTAAATTAATTATGATAACCCCTGAGAAATTGTTTAAACAAGAGAGGCTTTAAGGTATTTCCAGAATATTAAATAATTAGGTTCCCATCTGATGAATGCTAAGGCATGCACACACACATGATCATTTCCATACATAGCCAAACTGTTCCCACAATTTCTCCACAGCCTGACGGCAAAATTCCTTCCTCTGAGGTGGAGAAGCCTGTTTCCTCCCACGTCTGAAAAGTGTGCCTAATTTTGCACAGGGTACCCTAGTGGTTAAAAGCAGTGGGCTGAGAACTGGGGAAGCCTTGTTCAAATCCCTATGCAGCTCCTTGGGCTCTTCCATTCTCTCAGGTTGTATGCCCTAAGCATAGGGAAATGCCTGAATGTACCTACTAGAGAGCTGCACGGGAATGGGGATTGTAGGAATCCCATGAGGATGGAAGAAGTTGCCATAGCATTCCCAGGAGAATATCATGAAAAATCTCTGGTGTCTCCAGAATGAGGCTTGGAATGCACTGAGAGAGACAATTAGAGCATCAGAATGAGGCTTGGAATGCCTAGCAAGACAGCTGGAACACCAGACTGAGGCTTGGAACACTCATTGGTTCAATAGTGAATGCCATCTAAAAGTCCACAGGAGGCTTGTTAAAGAAAATAGGCCTCTTCTCTTTCTTAGTGCGTCTCTTAGAAGATCTTTTACCATTTGAATATCTCTTCTGGAGATGGGTGACCAAACCTGGACCCTATACTCCAAATGCAAACATTTTATACTGTGGTAGAATGAAGCCCTCATTCTTTACTTTATCCTCCTATTTAGGGAGTAATCTGTAGGGATGGGCTGTCATTTGCAATGACATGGGTGATGTCAAAAAGGCATATCACATGTTGCATGTCCTTAAATCCGAAAATGTACAGATAAAACACAAAAATTTGCCCATAATAGTGCGAAGTGTACGCTCTTTCTTGATAGTGTGCTATTGTGCATGTACAAACCATCGTCATGCTATCGGGAAGAGAGTGCACACTTTTGGAAAGAGTGCACCCTGTTCCCAAATAGGGCGGATGTTTTTGAAACAGTGTGTACTGTCCAGCTCATTTTCGAAAGTGATCGCCGGCCATCTTCCGACACAAATCGGGAGATGGCCGGCGATCTCGCAACGGCGGCCAAATCGGTATAATCGAAAGCCGCTATTTTGACACCATCGCCGCTTTCCCGTCGCAGAGCTGGCGAAAGTTCAAAGGGGGTGTGTTGGCAGCGACGTGAAGGCGGGACATGGGCGGGCATGGGCGGGGTTACGAAATGGCCGGCTTTAGCCCATAATGGGAAAAAAAGGCGGTGATGAAGAGCATTTGGCCGCTTTTACTTGGTCCCTTTTTTTTCAGGTCCAAGCTTCAAAAAGGTGCCCGAACTGACCACATGACCACCGGAAGGAAGCGGAGATGACCTCCCCGTACTCCCCCAGTGGTCACTAACCCCCTCCCACCAAAAAAAACCCACTTTAAACACTTGTTTTTCCAGCCTGTATGCCAGCCTCAAATGCCATACCCACCTCCATGACAGCAGAATGTGTTCTGTCCTGTGACAGCCTTTTGCTGCTTCTGATGTGGCTTTGCAGTGAGTGTGACACCTTTTCTGTTATGCGCACTGCAGAGTCACATCAGCAATGCATTGTGGTGGGTGTAGGTATTGGCAGTTGGTAGGCTCTACTCCCCTGGTGCTTTCCCCCTGCTTACTGGGTCAGAGTGTGCCCTGTTTTGTTTCCTGTTTTAGTCCATGCGGTAGTGGCCATTTTTGTAAGCCAGTTTTAGTTCCCTTTCCTGTGTTACCCACGTTAGAGAACATAGTTCTTACCTTGAATGGTGCTGAAAGAGGGCATTGTACACCATTGTGCCAGCTCTGACCTACTGCTCATCTTAGTACCAGGGGACTCATTGCCAGTGGGGCACAACCTCTGATCTGCAGTTAACTGTGAGTAAACGTGCTTATTTCAAGAAAGGACTTTTTCAGAGAGATTAGTCTTCAGGTGTGAACTGGTGTGCCAAAGTTATACAGCAGCAATAAGTCCTAGAGGCTGTATGCAGGTCCCTGGAGCAGTTTTAGTGGGTGCAGTACATTTGTGGATAGTGGGTTTGGGGGGGGTTGGGGGGCTCAGCTCCCAAAGTAAGGGAGCTATGCACGTGGGAGCTTTTCTGAAGTCCACCGCAGTGACCCCTAGGGAGCCCAGTTGGTGTCCTGGCATGTCAGGGGGGCCAGTGCACTAAAAATGCTGGCTCCTCCCACGGCCAAATGTCTTGAATTTGGCCGGGGTTTGAGATGGCCGACATAACTTTCCATTATCGCTAAAAAACTAAGCCGGCCATCTCAAACCCCGGCCAAATCCAAGGCATTTGGCTGGCCGGAACCGTATTATCGAAACAAAAGATGGCCGGCCATCTTTTTTGAAAATACAGGTCTGGCCAGCTGTTTGCGGTGCCGCCAAAATACATCGCCGGCCATGTATTTTGCCGGCGCCGTTCGATTATTCCCCTCCACATGACTTTGCTCCCATGATGAAAAAAATGGCCAAATGAAAACGACTGAAACAAACATTTCCAGAAAAGACACAGGAAACAACATGGCACGAAAATGTACAGGCTGCTCATCCTTAGTAATTATGTAAGGCGTGTTTAAGGAAGCAACAGGGCAAGCGATCCACAAGATCCAAGATGACAGTTTAAAGGAGCAAATCACAATAGGAGAAATTTTTTCAAAACACTTTATTCATGTGAGGTCTGATTGTATTTCTAGACCTCACAAGAATAGAGTATTTGAAAGAATTTCTCCTATTCCATTATAGAATACTAGTCTAAGTTGGTATCGTCAGGCCTACATTTAGGCACACCCACTTATGCTAGGTCAATGGCTGTTGTAAATTGGCGTGCCTAAGTGCGTCATTCATTCAGCTTTTTGCAGTGCATTTTTTCTAGCGAAAAAGGTGCCTGTACTCAAATGCCAGGCCACCCTTCAGGGGTGGGGTGATCACTGAGGGACCCACCCCACAATAGCCAGGCCCCCTGCAACCAGTCACAGAACCTATGACAAAGGCAGAATTGGTGTGTAGAGCCTGAGCTCTTTCATTAAAACTTGGGGAACATGGGTCAAATTTAGCAGACAATAGAAAAGGTGCCGGTACTCAGTACCTCCAAGTACCCCCTCAAAAAAAGCCTGGCTTTTTGTAATCTATAATATGCGTGTCTAAGTCAGTGACTTGCCCATGTCTCACCAATGCTGCACTCATGTATACACTTCTTTGTGGTTATGCACTCCCTTAAAGAACACTTCATTGTGCACTAATGTGCATAATTAAGATGCCACTTAGATGCACAAGGTGTGTGTAACTGCACCACCGTTCCCTCTAAGCTGAGTGGGAGTCCTCCATCTACAGTCCTACCAGTGGGAGGCACGCTCTGCAGGACTCCAAGGAACCTGTCTGTCCCTAGTGTTTGAAAACACAATATTAAAGCATCAGCCCCCACTGGCAGTGATGCAGTTGGAGGACCACACTCAGCTTAGAGGGAACAGTGAACTGTTTGAATCCAGTTACAGAATTGCCTTGCATGTGCCTTTATAAAATAGGTGATTTTTTTTTTTTTGGAGCTTCGACATAGGCACTCTGTTATGACAACTGCTGTTCCCTTCTTTCCCTCTCAGTGTCCCACCCTCGCAGAAACAGGAAATTACATCAGAGGAAGGTGGGACACTGAGAGGGAAGGAAGGGAAGGCTTGAGGCGAGCCTGCTTCTTTCACTGCTGCCACCGCTTCCGCTTTGAGGTAAAATAAAAGATTTAAATGCAGAGCTGCACGAACAAAAAGAGGGCTATCGGGGCGCTGAGGACGGGCAGGTGGGGACCAAGGGTTGCAGCTGGGGTTGCAAGTGTGAGCCGCCACTGGCGGTAAGCATGGCTTGTGGTGCTCTCCAGAGGTCGGCGACCCCCTGCCATGCTTACCACGCTTACTGGGTTGTGCCGGCCCTGGGCCGATATTCATTTTGTAGTGCCAAGAAAGGAAGACTCCTTTCATCTCATTCTGGACCTCAAAGGAGTCAATTGGGCTCTTCAGATTTCCTCGTTTTGCATGGAGATTTATTTATTTATTTATTTATTTAATTCAGATCATTTATACCCCGCCTTTTGCCGCAGTTTTGAAGCCCCAAAGCGGCTTGCAATGAACTAATTAAAATAAATACATTACAGTTACATTTCAGTAGTTAGGGCGGGAGAACAAGGTAAGAAGGGAGAGGTAAGGGAGGCAAAGATGAACGGCAGAAGTCCAGGCGGGCCAAGAGGGATGATGAAAATCCAGATACTATGGTTGGTCATTGTGGCAGTGCATTCCACAGAATTTCTCATGGTGCTGGACTTGATGGAGGCCTATCTTCACATCCTGATTTGGCAGCACTACCGCTTTGCAGTTTTGGGAGAACATTATCAATTTTGTGCAATGCTGTTTGGTCTGGTGATGGCGCTGAGAACATTTACCAAGGTCATGGTGGTAGTGGCGGTGGCTCTCTGGAAGGAGGGAGATCTGATTCACCCATACCTGGATGACTGGTTGAGTCGCACAAAGTCGCATCAGGAGAGTTGTCAGGTGACTGCTCGGGTAGTTCAGTTTTTGGAATCCTTAGGTTCGGTGATCAATCTGCTAAAGAGCCACTTGATTCCAATGCAGACATTGGAATATCTTGGTCTCCTTCGACACTCTTCACGGCTAGTTGTTTCTTCCATTTCTGTGAATCCACAAGCTCCAGAGTCAGATTCGAGAGGGTTCCGTGTGCCAGGATCTATGTGCAGGTATTGCGATTGATGGTGGTAGCCATAGAGGTGGTCCATGGGCCAGGGCTCACTTGAGATGGCTACAATGGTCTCTTCTCTCAAGGTGGTCACCTCAGTACAGCTCCGGGGGACAAGTTACCATTGCCAGCGCTTGTACGTCGGGATCACTGGTGGTGGCAGCAGACAGCCAACTTGTCAAAAGGGGTGCTGTTGGTCCTTTTCAGTTGATGGAAGTGACTACGGATGCCAGTCTCAGAGGCTGGGGAGCTCACTGTATGGGTCATCTGATGCAAGGCCTGTGGTCCGAGGAGGAGGCATGTTGCTTCATCAACCTGTTGGAAACCAGAGCAATTTTTCTGGCGCTGTGCGACTTTCAGAGTCTGCTTGAGGGCAGAGCAGTGCGTATTTTGTCAGATAATGCGATGGCAATGGCATATGTCAATTGCCAGGGCAGTATGAAGAGCCATCAGCTGGAGGAAGAGACGGCACTACTGATGTCTTGGGCAGTACGTCACATCAAGGATCTGTCGGTCTGCCATGTAGCGGGGGTCCAGAATATTCAGGCGGATTTCCTCAGCGGTCAGATATTGGATCCAGGAGAGTGGTCTCTGAGTTCTTAGGCTTTAGTGGCCATAGTCCACAAGTGGAGGTTGTTGGTGATGGACCTCATGATGACTCATGGGAATGCCAAGGTTCCTCACTTCTTCAATTGCAGGAAGGAACAGGACTCTGAGAGCTTGGATGCTGTGATTCATCCTTGGCCGAAGGGCCTCCTATACGTGTTTTCTCCCTGGCTGCTGTTAGGTCGGGTCATTCAGCAAATCAAAAAGCACATAGGTCTAGTGGTTCTGGAAGCTTCAGATTGGCCGAGGCATCCATGGTATACAGATCTGCGGGGTCTAGTAGTGGGATCCTTACTCAGGCTTCCTGAGTCAGTAGGTCTTCTATCTCAGGGTCCGGTTGCCATGCCAAATCTGGCTCAATTTTGTCTTATGGTCTGGCTCTTGAGAGGGCTCAGTTGAGGAAGCTAGGCTATTTGTCTAAGGTGATTTTCACAGTGCTGCATTCCCGCTACCATTCTACTTCTCTGGCTTATATTAGAACACGGAAGATTTTCGAGGGCTAGTGTAATGACACAGGATGGTTTCAAGAAGGACTTGGCTTTGGCTTCCCTGAAGGTTCAGGTGGTGGCGCTGGCTTGTTTTCAGGACTTTGTTAAGGGCAAGCCCTTGGCAAATCATCCAGATGTCAAGTGCTTCCTGAGAGAAGTTGGTATTTGGCGTCCACCTAGGCGTACTTCTTTTCCTTCTTGGGATCTTAATCTGGTGTTCTCGATGCTGGTTTGTCCTCCATTTGAGCCACTGTCTTTAATTTCTCTCAAAAACCTTACTCTGAAGCAGTGCATTTTGTCTAGCAAAAAAGGTGCCGGTACTCAAATGCCAGGCCACTCTTCAGGGATGGAGTGATCATTGAGGGACCCACCCCACAATAGCCAGGCCCCCTGCAACCAGACACAGAATCTATGACAAGGCAGAATTTGTATGTAGAGCCTGAGCTCTTTCATTAAAATATGAGAACCATGGGTCAATTTTAGCAGACAGTGGAAAAGGTGCCGGTACTCATTATCCCCAAGTACCCCCTCAAAAAAAGCTCTGCTCTGAAGTCAGTGTTCTTGGTGGCCATTTCCTTGGCGAAACAGGTTTCTGAGTTGCAGACCCTTTCTTATAGGACGCCTTTTTTGGAATTTTATGCAGATTGAATTGTTCTGTGACCGGTCCCTTCCTTTCTTCTGAAGGATTTCACATCCTTTTATGTAAACCAATCTCTTGTTCTTCCGGCCCTGGGTTCTTCCGAGGGGTCGGAGGAGTAGCGTTCTTTGTGTAAGCTGGATGTCCGAAGGGTGTTGTGAGAGTATGTGCAGTGGATAGAGGAGTTTTGATGTTCAGACCGTATTTTCATGTTGCTTGGGGGTGGTCTAAAAGGTCTAGTGTGGCATCTAGGGTGACATTGCCCAGTGGATTAAAAAGGCGATTAGTTTGGCGTTTCTTCTGGTGGGCAGATCTGTTTCTAATGGAGTAAAGGCTCATTCTACCAGAGAGCAGGCTGCATCTTGGCTTGTGAGTTCTTTGGTACGTCCAGTGGACATTGTAAGGTGGCAACCTGGTCATTTGTCCAGCATTACAGAGTGGATGTACAGGCGCGTTGGGACTTGGTTTTCAGTCAGCATGTTCTGTCTGCAGGGCTTTTTGTTTTCTTCACTTGATTTACTTCCCACCAGTCATTCTATGCTGGTCCTGAGGGAAGCTAAGGAAGGAGAAATTAGGTCCTACCTGCTAATTTGCTTTCCTGTAGTTCCTCCGGACCAGCCCAGATCCCTCCCTGTGCGGAATTCAGTTGGTTTGGATGTGTGCTGGTCTGAGGTTTTGGTCATATAGTTTTGCTCTTGTCTCTGTGGGGAACTGTTTATAAACAAAATTTAAAAAAATAGTCATCATACATTGTTGTTCTTTGGCTATTATTGATTCTACTAGTAAAAAAGGCCCGTTTCTGACACAATTGAAACGAGCGCTAGCAAGGTTTTCCTCGGAGTGTGTATGTTTGAGAGAGTGTGTGTGAGAGTGACTGTGTGAGACAGAGAGTGAATCTGTGAGTGTGTGTGTGTGACAGAGAGAGTGAGTCTGGGTGCAAGTGTGTCTGTGAGAGAGAGAGTGTGTGCCAGGGCCCCTCTCTCCCACCCAGTTCCAGTGTCCCCCCTTCCTCCGTGTTCCAGGGTTGTCGTTCCCCCTCCCTCCCTCCGAGTTCCAGGGTCGTCCCCCCGTTTTTTGTTTTTTATTTTAGTTTTTGTACAGGTGGTGCATCCCCCCCTCCTCCCCTCTCGTCCCCTCCTCCAAGTTCCAGACCCCCTCCCTCCCTCCCCCCCCAGTTCCAGACCCCTGGTCCCCCCAGTTTCAGACCCCCCTCCCTCCCCCTCCAAATTCCAGACCCCCCCTCCGAGTTCCAGACCCCTCCCGCTCTCCAAGTTCCAGACCCCACCTCCCTCCCTCCGATTTGCAGACCCCCCTTGGAGTTCCTGATCCTCCCTCGGAGTTCCTAACCCCTGGACCCCCCTGCCATGACCCTCTCGAGCCCCCCTTCCCGCCGCCAACCCTCGGGGCTTCGGAGCCCATCTGTGAAGAAAGTTATGGACACAGGCAGGCAGACGCATAGAACGTTGGGGGTGAGATATATGACGTGTCATAATGGGTCTAGTGACATCAGCTAGGGCTTCGGAGCCCATCTGTGAAGAAAGTTACGGACACAGGCAGGCAGACACATAGAATGTCTCTCTCAAGATTCAGTATTCTCAGTCTCCACGTGCTGGAAGGCATGCACAGCCTACCAGTTATTCTGGGCTTTTCTGGAGGGAATAAAGGAAAGCAAATTAACAGGTAGGACCTAATATCTTCTTGACTGAGGTAAAAACTTAGGGGCCCTTTTGCTAAAGCTTAGCACATTAATAAAATTAGTCTGCATTAAATGCAAAAAAGCCCATAGGTATAAAATAGGCTTCTTAGCATGTTAGCATTTGCTAATTCTGTTAGCCTGCACTACGCTTTAGTAAAAGGGCCCCTTAAGATTGTAAGCCCTCCTGGAACAGGAAAATACCTATAGTACCTGGATGTGACTCACCTTGAGCTACTACTGAAAACAGACATGAGCTAAATCCCTTTTATTTTACCTACATGTGTGTGTATTTTATAAGTATCCACCCTCCCCACAGAAATGCCTCCGCTCAAATAAAGTTATGTAAACTGCATTGAGCCTGCCATAAGTGGGAAAGTGTGGGGTAACAAATGTAACAAAAATAAAATAAAATGCATGAAGGCTGGGTAAATCAATGTGCATTCAGCTCCAATAAACTTAGGTACATATACACATGACAATTGTACAAAAGGCTATTGCTGTGGGTACTAAAGTGTTTTATCTGCAGCAGGAATGCCTTTTAAAATAACTTCATTCCATTGTATTATTAATATTAATAACATATTTGTAACTTAACTATCTTGTACTCCAAGGCACTTATTTATTTATTTTTGTTTTAACTCATCTGTCCACGAAGTGCTCAGGATGAGGCACAGCACAATAATGAATACAATAAAATACAATAAAATACTAATAAATCTAAACACAGGGAGGGCAGTTTTCAGCCCTCGGGGATGTAGAAGCACATTCTGAAAGGGAAAATCCCTGTGAAGCTTCCTGCTGGCTTTTCCGTGTGTATATCTGCAGAAGCAAAAGCAGGCATGGAGATTTTAAAATTATATTACCACACATATTAATGATGTGCTTCTTGCACCACCTCTTTTACCTACAGAGGGCTGGGGCAATTTTTAAAGGGAGTTTTTTTTAAGGGTAAACACTCATCTATCTGTGAAAATCCCTCTCAAAATCCCCCCCTAAAAATCAGATACTTGATTGGGTCAATATTTAAACACCACAGCAAGTATTTATATGCCAGCCACAAATTGTCCACATATCTTCAATGCCACAGAGATGCCAAGTTATCCAGTTCCAGTCTGGAGATTTTAGGCCAGTTATGGATTTCTGACCACCCCATCCTGGTTCATTATGGGACTTGCAGCACTGATTTCAATGGGCAGGATCAGGTGTTCTGCTCTGTCTCCTGATAGGCTTTGTGTCAATAACATAGTTGGACAAGATTGTAAACATGAAATAAGTGCTTTCTTTAACTTAAATCTGAGACCTGTTCTTTCACAGGCCTAGAACAAAAATAAAGTCTCTTATCTTCAGAGGGGGAAAAGAGTTTGCATGGACCTGTGGTCTAAAGGCCCCAAAACACAATCTATGGCCTCTGACAGTCATGCCCCAAGTTTGTAGTTTCTCTCTTTGTATTTCTAGGTCTGACTCAGATTGGCTTACCTCAGCCAGATCACAGCAGCTAGAAGTATTCAGTAAAGGCATATGCTGGGGCTTCAGTTCTTCCTTCCCTGGGCCTCCTTACCCTCAGCCTGGCCCTTAAACTTCCCAGGTATTGAGTCCACTCCTCCTGGCTCACTTCCTCCCAGGGCAGGATCAGTGCTCATAAGGTGACCCAGGTTAGTTAGAGAGGGACTTTTCTTAAGGACAAGGGTTAGTGTTCTATAAACCCCATCACATACCCTCCCACTCAGGTC
The DNA here is from genome assembly GCF_901765095.1 of Microcaecilia unicolor. NCBI lineage: Eukaryota > Metazoa > Chordata > Amphibia > Gymnophiona > Siphonopidae > Microcaecilia > Microcaecilia unicolor. Next base: position 309,009,118 of record NC_044033.1, read on the forward strand.
AGCCATGCCTGGTTGAGTGCCTGCCATTCTTGGGCCCACCTCCTGGGACAAAAATTTTGTATTAGCTTGCTCTCAGCCCACCCGTTGTTTCACCTGATAGGGAAAAGGTTGAAGGCTGAGGAACCACCGCATTACACGTGCATTCAAATCCTTATATCGAGCCATCCACTACAGCAGTTGATGATCAACAATGAGCAGGAAGGTTTGGCCCAGCAGATAGTACTGGAATGTTTCCAGGACCCACTTGACCGCAAGAGCCTCCTTCGCAATCACTGCATAGTTTTTCTTTCTCGGGAACAGTTTCCGGCTAATGTATGCTACTGGATGTTCTTCCCAATCCACTTCCTGGGCCAGAATGGCCCCAAGCCTAACCTCTGATACATCAGTTTGTACGATAAAAGGCCAATTAAAGTCTGGGCTGACCAGCACTGGCTATGAGCAAATAGCCCTCTTCAGATATCAGATGTTGGTACATGGGTCTTGGTGCTACCATCCATTGCTTCTATCATGTATCCACTTGCTCTTCTTCCTGTCCTTTTTCTCATCCCTGAACAGGTCTTGAGACATAGGGAAATGGGACATGCACTCAGGAAAAGCCCATCACAGAGCACCACAGGAAGACTAAGATTTATAGTCCATAGGCACTTCCCGCCTTTCTTAAGGGCAGAAGCACTGTAAACGTCTACAGGCAATACAATCTGATATAAACAATGTCCAACATATATATATATATATATATATATATATATATATATATATATATATATAAACAACATGCACCCTGCCTCCATGCAAATGGAGGCAGAACATCAGGCACTAGAAGAAATCCCACACTGCTGTGAGATGTAAGTTCAAAATTAGGACTGGCCATACAGTCTCCAGCCTTGAAATGGGTAACTTGGCATCTCTGTTACTATTAGAGGTGCCAACACACCCTTGTCAGCCTGAAGAGGCTGATCCAGTCCTGGTTTTGCCCATTGCATGCATGGAGATGCACTTCCTACTTTTCTTAGGGAAATCAAAAACTCCAACTTCATACATAGAAAGAGGTAAAACCAGGTTTGGATCAGCCTTTTGGATTGACCTGGGTGAGGTAGCAGTGCTGTCTGTATTAATTCTCATTTGTCTCTTCACTGTATATTTGCACAAGGCAGGAGGGAGTGGCTTAGTATTTAGAGCAATGGACGAAGCGCCAGGGATCAAATCCACCTCTGCCACTGACACCCTTTGTGATTTTGGGCAAGTTACTTTAACTCCAATTGCCTCAGGTACCCACTTAGATTGTAAACTCCTCGGGGTGAGGGCATATGGTACCTGTATACTTATTACCACTGTTCAGTGCTGCATATATCCAGTAGCACTGTAAAAATGAAAATTATTAACATTAAGGAATCTGTATCATAAATCTTCTACTCCCCTTTGAATTCCTCTTCATCCTTCTGGCACCGAACCAACCAAACCTGTGCTCTCCTACACCTGCCGCCGTACTGTAGCAGATGAGGCTTCCCCGAAGCCTGAACACAGAACAAATATCATGTTCAAGGAGATACTTATTGGGAACATGGGTAGCTATGGGGATTCCACTTATATGCCTGGTCATTCTAGAGTGAACGTCAAGGAGACAAGATATTCACTTCAGCATTCCACACATGCCACAGTCCTCTCTGGCAGTTCTACTCTAAACACAGGTTTGCAAAAGTATACACAGCAAGCAGTAACTCTGCCACTGTACATCAACCAAAATTACTACCTAAGTCATTATTATTATTTATAGTTAAAGATATTATTACAGTTTATAATTACTCTAGGTATAAGTAACAGATGGTTTACTAGCACTATAAGGAAGTAGGAAAGGAGCTACAACATAAGATAGTAAAATGAAACCAGCCACATTAGAGCCAGTCATACATTCATATTCAATCAAGGAAAAGAGCTACAATATAAGATATAAAGTGAAACCAACCACATTAGAGCCACTCCTACATTCATATTCAATCAAGGGAAGGAGCTACAGTATCTACTATAATAAAACACAGCCTCAACGTTCTGAGGACACTGACGTCACTGAAATCACTCACACACCGGTTCGTGGTTTCATGGTGGTGAAGCCACCACAACATCTTCATGCCCCGCCCTCGCGTCACACGTGATGGCGTCGAGGGCGGAACACGAAAACAAATTTAACGCACGCGTGTTTCCCTACTCCTCCCCTTCCAACAAATCCCAGCCGCCGCTGACGTGCACATGAACCCCGCCCCTTTCGCCACATAGCCCCACCCACGGTAGCACACGCTTAACCTCACCAACCTCCCTCCCTCCCTGTCACCTCCCCTCCCCTTACGCGTGTCTCCCTGGTGGTCTAGAGGTACCTGTGCCATCGGCCCAGGAAAGAAAGAGCCCCCTCTTTCCTCCCGTAGCGGTGGCTTCCTTGCTGCATGGTGTGGGAGTCCGGCTCTCGGCGTTTCAAAATGGCCGCGAGATTTCAAGCTGCCTCGCGAGACTTCAACTACTTCAACTCTCGGCGGCCATTTTGAAACGCCGAGAGCCGGACTCCCACACCATGCAGCAAGGAAGCCACTGCTACGGGAGGAAAGAGGGGGCTCTTTCTTTCCTGGGCCGACAGAACAGGTACCGTAAGGGGAGGGGAAGGGAGTCCCGTGCCCGCTAGCGCCCGTTTCATCGGCGCCAGAAACGGGCCATTTTTACTAGTAACATAATAAAGTGAAATCTACCACATTACAAACAGTCATACATTCATAGGGAAATATTGATTATGATTATCGGATTAAACTGAAAGAAGTGAAGAGGGAAATACGGCTAGCGAAAGAGTGAGCGGAAGAAAAAATGGCTAAAGATGTAAAGAGAGGTGACAAGACTTTTTTCAGATATATTGGAGAAAGGAGAAGAGATAGGAATGGAATTGCGAGACTGAAAGATAATGAGAATGGCTATGTGGAGAGTGATGAAGATAAAGCGAACATGCTAAACAATTATTTCTCTTCGGTGTTCACGGAGGATAATCCTGGAGAAGGACCACGGTTGGCTGCCAAGGGAACATCTGGGAATGGAGTGGATACTGTGCCGTTTATGGAAGAAAGAGTTTATAAACAGCTGGAGAATCTGAAGGTGAACAAAGCTATGGGGCCGGATGGGATATATCCTAGGATACTGAAGGAGCTCAGAGAGGTCCTGGTGGGACCTCTTAAAGATCTATTTAATAGATCTTTAGAGATGGGAGAGGTCCCACGAGATTGGAGATGAGCAGATGTGGTCCCTCTTCACAAAAGTGGAAACGGAAGAAGTTTAGATAGGGCCAACTTTAATCAAGTAGCTAATTTAGGCAAGGGTTTGTCGTCCATGGTTTCAGGCTGAATCTGTAGTCTATATTTATAGGCAGATGAATGGGGATGGACTTCCGGGATCTTGGCCTAACCAACTGTTTTTGCCTCACATGGCACCAGCTACTATAGAGCTTGGAGGAGAGGCCAGAGAACAGAGGTTATGTTTTTTGCCCTTCCACTCCTAACCATAGAGGTCTTCTACTGCTCTGTTATTCTAAATCACTTTGAGCGACATTGTTATTCTGGCAAAACACAAATGTCAAAACACAACATCCTAGACAAGTCGACTCTAACAAATAATATTTTTGCATGAAAAATGGAAGAGAGACTCGAAGAAACTCAGCTTCATTCAATTAATGCCATACTAAGAGCAGAACACTTCTGCTGGTTGCCATGTGAGGAACAAAACAGTTGGTTAGGCCAAGACCCTGGTAGTCCATCCCCATTCATCTGCCTATAAATATAGACTACAGATCCAGCCTGAAACCATGGATGACAAACCCTTGCCTAAATTACTTGGTTACAGTTGGCCCTATCTAGTCTTATCTTACATGAAAGTACATTATCCCTCTCTCCTCACTGAATATCTTATATATGAGTAGATAATGAAAGAGGTTCACTAACAATGTGATCTGCTGTCTGAGTGGCATGAGGAGCTCCTCTCAATCATTGGCTCTCTCTTCCACTAAAATTTGTGTCCAGTTTGCTTAGTGCAAGTGCTTTTAAGTGCCAAATGTGGTTCACAAATAGAAAATAGACAGTGCAACACATATGTATGTATGTATATGATGTATCACATACCATATGTAATGAGTTTATCTTGTTGGGCAGACTGGATTGACCATACAGGTGTTTATCTGCTGTCATCTACTAGGTTACTATCCAGCTCATTTTCGAAAGAGAAGGGCTCCCATCTTTCGACACAAATCAGGAGATGAGCGCCCTTCTCGCAAGGCAGCCCAAGTCGGCATAATGGATAGCCGATTTTTTGACACCCTCAACAGCTTTCCGTCGTGGGGATGACCAAAGTTTACGGGGGCGTGTCGGCAGGGTAGCAAAGGCGGGACTGGGACGTGATTAGGAGATGGGCGTCCTCGGCCGATAATGGAAAAAAGAAGGGCGTCCCTGATGAGCACTTGGCCGACTTTACTTGGTCCATTTTTTTTCATGACCAAGCCGTGAAAAGATGTCCGAACTGAGCAGATGACCACCGGAGGGAATCGGGGATGACCTCCCCTTACTCCCCCAGTGGTCACTAACCCCCTCTCTCCATAAAAAACAGGTTAAAAATACTTTTTTGCCAGCCTCTATGCCAACCTCAAATGCCATACTTAGGTCCATCGCAGCAGTATACAGGTCCCTGGAGCAGTTGTAGTGGGTGCAGTGTACTTCAGGCAGGCGGACCTGGGGGGGGGGGGTGATGCAACAGGGGGGGCTCAGAACCCAAGGTAAGGGAGCTATGCACCTGGGAGCAATTTGTGAAGTCCACTGCAGTGCCCCCTAGGGTGCCCGGTTGGTGTCCTGGCATGTGAGGGGGACCAGTGCACTACAAATGCTGTCTCCTCCCACGACCAAATGGCTTGGATTTGGCCATTTTTGAGATGGACGCCCTTAGTTTCCATTATCGGCGAAAACCAAGGTCGGCCATCTCTAAGGGCGGCCATCTCTAAGGTCGACCCAAATGTTAAGATTTGGCCGTCCCCAACCGTATTATCGAAACGAAATATGGACGCCCATCTTGTTTCGATAATACGGTCGGGGATGCCCCTTTACGGGGCCGTCCTTAGAGATGGGCGCCCTTAGAGATGGGCGCCCCTGTTCGATTATGCCCCTCCACGTTACTATAATCAAGTTTAAAGTTTATTGCAGTTTGATATACCACATTATAGGCATCCTTCTGAGTTTTTTTACAAAATATTCTCAAAGAAAGAAAAAGAGCTGAGTAAACAAACATATAGGTAGGGAAAAAAAAGAACAAAAAAAACCACACACACATCTGGACCAATAATGCAAAATGTAGTTCAAAAAAAGAAGACTTAATCATGCGTAATTGCTTAACCTGTGAATCTATAACAACGCACATAGTTTAAAGAAACACCCACAACCCGCCCATTCCATGCCCACGGCCTCACCCCTTTTTCAACTAGGCGCCTTAGAATTTATAGGCAATACTTTGCAGAATACGCTTAGACAGTTGTGCGCGTAAAGTCTAATTAATGCCTATTAGTGTCAATAGTTGCTTGTTAATTGGCAATTATTGACGATTGACTCGTTATTCAATTAAGTTTGACACGCAAATCCAGAATACGCCCAGATTAGCACATGCAGATTTAGTCGCACTGTATAGAATCTGGGGTAGGTGCTTAGGGTTTAGTAAAAGGGCCCAGAGTGCCAATGAAATTTGAATTCTGCTTTCCCGTTCATCCCACCACACTAACCACTAGGCTACCGGTACTCTTCCACTCTATGAATACCACGATGGATGCCACTGTAATCCGAGACTGACATCATTAAAATGAGACTCACTGAGCAGCCCTGAGGTTGCTGTAACTCTTAAAATGTCAGCACTGTGTGATGTGCAGAAATCATATATATATATTGAGAGAAAGAGAGAGAGAAAAAGATATGTTGTGGTAAACAAACAAATCTTTCACTGAACCAACAGATGATTTGTCAGTGGATGTCCAGCGTCATCTATCATTTACTAACATCTGTCCTAACATCTGGTGGATATGTGGAATGCCCTCCCACGGGAGGTGATGGAGATGAAAACGGTAATGGAATTCAAACATGCGTGGGATAAACATAAAGGAATCCTGTTTAGAAGGAATGGTTCCACGGAATCTTAGCCAAGATTGGGTGGCGACGCCAGTAATTGGGAAACAAAATGGGAGCTGGGCAGACTTCTACGGTCTATGCCCTCATTGTGACTGAATAGATAGGGATGGACTGGAGTGTAAATTTTAAGGGGCTTTGAAATTAGCTCCAGAACTTAGTAGAAGAACAGTGCTGGGTAGACTTCTACGATCTGTGCCCTGAGAGAGGCAGGGACAAATTAAACTCGGGTATACATATAAAGTATCACATACCATGTGAATGAGTTTATCTTGTTGGGCAAACTGGATGGACCGTACAGGTCTTTATCTGCCGTCATTTACTATGTTACTATGTCCTTTAAAGCAGATTTGCATACTAAGTAGGCAGGTCATGCAAATCTTTCTAATGCATATTCATTGTGGATATCCTGAAAACTCAGCAGGCTGAGTGTGCCCCGAAGACTGGGTTGAGAACCACTGCTTTAAAGGAATGTATTGAGCTGGTACAGTGGCTTAGTGGCAGTGCTGCACACTGCCATACAGAGGAGATTCATTTAATTCACAGAACAGGGCTCTGCTCCCAAAGCCAGCCAGGCAGAAAGCACAGCAGTGACCTCTACTGGCTGGACTTGAGGATTCCAGAGGGAGCTGCAGCCTGAAGCCAATGAGCATCACTTCAAAGACAAGGCCATTAAACTCTGGTTAGTTGTGAACAAAGTCTCAAGCAGCAACAGAAAAGCAAGGCCAAAAATGACGTGGATTTCCAAGGTTTAAAACATCAAGGACCTTTATTGTAGTCACAGATTCAACCCAACTAGGACCCGACATGACCATGTTTCAGCATATGAGCCTGCCTCAGGGGCCAGCTTAGGAAAGAGGAATCTTGGCATTCAGTTTATGTGGGCTTCAACAGTAAGACTGGTTGTATATGTTGATGAAATGCAGTCCTACTGAAACTGATCGCAGTGCCAGTATCAAAACAAGGCACTTGTGCTTTGCTGAGCAGAGAATGGCTCTGGGGAAAACCAGCAGCGTATTGCATGCAAAATAGCATTGAAGTCCAGTACAGATTGGTTCCCACTGACCTGCCAGGTGACCCAGTTTCTAGAGAAAGACTTTCATCCAGTCCTGGTTTTCAGTTGTTTCCCTTCATAAAAGTCTATGGAATTTACCGTGTTTATTACAGATGGAAGCAGCATGGATGCACCAGGATGTATGTTGAAAATCAGGATGGAAAAATGTGTCCTTCCAGGAAACGGAAGCCACTGCTGCTTTCTATCCCATCTGTTCATCAGGAGCTATGGCTTTAAAACACAGCCTCTTTCCTAGTCCTTTTCTGTTCCCTTGGTAGGTGGGCAGCAGTAAAGCATCTCTCAGTAAATAACCCCTCTTGGCTGAGGCCCTTCTCAGGCTGCTGCTCTGGCGTGAGTGCAGGCAGCACTTCTGCTGTTTGCTGTGTAAACATGTTCTCTGTGGGTGGAGAGCTGTTGGCAGTTGGTAGCTTGGGAAAGAGGAGTCTTGGCACTCAGTTTATGTAGGCGTGTGCATCGCTGAGTGCATGGCTCCAGCTTCATGCACTTTTGTAGAGCTGAAGGTGTCTATGCCTGGTTTTGTATTTTGGTCACACACCATCTCGTATATATGTCTTTGTCTGTCTCTCAACTCTCTTTTCTACCTGTGTTTGTGTGTGTGTCTTTATGCCTGCCTTTTTGTCTCTCTCCATGTATATGAATTAGGTTTGTGTGTCTCTCTTGTCTTTCAGTGGTTGTGGCCTTGTGTTTCTGTGTGTATGGGTGTCAGTCGACATCCTTTTTTGTGCCTCTGATCAAGTATGCATATGCATATCTTTACATAGATAGAGCTCTGTTTGCGTGTGTGTATGTGAGTGCATTTACATATCTGTGTCTCATCCCTCTTTATGATGTTACATAAGAACATAAGAATTGCCACACTGCAGAGACGCCAAGGGTGGCCCATCCCAGTGCTGGAAAGTTACCACTACAATGCTGGAGACTGAAAGCCATTGAGTGAGATTTTTCTCGTGGGCCCCAGCCATGTCTAAAACTAGTTCTGGCAGACGCACATTCCAAAAACTGACATATTCCAATAAATAAATAGAAATAAAATTCCTTTTTCTACCTTTTTTCTTACTCTGTTGGTTGTAGTCTCTGGTTTCTGCTTTCCTCTTTCTTCTCTTAACTGTCTTGCCAGAGTCTCCATGTCCATTTTGCAATTCTTTTCTCTCCAGTTCCACCATCCATCTTCTTACTGTATCCCTATCTATCTGACCGAGCATCATAAGAACATAAGAGTAGCCATACTGGGTCAGATCAATGGTCCATCTAGCCCAGTATCCTGTCTTCCAAACAGTGGCCAAGCTAGGTCACAAATACCTGGCAGAAACCCAAATAGTGGCAACACTCTACAGATCCCAGGGCAAGCAGTTGCTTCCCATGTCTATCTCAATAGCAGACTATGGACTTTTCCTCCAGGAATTTGTTCAAACTTTTATGTAAACCCAGAAACACTAACCGCTGTTACCACCTCCTCTGGCAAAGAGTTCCAGGGCTTAACTATTCGTTGACTGAAAAAAATATTTTCTCCTATTTGTTTTAAAAGTATTTCCATGTAATTTCCTCGAGTGTCCCCTACTCTTTCTACTTTTGGAACAAGTAAAAAATCAATTTACTTCAACTCGTTCTACACCACTCAGGACTTTGTAGACCTCAATCATATCTCCCTTCAGCCGTCTCTTTTCCAAGCTGAAGAGCCCTAACCTCTTTAGCCTATCCTCATACAAGAGGAGTTCCATCCCCTTTATCATTTTAGTTGCTCTTCTTTGAACATTTTCTAATTCCGCTATATCTTTTTTGAGATATGGCGACCAGAACTGAACGCAATACTCAAGGTGCGGACACACCATGGAGCGATACAAAGGCATTATAGTATTTTTGGTCTTATTCACCATCCCTTTCCTAATAATTCCTAGCATCCTCTTTGCTTTTTTGACCACTGCTGCACTCTGAGCAGAAGATTTCAGTATATTATCTACAACAACACCCAGATCTTTTTCTTGAGTACAGAACCCCAAGGTGGACCCTAGCATCATGCAACTGTGATTTGGATTATTCTTTCCAATGTGCATCACTTTGCATTTGTCCACATTAAATTTCATCTGCCATTTGGATGCCCAGTCTTCCAATTTCCTAAGATCTTCCTGCAATATTTCACAGTCCACAGATGTTTTAACAACCTTGAATAGTTTTGTATCATCTGCAAATCTGATCACCTCACTCGTTCTGATTTCCGTATCATCACCTCTGTTTTCCCACTAAGTTGAGCATCTCCCATCTCTGTGTCCCTATTCATGCCCTGTCCAACGTAACTCTTCTGTGTCCCTATTCCCCCCCCCCCCCCAACATGCCAGCATTTGTCTTTCTTCCCTCCTGTCTCTCCCGGCCAGCATCTCTCCCTTTCTCTTTCCTCCCAGTGCCCCCCCCCAGGGGTCCAGCAAATGTTCTTCTCTCTTCCATCACTCGCTCTGTCTGTAGGACCAGCATCTCTCCCTCTTCCTTTTTTCCCTACAGGACCTGGCACCTCTCCTTTTTTGTCCTCCCCCCCCCCAAGTCCAGCACCTCTTTCCCTCTCTGCGGCCCCTCTTTTCCTCACTCCCCTCAATGGATCTCTCTCTTCCCTACCTGACCTCCTTGTTCAGCACATCTTTCCCCCCTTACCCCCTCCCCCATGACGCAGCACCTATCTCCCTCCTTGCCCCCCATTTTTATTTATTTATTAGGATTTATTTACCGCCTTTTTAAAGGAATTCACTCAAGGCGGTGTACAGTAAGAATAAATCAAACATGATGCAGCATCTGTCTTCTTCACTGCCCTCCCCCGAGATGCAGGACCTCTCTCCCTCCTTGCCCCCCATGATGCAGCATTTGTGTCTGTCCTTACCCCTCCACACAAAGCAGCAATTCTCTTCCTCCTTGCTCCTCCCATGATGCAGCATTTGTGTCCCACATTGCCCCCTCCATGATGCAGCACCTGTCTCCCTCCTTGCCCCCGATGCAGCAACTCTCTCCCTCCTTGCTCCCCCATGATTCAGCACCTGTTTCCCTCATTGCCACCCCCACACGATTCAGGTGCTCTTTCCCTCCTTGCCCCCCTATGATGCAGCACCTGTCTCCCTACTTTCTCCCCCCATGATTCAACACCTGTGCCCCTCCTTGCCCCTCCCAATGCATCATCTGTGTCCCTCCTTGCCCACCCCCACAATGCAGCATCTGTGTCCCTCCTTCCTCCTCCCCACAATGCAGCACCTCTTTGTCCTCCCCCCATCTGGTACCTCTCCTCTTCTCTTAAGTTCTTCTTGCTGCAAATCTGTGCAGTGCCCTCAACAATAGCAGGCTGCTTTATTTATTTTATTTATTTATTTATTTGTTACATTTGTATCCCACATATTCTCACCTATTTGCAGGCTCAATGTGGCTTACATAGTACCGTAAAGGCAATCGCCAAGTCCGGTATGGAAACAAATACAATTTGATGTTAGGTCGGTATATTCAGGTACATAGGGATCGAGGGTAGGAAGGAATATATAGTGTCCAGTATAGTCTAAGGTTTTGCTGTGTTGCACAGTTGATGTATCTAATTTATGTCGGTGAGGAAAGCTTTTCTGAATAAGTAGGTCTTTAATGATCTGAAGTTTAGATGGTCGTAGATTGTTTTCACAGACTTTGGCAGTGCATTCCACAATTGTGTGCCTATGTAGGAGAAGTTGGATGCATGAGTTAGTTTGTATCTGAGTCCTTTGCAGCTTTGGTAGTGGAGATTCAAGAAGGTACGTGATGCTTTGGTTCTGTTTCTGGTTGGGAGATCAATCAGGTCGACCATATATCCTGGGACTACACTGTGGATAATCTTGTGGACCAAGATGCAGATTTTGAAGGTGATGCGTTCCTTGATTGGGAGCCAGTACAGTTTTTTTCGGAGGGGTTTGGCACTTTCGAGGTGTGTTTTACCAAATATCATCCTGGCTGCTGTGTTTTGGGCTGTCTGGAGTTTCTTTATGAGTTGTTCTTTACATCCCGCATATATTCCTTCGCAGTAGTCTGCGTGGCTCATTACCTTTGATTGTATTAAGTTGCGGAATATTTCTCTCGGGAAGAAAGGTTTTATACGTTTAAGTTTCCACATTGAGTGAAACATTTTCTTTATAGTGGAGTTTACTTGGCTCTCAAGTGTGAGATTGCGGTCAATTGTAATGCCTAGTATTTTGAGGCTATCTGAGATAGGAAGGGTGAGATCTGGGGTGTTTAAGGTTGTGGGTTTATATTTATTGTGTTGGGATAAGAAAATGAGGCAGTGTGTTTTTTCAGTGTTCAGTTGAAATGAGTTTGGCCATAGGTCCATGATATCCAAACCGCGCTTGATTTCATCGGTGATTTCTGTTAGATTGTGTTTGAAAGTGATGTAAATTGTGACGTCATCTGCATAGATGTGAAGGTTTTGGTTGGATAAGGCTTTGGCCAGTGGGGTCATCATTAAATTGAAGAGTATTGGTGAGAGTGCTGATCCTTGTGGTACTCCGCAATCTGCTTTCCACGGTGGTGATATAGTAGTTTTTGATTTGACTTGATATGTTCTGGTTATTAGGAGACCCTTGATCCAGTTAAGCATATTTCCTCCAATCCCGAAATGGTCTAGGAAGCATAGAAGTATGGTGTGGTTTACTCTGTCGAATGCACTTGACATGTCGAATTGGAGGAGGAGTATGCTTTTACCTGTGGCAATTTCTTGTTTGAATTTGGCCAGGAGGGTGACTAATACGGTTTCAGTGCTATGAGAGGGGATGAATCCTGATTGTGATTCATGTAATAATGAGAACTTGTCCATGTATTCCATAAGCTGTTTTGTCACCATACTCTCCATCAGTTTGACTACTAATGGAATGGATGCGACTGGGCAGTAATTGGTAAGGCCATTCAATTTTTTTCTTTAGCCAATCCTGGGTCCTTCCTTCACCAAAGATGGGACACAGTTGAAAGAAAGCCCTCAGGATTTGCTGAAGAAGCCTGCTCTTGCTGAGTGTGCTGGCACTGCAAGAAGAACTTAAAAGAAGAGGAGAGGAGAGGTACTGGATTGCAGTGGCAGGGGGACGATGCCAACACATGAGATTGGGCCCCTTAAGCATGTGAGCTGGAGAAGAAGCCCGATTGCGTGTGCCAAATGCTTGTGACTTGGCATGTCTGACACTGGGTCAGACCAATGGTCCATCTATTTTATTTATTTATTTTATTTTTGTTACATTTGTACCCCGCGCTTTCCCACTCATGGCAGGCTCAATGCGGCGGACAATGGAGGGTTAAGTGACTTGCCCAGAGTCACAAGGAGCTACCTGTGCCAAGAATCGAACTCACTTCCTCAGTTCCCCAGGACCAAAGTCCACCACCCTAACCACTAGGCCACTCCTTCACTCTAGCACAGTATCCTATTTACAAGAGTGGCCAATCCAGGTCACAAGTACCTGACAGAAACCCAAATAGCAACAACTACTACTACTATTTAGTATTTCTATAGCACTACAAGGCGTACTCAGCGCTGCACAAACATAGAAGAAAGACAGTCCCAACATTCCATACTACCAATCCCAGGACAAGCAGTGGCTTCCCCATGTCTATCTTAATACTAGACTATGGTCTTTTCCTCCAGGAAAGGGAAAGAGAAATGGGACTTGATATACCGCCTTTCTGAGGTTTTTGCAACTACATTCAAAGCGGTTTACATATATTCAGGTACTTATTTTGTACCAGGGGCAATGGAGAGTTAAGTGACTTGCCCAGAGTCACAAGGAGCTGCAGTGGGAATTGAACTCAGTTCCCCAGGATCAACGTCCACTGCACTAACCACTAGGCTACTCCTCCACTTGTCCAAACCTTTCTTGAAACCCAAATATGCAAACCACTGTTACCACTTCCTCTGGTAATGAGTTCCAGAGCTTAACTATTCGTTAGGTGAAAAAATATTTCCTCCTATTTGTTTTAAAAGTATTTCTATGTAACTTCATTGAGTATCCCCTAGTCTTTGTACTTTTTGAAAGAGTAAAAAATCAATTCACTTTTACCCATTCTACACCACTTAGGATTTTTTAGACCTCAATCCTGTCTCCCCTCAGCCAACTCTTTTCCAAGCTGAAGAGCACTAACCTCTTTAGCCTTTCGTCATATGAAAAGAGTTCCTTTCCCTTTATCATTTTGGTCGCTCTTCTTTGAACCTTTTCTAATTCTGTTATATCTTTTTTGAGATACTGTGACCAGAACTGAACACAGTATTCAAGTGAGGTCACACCATGCAGTGATAAAGGCATTATGGTATTCTTGGTCTTATTTATCATCCCATACCTAATAATTCCTAGTGCTTTTTTGGCCGCTGTTGCACACTGGGCAGAAGATTCCAGCGTGTTGTCTATAGAGGCCAACTGAATATGTTTTTTTTCCCCAGTTTCGGCTGAAACCAAAACGCTTACCGAAACTGTCTGACCACTTTCAGCTGAAACCAAAACTGTGGTCGAAACTGATGGCCTGGTTTCAGCCAAAACTGAAATCAAAAACTAAAGTTTCGTTGTATGAATGTGTATGAATGTGAACCACAATGAGGTCCACTGAGGATTAATTTTCTCAGAAGTCTCTCATGAGAAACTATGTCAAAAGCTTGTTGAAAATCTAGATACACTGCATCAACCGGCTCATCTTTATCCACATGTTTATTCGTGCCTTTAAAGTAATGAAGCAAATTGGTGAGGCAAAACTTCTTTTGGCTGAATCCATGCTGACTCTATCCCATGAGCGAAGGGATGGGGGGGAGGGAGGGGGTGATCGGTGGGGAGGTCTATAAGCTGGAATAAGGAGACGTGATAGTAGATACAGAATCAGAAGGGACAGAGACGGATGTCAGTTTCGTGAAGGTATTGTGTGATAATCAGACTTGTAAGAATTGTTTAATTTATAGGACTATTAGGTATCGATGGAGGAGGGTCTTAGAGACCAGGCCTTCTTCCATGTAGGCTCTGATGGGCTTGCTGTCCTAATATTGGAATTTTGTTATTCTTGTCCTGTATATATATAATATATATGTGGGATTCGGATTTCCCAAGGGGGTGGAGGGAATCGATGGAATGGAAAATTGAACAACTTACAAAGGATTATGGTTGTAATGTTTTATTGCTTGTTCAATAAAAATTGTTTAAACATAAACCATGTTTGTCTTTGTGTTCCGTAATTTTATTCTTTATAATAGATTCCGCTATTGTGCCTGGCATTGATGTCATGCTTACCGGTCTGTAATTTCCCGCATCACCTCAGAACCCTTTTTAAAAATTTGCATTATATTGGCCACCCTCCAATCTTCAGGTGCTTTGAACAGCTTTAATGACAGGTTACAGATCACTAACAGCAGATCAGAAATTTCATGTTTATATCTATCTCTTCATTTAGTGCTATGTACTCTAACTCTTCCATCTTAATCTTTAGGCTTCTAGCATTTATTTATTTATTTATTTATTCATGACATTTATACCCCACATTAGCCTGAAGTAGACTCAAGTTCAATGTGCCTTACAAACAAACAATAAAGTGAATAAAACATAATAATGTACAGAATATATTACAAATTGCAATACCTTCAAGAAGCAAATTAATATATGTGCAGTAGGTAACCAGGGATTTAGACTATCTCAAGGACAAACAAATAATTAAGGAAGGATAGTTGAGAGCATAATTAGTACAGACACTTCAAATTGTGTTTTTTTCCTTTCATCTGCAAGCTGCTTAGAAGTTGACGGGGATAATTTGCATCCTTTGCTTTCCCCTTAAACACTCCTGGCTTCTTTCATCATTGTTGAAACCTCTCTGTTGGGATTCCCTAAATGTCCTGTTTCAATAGTATCCTTCAAGGATACTCCACACCGAACCATGTGCTCCTGGTTGACTGTTGACTCCCCCTCCCCTTATTTTAGTTTAAAAGCTGCTCTGTCTCCTTTTAAAATTACAATTACAATGAAATTTATATTCTGCTACAATCTGAACATGGACAAAGCTATGGGGCCGGATGGGAAACATCCCAGGATACTGAGGGAGGTCAGGGAGGTCCTGGTGGGACCTCTTAAAGATTTATTTAATAGATCTTTAGAGACGGGAGAGGTTCCCTGAGATTGGAGACAAGCGGATGTGGTCCCTCTTCACAAAAGTGGAGACAGGGAAGAAGTGGGAAACTACAGACTGGTAAGTCTCACATCAGTGGTAGGAAAAATAATGGAGTCGCTGCTGAAAGAAAGGATAGTTAACTTTCTAGAAGCCAACGGATTACAGGACCCGAGGCAACATGGCTTTACCAAAGGAAAATTCTGCCAAACGAATCTTATTGACTTCTTTGACTGGGTGACCAAAGAACTGGATGAAGGATGTGCGCTAGATGTAATCTACTTGGATTTCAGCAAAGCCTTTGATTCAGTCCCCCACAAAAGACTCGTGAATAAGCTGAAAGGGCTGAACTTAGGACCGAAAGTGGTGAACTGGATAGAAAACTGGTTGACTGACAGGTGGCAGAGGGTGGTGATAAATGGAATCCGCTCGGAGGAAAGGAAGGTGAGCAGTGGAGTTCCTGAGGGGTCGGTGGGGAGTCCTATTCTGTTTAATATATTTATGGGAGATATTGCTGAAGGGCTAGAAGGAAAGGTTTGCCTTTTTGAGGTTGACACAAAGAAAGCCAATAGAGTCGATACCCTGGAGGGAGTAGAAACGATGTGAAGGGATCTCCAAAAGTTAGAAAAATGGTCGAGGGTCTAGCAGTTAAAATGTAATTGTTGACTTACATTAATTCATACCAGTTAATGCCTTCAAATAAATCATTTATAAGAACATTTTTATATAAATATTTTTATGGTATGAATTAATGTAAGTCAACAGATAAACTGATACCAGATAGAACGGGTAGACCCCTAATATTGACAGTCAGTTAAAATTTAATGCCAAGAAGTGCAGAGTGATGCACTTGGGGTGCAAAAACCCCCAAAGAAAGATACTGGATAGGAGGGGAGAGATTAGTAAGCTCAACCCAGGAGAGATACTTTGGGGTGTTGGTGTCAGAGGATCTGAAGGTGAAGAAACAAAGTGACAAGACGACAGCCATGGCCAGAAGGATGCTAGGCTGCATAGAGAGGGGTATAACCAGCAGAAGAAAGGAGGTGTTGATGCTCCTCTACAAATCGTTGGTGAGGCCCCACTTGGAGTATTGTATTCATTTTTGGAGGCCATATCTTGCTAAAGATGTAAAAAGACTGGAAGCGGTGAAAAGAAAAACTACAGAAATGGTATGGGATTTGCGTTGCAAACTATATGAGGAGAGACTTGCCGACTTGAACATGTATACTTTGGAGGAAAGTAGAAACAGGGGTGACATGATACAGACGTTCAAATATTTGAAAGGTATTAATCCGCAAAAAAAACCTTTTCCGGAGATGGAAAGGTGGTAGAACTAGAGGACATGAATTGACGTTGAAAGGGGGCAGTATTTTTTCATGGAAAGGGTAGTGGAATGCCTCCCTCGGGAGGTGGTGATGAAAACGGTAATGGAATTCAAACATGCGTGGGATAAACACAAAGGAATCTTGTGTAGAAGGAATGGATCTATGGAATCTTAGCAGAGATTGGGTGGTGACGCCGGTAATTGGGAAGCAAAACCGGTGCTGGACAGACTATGGTCTATGCCCTGATCGTAACTGAATAGATGTGGCGGGCTGGAGTGTAAATTTTAAGGGGATTCAATGTTATCTTCAGAACTTTTACTACAAGAACAGTGCTGGGCAGACTTTTAAGGTCTGTGCCCTGAGAAATGCAAGGACAAATCAAACTCAGGTATACATATAAAGTATGACATACCATGTAAAATGAGTTTATCTTGTTGGGCAGACTGGATGGACCATTCAGGCCTTTATCTGCCGTCATTTACTATGTTACTATGTTACAAACCATTGCTAGATCAGTGCAGAATACAATATATAAAAGAGCTAGGCCAATACTCGGTATCCTAAGGAGACTTCCAATATAGCAAAATAAAATAGTTCAAACTTTACCTCAAATATATAGAAAATAAATACATTTTTAACAGCTTACGAAACTTCAAATAAGAAGAGGTCCATATCAGTTCAAGGTAAAGTGAATTTCAACATTGAGCTGATCTATAAGCAAAAGCCATTGCGTGAATAGATTTATGCTTCACATTTTTTAAAATGGGAAATTGAATTATATCATGGTCTCTCTACCAAAGTGAACGATCAGCCAAATCAACAACTAACAAACCAATCAGATATTCTAGAGCATTACCATAAAGTATCTTATGCACTAAGGTACACAATTTGAACTGACAGTGAGCCTCCAGTGGGAGCTGATGTAGGCTCTTCAATAGAGGTGTTACGGGATCCATCTTTCGTTTTCCAAAAATCAGTTTTGCTACTGTATTCTGTACAATCTGCAGGTGCCTCAAAGACATCTTAGGGCAACCTATATAAAGTGAACAATAGTCAAACTGAGACACCACAAATGCCTGTAATTTGAAAACACTCCTGATGTACAACGTTCCATCCTAGTTAAGGTGAAGTCCATCCTTTTGGAATAGGCTCCCCCTTTCTCAGAATGTTGCCCAGTTAGTCCCTAACAAATCTAAGTCCACCATTGTCTCAACCATGTATTGAGACTTCAGAGCTCTGCCTGCATTTTGGCTCCTGTGTGTGGAATGGGGAGCATTTCTGAAAATGCTACCCTGGAGAATCTGGATTTCAGCTTTCTAAATTTGACTTCCAGAACCTCCCGCCCACATTTTTCTATGTCATTTGTAACCACATGTACCAAGACAGCTGGCTCCTCACCAGCACTATCTAAAATCCTGTCTAGGACTGTGTGTCTTTGTGTGTACATACACTGCCTTGTAAAAGTCTTCACACCCTTGTACATTTTTCTTATTCTGCTGTCAAAAAATACACGTCATATTCTTCCAAGCCAACTAACTTGCTAGTCACACAAGCACAAGGACTAACACTGGCTGCACATATTATAGCAGGAAATGTTTATCCACTCCTACCCTAGCTAAGATAATATTCAAGCACTTTTCTGATTTCATATGCAACTTTCTTGAAATTAGTCTCCTTATTTTCTAACACTTGTTACTCTATCTTATCTATGTATTCCACCTTTGCTTACAATGCTCTCTGTTAAAATGTTTTATTGTGTACTGTGTTGACATTGTAAGTAGTATACTATGCCATACTATGTACTGTTATCTGAATACTTTTACTGCTGTAACTGTCTATTGTCTATGTTTGACTTGTTCTTGTTGTTCATGTCTTGGATGAATTTCTTCAAAAAGGTGGTAAATAAATCCTAATGAATCATTCATTCAATTAGAGATTTGTTTCACTGATCTGCACCACATACTTTGCACTTTCAGCACGAAAACCCAAGTATAGCAATATTTAAAAGGTGATAAAGAAAAAGAAACCAACAAGTCATGATTGCTTAGGACTTCGCATACTTTGTCTTAGCAAACCCTAATTAGACTTGTTCCCCAAAATTGTCTTTACAAGATTCACAGGGGCCTTTTACTAAGCTGCGCTTAGAAATGGGGGCAATTTCTCTAAGTGATCAGAGAGAGTTAGTTTTGCGCATACCATGAAAGAAATGAACCTCACTCCTGTGCTAGGGCATGGGATTAGTGTGTCCTTATGTGGCCTTTCCGGCACACTAAATCCATTTCTAGCACAGCTGTCAAAAAGGGCTTTTTCCCATTTGTTTCATTTATGGCCATGTGCTAAACTTAACATTTGCATGCAGTCATTTAAAGAAATTATCATGGGAGCACTTACCACCTCCTATTGAGAAGGCACTAAATGAGCCGATGATCAGAAGCAAACGCAGGTGCTAGAGGCTATTAGTGCCATACTAGCACCTGCATTTGCTACCGCCCCATGATCAGAGCCCCCGAGTGCGCGAAACAAAACGCTCGCAGGCTCTGAACGCAACTAGCATGCAAATGTATGCTAAACAGGGCTCTTAGCACAAGTAACATGCAAATGCATGCTAAACATATTCCTGTTCAATGTGAAGCCCCACCCAGTGCATCCCAGGATGCACTAGGCAGGGCTGGGTGCCGCCATTTTCAAGAGGAGGAAGTGTACCTCCCTCCAACAAGGTAGAGGAGGCGGGGAAGAGGGCTGCTATACCGCCAGGTTGGGAGGGTTTGATTTGCGGCCCAGTGGCTTTTTTGGGCTTTTTTTTGGGGGGGGGGGATGCTGGGGGGGGGGGGGTTTAGGGGGACTGGAGACCCACCGGATCTCCAGCCCCTCCGAACTTGTGTCATTGGCTTGGGGTGGGGGTTCGGTGGGGACACTAGGCCACCAGGGCCAAGTTGTTTGGGATCTGGTAGTACCACGGACCTCCAGCCCCTGTGTTTGACAGGTCTGGGCTTTGCACAGCCCAGACCTGTCAAACAAGTGTGGGAGGATTGTGCCTGAGTGCATGCTCAGGCACAATCCTCCTGCACCTTACCCTATGATCAGAGATAATAGCGCGCATAAATTTGCATGCTATTATCTCTGATCATAGGGACGGTAAAGCCCCACGCTGTTCCAGCATTATTTTTACAGCGCAGTTTGGAACAGCATGGGGCTTTCGATCATCTGGGCATAAGGGCTTCCGCGTCATGGACACACTAACCAGTTAGCACAGTGGTAATGTAAAGGTGCTGTTTAGCACATCCATGCTCATTATCCACCCCTGACACACCCCCTCAAAAAAAAATTATCACGTGCTAGGCTTGCACAGATGGTAAAACTCATTTTTGCTGTGTTTGGTGCTCATTATTAGCATCTAACACAGCTTGGCCTCATAATAAGTTATACAGAACCCACCTGTGTCCAGTCGCAGTAAATGAGCTGATCCAAATATTCCTGGATGAAGAATCATGCTGTTTCTGTTATAGAAGTGAATTTGAAGCAAAGGTCTGAACATGTCAAATATGGAGTTGTCAGAAGAACACCACGGTACAGTCCATCATTTGTAAAGAGGAAGCAGTTTGGTACCACCAAGGCATTCCCTCAGTCAGGTCCTCTTTCAGAAACCAATAGCTGTGGGTTAAAAAAAAACTGCCGAGGAAGGTCACTATGAGGCCTATGATTACTTTAAAAGAACTACAGAGGCCTCTGGCTGACTGTTAAATAATTTCAAGATTACTCTACAAACATGGTCTGAATAGGAGGATGGCAACATGGAAGCCACTGTGGAAGAAAATCCACAGCATTGCTTAGTGTTGTTAAATAAACACTTAAGGGAAACTGCATGCATGTGGAAGAAGATTTTATTTATTTTATTAGATTTTGCTCACACCTTTTTTAGTAGCAGCTCAAGGCAAGTTACATTCAGGTATTCTGAATATTTCTCTGTCCCAGGGCTCACAACCTAAGTTTGTACCTGAGGCAATGGAGGGTTAAGTGACTTGCCCAAGATCACAAGGAGCAGCAATGGAATTTGAACTGCCCACCTCTGGATTGCAAGACCAGTGCTCTAACCACTAGGCCACTCCTCCATACCTTATGAGACCAAAGTGCGCCTTTTTGGTCTCAGTGCTAAGTGATATGTGAGGTATAAAACAAATAGCACACCTCCCTGTTAATACCATCCCCACAGTAAATCATGGTATTATGTATTGTGTTGACATTGTAAATAGGATACCATGCCATACTTTGTATTGTTTTTTGAATACTTTTACTGCTGTAATTGTCTATTGCTCATGTTTGATCTATTCTTATTGTACACCGCCGTGAGTGAATTCCTTCAAAAAGGCGGTAAATAAAGCCTAATAAATAAATAATAAATAAATATATTGTGGTGCCAAATGATACTGTGAGGAAGGTAGCGGCGGGGACAGGAAGGCCAGTGAAGATGGAGTCAAAGATCCGTAGGGGCCCCCAGACAGAGCCCTATTCATGGGCAATCTTTGGGGCTGCACAATCAAGAAGGTGCTGGGTAAAGAATTGTATTTATTTATTTACAAGTGCTTGAAAAACGCCAGTGGTTAAAATAGTAACTTCTATGCAGTTTACAGTCGTCAGCATTAAGACAGAAAGACGTGCGGGAGGAGTGGAGAACAGAGGAAAGGTGGAATTATGGGGAAAAGCAATGGATGAGAAAGAGGGGGTGAAGGTTATTCAACTGCCCCAGAGGTTTGCTGAAAAGGCCATGTTTTAATGAGTGTTTTGAGCTTAGTGTAAAATGCTTCCTGCCTGGTTCCTAGGTGGAGTTCCAGAGTGTAGCTGAAAGCGGTTTCGTGAAAGATGTCCAGACATAAGGAGGTGGGGGGAGGGGGAGGAGATCTAGAAGTGCTTGTTGTAAGGGGGTTAGGGGCATATGGAATTAAAAGATTATCAATGTAATCTGGGGCGAATGGTAGGTGACCCTTGTAAACCAGTGTTAGAATTTGTATGTTATGTGAGCAGAAACAGACAGCCAGTATTCTGACATGAGGAGGGGCACGACCTGGTTGAAATGGTGTGCATTGTGAAGTAGCTTCATGGCTGTGGATTGAACCAGCTGTAAACATTTTAAAGCACAGAGAGGAAGTCTGGCATATAGGGATCCTTTTACAAAGCTGCAGCAAAAGGGGACCTGTGTTGGCGGCTTTTTTTGATGCGTGCCAAGGCCCCCTTTTACTGCAGCGGGTAAAAGACAGGTTTACCTTTTCTTAAAGACATGGCCATGCGTCAAGTGAACCACTTGCTGTGTGGCCATTTTGGGGGGGAGCACTTACCGCCACCCATAAAGGCGGTGGTAAGGGCTCTCGCGCTAACCCGGCAGTAACCTGGCAGCGCACGGCATTGCCCGACTACCATCATGTACAAAAATTGAAATATTTGTGCAGCGCTGAAAATGGCGCATACTGGGGGAGAGAACTACTGCCGGGCTGCTGCGGTAGCTCGGTGGTGCTTTCCTTTTAGCGAGCGGTAAGCCCGCGTTGGGCTTACTGCCACTTTGTAAAAGGGCCCCTTAGTGAGTTGCAGTAGTCCTAGTGGGCTATAGCAAGACTGAGAACAAGTGACCGATGAAGAGGGAGGTAGAGTACAATGGCCTGAGTACAAAGAAACAGAAAGAAGGAGACATGAAGAATTGTGTCTATTTCAAGCTTGAATATAAGTTTGGAATTGAATGAGATGTCTAAAATTTTGATAGAATCTTTATAGGGAAGCAACTGGCCATCAATGGTTGCCAAAGAGTGCACAAGATCTTGGGAAAAAGGATCGCTTCACATACAGTGGGGGAAATAAGTATTTGATCCCTTGCTGATTTTGTAAGTTTGCCCACTGACAAAGACATGAGCAGCCCATAATTGAAGGGTAGGTTATTGGTAACAGTGAGAGATAGCACATCACAAATTAAATCCGGAAAATCACATTGTGGAAAGTATATGAATTTATTTGCATTCTGCAGAGGGAAATAAGTATTTAATCCCTCTGGCAAACAAGACCTAATACTTGGTGGCAAAACCCTTGTTGGCAAGCACAGCGGTCAGACGTCTTCTGTAGTTGATGATGAGGTTTGCACACATGTCAGGAGGAATTTTGGTCCACTCCTCTTTGCAGATCATCTCTAAATCATTAAGAGTTCTGGGCTGTCGCTTGGCAACTCGCATCTTCAGCTCCCTCCATAAGTTTTCAATGGGATTAAGGTCTGGTGACTGGCTAGGCCACTCCATGACCCTAATGTGCTTCTTCCTGAGCCACTCCTTTGTTGCCTTGGCTGTATGTTTTGGGTCATTGTCGTGCTGGAAGACCCAGCCACGACCCATTTTTAAGGCCCTGGCGGAGGGAAGGAGGTTGTCACTCAGAATTGTACGGTACATGGCCCCATCCATTCTCCCATTGATGTGGTGAAGTAGTCCTGTGCCCTTAGCAGAGAAACACCCCCAAAACATAACATTTCCACCTCCATGCTTGACAGTGGGGACGGTGTTCTTTGGGTCATAGGCAGCATTTCTCTTCCTCCAAACACGGCGAGTTGAGTTCATGCCAAAGAGCTCAATTTTTGTCTCATCTGACCACAGCACCTTCTCCCAATCACTCTCGGCATCATCCATGTGTTCACTGGCAAACTTCAGACGGGCCGTCACATGTGCCTTCCGGAGCAGGGGGACCTTGTGGGCACTGCAGGATTGCAATCCGTTATGTCGTAATGTGTTACCAATGGTTTTCGTGGTGACAGTGGTCCCAGCTGCCTTGAGATCATTGACAAGTTCCCCCCTTGTAGTTGTAGGCTGATTTCTAACCTTCCTCATGATCAAGGATACCCCACAAGGTGAGATTTTGCGTGGAGCCCCAGATCTTTGTCGATTGACAGTCATTTTGTACTTCTTCCATTTTCTTACTATGGCACCAACAGTTGTCTCCTTCTCGCCCAGCGTCTTACTGATGGTTTTGTAGCCCATTCCAGCCTTGTGCAGGTGTATGATCTTGTCCCTGACATCCTTAGACAGCTCCTTGCTCTTGGCCATTTTGTAGAGGTTAGAGTCTGACTGATTCACTGAGTCTGTGGACAGGTGTCTTTCATACAGGTGACCATTGCCGACAGCTGTCTGTCATGCAGGTAACGAGTTGATTTGGAGCATCTACCTGGTCTGTAGGGGCCAGATCTCTTACTGGTTGGTGGGGGATCAAATACTTATTTCCCTCTGCAGAATGCAAATAAATTCATATACTTTCCACAATGTGATTTTCCGGATTTAATTTGTGATGTGCTATCTCTCACTGTTACCAATAACCTACCCTTCAATTATGGGCTGCTCATGTCTTTGTCAGTGGGCAAACTTACAAAATCAGCAAGGGATCAAATACTTATTTCCCTCACTGTATACAGTGGTGGAAATAAGTATTTGATCCCTTGCTGATTTTGTAAGTTTGCCCACTGACAAAGACATGAGCAGCCCATAATTGAAGGGTAGGTTATTGGTAACAGTGAGAGATAGCACATCACAAATTAAATCCGGAAAATCACATTGTGGAAAGTATATGAATTTATTTGCATTCTGCAGAGGGAAATAAGTATTTGATCCCCCACCAACCAGTAAGAGATCTGGCCCCTACAGACCAGGTAGATGCTCCAAATCAACTCGTTACCTGCATGACAGACAGCTGTCGGCAATGGTCACCTGTATGAAAGACACCTGTCCACAGACTCAGTGAATCAGTCAGACTCTAACCTCTACAAAATGGCCAAGAGCAAGGAGCTGTCTAAGGATGTCAGGGACAAGATCATACACCTGCACAAGGCTGGAATGGGCTACAAAACCATCAGTAAGACGCTGGGCGAGAAGGAGACAACTGTTGGTGCCATAGTAAGAAAATGGAAGAAGTACAAAATGACTGTCAATCGACAAAGATCTGGGGCTCCACGCAAAATCTCACCTCGTGGGGTATCCTTGATCATGAGGAAGGTTAGAAATCAGCCTACAACTACAAGGGGGGAACTTGTCAATGATCTCAAGGCAGCTGGGACCACTGTCACCACGAAAACCATTGGTAACACATTACGACATAACGGATTGCAATCCTGCAGTGCCCGCAAGGTCCCCCTGCTCCGGAAGGCACATGTGACGGCCCGTCTGAAGTTTGCCAGTGAACACCTGGATGATGCCGAGAGTGATTGGGAGAAGGTGCTGTGGTCAGATGAGACAAAAATTGAGCTCTTTGGCATGAACTCAACTCGCCGTGTTTGGAGGAAGAGAAATGCTGCCTATGACCCAAAGAACACCGTCCCCACTGTCAAGCATGGAGGTGGAAATGTTATGTTTTGGGGGTGTTTCTCTGCTAAGGGCACAGGACTACTTCACCGCATCAATGGGAGAATGGATGGGGCCATGTACCGTACAATTCTGAGTGACAACCTCCTTCCCTCCGCCAGGGCCTTAAAAATGGGTCGTGGCTGGGTCTTCCAGCACGACAATGACCCAAAACATACAGCCAAGGCAACAAAGGAGTGGCTCAGGAAGAAGCACATTAGGGTCATGGAGTGGCCTAGCCAGTCACCAGACCTTAATCCCATTGAAAACTTATGGAGGGAGCTGAAGCTGCGAGTTGCCAAGCGACAGCCCAGAACTCTTAATGATTTAGAGATGATCTGCAAAGAGGAGTGGACCAAAATTCCTCCTGACATGTGTGCAAACCTCATCATCAACTACAGAAGACGTCTGACCGCTGTGCTTGCCAACAAGGGTTTTGCCACCAAGTATTAGGTCTTGTTTGCCAGAGGGATTAAATACTTATTTCCCTCTGCAGAATGCAAATAAATTCATATACTTTCCACAATGTGATTTTCCGGATTTAATTTGTGATGTGCTATCTCTCACTGTTACCAATAACCTACCCTTCAATTATGGGCTGCTCATGTCTTTGTCAGTGGGCAAACTTACAAAATCAGCAAGGGATCAAATACTTATTTCCACCACTGTAGTAGCATTTAGAAAGAGAAAGTGATCCTTAAGCCATCAAGAAATGAGCTAGAGGTGATAAGGTCTGCCATAGATGAAGAGGTAGACCTTTGTCGGTAAAGGATTTGGATATCATCACTAACAGTAGATCAGCAATTTCATGTTTGAGTTCTTTCAGTACCCTAAGGTGCATGCCGTCTGGTTCAGGTGATATACTACTCTTTAATTTGTCGATTTGGCTAAGTATGTCTTCCAGGTTCATCAAGATTTTTTTCAGTTCCTCCACATCATCAACCTTGAAAACCACTTCCGGTACAGGTAGATCTCTTCCATCTTCTTCCATAAAGACCGAAGCAAATAATTAATTCTGTCTCTCAGCTATGGTCTTGTCCTCCTTGAGTGCTCCTTTTGCTCCTTCATGATCTAGCAAAATGGAATGCAACCCTGAGTTTGGATAATAGTTTGCAGTGATGCAAGGAAAACATTGAATAAGGCACTTATGCTATACCCCTCTCTGGGTGTTGGGTTGCTGTGCCCTGACCTTCTCTGTTGAGTATTCCCCAAAATAAGTCCACTCAAAACTTGGTCTGATAACTGTAACTCCAAATCGATGTATAACACAATGGGGTAAATCTTCACAGTCACTATTCAAGATGAACAGCACCAAACAGAACTCTGGAGATAGGTATAATTATTTTAGCAAATGCACATATATACAGCAGATTTACTCTCCTCAGCTCTAGGCTAGATACTTGATTCTCTCTTGCACTCTTCTCACTCCGTGGGGCACGCTCAGACATTTCACGTTAATTGTGGCAACAGCTCGCTCTTCTCACATGCTAAAAAATAAGATTTTTTTAGTGCTGGTGGCGGATAGGGGCAGAGAGTAGGCGTGATCTGCACTAATCAGTGCAGCTACATTGCCACACGCTAACAGACCAGCACGTGGTTAGCCTGTGAGCCCTTACCACCTACAAAATAGATGGCGGTAGGGGCTCATGTGGTAATGGGAAAATTAACATGTGGCATTAATTGAAGAACTCTGAAATGCTGCCATTTTACCCATGCGGCAAAAATGGCTGTAGCGCTCAGGAATGACCCGTGTAAGCACGTGCTAAGGCCACTTTTTACTGCAGTTTGGTAAAAGGACCTCAAAGATAGGATTGACTTATCTGGTTACTTCTTATTGTAGATGAAAAACAGAATTTATTTCTGAATTATTATTATTAAGTTCCTGTATTTTCTGGGTTTTTATTGTATTGTGGTACTATTTGAATATTGTATATTATTTAAAAAATAATAAATAAATGATAGGATTGACTTTTATGTGGTCTTTTTTATGCCATTAAACTGGCTGTTTAAGTGCTGAATATCAGCACTTAATTGGCCAAGCGCTGCCTGTGCCCCCAGAACACCCCCAAAATAGACGGTTTTCAGCTCGGCACTAACCGGTTAAGTGCTGTTGACAATTAATGGTTAGCCAGGAGACATTTCTGGCTGGGTAAATCACTTTGAATATCAACTCCTTAATGTCCTATGGTGACCCACTCAAAGCCCCAGCAGGATTTAAAGACAAGTCCACAGACAATCCCCTGGAAGCTTGAAAGAACTTGAGCTATTTTATCAAGACTGGGCAAAAACTGCACCATCCTGCTCTGCAAATTTGGTAGACACCCTAAATGCCTCTGGCTGTTATTTCTGCACAAGTACTGAGTCAAGAGGTGTGAGAATTGAGGAAAAGATGTGTAGGGAACCACAGGCAGACCCTTGTTTACTGGAAGGGGATAGCCTCATACTGCAATCAAGATTTTTTGGTTTCTTATATTAAATTGATTTGGAATTTTTGTAGAGAGATGAGGTAGCCATGTTGTTAGTCCACTTTTAAAGGTAATTAATAGAAATAAAATAAAACATGGAAAAGAAAATAAGATGATACCTTTTTTATTGGGCATAACTTAATACATTTCTTGATTAGCTTTCGAAGGTTGCCCTTCCGATCTGATGAAGAAGGGCAACCTTCGAAAGCTAATCAAGGAATATTTGTATAATTGGCCTTTCACACTGAAAGTGTAGATAGAGCATGTTGTGTAGAACAGTGAAAAAAACAAACTTCTTCTTGAATGCATTTAAAATTACATTTTTTAGACAGCAGAATATAAAACATTTTCAAGGGACTCTGGAGTCTGTGTGTGTGTATGCGCACATGCACATATATATATGATATGGTAGTTCCTCCTGAACACAAGCACCAAGCACAGTGGTTTAGTTAGGATTGAATGTTGGGCCCCTATAACACCATCTCTTCCAAATGGGGATGGGAGGAGAAGTGGGGGGGGGGGGGGGGGGGGCATAAATCAGTAATAGAACTTTGAAGGCAAAAATGAACTGGAAGCCTCAAGAAGTCTGACTCTATAAATGTACAGCAAAACTAGAGAAATAGAAACTGAAATGCACAATGTCAAAGATGCACCGTTCCCAAAGCTGACATATTCCAATTAATACATTCAGGCTAACATATTTTTATTTTTACTTTTGTTGTTTGAGCATTTCATTTTTCTATTTGCTCAGGTCCCATTGTCTCTTTTCTCTTTTTTTTCTAACTCTCTTTCCAGGGTCTCCTGTCTATTTGGAAATTCTTCTCTTACCATGCCCACCATCCATCTTTCCTCTGCATCCCTATCAGGGGCATTTTCGAAAGAGAAGGGCGCCCATCTTTCGACTCAAATCGGATGATGGGCGTCCTTCTCTCAAGGTCGCCCAAATCGGCATAATCGAAAGCCGATTTTGGGCATCCTCAACTGCAGTCTGTCGCGGGGATGACCAAAGTTCACGGGGGCGTGTCGGAGGAGTAGCAAAGCCAGGACTTGGGCGTGCTTAAGAGATGGGCGTCCTCAGCCGATAATGGAAAAAAGAAGGGCGTCCCTGACGTGCATTTGGTCGACTTTACTTGGTCCATTTTTTTTCACGACCAAGCCTCAAAAAGGTGCCTGAACTGACCAGATGACCACCAGAGGGAATCGGGGATGACCTCCCCTTTACTCCCCCAGTGGTCACCAACCCCCTCCCACCCTAAAATAATTTTTAAAAATTTTTGCCAGCCTCTATGCCAGCCTCAAATCTCATACCCAGCTCCATGACAGCAGTATGCAGGTCCCTGGAGCAGTTTTAGTGGGTGCAGTGCACTTCAGGCAGGCAAACCCAGGCCCATCCCCCCCTACCTGTTACACTTGTGCTGGTAAATGTGAACCCTTCAAAACCCACCCAAAACCCACTGTACCCACATGTAAGTGCCCCCCTTCACCCCTTAGGGCTATGGTAGTGGTGTACAGTTGTGGGTAGTGGGTTTTGGAGGGGGGTTGGGGTGCTCAGCACCGAAGGTAAGGGAGCTATGCACCTGGGAGCAATTTGTGAACTCCACTGCAGTACCCCCTAGGGTGCCCGATTGGTGTCCTAGCATGTGAGGGGGACCAGTGCACTACGAATGCTGGCTCCTCCCATGACCAAATGGCTTGCATTTGATCGTTTTTGAGATGGGCGTCCTCAGTTTCCATTGTGGCCGAAAACCGGGGAAGACCATCTCTAAGGTCGACCATCTCAACATTTAGGTCGACCATCTCTAAGATCAACCTAAATGTTGAGATTTGGGTGTCCCTGACTGTATTATCGAAACAAAAGATGGACGCCCATCGTTTCAATAATAGCGGTTTCCCCACCCCTTCGCCAGGATGTCCTTAGAGATAGGCGCCCTTAGAGATGGTCATCCCCTGTAATAACTGTAATCCCGGTAGCAAACCTTCAGGGGTGGTAGGCTCCCTTTAGCAGTCCACAAACAAAGTCCTTCCAGACAACACAGCTTTTAGTTCCCAAACAGTTTATTTCCCCTCCTCCACAAAATCTCAGTTCAAGGGGTTAAAGTCCCATTCAGTTTCCAAAATAAAGCAACAAGAAAAAAACTTCCCTTTAAATCCAAGTTCTCCCCCAGTTCAACAGCCTGGGTTTCAGTTTTAAAAGTCTTTCCGCTTGGGTGGTTGCAGAATGGCAGTACACCGCCCACAACACAGCTAATTGACTCCTGTGACCACCCACTGCCTTCAGTCCCTGCAACTCTGCCCCAAAGTACAATTACAGTCCATGTCAACTGGCTCCTCCAAACCTGGTGTGTTGGTCTCTCCCGCCTCTCCTTCCTCCAAACACTCCATTAACTCGGCCTCTCTGCTAGGCTGTTGGTTGGAGACCTCCTCCCCCTCCCAGGTGGAAGGAATCTTGTACTGATTTCTAACCCAAGGGAATTGAGCTTTGTCATCCCTGCTCCCCCTTCTGGCCCTTGCCCGCCATAGCAGCTGCTCTTTCCAGTCCTTTTCCCCCTCCCTTCCACGTGGGAGCCATACCGGGTTTTGGGACCTACCACCCCGATCCCTTCTCTCAGGGCCTTGTGGGGAATGTAGTCTAGCCCCATATCTCCTCCTGAGCTGCTTAGACCCTCCAACCTCCTTACACACACCCCCCTTCAAATAATTGCGACTCCCTGCTTCCTCCAGGCTACTTGCTGGGGAGTTCGCAATTCGGGACAGGGCGTCAGCGTTACCGTGAAGCTTCCCCGCTCTATGCTGTATTTCAAAGGAAAAAGCTTGTAACGCTAAATACCAGCGGGTGAGCCTGGCATTCTGCCCCTGCATTTGTTGGAGCCATTTCAGAGGTGCGTGGTCAGTAATCAAAACAAAAGGATTGCCCTGTAGATAGTATTTCAGAGTTTCTATAGCCCACTTTATAGCCAAACACTCCTTCTCTATAACAGCGTAATGCTGCTCTGCCGGGTGCAGTTTCCTACTCAGAAAAAGGACAGGGTGCTCCTCCCCTTCGAACTCTTGGGATAACACAGCCCCCAAGCCAGTCTCTGAGGCGTCTGTTTGTAACAGGAAGGGTTTCTCAAAATCTATTCCTTTTAAGACCGGTTCCTGACACAGGAGGTCTTTCAACATTTGGAACTCCCCCCGACCTGCCTCTGTCCACTTTAGGACATTAGGGCACCTTTTCCTCAGCATGTCAGTAAGGGTGCTTGACCTCTCCGCAAATCTAGGAATGAATCTGCGATAACATCCTATCAGCCCCAAAAACCCCCTCAATTGTTTTTTGGTGTGGGGCAGCAGAAAATCACGCACTCCCTGCACTTTATCCCTTAGGGGTTTGATAACTCCCCCTCCCACAATGTATCCCAAGTATTTTACCTCTTCACTAGCAAACACGCACTTCTTTGGGTTCACTGTTAGGCCCGCCCGCCTGAGGGATTCTAGCACAGCTTTGACTTTGGGCAAATGGGACTCCCAATCTGAGCTAAAAATGACAATATCATCCATATACGTGGCAGCGTAGTCCGAATGCCACCTCAGCAACTGATCAGCCAATCGTTGGCAGCACGCTGCCGCCCCATTTAACCCAAATGGCATTCATCTAAATTGGAATAACCCTATAGGGGTGCCAAAGGCTGTTTTGGGCTTAGCCTCCTCTGTCAGCGGCACTTGCCAATACCCTTTCGTAAGATCTAAGGTAGTTAAATACAGAGCACGCCCCAGTTTTTCCAGTAAGTCGTCTATCCGGGGCATGGGATAAACATCAAACCGGGATATGGCATTCACCCTTCGGAAATCTATACAAAACCTCTGAGACCCATCACTCTTTGGTACCAACACCACTGGACTGGACCAGGGACTAACTGATTCCTCTATGATACCTAAGTCCATCATTTCCTGTACCTGCCTTATAATTTCCTTCCTCTTAAATTCGGGTGTTCTATGGGGCCTCTGCCTTACAATCCTACCAGGCTCGGTGATGATATCATGGGCCAACAAATGGGTTTCCCCAGGTAGGGGATTGATAACATCCTGAAACTCCTCTATCATTTCCCTTACCCGTTGCCTCTGCCCATGGGATAGAGACTCACCAATAACAGGTTTCCCCCCCTCCTGTACATCACTTAGTTGAGGACCCAATTCCTCTTCAGGGACCGCCACAAACCCTTCTCTCTCTATCCACGGTTTCAATATATTTACATGGTAGGTCTGAATCCTACCTTTCGCATGCCTTACCCGATATGTCCATGGGCCTACTCTGGCTGTTACCACACAGGGTCCCTTCCACTGAGAAGTAAACTTATGGGGGTCTGAGGCCACCATGACGAGCACTTTATCTCCCACCTGAAATTTCCTTACTTTTGTGCCCCGGTCATAATACCCTTTCTGGCTCTCTTGGCTCTGCCCCAGGGTGTCCTGCGCAAACGCCATGACCCTCTGAATCCTTGCTCTTAACTCCCTCAGGTATGTACTAACCTCCCTGGGCTCTTCCTCTCTCTCTACCCATGCCTCCTGAATTATGTCCAGAATGCCCCGCGGCAATCGGCCAAAGACCAATTCAAAGGGGGATACCCCTAGGGATACTTGAATATTCTCCCTACATATAAAGCATAGGGTAACAACTGGTCCCAATCCTCATATTTCCCTTTCAAGCCTTTCCTCAACATCTGCTTAAGGGTTTTATTAAATCGCTCTACCATTCCGTTTGTCTGGGGATGGTAGGCAGCTGTGGTAATGTGGCGTATGTTAAAAGCTTCCCACAGTTCTCTTAACTGTCTAGATTTGA
Organism: Microcaecilia unicolor; assembly: GCF_901765095.1. Classification (NCBI taxonomy): domain Eukaryota; kingdom Metazoa; phylum Chordata; class Amphibia; order Gymnophiona; family Siphonopidae; genus Microcaecilia; species Microcaecilia unicolor. The sequence continues at coordinate 309,041,432 of NC_044033.1, forward strand.
AATTGGACCCCTGATCCGTAAGCATTTCTCGTGGGAATCCCACTTCACAGAAAAGCTTGACCAATTCGGTTGCTATACCCGTAGCTCGTATATTTCTCATTGGGAAGGCCCAGGGAAACCTAGTGGCCCTATCCATGACTACTAAAATGTATGCAAAACCCCTAGGTGTTCTGATGAGGTGTCCCACAATGTCCATCGCCATACTTCCCCAATAATAGGCAATGGTACCATAGGTGCCCTGGGAGGGTATCGGTCCACCAACCGCTGACAGGAGGGGCAACTTTGGCAATAATTCTGGACTTCCCTATGTATGCCCGGCCAATAAAAACGCTCCAGCACCTGTTTCAACGTACTCTGGGAGCCCTTATGCCCTGCCAAAGGATGATCATGGGCCCCTCTTAGAATAAGGCTCCTAAAGACCCTGGGAATTACCAGCTGGCCTCGCACCGGTCTCCCCACCGGATCCTGTATTTCCCGGTACAACAATCCCTCCACCACCTGAAACCGGGGAAACCCGCCTGAAGGCCCCCCTTCCACTTGTTCCCAGGCCCTTTTTAAAACCAGGTCATCTCTCTGCTCCTGGCCAAAAGCGGGAAATCTCTCCACCACCTCTTGTGGCCTCCATGGCATAGCCTCTCCTTCCCCCAACCTCCTTAGGGCCCTAGCCCGGCTATGCCTCTCCGCCTGCTGTGTTTCTCTAGCCTTCCTCCCTTTACCCGGTTCTCCCATTATCTCCTCATGGAAAGGGAAGAGCTGCCCTACCGAATCCTCCCCCATATCCTGCGACCCACCCCGAGCCTTCTGAGCCCGAGTAGTCACCCACCCTATGACCCTTTTCAACCCCAGTACAAACAGCTCCCACTCCCTCCCCAAAATGAGGTCAAAAGGCAGTTTTGGCAGGATCGCCACATTAAGCCACCCTCTCCCCAGAGGGCTCCCTAGTTGGATCCTGAACACAGGGTAGGCGGTTGAAGACCCATGTATGCACCTAATCTGAATCATTCCTACATACTGTCCGCCCTCTTCACCCATGGCAGTGCTCTGGATCTTATTCCACAAGACTCGGGACATCATCGACTGATTGGCCCCAGAGTCTAACAGGGCCTTAACTGTCACCCCTCCTACCTGAACCTCCAGGAAGAAGAAATCCTCGGGGTCTGTTCCCATATGTCCCGCAAACCCTAGTCTTTCCCTGCACTCCTTCAGCATGTGGCCGGGCTTCCCACATCTAAAACACCTTCTTCCCCCTGGACTGGTACCCGGGTCCCTACGACCCTCCTCCCTCTTCCCACCAGTCCCCGTATTGGCATGAGTACTTCCCCCTTGACCCCTACCCTCTTGGCTACTAGGGAGGAAGGGGTTAGTAGGATGTCTTCCTGCCTCAAAATACAGTTCAGCTCCATGAATCACCCCTTCCAATGAGCGCACCCCTTGCTTAATGAGCCACTCGCGCACTGGGGTGGGTATGGCAAACAAAAATTGTTCCACTATAATCTCCTCCACCACCTATTCTGCAGTCTTCTGTTGCTGCTCCAGCCATTTATAGGCTAAGTCTTTCAGTCTCTGGGCAAAAGCCCGGGGCCGCCCTTCCCTCCCCGTAGTAGTCTCTCTAAAAAGTCTTCTATAATGATCTCTAGTAAGACCTAATCTATTTTTAATGGCCGCCACTACTTGCTCATAATCCATGGAGCTGTCCGCAGGCATGGCCCGGTATGCAGCCAGAGCTTCCCCAGCTAGGCTTCCTGCCAGTCGAACAGCCCACTGTTCTTTCGGCCATTGCACTGCCCTTGCGATCCTCTCAAATGTAGCAATAAAGTCATCCACATCATCACCCTCCCCCATTCGTCCCAAAGAAAAGGGTCCAAACGGAGGGGTTCCTACCCCCATGGGTAAACCGGCCACTGTACCCGGGGCTGCAACTTTATCCAACAGGCTCCCTATGGCTTGCATCTGACCTTGCACTGCCTGGAGCAGAGGTACATGCTGTTCCTTGGCGGCTTCCACCACTTGCTGCAAGACCTGTTGAGCCCCCTCCTGCTGTTTCTGAAACTGCGCAGCCATCCAGTGAAGCATTTCTTTCTGCTCCATCCTGCCAGTCTGGAATACCCTGAAAAGAAAACCAAAAACACCAAGTGCGATACCACTTTTTTTTTTTTCCTAATTACTAATTTGTACAGCTCTTCTCCCACCACTCCCCTTTTACACTACCCCGCCTGGGTTCCTTTGCATGACCTGTGTTCCCCCCTTAGCTTCATACTTCAATCCAGCATTGATCCCCCTTCAGGTACCTCTTACCTGGGGTAACCGCTGGTCTTCGCTTTGCTAAGGGTGGCCTTGTCAGCTTCACTCCGGCTGCTCTGTGGTAGCTTCAATCGAGTCCCATCGGCGGTGCCACTGTAATAACTGTAATCCCGGTAGCAAACCTTCAGGGGTGGTAGGCTCCCTTTAGCAGTCCACAAACAAAGTCCTTCCAGACAACACAGCTTTTAGTTCCCAAACAGTTTATTTCCCCTCCTCCACAAAATCTCAGTTCAAGGGGTTAAAGTCCCATTCAGTTTCCAAAATAAAGCAACAAGAAAAAAACTTCCCTCTAAATCCAAGTTCTCCCCCAGTTCAACAGCCTGGGTTTCAGTTTTAAAAGTCTTTCCGCTTGGGTGGTTGCAGAATGGCAGTACACCGCCCACAACACAGCTAATTGACTCCTGTGACCACCCACTGCCTTCAGTCCCTGCAACTCTGCCCCAAAGTACAATTACAGTCCATGTCAACTGGCTCCTCCAAACCTGGTGTGTTGGTCTCTCCCGCCTCTCCTTCCTCCAAACACTCCATTAACTCGGCCTCTCTGCTAGGCTGTTGGTTTGAGACCTCCTCCCCCTCCCAGGTGGAAGGAATCTTGTACTGATTTCTAACCCAAGGGTATTGAGCTTTGTCATCCCTGCTCCCCCTTCTGGCCCTTGCCCGCCATAGCAGCTGCTCTTTCCAGTCCTTTTCCCCCTCCCTTCCACGTGGGAGCCATACCGGGTTTTGGGACCTACCACCCCGATCCCTTCTCTCAGGGCCTTGTGGGGAATGTAGTCTAGCCCCATATCTCCTCCTGAGCTGCTTAGACCCTCCAACCTCCTTACACCCCATTTGATTATGCCCCTCCACGTGTCCAGTTCAGCATCTTTCCTCTGTGTCCCTATCCCTCCCCCTGTGTTCAGCTTCACCTTACTGTGTGCCTGTACCTATGTTCCCTCCATGCCTAGCATCTTTTCTATGTGTCCCTGTCGCTCCACACATCCAGCTTCTCCCCTCTTTCTTCCCTTTCTCCTGCACCCCCCACCTTCCAGACCAGCATCTCTGCCCCTCTCTGCTGCCCCCACCCTGGGGTCAACATTTCTCCCTATCACCCCCTCCTGCAGTCTGAAATCTCTCTGCCCTACCTCCCACCCCTCTGTGGGTCTGGCATCTCTTCCTCCTCCTTCCCACTGCAGGTCTGGCATCGTTCCCTTTCTCGTGCTATCCTCCAAACTTACAGTGGGTTGCTGGCAATGGAAGCACTACAGACAGGCCTTCTTTAGGCGACCCCGGTGCCTTTCCTTTGCTGCCCACAGGAATTGCAGCAGAGAAGTTGGGATGTGGCCAGTGGCGTTCCTAGGGGGGCTGACACCCGGGGCAGATCGCCGATGCGCCCCGCCCCCCGGGTGCAGCGCCCCCCCGGAACAGCGCGACACCCCCGATCCCCCGGCGAAAGAACCCCCCCTGGGTGCACGCCGCTGGGGAGGGGGGGTGCCGCGCGCCTGCCGGTTCTTCGTTTTCATGCTCCCTCTGCCCCGGAACAGGAAGTAACCTGTTCCGGGGCAAAGGGAGCATGAAAACAAAGAGCCGACAGGCGCGCGGCACCCCCCCAGCAGCGTGCACCCGGGGCGGACCGCCCCCACCGCCCCCCCCCCTTGGTACGCCACTGGATGTGGCAGAGGGAAGGCTCTGGGGTTGGCCAGAGGAAGCCTGTCTGTAGTATTTCCGCTGTCAATGACCCATTGCAAATTTGGAAGACAGGAAGTGGGAAGCAGGGAGAGATACTGAGCTTGAGGGGGAGGGAGAGAGAGAGAGTATATCACGGGAGAGGGGAACAGGGAGCAAGGTGCCATGCTTGGGAATAGAGGCAGCCCCTACCAGTGAACAGCCTTGGGCTTTTTGTAGTGCTTGCTCAGGGTAGCTGCACCCCTGACTTATGCAAGGCCTTAAGCAAGGCAGAAGAGGCTCTTGCTCAATGAACTCAAATTGAAAATTGTCCCCTAATTGTCAAGCATTCCCTATTTCTGTTCCCTTTGAGGGTCATTTAAAAATAGCTGAGTGCTGAACCCTCCCAGATCAGGGCGCAAGTTAGTTCCTGATTGCATTGCTGGCTGGAAGCAGCTGTGGTGCGTTTTTGCTCTCAAGCAACATCCTGCTGTTCCCAGAGCCTTGGCAAATGCATCTTTACTTAACTAAAATAGCACAGCCGTAAGTAAACAGCGGGCTACATGAACAGGATGCCCAGAGAAAGGTCAGTGTTCCTGACTCCTGCTGTTTCTCCACTTCCCTGACATAGCATATCACGCTAAGTGGTATTTCCCAACCAGTGTTTCAGGGTTTACTGGTCTGCCTCCAGACCTGATCGGTTGTACCACAGCAGTCCAGACCATCCAGGCTTCACTTCCATATAGAAGAACTGGTTGAGCAATTATGGTTGAAACTGGCCAGGGAATCAGGGAACATGCAGGTATTAAAGGAGTAATTAGGGGCAAATGGGAACATAAGATAATGCTCTTTGCTGACGATATTTATTGACCCTTTCACACCCGATTCAATCATTACAGGGGGTGATGGAAGTGATTACAAAATATGGGCAGATGTCAGGATTTAAATTCAATCTAGCAAAATCGGAAATCCTTAATCGGTCAGTTTCCCAGAGAGAGGTACAGGAGATACAAGAAAGATATCCATTTATCTAGGCACAAAAATCTATTAAATATCTGGGGGTTCAGATCACCAACAAAGTGGAACAGCTATATCAGGCTAACTACCCTCATAAAGTTCAAGAACTCTTATTAGAATTGGACAGATGGGAGAGTGTGACGGTGTCGTGGACAGGCAGAATTATTGCAATAAAAATGATAATATTGCCCAATTTATTATATTTGTTTACGGCCCTCCCGGTGCCGATACCACACTCCTTTTTCCAGCATCTCCATAGGAAAGTGTTTGCTTATATTTGGAAAAAGAAACCACTGAGGGTTCGCAGGAGAGCGATGCACCAATCATCAGCAGAGGGAGGTATGGGAGTCCCGGACTTTTACTTATACTACCAAGCGGCCCAATTAAAAATATTGGCTGAATGGGCGCCAAGTAATAATAAGAAGTGGCTCCATTGGGAAAAGGCTTGGATGGGCACCAGATATTTAGGCAATGTATTGTGGAAGCCACATACGCAGATTTTGGCTGAAGCACGTTGGTTGCCTATGGGGATGGCCCATCTACTCACTACATGGCTACAAATTAGATCCAAAGTGTTCCCTGAGTGGCAATATTTTTTACAAACGGCCATATGCAGAGCCCCAGGTTTCCCGCCAGGGGAAGAGGACAAAACCTTCCAGATATGGGCTAATAAGGGATTATATATGCTAGGACAACTATGGGAAGAGGGCGAGATCAAAGGTTTTGAGGCAGTAAAAGAGGACTATGACCTGGACGAGAAAGACCTCGTTTTTTATCATTGTGTGAGGAACTTTATTCAGAGGAGGGCAAGAGATGAGCTTGATCTAGCTGAGACGGGTCTAGAACGGGCATTGAGAGGAGGAGGGGGAAAAGGATGCATAACAAGACTATATAGGGCACTATTGCTCCTGACCTCACCGTTAGGATTCTATACGGATAGATGGGAAAGAGCATTACAAAAGAATTTTACTGCAGGATGGTGGGCTACTAGTTTTCGGTTTTTGTTAAAATCATCAATCACCCAGCCACTGGTTGAAAATGGATATAAGATCCTGTATTGGTGGTATTATACACCAGTGCAACTTCATAAGATCTATTCAAATGTCTCAATGAATTGCTGGAGGGAATGTGGGGGGAAAGGGACTTTCATGCATGTATGGTGGAAGTGCCCCAAAGTATGCACATTCTGGGAGCAGATTGTGACAGTGGTCAATGGCCTGGGTAAGGGGGGATACACACGTCAGATAGAATACTGCTTACTTCATGCCCGTCCCAAAAAGACCCGGGTACAGGAGCATAAACTAGTGATCCAAATCTTTGCTGCGACCAAAATACAGTTGGCCAGAGCATGGAAATCAGCGGAGGTACCCTCTATGCAAAGAGTAGGTTACAAAGTAGAATATATATATATCAGATGTCTAAGCTGACTGCGATGAGGAAGGGCTTACTTGCGGTATTTCAGAAAATCTGGGAGCCATATGAACAGAAACGGGAGGCAGTTTGGCTGTCACCTGGGGTTGGATAGGAAGGGGGGGGGAAGGTGAGATGGTAAGTAGAGAGGGGACCTAAAAGTGGAAAACTAAGTTGTTTGTATTGTTATGATAAGTTAAGCAATGGCTTTGTATCTGAGGTTTTTCAGACCGGATGGTCATTGATGTACACAATTTACTGTTAAAACCAATAAAGAAAATGTTTAAAAAAAAAGAAAGAAACTGGCCAGGGGTTTCTTTATGTATTTCAGGGGACTTTTTCTTGTATCTATGTTAAAGGCAATGGTAGGAGCTGTACAATGTGTGAAGTGGAGGAGTGGTTAGAGCACCGGTTTTATAATCCAGAGGTGGCCGATTTAAATCTCACTGCTGCTCCTTGTGATCTTGGGCAAATCACTTAATCTTCCATTGCCTCAGGTACAAACTTAGATTGTGAGCTCTCCTGGGACAGAGAAATATCCAGAGTACCTGAATATAACTCACCTTGAGCTACTACTGAAAAAGGTGTGAGCAAAATCTAAATAATAATAATGTGGGTAGACATGAAGGAGATAATTCTATAAATTGGCATCTCCGTGTAGGTGCATTGATGCAGAGCACTGGACACTGTGCACCTAGATGCTGTAATAACATACTAATATAAATCAGCTTAGGGGACACCTAAGTTTAGGCATGACCATTTATGCCATGTCAACAGCAGATGTAAATGGGCCTGCTTACATGCACCAAGTGCACTTGAAGACATGCTCCACCCATGTATACACTCCCCTGCAGTTACGTGCGCTCTTCCCACCACCTACAGTCCTGCCAGTGGGGGGTGCTGCTCCATGCCAGTCTGGGAGGGGGAGTTTGAGAAAGCATGCATTAATCTAAACCAAAGACTGAAGTAGGGGATGCCACTGATGATGTTCACTCGGGCACCATTTGCGTAGAGCCAGGCATTAAGCAAAGCGGGGTGGACTTTCTTTCCCCTCCTCCACTCTCTCATACACCCCTTCCCCCCTGCAATCATATATTCTGTTCCCTCTAAGCTGAGCGGGAGTCCTCTACCTACAGTCCTGCCAGTGGTGGTGGTGGTGGTGGTGGAGGTGCTGTTTCACTATCACGTGAGGGACAGGAGAGCTCTGCAGACTTCCTGTCTCTAGGAATTGAAAACACAATATTGAAGCACCACCCACCCACTACTGGCAGCAATGCAGTTGGAGGCAGGGCCGCTGAGACGGGGGACAAAACTCCCCGGGCCTGGGCCTCCAAGGGGGGCCTGGTGCCGCAGACCCCTCCACCCGTCCCCTCCCTCCACCACCAGGTCAGGCCCCTCTGAATTCAAATCATAGCACCTCACCTTGACCTCGCTCCGTGTGAAAGAAGCACAGCAGCGGCAGTCTGGAGATTGCCTCCCTTCAGGCCTTCCCTCCCTGTGTTCCGCCCTTGCGCAAGTTATGTCAGATGAGGGCGGGACATAGGGAGGGAAGGCCTGAAGGGAGGCGATCTGCAGACTGCCGCTGCTGCGCTTCTTTCACATGGAGTGAGGTCGAAGTGAGGCGCTATGATTTGAATTCAGGGGGGTCTGGTGGTGGAGGGAGGGGGATGGGTGGAGGGGGGCGGTGACGACTACGACCTCAGGGGGCGGCGGTAGCGTGGCCCCGGGCGTGGCCTTGCCCCGGGCCTGGCCCAGTCTCTTGGCGGCCCTGGTTGGAGGACTCCTGCTCAGCTTAGAGGGAACATTGGTTATGTAAAAGCTACGAGAATGGTAAGGGATTTGCGTTACAAGACGTATGAGGAGAGACTTGATGACCTGAACATGTACAGTATACTCTGGAAGAAAGGAGAAACAGGGGTGATATGATAGACGTTCAAATATTTGAAAAGTATTAATCCGCAAACGAACCTTTTACAGAGATGCGAAGGAGGTAGAACGAGAGTACATGAAATGAGATTGAAGGGGGGCAGACTCAAGAAAAATGTCAGGAAGTATTTTTTCACAGAGAGAGTAGTGGATGCTTGGAATGCCCTCCTGCAGGAGGTGGTGGAAATGAAAACGGTATCAGAATTCAAGCACGCGTGGGATAAACATAAGGGAATCCTATTCAGAAGGAATAGATCCTAAGGAGCTTAGCCGAGATTGGGTGGCACAGCCGGTGGCGGGAGGCGGGGATAGTGCTGGGCAGACTTACACGGTCTGTGCCCTGAAAAGGACAGGTACAAATCAAGGTAAGGTGTACACAAAAAGTAGCACATATGAGTTTATTTTGTTGGGCAGACTGGATGGACCATGCAGGTCTTTTTCTGCCGTCATCTACTATGTTACTATAGCACTTAAGCACCACCTTCTAAAATAACATCGTGTGCACATTCGCATGTTACTACCAATTATTGGTGACTGTGATGTGTGTGACATGTATGTCTAGGTGCCAATTTATAGAATTACTTCCCATGTGTGGAAGTGTCACTTTGGCTTGCCCTCTTCCTTATGTAGCTTGTCCCTCAAATATTCCTGTCTAGAGATACCACTGTTTCCTCTAATCTCAGCGGGAGTCCTCAAGCTGCATTGCTGCCAGTGGGAGGTGAGGCGTCAATATTGTGTTTTCAATCGCTAGGGACAGGCAGGTTCCCTGGAGTCCTACAGAGCTTGCCTGTCCCTCATTATTGAAAGTGTGATAGTGAAACAGCAACCCCCACTGGCAGGACTGTACGTGGAGGACTCCCGCTCAGCTTAAAAGGAACAGAATATATGATTGCGGGGGGGGGGGGGGGGGGGGGGGGATGTATGAGAGCGGAAAAGGGGAAAGAAAGTCCACCCCGCTTTGCTCCATGCCAGTCTGGGAGGTGGTGGGGGGGGGGGGGGGTTAAGAAAACATGCATACACCTTTATGCCATTAATGTAAACCAAAGACAGGAGTAGGGGATGCCACTGATGATGTTCACTCAGGGCACCATTTGCGTAGAGCTAGTCCTGTACCATGAAGCATTCACAGAAAAGATAATAATGGTTTTATTTTTGTTTAAAGCGGTACAAATTAATGTTACAAAAGGTCTGCAGGGTGAGGTGCAGGTTTGTTGTAACTTGTAAGTCATTATATGAGCTGTGCCTGATATAACCTGTAGGCTGTGGTATGTTGCCAGGGCCCAGATAACTTTCAGAAAGTCCAGATAACTGCCTTTCTTATCTTGGGAGCTTTGTCTTATGTTTCTTAGGTGTGTAGTAGTTAAGCCTGGTACTCAACAGGTGTGAGTCTCCCCTTTGCCTTTAAAAATCTCAGTACAGACTGCTGAAAATCTGTTTGCATGTTCCTTGGATATAATGCAGGGATGGTCCTTCTGCTGAAACTGTTCTTTCAGTTATTCCATGCCAGTTATCATCTTGAAAAGTGGTAATAATAATCAGGGTTTTTTTTGAGGGGGTACTTGGGGGTACTGAGTACCAGCACCATTTCTATTGTCTGCTAAATTTGACCCATGGTCCCCAAGTTTTAATGAAAGAGCTCAGGCTCTGCACACCAATTCTGCCTTGTCATAGATTCTGTGACTGGTTGCAGGGGGTCTGGCTATTGTGGGGTGGGTCCCTCAGTGATAATCCCACCCCTGAAGGGTAGCCTGGCATTTGAGTACCGGCACCTTTTCTGCTAGAAAAAAAAGAACTGATAATAATAATGATGTGCATATTTTCATGTGATGCTTTGCTATCATATGTGCATATGTCTAGCAGTATGTGAAACACTGCTATGGCTTCTGTCAACATCTTAGCAATTGCCTGGGAGTGACTGACGTGCTAATAACACACACTGGAGAGACAGGGGAAAGGTCTCAATTTGTGCTAATAGTAGATGATGGCAGAAAATGACCTGCACGGTCCATCCAGTCTGCCCAACAAGATAAACTCATATGTGCTACTTTTTGTATATACCTTACCTTGATTTGTATCTGCCATTTTCAGGGCACAGACCGTAGAAGTCTTGCCCAGCACTAGCCCCACCTCCCAACCACCAGCCCCGCCTCCCCCCATCGGCTCTGTCACCCAATCTCGGCTAAGCTTCAGAGGATCCCTTCCTTCTGAACAGGATTCCTTTATGTTTATCCCATGCATGTTTGAATTCCGTTACCATTTTCCTCTCCACCACCTCCCGTGGGAGAGCATTCCAAGCATCCACCACTCTCTCCGTGAAAAAATAGTTCCTGACATTTTTCTTGAGTCTGCCCCCTTCAATCTCATTTCATGTCCTTTTTAGTTCTACCACCTTCCCATCTCCGGAAAAGGTTCATTTGCGGATTAATTTTTTTCAAATATTTGAACGCCTGTATCATATCACCCCTGTTTCTCCTTTCCTCCAGGGTCCCTTTTACTAAGCTGTGGTAAAATGGGCCCTACGTTAGCAGCAGGGTCCGTATTTGCCGTGTGCTGAGGCCCTTGTTACCGCAGTGGGTAAAAAGGCAGAAAAAAGAAATGGCCCTGTGGTAAGATTAAACTTACTGAGTGGCCATGGGGGGAGGGAGCACTTACCGCCACCCACTGGCGGTAACTGGGTAGTGCACAGTGCTGCCTGATTACCGCTGGGTTAGCACCTGTGGAAATAGTTTTTGAATATTTCTGTTAGTGCCAGAAATGCCGTGCACTGGGGGTGGAACTACTGCCAGCGCCCGCGTTGGGCCGGAAGTAGCTCCAGATTGGCCGCTTAGTAAAAGGGCTCCATACTGCAGTACTCATTTACTAAGGAGTAGGTATTCAAAGCGATTTAAACGGCCAGAAATGTCTTCTGGCTGTTTAAATCACTTGTCCGAAGCTAACTGGATGTATTCAGCAGCACTTAACTGGACAGTGTTTATGAAAATGCCAGGTTAGTGCCTATACCAGAACCAGCAATTGTGTGGGCACTCCTGGGGTGGTATCAGCACTTAGCTGTTTAAGTGCTGATATTCAGCCCTTAACTGGCAAGGATAATTGCATAAATAGGACTGCATAAAACACAGTCCTACCTTTATGTGGTAGCCCATAGCCCTTTAAGTGCTGAGTGTCACACTTAACCAACTTTTGCTTTTCTGGCTGTGTATACCCAGATTTTCAATGCTGGAGCCTGAAATTGGCCCCGTAACTAAATATCTGGACATAAAGCTTACAGTGGTCAGCAAAATTCTGAGCTCTGCATATCTACCTCTACATTTTCTCAAACCATTCATTGAACAAAGATGATGTAGTGCAGGGCATTTATTCATTTATTTGGATTTTGCTCACACCTTTTTCAGTAGTAGCTCAAGTTGAGTTATATGCAGGTACACTGGGTGTTTCTCTGTCGCTGGAGGGCTCACAATCTAATGGGCAGATGATCAAAAGCCCTGCCCTGTTCCAAACAGCGCTCTAAAATTAGCGCTGGAATAGCACGGGGTTTTACTGCCCCTATGATCAGAGCTAATAGCATGCAAATTTAAGCATGCTATTATCTCTGATCATAGGGTAAAGTGCGGGAGGATTGTGCCTGAGCATGTGCTCAGGCACAATCCTCCCGCACTTGTTTGACAGGTCTGGGCTGCCAAAAGTCCAGATCTGTCAAACACAGGGGTTGGAGGTCCATGGGACCACCAGACCCCTAGTACCCCCACCCTGAGCCAAGTGACAAGGGAGCTAGAGGTCTGGCGGATCTCCAGTTCCCTGACCATCCCAACACAAGTTCAGGAGGTCTGGAGATCCGGTGGGTCTCCAACCCCCCCCCCCCAATCCCCCCCCAGCATCCCCTCGCATGGAGCTCTGGTGGCCCAGTGGGCTGCGAGTTGATCCACCCCCCTGACCTGGTGGTCTAGCGACCCTTCCCCACCCCCCTACCTTAGTTGGAGGAAGGAGGTGGCCTCCCTCCTCTTCCATCGGCACCGCCTCGAAAATGGCAGCTCCCGGCCCTGCCCAGTGCATCCTGGAATGTGCTGGATGGGGCTTCATACCATATAAGGGAGTTTGCTTCTGATCATCTGCCCATAAGTTTGTACCTGAGGCAATGGAGGATTAAGTGATTTGCCCAAGATCACAAGAAGCAGCAGTGGGATTTGAACCTGCCACCTTTGGATAGCAAGACCGGCCCACTCCTCTATTCCATTTAGAGACTATTCAGGTCATCTGAAATAATCAAGGCCAGAAAAAAGAAAAGGTGGGAGAGGACCAATCCAATTTCAATGCAAGGGTAAACAAGGAATTATTATTTATTAAAGAAGTTTTAAGGTAAGACTTAAAATGGATCTGCATTTTGGTGCACAAGTGCTTGCTTTAGGAGCCAACAATATCAGTATTTCTAGGTACAGCATTCATAATTTCTTATTTAAAAAACAACAGTGTATCTATTGAATGCAATAACAGCCACAGAAATATGCAGCCTGAAATAAGCTATGCCGCTTTACGCAACTTTAAAATAGTTATTTCAGCCCGTAAATTTCTATGGCTGTTACTGCATTCAGGGGCCATTTTACTATGGTGCGCCAAAAAATCGGCTGCGCTAGTGTAGGCGCTTGCTTTGGGCACACACAGAAACATTTTTCAGCACGCCTGTAAAAAAGGCCTTTTAAAAACGTTTTGCTGAAAATGGACGTGCGGCAAATTGGATTTGTCCTCCTCTACTTTTCCTTTTTTTCTATTTTATTGTTTTGCATTAGGGGACTATCTTCTTCTTTTTCTGTAGTCTATAATAGGACCAACAAACAAACAAAGAAAAGGGAAAGTAGACCAATATAGTTCCAGCAAAGGGATATTTATTAATAGTCCATCAACTATAAACAATAAAGTAAAGAGTGACTCGATGCAGTCCTGAGTTTCGGCGTCACATGTGCTTGCCTCAGGAGTCAAAATACTTCTTTAATAGTAACAAACACATAAAATACTTAAAAAAATGAATTCAAAATATAAGAATTTAAAGAACAATACATATAATAGTATTACAAAAAATTTAAAATAAACAAATATATGTATTTTAAGTTGGCATAGTGACAACCAAATAAAAATCATAAAATCATAAAATCATAGTTAAGAAGCTGTTGCACTAAACATAAAGCATAACATCAATGTTAAAAAAGCACCTTAGTACTAAAAAAAAAGAAAGAAATACATTGAGACCCTTTTACTAAGCTGTCGTAAAAGTGGCCCAGCGCTAGTGGCGAGGGCCATTTTTGCCACACACTAGGGCCCCTTTTACTGCAGGGGGTAAAAATGGCCAAAAATGAAATGGCTGTGCAGTAAGTTTACATTTAACTTTGTGGCCATTTCGAGGAGGAGCATTTATCGCCATCCATTGAAGTGGTGGTAAGGGCCCCCGTGCTAACCCAATGGTAATTCCCTTCACCAGAAATGCCACGCACTGGGGGTAGAACTACTGGCAGTGCCCACGTTGGGTAGGTGGTAGTTCTGGATTGCCGCACTGCAAGCCTGCGCTGGGTTTACCACTAAGTAAAAAGGCCCCATTGATTGGTTAATAAAAGTACATGCTAACATAACCAGCATAGAAAATTAAAATTATCCCATAGATTAGTAATAACATACCAGCAAAAGTTGGTAGCACAAGCTTGATAAATCAAAGAATCAAATAGTGAGAGTTCATCTAACGCAAAAAGACAATATAGTAGCATTCAATATATAACAAATATAAATAGAATGAACATATATGAATTAAAACCTATAAACCAATAGGCACAATAATGCATACAAAGGTAAAACATAAGATGGAGGGGGGAGGGTCCTTTTACTAAGCTGCGGTAAAAGGGGGCCTGCGCTGGCATCAGAATATGTTTTTGACAAACTCTGAGGCCCCCTTTTACCACAGCGGTTAAAAGGCTGTCTTTAAAAAAAGAAAAAAAAAGAAATAGCGGTATAGCAAGTGAACCACTTGCCATGCGGCCATTTTGTGGGGCAGCACTTAACGCCACCCATTGAGATGGCGATAAGGGCTCTTGCACTATCCAAGCGGTAACTGGGCAGTGCGCGGCACTGACCACCACCGGGTAAACACAGACGCTACAAAAATAACATTTTTTATAGTGCCAGAAATGGTACGCGCTGGGGGGTGGGAACTACCGCCGGGCTGCTGGTAGCCTGTAGGTAAACCTGCATGGGGCTTACTGCCGCTTCGTAAAAGACCCCCTGAAAATGGCTCATTGTATACACATTTTACACTTCTTACACAATTACAGTATGGTGCCACTGGCTTGTGGTTTTTCACTACTATTTATTTTTTGGTTTTGTTTTTGCATTTAAAATTACCTCATTGTGTGTTTTGGACTTATTTTGCCTTGACACCATTTGGTGCACTTGTAGTACACAATATATTTCTTCTATTAGATTAATGAATTCATGCCATTATTACATATTTATTTTTCCTCAGTGGTATTTGTTCTTTCCTCAATATTAAACATTAGCATCATTTGTATCCTTTTTTGTTATAGTTTGTCACAATGTTATAAGATTTTTTTAGTCCCTCATTTTTTGCACTATGTCAGCTTGTCCTTCATATTTGAATCATTTCCTTGTTTTATAATATTCCTTGCTTCTGTCCAGGTCAGTGCCCAGTGCTACTGTCCAGTCCAGACACTTTCCAGTGTTACTGATCAGTATGACCTCTCTCCCCTGCCCTCCCCTCCCATCCATGTCCAGCGATTCTCCTTTGCCCTATCCTCCCCTCTCATCCATGTCCAGTAACTCGCCCCAGCCTCCATCTGCCCCCCCCCCCTTTTCAGCCCCCGAGTTCCAGTTCCAAAACCCAGTCCCACCTGCCCGCCCTCAGCTCCCCGACAGCCCTCTTTTCTGTTCCTTCCACCGCCCTGTGTTTAAATCTTTTATGTTACCTCGTCGCAGTGGCAGTAAAAGCAGCAGGCTCACCTCCAGCCTTCCCTTCCCTCTGTGTCCCACCCTCGCGGAAACAGGAAATACATTAGAAGAAGGCGGGACACTGAGAGGGAAGGGAAGGCTGGAGGTGAGCCTGCTGCTTTCACTGCTGCTGCCGCTGCGACTTGAGGTAAAATAAAAGATTTAAACGCAGGGCGGTGGCAGGAACAGAAAGGAGGGCTGTTGGGGAGCTGAGGGCGGGCAGGTGAGCCGGCCCTGGGAAAAAAGATGCCGGCACGCTGTACCGGCGCGTACTGGCACAAAAAAGCATTGTATATAGATAAATAAATAGGGGACCACAAAAAAACATTCAGACAAAAACTGAAATGGAGACCCCCCCCCTCTCCCCTCCACCCTAGAAAGTCAGACTCTACAAGCAAGGCAATACTGGTAAGAGAGAAGCATAAATGTTCTTTTTTTCTCCTGTACTCTGAAAAATGCAAAACTACAAAATAAATGTACATTTCACAAAGCAGGTACATCTCAATCCACAAAAAAATAATAAATAAAAATATATTTTTTTCTTTTCTATCTTTGTTGTCTGAGCACTTTATTTTTCTGATTGGGCTGGCCCCACTCTCTTCCACTTTCCATGTGTCAGTCTTCTAAATTCTTTTCCAGGTTGACTTTTCCATTTCTTCTGTCTCCTCTTGTCTCCCTTTCCTTTTCTACATCTGTCTGGTGCTGATTTTTTGTTTTATCAGTCCTAGCTCCATCCCTGTCTCTCCTTCCTTCCCTTGCCTCCAAAGCCATTCTTCCATCTCTTACCTTAAACCCCATGTCCTATTGCCTCTCTTTCACAATCTTTTTAGCCCCATTTCTAGCCTCATTCAAGCCATTCAGGGACACACCCTCTTTCTCCCATATCCTTCCCAAGTACCCCCCAGCCCCTTTCTTCAGTCTTCCAGATCATTCACATTATGTCTCAGCTTTCTCCACAGTCAAACCCTTGTCTCTTGTCCCTCATTTAACACCTTCACTCATTCTCCCAGCCCATCAATATACCCCCACTCATAGTTAAAATTGTGAAGTATTCACTATCTCCTTGAAACTCCAACTCCCATCTCTCCTATCCATAATTCCCTGCTGTGCTCCCCAATATTCTCCCATTCAGTCACCAAGCCCCACTCATCTTCTGCTCTGTTCCCCTTCCCCCCATACCACTAGTCCCATCCATCTTCTGCTCCCTGTCTCTCCCCCACACTCCCTAGTCCCATTCACCTTCTGCTCCCTCTGCCTCCCCTCCCCCTCCCCCATCCACACCCATACTCTCTCACACCCACTAGTCCCATCCATCTTCTGATCCTTCTCCACCTCTCTCTCTTACTTCCCCCCAGTCTCATTTTTTTTACCCTTCCCCGCCCCTGTCTCCCTCACTCTCCTTCCAGCCCTGCGGGGCCGATTATCGGCCCCCTCCTCCTGCCCACCATAGCACTGGAGTCTTCCAATCTCTTTCTTTCCAGCCCACTGGCGCTTGGTATCGCTCCCCCCATCTTCCAATCCCCTAAGCCACCGGCAGCCTCAGCGAGAAAGCAGAATACACGTTGCTTTAGACCTCCCCCGGAAGACCTTATCCCTCCTACAGCATCCCGCCTACATGGGAACAGGAAGTTGAAGGAGAGAGAAAGGCTTCTGGGGCAGGTCTAAAGCAGCATGCATACTGCTTTCTCGCTGAGGCTGCTTGCAGCTTGGGGGATTGGAGGACTCAGGGGGGGGGGGGGGAGTGATACTGGGTGCCTTGGGCTAGAAGGAGAGAAAGAGAGATGCTGCTGCAGCTGCACCACTCAGTCAGGGAGATGCCAGGCAGAAAAATGGGGTGGAAGTCCAGAGGCTTTCCACTCAGATGGCAGCTTGTTTGGAGGGCCAGTGCCCCCCTCACACCCCCCCCCCAAACTATACCCATTATTTCTTTAAAGTTTTATTCACTCATTTTGGTTTTTTAGTTCATTTGCTTATATGTTTCAAACCTTTATATTATCACTGACTGTTTTCAGTTTCTTATGTTTTACTTTTTTATACATTATTATGCCTGTTGGTTTATATGTGATTTTAATTCATATCTGTTCATTCTATTTATGTTTGCCATATATTGAATGCTACTGTATTGTCTTTTTGCATTAGATGAACTCTCACTATTAGATGCTATGATTTATCAAGCTAGTGTTATCAACTTTTGCTGGTATGTTCTTACTAATCTATGGAATAATTTTAATTTTCTATGCTGGCATGTTAATCACTGTTTATAGTTGATGGACTATCTTATATAATAATTTGGCCCTCTGCACTTCCGTCTGGCTGCCTGGGTTTGTAACCGAGTTCCTACTGGTCCGCCCTGGGGATGACATCACAGGGCTGACCAATGGGAAGTGAGAGGGAAGGGAACCCAGCAGCAGCCACCGGAGGTGAGTAACCAAACACCCCCCCCCCCCCCGAGTTCCATGATCCCCAACCTCCCTCCCTCCCTCCTTCTACTCCCGTTGTCTGAGTTCCAAGGGCCGTGATGGCCCCACTGCCGTTCGAGTTCCACGCCCCCCCTCTCCTCCAATTTCCGCCACCCAGCGCCTCCCTCCGTCTGTCTCTGTGGCCTCCGAGTGCAAGGAGGACATGTGCGGGTGCCCCAACCCTTCGTACGTGGCAGCTGCTGTTTAAAAAGTTTTATCTCCTGCTCGGCCAGCAGCACTCAACTCCAGCAAGTACAGACACCACGTCAGACAGGCTGTGGTTCGCTGTTCCTCTGGTCCTGCCCTCATTTCCTGTTTGTGGAAGGGCGGGACCAGAGGAACAGCGAATCACAGCCTGTCTGAAGCGGCGTCTGTACTTGCTGGAGTTGAGTGTTGCTGGCCGAGCAGGAGGTAAAATGTTTTAAACAGCAGCTGCCACGTACGAAGGGTTGGGGCACCCACACACGTCCTCCTTGCACTCGGAGGCCACAGAGACAGACGGAGGGAGGCGCTGGGTGGTGGAAATTGGAGGGGGGTCCTGAGATGAGGGGAGGTCCTGAGATGAGAGAGAGGGGGGAGGGGGGTCCTGAGACAAGGGGGGGGTCCTGGTGGGAGGGGGTTGGAGGAGGGGGTCGGGAGGGGGGGAAGGGGGTTGGAGGGGGTTGGAGGAGGGTGTTGGGAGGGGGTTGGAGGAGGGGGGTCAGGAGGAGGGGGAGGGAGGGGAGGGGGCCATGGAACCTTGCTAGCGCCCATTTCCTTTCTGTTGGAAACGGGCCTCTTTTACTAGTTAATAAATATTCCTGTGCTGGAACTATATTAGTCTACTCCTCCTTTGTTTGTTTGTTGGTTCCATGTGGTTTTCTTGGGGGATCCTTTTGCTTTTTTTTTTTTTTTGTATGTCTATAACAGGATGCCTCATTGGAGCCTATTCTAGGAAGGGAGGTAGGCACCTAGGGACTGATATTTAGGCCTCAGGAGTTAGCCAGCTGACTCCCACAGTTGGCGCTGAGCCTGGATATTCAATGCTGGGCTGTTTCCAGCGCTGGCCGGTCAAATTGAAACCAGCCAAAGATAGGCCTGCTATTTCGGTGGCCTAATTTGGCCACCAAACTTAGCCGGCGATGCGATGAATATTAGCAGATAGCTGGCAATATGGCACAGTATAACCGGTTACCTGTGGACTGTGAGTATTCAGCGAGAGATAACCAGTTATCTCCTGCTGAATATTCACAGATAGCCGGTTAAGTGCTGTTTAACTGGCCAGGACCCGTTCCTGGCCAGTTAAATAGCTCTAAATATTGGGCGACTACTTTCCTTTATAGAATACTAGCATAACAGATAGGGCATATAACTTATGCATGAGCATATAATGCCAGACTTAGAGCTGACAGAAGTGTGTCTGCCTCAGTTCTGGTGATATGCGCATAGCTTATATTATTCTATAAGTTCCATGTGTAACTATGTGCCACGCTCATGCCCTGCCCAGCCCAGCCTCGGGCTATGTCTACACTCAGCCTCAAACTACATACTATCAACAAGACGCATATATTTATAGACTAGGGTATAGGTGAATATTGGGCATATGCTCATCTTTTTAAAAGTTCATATCAGCCCTGGGCTATGCTTCATTGTATCAAGTCATACGCCCTGTTAAGAATGATGCTACCTGGTGGCATCGTTGTTAGCAGGGGATATGCCTTGATACAGCGAAACATAGCCTCTGTCAGAAATATGGTGGCAAAAAAAATCCCCCAGCTGATATGAGCATTTAAGTCTAATTTACTTGAAAAAAATAGATATAATGCTGCTCTAAATATATGAAGAAGAATATTTAAGTGTCAATAATTTGAAAATTAAAAATATTTACCACTTCCCAATGAAGAGGTGGGTGTGCAATTCTCGCCATACTAAGATAAAGATTTGGTGTGTGTCACTGCTGTGGTTAGCGGTAAAATAATCTCTGGTGGGAGTTTATTTGAGTTTGATTATTCTAACAAAATACATGCATATCTGGCACCTAAATGTCAGCACCTTCTTTATAGAATTTCTCCTTATATGATCAAATGTGCTTAGTCACAACTAGTGAAACCATTTTATGCGTGGTCCTGAAAGCATATTCTGTGTACTGTGTTTACTTTGGCTGTATGAAAGATTCCCCCCCCCCCCCACCCCATCACTCCCCAGCTTGCACAGGATCTGGGTTTCTCTAACACCAATATGGTAACTAGAGGTCTGTAGCCCAGGAAGCACTGAAGTCTACCTGGAGTATTCTTTCCTGGGAATGGGGATCAGTGCCGTCAGGAATATAATATTTTCTAATAAAAATGTTAGCTGCTACAAAAGTTAATAATTTATAAAGATACCTCAGACCGGTTCCTTTATGGTTCTGATCGTTGAACTAGGAGCAGAACCTACCCTTGTCAACTCCAGACAGTGTACATTGTGAACGTCGAATTTCCTGGCAAGTGGACAAGTTAAAGAAACTTTTCTCAAGAGTTTTGTTGACTAGTATGGAGGGAATGCCAGGAGTCGTAATGCTACACGTCAGTCTCCGGGTGTGCAGCCTGGGAAAGTCTGTAAATAGGTGCTGTGATCTCTGTGTCTTGTGATGGGCTCCACATTTCTCTGTTGGCATAGCTCTGGCAGTTCTTATTCCATTTCTCCCTCGTGCACAATAGCTGAGTCTGATTCAAGGTTTGTACAAGCCTCTAGAGTACAGGTCCATTAACCATTGTGTAGCCAGACAGCCTTCCATATCTTCATCTCCTGCTTCTGGGAGTGAGAAGTATGGAGGTGGGCCTTCTATTTGGGATCTGATGGCTACTTCCAGATGACCTGTCAGGGGCAGAATGCTGGGTCAGAGCCTGCATGGCACTTATGTTCTTAACTCTCTCTTGGAAAAGGAGTTTTACAAGCTTGTAGAGTTACGTAAATTGTTTGGCTGAACATAGAGATCAGTCTCAATTCATTACTCCCTTAGGCAATTAACTATCTGTGGTGATCTGGAGAAGCGCAAATAATGCGCCCCTCCCACCCCCACATACAAAATGCATTCCTTACCACCTGAATGCTTTGCACACATCCTTTCACTTTGAAAATTATCACAGGTGCAAGGTACCCATAGACCAGGGCTGTCACAAGAGGAGAAGCAGGGTAGCTGGGGGACGGGGCAATTCTGAGTCAATCTGTGAGTGAGCGAGCACACAAGCCTACAAGGAAAGGGGGGTGTTGAAAGCAACCCTTACCCTGGGCACCATTTTGTCCGATGACTGCCATGTCTCAGATTTACGCACCTGATTTTTGTGCAGGTAATTTGTTGTTTTTTTCATAGAAAATAGTGTGTACAGATTTCAGAATTCAAAACTGCACATTTTGTGGTAATTCTCTATAGATTATTTAAAGTTAAGTGCCAGGATCGTTTATCGTTTATTTGATTACTATACCATCACTTATTGCATTGCAAATAAGAACGGTTTTCACATCCAAAAAAAAAAGTGCAATGACAAAGTATATAATTTAAACTAGGAAATCCATTTTCTGATAGGATAGCACAAACGAAGCATCTGTGTATGCTGAGTGTGGATTCTATAAAAGCAGTTGCACTTCAGAGTTGTGTGTTTAACTTTAGCCGTGAACACTTGTACTAGCTCAACGTGTGGTGTGAATGCTCACACCTAGGTGCAGGCAGTTAGGCGTGTAACTGACACACCCATGCTCTACCCATGCTCTTCCCAGGTCCATTCCCCCCTTTAGTTGCGTGGTCTGGATTGTGCATGAGCAATTTATAGAATACCGACTAACGGTGGTTATGGTGTAACTGCTAATTAGTGCTAATTAAGACCAATTATAGCCAATAATTGGTCATTAATACCAATTAGCAGCTAATTAATTTCTTAAGTTATACACGCAACTGCCATTCTTGTATAACTTGCTCACACAATTGTGCACGTTAACTAGGGAATTCTATTTATGGTGCCTAGCGTTATGTAATATTTCAGCGCATAAAAGCATAACAACAGAAGCAAGGCGCCAAAATGGGCACATCTGTGCAGAACTACACTTACGCACCCAGTTATAGAATAGCATGAAAGTGTTTCTGTGCAGATTTGAAAGGGGGGTGTAACAATAGGAGAGATGAGGGGGGATCAATGCCTAATTTGTACGCCGGGATTTACAACTGGTTTCAGTTGGTATAAATCCTAACGCCCAACGTTGGACATGGACTCTGGCACAATGTGCTATTCTATAAAGGGCCACCATCCTTAGGCGTTCTTTATAGAATGCAATATGGTGCCGGTTTTCTGGCACCAAATTCTGAATCTAGTCCTAAGCTTAAAATTGTGCATGCAAGTTTATATAAGTAGAGGGATTATGTTCCAGTGGTGTAGCTACGTGGGGCCACGGGGGCCTGGGCCCCCGTAGATTTGGCCCTGGACCCCCCTGCTGACGACCCTCTCAACCCCCCCTCCCGCCGCCCACCCGCCATCGCCGTCAGACTCAGAAACAGAATGAAGCCTTGCGCCAGAAGACGAGGACCTCGGCTGGCGGGGGTTGGGGTCCCCCGCCAGCAAAGGTAGGCGACAGCGGCAGTGGGGGAGGGTTGGTGGCGGGAGGGGGGTCAAGAGGGTCGTCGGCAGGGGGGGGGGTCAAAGTTGGTGGGGGGGGGGGGTCGGTGGCGCTGGGGGGGGGGGGCTAAAATGTGCCCCCTCACCTCGGGCTCTGGTCCCCCCTCCCACCGGTCTGGCTACACCCCTGTTATGTTCATCTCCTAATCTAAATACATTGGGCTAGATTACTACTACTACTTACTACTACTTATCATTTCTAAAGCGCTACTAGACGTACGCAGCGCTGTACACTTGAACATGAAGAGACAGTCCCTATTTATAGTGCCTGAAATATCTGCACTAAAAACAATTCACCTAAACGTAAATTTAGGTGTACTTTATAGAATAAACCTAAATTTCCACGCAGATTATAACATATGCCAAGCACTCATCTGTGCCTCTAAATTTAGTTGCGGGCAGTTACGCCAAGTAAAACTTGGCATAAATCCTGATATCTTAATTAGGCGCAGACTGGGTATGTTCTATAACAATGCACATAGATTTGAGAAATGCCCACAACTTGCTCATTCCACGCCCCCTTTTCAATTATGCGACTTAGAGTTTACGTGCATCATGTTGCAGAATTTGCTTAGACAGTTGTGCTCGTAAAATCTAATTAATGCCAATTAGTGTTGATAATTGCTTGTTAAGTGGCAATTATCGGCGCTGATTGGCTTATTAACTAATTAAGTTGCACGCACAAATCTGGAAAACAATTGGATTTGTGCTATATACAATCCGGGGGATTGTGCATACTTTTAGCAAGGGTAATTTTCAAACAGCCCCATTACCTGGTTAAATGGCTTTCAAGGATTGCCTTTGAAAGTCTTTCATGAGACCACTGAGACAAGTGAAGGAAAGTTTGGGACCAGCCCTCCTCTGTTGTCTGTTCTTTTTCCCAAATCCAGATAGACAATGATATTTTTCATTTCCTAAGGGCTCACGCAACTTAATTATGAAAGCAGTGCATTTTCCACCCTGACAGAGTCAAAAGCCTGTTTCTTGGAATATTATTAATTTATTGGGATTTTGCTCAAACCTTCTTCAGTGGTAGCACAAGGGGGGTTACATTCAGGTAAATAGGTATTTCCCTGTCCTCGGATGGTCTATAATAGTGAAAAGCAATTCTATAAATTGGTACCTGAAGTTAGATGCCAATTATTTGTGCAATTTATACAATAATAGTCCTTCTGTAGGTTTTCTCCAGGGTCAAAATACTGTCTTTAGTTTTCTGAAGGTTGTGAAATATTTTTTGTGGGTCATTTCAAAGAGCCTGTAGAGATTCCCTTGAGTATCAGATGAGTTTTTAATGAATAACTTCTTATAAAAAGCTGAATTTTGAAATTGCATGTTTTAAAGTAATCATTTGTTTATTTTTGAAGGGAGCTAATACCCCACATCTGCTTATATACTTACTGGCAAATTTCAGGGTGAGCAAAATATAAAAGGCCCATAGTTTGATGTGTGCCTTCAAGTGGACTTTCAAAGGATTTTCATTTCTATAAGGATTGGGATAGAATACAGGCAGTATCACCATCCAGCTTATTTTCGAAAGAGAAAGACGCCCATATTTTGACCCAAATCGGGAGATGGGCGTCTTTCTCCCGTGGGCGAAGAAATCAATATAATAGAAAGCCGATTTTGGTCGTCTTCAACTGCACTCCGTCGCAGGAACGAACAAAGTAGACAGGGCGTGTTGGAGGCGTGGTGAAGGCGGGACTGGGGCGTGGTTATCGGCTGAGGAGAGATGGGCATCTTTAGGTGATAATCGAAACAAGAAGGGCGTTTTGGATGAGAATTTGGTCCGCTTTATTTTGACCCTTTTTTTCAGGTCCAAGTCCCAAAAAAGTGCCCCAACTGTCCAGATGACCACCGGAGGGAATCGGGGATCACCTCCCCTGACTCCCCCAGTGGTCACTAACCCCCTCCCACCAAAAAAATCCCACTTTACAAACGTTTTTCCCCAGCCTGTATGCCAGCCTCAAATGCCGTACCCACCTCCATGACAGCAGAATGTGTTCTATCCTCTGACAGCCTTTCCCTGGTTCTGATGTGGCTCTCGGGTGAGTGTGACACCTTTTCTGTTATGCGCACTGCAAAGTCACATCAGCAATGCATTGTGGTGGGTGTAGGGTATTGGGCTCCGTGATTCCACTAGCTTGTGTTAAATGCTCACAATGTGGTAGTTGGTAGGCTCTACTCCCATGGTGCTTTTCCTTCTGCTTACTGGGTCAAAGTGTGCCCTGTTTTGTTTCCGGTAGTCCATGAGGTAGTGGCCATTTTTGTAAGCCAGTTTTAGCTCCCTTTCATGTGTTACCCACGTTACTGAAAGTGGGCATTGTATAGCATTCTGCCAGCTCTGACCTACTGCTAATCTCAGTACCAGGAAGACTTTTTTGCCAGTGGGGCACAACCTCTGATCTGCAGTTAACTGTGAGTAAACGTGCTTATTCAAATAAAGGACGTTTTCGGAGACATTAGTGTTCAGGTGTCAACTGGTGTGCCAAGGTTCTACAGCAGTAACAAGTCCTAGAGGCCTGCGTATATGCAGGTCCCTGGAGCACTTTTAGTGGGTACCGCTATTGGCCGATAATGGAAAAAAGAAGGGCGTCCCTGATGAGCATTTGGCCGACTTTACTTGGTCCATTTTTTTTCACAACCAAGCCTCAAAAAGGTGCCTGAACTGACCAGATGACCACCGGAGGGAATCGGGGATGACCTCCCCTTACTCCCCCAGTGGTCACTAACCCCCTCTCACCCCCACCCCCCAAAAAAATTTAAAAACATTTTTTCCAGCCTCTATGCCAGCCTCAAATGTCATACCCAGCTCCATCACAGCAGTATGTAGGTCCCTGGAGCAGTTTTTAGTGGGTGCAGTGCACTTCAGGCAGGCGGACCCAGGCCCATCCCCCCTACCTGTTACACTTGTGGTGGTAAATGTTGAGCCCTCCAAAGCCCCCCAAAACCCACTGTACCCACAATGTAGGTGCCCCCTTCACCTCTTAGGGCTATGGTAGTGGTGTACCGTTGTGGGGAGTGGGGTTTGGGGGGGGGGGTTGGGGGGCTCAGCACCGAAGGTAAGGGAGCTATGCAGCTGGGAGCAATTTGTGAAGTCCACTGCAGTGCCCCCTAGGGTGCCCAGTTGGTGTCCTGGCATGTGAGGGGAACCAGTGCACTACGAATGCTGGCTCCTCCCATGACCAAATAGCTTGGATTTGGTCATTTTTGAGATGGGCATCTTCGGTTTCCATTATCGCTGAAAACCGGGGACGACCATCTCAAAAATGACCTAAGAATGACCATCTCTAAGGTCGACCTAAATTTCATGATTTGGGCGTCCCCGACCGTATTATCGAAATGAAAGATGGATGCCCATCTTGTTTCGATAATACAGGTTGCCCCACCCCTTTACGGGGCCGTCCTGCGAGGATGCCCTCATAACAACTTGGGTGCCCTGTTCAATTATGCCCCTCCATGTGTCTCCCTTGCTGATACACCTTCATTGCTTACCTCTGAAGGCCTGCATTTTGTTTAAATTATGCTGTTTAGTTTTCAAAGCTTTAGAGGGATATTGTCCTGAGACCCTGTCTTCTTGTATGCAGTTATTGAACTTCAGCGGTTCACGTCGTAATACAGACCGTCTTCTTCTGCGTTTCCCTTAGGTAAATGGTCTGAGATTTAAGACCTTATATGAGAATTTGTTTTTATACCAGTCTGTAAAGACTTGGAATTACTTACTGCAGGAAATATGATCTATTCCTTATCTTCAGTTTCATAAAATGGTGAAACCTAACTTATTTAGAGAATGTCTTTCTTTGCAAGTTTGAGCTAAATTGTTTTGACCACACTTATATTATCGTGTATCATTCCAATCACTGATTTTGATTGTTTTTCTTATTACGTACTCCCGCTCTGAACCCTTATTTTTTACATGCGTGGGATAAGCATAAAGGAATCCTGTGCCGAAGGAATGGATCCTCAGGAGCTTAGTAAAGATCGGGAGGCGGGGCTGGAGGTTGGAAGGCGGGGATAGGGCTGGGCAGACTTATACGCTCTGTGCCAGAGCCGGTGGTGAGAAGCGGGACTGGTGGTTGGGAGGCGGGGATAGTGCTGGACAGACTTGTACGGTCTGTGCCAGAGCCGGGGTTGGGAGGCAGGGCTGGGGAGGTGAGGATAGTGCTGGGCAGACTTATACGGTTTGTGCCTGTGCCAGAGCCGGTGGTTGGGAGGTGGGGCTGGTGGTTGGGAGGCAGGGATAGTGCGGGGCAGACTTATACGGTCTGTGCCCTGAAGAGCATAGGTACAAATCAAAGTAGGGTATACACAAAAAGCAGCAAATATGAGTTGTCTTGTTGGGCAGACTGGATGGACCGTGCAGGTCTTTTTCTGCTGTCATCTACTATGTTACTATGTTATTTGGGGATATAGCAAGCTATAAGAACTTAACATAACCCATGAGGGCATACTGGGGGGGGGGGGGGGGGAGATGGAGAGATGCTGGACCTGGGTGCGAGGGGGGAAGAAGAGAGGAAGGAGGGTGCTATTTCAGGTAGCCCCTACCATTGGGTAGCCCTGGGCATTTTGCCAGGTTCACTCAATGGTTGCTATGCCCCTGGTGTTAGTGCTAGTTATGCTCTTACGTGTCAATATTCAGCCTGAGGTGGTCATTATTTTTTTAAATGCTGACTACTGTGGTCTGAATTAGGCCCTGTTATTCAGTGCTGGCACCCATGTGGGTACTGGTACTGAATATCTGGGCTCTGGCCATCCTTTGACTGTACCCAGGCACCCAGAATGCATGCAGCCAAGCGCAATATTCAGCCTGCAACTCGTTAACAAACTGAGTAGTGGGCTGAATATCAGGTTATTTCTGCAGTGATGTACCTTCTGACATCCTCTCCCCCAATAACAGATCCCTTCCTAGATCCCCCCAAACATCTCTCTCCTGAAGAGACCCCCTCACCCATTCACCTGTAGCCCCCCTCCCCCCGGCCTACTTTAAAGTCCCTGGTGGTCTAGAGAGGTAGGCTGGGCAGGAGCAAACCCCAATTGCTCCTGCCCATACTGGCTCCAGCTGTAAAGTTTTGGCCATGATCTCTAGCAGTAGTCTCACAGTATTATTGCTAGGGGTCAAGACCCTAGAGGAAGTACCATGAGACTACCACAAGAGGTCATGGCTGCCACTTTACACCTGAAGCTGGCATGAGAAAGAGCAAATGAGGGTTCACTCCTGCCCTGCCTATCCCCCTAGACCACCATCGACTTTAAGGTAAATCTGGGGTAGGGGGGCCTCTTGGTGGGTAGATGAGGGGGGGGGCTCTTCAGGAGGGGACTGCTCTTGGGGGTGTTGGGGAAGGGATAAACTCTTGGGAGAGGGGCATCAGGAAGGGAGAACAATAGTCTAATCAGGCAGCTACCTGGAAATTATCTGAGTACTGGTGCTCAGATAGCTAACCAGGCAAACATAGGATTGCTTTTTATGTGGTTCTATCTGCCCAGTTAGCTATGCAGGAACTGGCACAGAATATCGCTGGTCTCCAGATAAGTGCTGGCTCTGCCCAGACTCCACCCCCAGATAGTGCAGAGGCAGTCAGTGCTGATATTCAGCAACATAACCTGGTTAAGTGAATATTAGCAGATAGGAGATAGCTCGGCACAATTGATTTAACCGGGCAGGAGGCTAAATAACTTTCAATACTGACCCCTCAGTAAATAAGCCCCAGGGGGCTTATGTTAAATAATCTGTGTTAACTTGCATTAATGTGGGTTAATGTGTGTTCACAATTTAACGCAGGTTAGTAGATGAGGTTATTAGATTGTAAACCTTCTCAGGCAGGGATCTTCCTACTGTACCTGATTGTAATTCATTTTGTGCTTGGACTTGGAAAGGCGAGTAATCTTAAATCCTTTGAACCCCACCAAGCTCAGTCAGGAGAGTTGCAAGATTTCTGGACACGTCCTTCATCTGCAGTGAAAGCAGAAAGAAGCGGGTGTAAAGTTGGCAAATGATCCAGTAAAGAATCTCTGCCCAATATTCAGTGCTATTTAACCAGCCAGGAACGGCTCCCAGCCGGTTAAATAGCCTTGAGACAGCTAAGCACTAACATTTTAGAAAAATGCTGAAAGCTCATCTCTTTAAACAAGTCTATCCTAATGTCCCAACCTAATCTTACCAACCTCCACTCCCAATTCTGTTCTGAATTAGATAACGACCCCACCAATGGTTTTAATTACCCCACCTCCCCATTCCCCCTCTACTCATCCCATCCTTCTCTTCTCCATCTCTCCTTTATTGTATCACTCCTTACCCCTTTACTCCCAAATTATACTATCCTATCCTGTCTACCCTCTCTTACACTAATCATACATTATCAAGATCAACTTATAATGTTTTGAAATTTTTATTATATGACTTTGTATTTCAAATTACTATGTAAGCCGCATTGAGCCTGCATTGTGTGGGAAAGCGCGGGGCACAAATGTAATAAATAAATAAATTTAGCGTGAGATAGCCGGTTAGTGCTAATATTCATTGGCTGACTGGCTAAGTTTAGCGGCCAGATAGACCTGCACAAATAGCAGGTTTATCTTTGGCTGCTATAACTTACCTGATCAGCTGGTGAATATTGGCTTAACCAGCTATGTGCATAGCGGCCACCCCCCCACCCCCCGGAAATTCAGTGTCAGTCGCCAGATACAGCCCACATCTGCCCCACTTTTGCGGGTCATCTCCAGTACTCCTGCCGAGGAGCCGGGATCTCCCACTGAACAGCTCCGTTTCCAGGGACAACAAGAAATGCCTTCATTAAACGTCATCTCCTGTTGCCGCTGGTCTCGCGAAAGTAGGAAATGATGTTTTACAAGCCTCTCCTACTATCGCTGGAAAGGGAGGCTGTGCCAGGGCGGAACTGCGGGCAGTTCTGGGTGGAGCTGTGGGTGGGTTGGGCAGAGTTATGGGCAGGCTGGGTGGAGCTATGGACAGGCCTTAAATCTCCCGCAGCAGCTCTGACAGCCCAGCATTGAATTTCTGGTTTTGCCGCCATCATGGGAGGCAGCACAGCTAACTCTTGCAGTCTGAATATCGGCCCCTCTCTCCTTAGCTGATCTATGATCATCTTTGGAGATATGGTATAGTCATACAGGCATTGATCATCTTAAAAAAAAAAGTGGAGAACTGTGAGCAGCTCTGTTTTGCTAGTGCTTTCTATAAAGCCAGTGTTTCAAAGGTAGTTTCCTATTTAAGATTACAGACTTTTTTTTTTCAATAGTGTACCGTCAGCCATCTGTTTGCACCAGTACACCTGTTTCCACAGTGTCCATCACATGCTCTCCTTCCTTCCTTGTTTTGCTAAACCATGCGTGCAAGGTTGATAATCAGATGAGATAAGGTGATTAATGCTACACTGGCTGTCTAGTTCTACCCTGTTTTGTGTGCCCGTAGTCAGAATAAGCTGTGCTGCTAAATAGAAATCTGACAGGAGTTGCAGTGTGAATGTGTCCGGTGTGGCCTCTTGAACTGGACTGAGACAAACTCTAATTTCCTGTAGGATACCTGAGCCAGGCTTTAAACTGATGGCCTACAGTGGAAAGGCTCTGTGATGTATCCTTAAGGAGACAGTGTTCTGTATATGCAATGGCATTTTCTTTTTGTGATATGTTCACGCTAAAACTTGGGTTGCTAAATCTCCATATTAGAAATAGGCATATGTTGAAAACATAGAAACACAGAAAAATGTAGGGAAAGACCATATGGCCTATCTAGTCTGCCCGTCCATGCCATCTACTCTCCCTACCATTCTCCTAGAGATGCTATCCAGCTTATAATCGAAAGACAAAAACGCCTATATTGCAACCTAAATCGGGAGATAGGCGTTTATCTCCCAAAAACGAATAACGCGGTATAATCGAAAGCCGAACTTGGACGTTTTCAACTGCACTCCATCGCGGAAGCGTACAAAGTTGACGGGGGCATGTCGAAGGCGTGGTGAAGGCGGAACTGGGGCGTGGTTATCGGCCGATCAGAGATGGGCGCCTTTCGCCGATAATGGGAAAAAAATATGCGTTTTTAGCGAGAATTTAGGGCACTTTTCCTGGACCCTGTTTTTCCACGAATAAGGCCCCAAAAAGTGCCCTAAATGACCAGATAACCACTGGAGGGAATCGGGGATGACCTCCCCTGACTCCCCCAGTGGTCACAAACCCCCTCCCACCACAAAATATGCCGTTTCACAACTGTTTATTTTCACCCTCAAATGTCATACCCACCTCCCTGGCAGCAGTATGCAGGTCACTGGAGCAGTTATTAGGGGGTGCAGGCAGGTGGACCCAGGCCCATCCCTCCCCTACCTGTTACAATTGTGCTGCTTAATGCTTATTAGTCGTCCAACCCCCCAAACCCACTGTACCCACATGTAGGTGCCCCCCTTCACCCCTTAGGGCTATAGTAATGGTGTAGACTTGTGGGCAGTGGGTTTTGAGGGGGATTTGGGGGGCTCACCACACAAGGGAAGGGTGCTATGCACCTGGGAGCTCTTTTACCTTTTTTTTTTTTTTTTGTAAAAGTGCCCCCTAGGGTGCCCGGTTGATGTCCTGGCATGTGAGGGGGGACTGTGCACTACGAATCCTGGCCCCTCCCACAAACAAATGCCTTGGATTTATTCGTTTTTGAGCTGGGCGCTTTCATTTTCCATTATCGCTGAAAAACAAAAACGCCCAGCTCACAAATTGTCGAATAAAACATGGACGTCTATTTTTTTCGAAAATACGGTTCGGTCCGCCCCTTCACGGACCCGTTCTCGGAGATAAACGCCCATGGAGATAGACGTTTTCGTTCAATTATGCCCCTCTATGTACTTGTGCCAAGCTCTCTTGAATTCAGATATGGTTTTCATCTCAACCACTTCCACTGGGAAGCCGTTCCACAAATTCCTCACCCTTTCCATGAAAAAGTATTTCCTCAGGTTACTCCTGAGTCTGTCTCCTTTCACCTTCATCCTATGCCCCCTCGTTCCAGAGCTTCCTTCCAATTGAAAGAGACTTGCCTCCTGTGCATTTATTCCGTGTAGGTATTTAAATGTCTCTATCATATCTCCCCTCTCCTGCCTTTCTTCCAAAGTAAACATATTGAGATTTTTAGGTCTTGCCCCATACGATTTATAACAAACACCACTGACCATTTTTTGAAGATACGGTGTCCAGAATTGTACACAATATTCTAAATGAAGTCTTATACAGGGATGACATCACCTCCTTTTTCCTACTGGCCTTTCCTCTCCCTATGCAGCCAAGCATCCTTCTAGCTTTCAGTATCGCCTTTTCCACCTGTTTGGCCACCTTAAGATCATCACATACGATCACACCCAAGTCCCACTCCTCTTTCGTTTATGGAAGTTCTTCACCCCCTAATCTGTACTGTTCCCTCAGGTTTTTGCAGCCCAAATGCATGACCCTGCATTCTTTAGCATTAAACCTAAGCTGCCAAATTTCAGACCATTTCTCTAGGTTTGCCAACTCTTTCCTCATGTAATCCAAACCATCAGGGGGATCTGCCCTATCGCAGATTTTGGTATCATCCGCAAAGAGGCAAAGCTTACCAGGCAGCCCTTCAGCAGTATTGCTTACAAAAATGTTAAAAGGAACCGGCCCGAGAACCAAACCTTGCAGCACATCACTGGTAACATCCTTTTCCTCAGAATGAGCTCCATTTACCACAAACTCTGTCGTCTTCCTCTCAACCAGTTCCCAACCCAGTCAGTCACTTTAGGGCCTATACCAAGGGTACTCTGTTTATTTATTAGTCTATGCGAAACTGTTTCAAGTTTGTGTTTTAC
The DNA here is from genome assembly GCF_901765095.1 of Microcaecilia unicolor. Classification (NCBI taxonomy): domain Eukaryota; kingdom Metazoa; phylum Chordata; class Amphibia; order Gymnophiona; family Siphonopidae; genus Microcaecilia; species Microcaecilia unicolor. The sequence goes on from NC_044033.1 coordinate 309,073,607, forward strand.
CCCTGTTGCATCTATAGACTCATGGTTTCTGTCTTTCTGAGAAAAATTGGAGCTGTAATAATTCTATAGGTGCAGTAGGGATAAAAGCAGGACTAGCTTAGCCACTCTCTGATCACCTGCAGCTTATTTGCAATATTACTAACAGCAAACCATTCCATCCTTCACAACATAGCATATACAGGTATGTGTATATGTTTTGGTTTGGGGTTTTTTTGCCGGGGGGGGGGGGGGGTATGGTGTATGTGTCCGGTGTCATATGAGCAGGAGACGCCATGTTTTAAGACATCGAGAATTGCGATTTGCCAGCCGTTACTTGGTCCCCTGATGAAGCATATAAGATAATATATAGCGAAACGGAGAGCCCCGTAGGGCAGAGTAAAAAAAGCTAAGTAACATCAGGTTAAATTTATGGTTGAAAACAATCACGACTGCAATAATGAAATTGAACACTGAAATTGAATAATTTTAGTAGTATTAAAAGAAAGGTGGAGTTTTTTAAGACCAAGGATTATAATGGAGTCCTAAACAAGCAGACGATTAAATCGATTGAGAAATTGAATGAAAATATTGTCATGCTGGGACTGATGAGGTCTTTTTTCTCCATTTTTTTGAAAATAAAAAAATAAAAAATAAAAAACAAAAAATTAAGAAAAATAAGATATCACATTGCACATAGATATGTCTATATATAGTTTATGAAGATTTAGCTTGTTATTTGACTGTTCAGTCTAGTATCGCTGAAATCGAGTCCAAAGTTTTCTGTATGTGTCCAATGTACAGTATTATGTGACACTTTTGCAAATATGACTGCTCTCAGAGATTCAGAAAAACAGCAGGAGAACAATTTAAATAGTTGCAAACATAATGGTAGAGATGGATTACTCTTTGCTGTCTGCACTTTTCAAATATTACATGAGGACTTTGGTTTCTATTTAACAAGCTACTATTTGTGCATAGCTGCTCTGAGATGTAAATATGGAGTATAGTGCAGGAGAGGGTCTTGTCCAGCTCTGCTGGTGGCATCCATCTAACAACTTTCAGCAAACTTTGGAAGCTGTGTCTTGCCTCCTTTAACCATCTAATGTTCTTATCCAGGACATCTGGGGACATGCATGGTGAGGATGAGATCCTAGTAAAATGCTAAGGCCTAGATACAGAATAAAAGGGAGCTATATTTTATAATCAAAAGGAGACCTCCTGCCTCATGTAGGACAGTTGGTCACCTACCCTTCTGCTTAGCCATTGGGCTTACAGTGGGAGGGGAGGAAGGTAGAGACAAGGCTCAGGCAGCAAATGATGACTTACTTAGGGTCCCTTTTACTAAAGCTTAGTGTGCACTAATGGACATTAGCATGTGCTAAGTACCACATGGCCTATGGGTATAAAATAGGGCATGCAGCATTTAGCACTCGCTAAGCTTTAATAAAAGGGCCCCTTAGTGAAGAATTCAATCTGCCTCTTTCTCCTCTTTCTTTGACTCCCTGGCCACTAGAGGTCATTGTAGCATTTACCGTTCTAAGTAATGGTGCCTCTGGACATGTAAAAGCCCTTGGTGTGTAAATAATGGTTTTAGAAAGTCACTGTTTTCACCTATAGATTTGCAGCATGCACAGTTTCAAAGGGGCTTAATGTGAACATGGTTTGACAGGGCTGGAAAAGTCTGCAAGTATTTCTGATTTTGTAATTGCATTACACGCATAGCTTAAAAATAAAATAGACATCAGTGTTTATACCTGCTCCAAGGCAGGCAGGTCAGCTAATTGCTTGTTTGGACCTGGGGATTGTTCCAATGCTTGAGGGGTCAATTGTTCTTACGTATCTAGTGTTTAAAACTACCTAACAAGAGGAAGTGATGTTTATACTTGGTCATTTTACTATTGTTATGCTGTTAACAAAATTGTACGTTTTATGTTAAACAGTACCTGCTGTACACTGCCTTGGGTGGATCTCTTCATAAAGGCGGTTAATAAATCCCAATAAATAAATAAAATAAATAAATAGCTGCCAAATTGGCTAGCTCCGAGCAACCCCACAAGAGTACTCTTGTTATACTGGCAATCTTGAGCCATCTGGATGAGTGCACTGATTGATCTTTCTTGTTGTGAGCAATTCCACTGATAGAGATGAGCGCTAAACCCTGCTTGGTTGATTTGCGAGAGTTTGCTTATACAGGAGGTACTGCGCAATGCCATATGGATGGTGCTGGCAGTGTGGCCTTACCAGTCTCGCAACCACTAGATGAAATTGAACTTGGCTCCATGAGATAAAATTGGATCTGAAAGTGGCACATACTGAGATCACCATTCTGGGGGCCAACTTGCCTGAAGAAATTTGGGAACTCGGCCATAGAGTAGAGGAGACAGAATCTCAACTTGAAGAGCACTCTGAGGCCTTGGAGAACCTGGATAAACAGCATCAGGACACTAAGATTATCCATCAGTAAATTTTTCATAAGTTGGAAGATCTTGAGAATAGGAGCTGCAGGCATAATTTATGCTTCCAAGGCATCCCAGAAACTCCTGCTTATGCAGACTATGAGTCAATGGTTAAGCAAATTGTTGGTGCTTTGCTTTTGGAGAATCAGTCCACCAAGGACCCTGATTCCATACATACTGAAAGAGTGCATAGGGCGCTGGGTGCCTTGAGAGATAACAATCCTAAGGATATTATAGCATGTTTTGGTTGATTATAAATTCAAGGAAAATATATTGCATAAAGCTAGGGCTATTGAACATTTTATGAGAGGATTCCTATTCGATCAAATGCTACCTGTGCCACGCGCAGGGCCCAAGAGACAGGCAGAGCTCCAGAGTCTCAATGCGTGGATGAGACGATGGTGCAGGGAGGAGGGCTTTAGATTTGTTAGGAACTGGGCAACATTCTGGGGAAGGGGGAGCCTATTCCGAAAGGATGGGCTCCATCTTAACCAGAGTGGGACCAGGCTGCTGGCATCGGCGTTTAAGAAGGAGATAGAGCAGCTTTTAAACTAGAAATGGGGGGAAGGCCGACAGTCGCTCAAAAGAGCATGGTTCGGGATAAGGTATCTTTCAAAGATATCACCATAACAGGGAAGATAGAGTATCCTGATAGTGAGGTTGCAAAAGAGATTGTAGTAAATCGGGTATCTTTAAATAACAATAAAAATCAGACAAAAGATTGCCAATTAATACTGTCAAGTACTAAGCATGATGTACTTAGGAACAACAAACATAGTTTGAAATGTCTATATGCGAATGCCAGGAGCCTAAGAAATAAGATGGGGGAGTTGGAATATATTGCACTAAATGAAAAATTAGATATAATAGGCATCTCTGAGACCTGGTGGAAGGAGGATAACCAGTGGGACACTGTCATACCGGGGTACAAATTATATCGTAGTGATAGGGTGAATCGGATTGGTGGAGGGGTAGCATTGTATATTAACGAGAGCCTTGAATCAAATAGATTGAAAATTCTGCAGGAAACAAAACACTCCTTGGAATCACTGTGGATTGAAATTCCATGTGCAAAGGGGAAAAGGATAGTGATAGGAGTGTACTACCGTCCGCCTGGCCAGGACGAACAGACGGATGCGGAAATGTTAAAGGAAATCAGGGACGCAAACAAACTGGGCAACACAATAATAATGGGGGATTTCAATTACCCGCATATAGACTGGGTTAATGTAACATCTGTACACGTAAGGGACATAGGATTTCTTGATGAAATCAAGGACAGCTTCATGGAACAGCTAGTTCAGGAGCCGACAAGAGAAGGAAACATACTAGACTTAGTCCTTAGTGGTACTCATGATCTAGTGCAGGGGGTAACGATACGAGGGCCGCTTGATAACAGTGATCATAATATGATCGGTTTTGATATTGGCATTGAAGGAAGTGAAACTAGGAAATCAAGTACACTAGCGTTTAACTATAGAAAAGGTGATTACGACAAAATGAGAAAAATGGCGAAAAAAAGACTGAAAGGAGCAGCTCGCAGAGTAAAAAACTTGCATCAGGCGTGGATGCTGTTTAAAAAACACCATCCTGGAGGTTCAGGACAAATATATTCCACGTATTAGAAAAAAGGGAAAAAAGACTAAACGTCAGCCGGCGTGGCTAAACAGTAAGATAAAGGAAATCATTAGAGCCAAAAAACAATCCTTCAGAAAGTGGAGAAGAGAACCAACTGAAAGTAACAGGATAGATCATAAGGAATGCCAAGCCAAATGCAAAGCGGAGATAAGGAGGGCAAAAAAGGACTTTGAGAAGAAATTAGCGTTGGAAGCAAAAATACATAGTAAAAATTTTTTTAGATACATTAAAAGCAGGAAACCGGCCAAAGAGTCGGTTGGGCCGCTGGACGAAAATGGTGTTAAAGGGGCGATCAAGGAGGACAAAGCCATAGCGGAGAAATTAAATGAATTCTTTGCTTCGGTCTTCACCGAGGAGGATTTGGGGGGGACACCGGTGCCGGAAAGAATATTTGAAGCGGGGGAGTCAGAGAAACTAAACAAATTCTCTGTAACCTTGGAGGATGTAATGGGTCAGTTCAGCAAGCTGAAGAGTAGTAAATCACCGGGACCTGATGGTATTCATCCCAGAGTATTAATAGAACTAAAAAATGAACTTGCGGAGCTACTGTTAGAAATATGCAATCTGTCCCTAAAATCGAGTGTAGTACCGGAAGACTGGAGGGTAGCCAATGTTACTCCGATTTTTAAGAAGGGTTCCAGAGGAGATCCGGGAAATTATAGACCGGTGAGTCTGACGTCGGTGCCGGGCAAGATGGTGGAGGCTATTATTAAGAATAAAATTGCAGAGCATATACAAAAACATGGACTGATGAGACAAAGTCAGCACGGATTTAGTGAAGGGAAGTCTTGCCTCACCAATCTAATGCATTTTTTTGAGGGGGTAAGCAAACATGTGGACAATGGGGAGCCGGTTGATATTGTATATCTGGATTTTCAGAAGGCGTTTGACAAAGTGCCGCACGAAAGACTCCTGAAGAAATTGCAGAGTCATGGAATCGGAGGTAGGGTATTATTATGGATTAAGAACTGGTTGAAAGATAGGAAGCAGAGAGTAGGATTGCGTGGCCAGTATTCTCAGTGGAGGAGGGTAGTTAGTGGGGTCCCGCAGGGGTCTGTGCTGGGTCCGTTGCTTTTTAATGTATTTATAAATGACCTAGAGATGGGAATAACTAGTGAGGTAATTAAATTCGCCGATGACACAAAATTATTCAGGGTTGTCAAGTCGCAGGAGGAATGTGAACGATTACAGGAGGACCTTGCGAGACTGGGAGAATGGGCGTGCAAGTGGCAGATGAAGTTCAATGTTGACAAGTGCAAAGTGATGCATGTGGGTAAGAGGAACCCGAATTATAGCTACGTCTTGCAAGGTTCCGCGTTAGGAGTTACGGATCAAGAAAGGGATCTGGGTGTCGTCGTCGATGATACGCTGAAACCTTCTGCTCAGTGTGCTGCTGCGGCTAGGAAAGCGAATAGAATGTTGGGTGTTATTAGGAAGGGTATGGAGTCCAGGTGTGCGGATGTTATAATGCATCGCTCCATGGTGCGACCGCACCTGGAGTATTGTGTTCAGTACTGGTCTCCGTATCTCAAAAAAGATATAGTAGAATTGGAAAAGGTACAGCGAAGGGCGACGAAAATGATAGTGGGGATGGGACGACTTTCCTATGAAGAGAGGCTGAGAAGGCTAGGGCTTTTCAGCTTGGAGAAGAGACGGCTGAGGGGAGATATGATAGAAGTGTATAAATAATGAGTGGAATGGATCGGGTGGATGTGAAGCGACTGTTCACGCTATCCAAAAATACTAGGACTAGAGGGCATGAGTTGAAGCTACAGTGTGGTAAATTTAAAACGAATCGGAGAAAAGTTTTCTTCACCCAACGTGTAATTAGACTCTGGAATTCGTTGCCGGGGAACGTGGTACGGGCGGTTAGCTTGACGGAGTTTAAAAAGGGGTTAGATAGATTCCTAAAGGACAAGTCCATAGACCGCTATTAAATGGACTTGGAAAAATTCCGCATTTTTAGGTATAACTTGTCTGGAATGTTTTTACGTTTGGGGAGCGTGCCAGGTGCCCTTGACCTGGATTGGCCACTGTCGGTGACAGGATGCTGGGCTAGATGGACCTTTGGTCTTTCCCAGTATGGCACTACTTATGTACTTATGTACTTATGTACTTATGTATCAGAACTTGACTGCAGTTACTTTAAAAACAGAGATTAGAGTTGAAGGTACTAACAAAACAGCTACAGGCACAGGGAATAAAGTACAAGTGGCAATATCCATTTGCCTTGCTCATCTATAAGGATAGCAAATTACATTGTGTCTGCATACTTTCTGAAGTGCGGGAGATATGTCTAGAGGCAGCCTCTTCAATATCGCAGGCCTCCCAACCACAGACGGCCACCTTTAGCATTGAGAGGAGACCGAAATGGCAATGAGTAGGTGTTGGAAAAGGGCATCTGAAACGCCAGCATTCAGATGTTCTTTGGGCACCACAAATGCTTTCTGTATGTCATGCTGTAGTGAGAGGGTGTTACTAATGTTTTTTGAACACCCCTAAATGTGGAAATGTGGTGCCATCTGGTCACTTACCCGAGGTCCAGGATTACACTGGTATTGTGATTTTACTGACATGATTATACCTGCTAAAGGGAAGAGATTTTTACTTCTATGTGTTGATGCTTTTTCTAAATGGGTTGAAGCAATTCCCTGTACCTGAGAAACTGGTAAGGTGATGGCACAGGTACTCTGTAATAATATTTGGCATTCCTTGTAAAATTACTACTGACAATGGTTCTCATTTTGTTAATGAGCTAATTCAAACTTTGACTTCTAAATTGCAAATTACTCACCGCACGGAGCGCGTTTACAAGCCCACGAGCAGTGGCTTGGTTGAAAGATACAATGGCTTGTTGAAAACCAAATTGCGACAACTTATGTTGAATGGCATCAAATCCTGGTTGGATGCCTTACCTCTGGCGCTTCTCACCCTGCGCGCCTCACCATCTGCCTCATTAAAGTTGAGCCTATTTCAATTGTACACTGGACACAAAATACGTCTCATCCCCGGTAATCCTGAACATCACCTGCCAGATACTTACTCGGTGTATTGGGATCAATTACATCAACTACTGGCTGCAGGGACAATGTGACTCATTGCTACCTTGACCTATGTTTCTAGTGGATTTGTTTTGGTGGAACTACATTGGATATGTGAGCAGTTGTGGTTTTTTGCCACTCTCTTCTGAGGCCCAATGTGGCCTAATCAGTGATGCTATTCCCTCCAGATTTTCACCTACTGAGATGAGGGCTTGAATATGTCTGTATAATATGTCATCATAGTAGTTTTTATATATTCTCTGTTTTATATTTGTTTCTTTGACATTTGATAAAAATTAGGAGTTTTACAATGGGGATGCACTTCCTTAATCTGGCATCTCGCATGGGTGAAGACTTGTGGGGGGGGGGGGGTGATTATGGGGTTTAATTGGGAATACCAAGGAGCAGCATGAGGCATAGTATAACATTTCTTTTTTTAAGGGCAGGGTGGTGTCAATGTACTGCAAACTGGGATAATGGGACCGATTTATCTTTTACAGTTATACCGATGAGCTCTCTAACTTTTCTGTCCTTAAACATCAAGGACTCAAACTTTCCAATAAAGTGGTAGCTCCTATATAAAGAATTGGTACACCTGAGAGCAGACGTTTGTTTTATTCAAGAAACACACCTTTTCCCTTCATGTGAACATCAGCAAAGGAAATATTCTGCTTCTTATTTTGCACCTTGCCATTTACAAAGAAAGCCTAAGGGGGTTTTAATTGCACTAATTTCTTCACACCCTTGGCAGGTCAAAAAAGGTGATCATAGATAAAGGGGGGGGGGGGGGGAGATATATATTGTTAATTGTTTCTTTAGGCCCTGAGGTGTTTACTCTGGTTAATGTCTATGTCCATAATGAGGAACAGGGTCTCTTCTTTGAGAAGCTTAACTCTTTTCTGCTTCAGCATAAGTGGTTTATTGTTGTGTCAGGATTTTAATTTAACACTACAGCCCAGTTTAGATAATTTCTCCCAAGTGGTGTAATATGCTTATACAGATTGAGCACAGTTTCATAATTTTCTTACATATGGAATCTTTGTAATATATGGAGGTGTTTCCATCCAACTACCAGAGATTATACTTTTTACTCTCAGGTGCATAACTCCCACTCTCGAATTCACTATTGATTTAGGGACTCTTCAGTACCACATAGAGTTTGTAATCCGAAACACAAATATGGTCTGATCATGCCCCTACACTATTGGCTTTATCTTTGACTGCTAATCCAGGGGGCATTTGCTATTGGCGTTTAGATGACACCATTATGCAAGATCCTGATAATGTCACCCAGTTAGAGAAAGATATTATAGAATATCTTCAATTCAGTGATACTGCGGAGGCCTCCTTGGGGACCCTCTGGGAAGGGCTTAAAGTGGTGATGCAGGAAAAATCACTTAGCAAAGGAAAAGCAGCTCAGGGATCAAATTGAGAGACTGGACCAGCAATTGAAGAGGCCCTAGATCTCCAGCCTTAGAGGAGTGCCTTCATAAACTGAGATTAGATCTCAATGATAATTATTAGAGGTCTCTGAAAAATTGCAGAGGGTAAGACAAGTCCATTTTGAGTTTGGGAATAAGGCTAGTCGCCTTCTGGCTATTAAGCTAAAAATGTTGGAGAGTCATAATTTTATTCTATTCAAGAAGAAAGTGCACATTTAAATACCACCATATACAAGATATATTTAAGCAATATTATACCAGTTTGTATCAATGAGATATATCACCTTCAGAAGTCAATATTAGTCAATATCTAGGTAGAGTGATGATGCCATCCATCTCTCTGGCTGATCTGGAGGCCCTGTGTAAACCCATTGACCCGGATGAGATCCATTGGGCCATTCGTGACCTTCCTAACGGACACACCTTCCATGTAGTTGGTGCTAAGCAAGTTGGACTATATTTGCCAAATGACTAAACTGACAACACTCTGGACTGGTCATAAAACTTGGGATATGTATCAGCTGGAGAAATCAGGATAGCAGCCAGAGTGATGCTTCTTAGCTGTTTAGCTTCTGGGTGTTGTGATACATAGTCCAGCCCTATTATCTTATGACCATATAATTCCTCAAGCTTCATGCTGTTTCTTGGAGAAGGGGGAGGGGAATCGCTTAGTGGGATTGGGAGGGGTGGTATGCAGTTTTTGCTTTATCATTATATTTGGGGCTTTGTGGTTTTGGAAAGAATAAATGATATGAGGTTGACGATTTGCTAATAAAAGTTATACAGTATTAAAAAAGAAACAATCATACCAAATAAAAGAGGTTTTATGCCAGGTTCCTTAATTTGCTCTTCCTGGATGTCCAGTTTTGTAAAATCCAGTACTTATATGTTCAAAATCCCAAGTCCTGCTCCTTTTTTAGACAATATGTTCCTTTTTGAAATGACCATTTCTGCTGCAGTGTAGAAAATGACATGGGGACAGGGATCCACAGTAACTGCGGGGATGGGGTGGGGATGGGGACTGTTATTTATGTTTGATGCAGAAAACAATATTTTTAGTTTTTGGAAAAACAAGCAAACATGCTGGCCACAGCTAGCAAAATTTGCATGGGGGATCCTGTACATCCTGCTACCAGCACATCATCTAAGAAGACATTTTCTATTGCAGGATGGACTGTGGAAGACAGGAGAGCTAGACTGAATCCTGAGATTGTTGATGACTTCTTATTCGTCGATAATTTTAAAAATCTCCCCTCTAGGGCATACAGAACGGGCTGTATTTTGTACCCCTGGACAATTTAACAAGGTGGATTAATTCCTTGGGTAGTAGAAGTCAGCTATTGTTGGGGTTGGAAGGGTAGAGGGTGGTGGTGGTGGTGGGAGGGTTATTATAGCTGCTAGTTATTATTGTTTTCTATTTGTAATTTATATACAACAGTTGTACAGCATATTGTTCCTTTCTATACTTTAATAGAAAAATGTAAACATAAAATCATAAGTGTTTGAGGTGGGGATGGAGACAGAACCCACAGAGACAGGGCAGGGACGGGGACAAATTTTGTTCCCGTGTCATTCTCTACTGCAGTGCTGCAGTCTACATGTGGATTTCCTGCATCATTGCATGTGTTTTACAAAAGGCTCCATATTCACTGAACTGTTTGAAAAAAATAGAAAGAAAATTGTGCACTTCCCGATCTGGATGTCCCTAGTCCTACCTAGACACCTTATACAAAATTGGGCTTCATGATGCTAAAGAGCAGGAGTTCTCAACCCAATCCTCGGGATACACAAAGCCAATCTGGTTTTCAAGGTGTTCACAATTAATATGCATGAGGTAAATTTGCAAGTACTGCCTCCATTGTATGCAAATCTATCTCATGCATATTCATTGGGGGTATCCCAAAAACCTGAGTGGCTTGGTGTGTCCCAAGGACTCCCCCCCCCCCCCCCCCCCCCCCCCCCCCCCCCCAGGAAATTAAGGGCATGTCCTTGGAGTTTTAGACTTTCCCAAATAAAACCTTTGCTGTTTTGTCTTTTTTTTTTAATCTTACAGACTCCGCTCCAAGAAAATGTCTCCCACCTGGACTATGCCCAGACCATGAAACAGGTAAGGATAGTTCTTATTGTGATTACAATGCCCAGTGTTAGGAAGAACCAGTATCACAGCAGCCTTAATAAGGTCCAGTGACATCACAGAGCTCCTGCAGAAGCAGATGGGCATGCAGGATTCTTGGATCTGATCTTGCAGGAAACCTTATTTTTCTCAGAGCGACTAACAGATGAATTGAACAACCTCTGAGACAAGAGAGAGAGAGATGCAGATGTAGTCTACTGGGCCATATACCATAGCTTTCTTCCCTCTGATCAGTTTTTAATCAACAGGACACACTGAGAGAAAAGAGAATGAACAGCATCTGAAATTGTTTTCTGGATTCCCCCACTATTCCTAGGGAGACAGTAGGACTGAGGATCGCAGACAAAAAACAGGAAAGATCACTCCTAGAAACTGGTGCTCAAAGAGAAATCCACTTATCAAATCCCTAGCATAGAGATTTAAGGGAAATGGAATGGCTTGATATACTGCCTTTCTGTGGTTTTTTGTAACTACATTCAAAGTGGTTTACATAGTATATACAGATACATATTTGTACCTGGGGCAATGGAGGGTTAAGTGACTTGCCCATGGTCACAAGGAGCTACAGTGGGAATTGAACCCAGTTCCCCAGGATCAAAGTCCACTGCACTAACCACTAGGCTACTCCTCTACTGGTATAGCCAGGAATTTTCAACAGGGGGGTGAGTCTCACGCTGCATTTCCCTCCCGTCTCACGCTGCATTTCCCTCCCTTCGTCCTTCCACTGCATCTCTCCCTTCCCTTCCCCTCAAAGCTCTCACAATTCCCTTTCTCCCCAGCTCCTCTACCCATATCTTAATATCACCTCCAGTCTTCGCCCGAGCAGCACTAGCAGCAGTAGAACTGTAGGCTGCCTGCACTCTGCAAGGGGGCTTTCTTTCTGAACAGTCTCGCCCCTTCAGAAAACAGGAAGTTGCATCAGAAGGGGTGGGACAGTTCAGAGAGAAAGCCCCCATGCAGTCTGCCTATGATTGCTGTTGCTGCAGGCCGGGCAAAGATTGGAGGTGATTTTAAGGCATGGCGGGGAGGGGAGTGGGGGTAGGGAGGGAATTGCGAGAGCTTTGCGGGGCTGGGAAGGGAAGGACTAGATGTAGTGGGAGAAGGGAGGAACTGACAGGGAGTGTGTATGTAACACACACACCTTGAATGGATACACCACTGTAGTGATTACTAAACCTGTCCTGGGGTTACTGCAGCCAGTCAGGTTTTCAGAATATTTACAATGAATACTCATGAGATAGAGTGGCATACCAAGGAGCCAATGTATGCAAACTGATCTCATGAATATTCATTTAGATACCCTGAAAACCTGCCTGACTGAGGTTCCTCCAGGACAGGTTTGGAAATCACTGCTCTAGAATTTGTACTGGGAGTGGATTTAGAAGCAGCATAGCAGATGTTGCTATTGGACAGCTATTGAGAACCTGAGGAATCTTAGGATGAATTGCTGTTTGAAGAGATGTGAAATGCAGGTGAATGAAGAAATGGTTTGAGAGCACGGAGCCAAGGCAGAACAGTACCTTGTCTCTTTTGAAAACTTTGGTATCTGGTTGGAACAGGACACAGAGCTATGATAGTCCGGCGCCATCTTTGGTTCTGGAGTTGATCCTGCACATAGGAGTAATTGGGCTGCCTACCAAGCAGGGGACCCTTTTACAAAAGCGCGCTGAAAAATGGCCTTCGGTAGTGTCGATGCGTGTTTTGGGCGCGCGCAGAATCATTTTTCAGCGCACCTGTAAAAAATGCCTTTTAAAATTTTTTTCCCGAAAATGGACATGTGACAAAATGAAAATTGCTGAGCATCCATTTTGGGTCTAAGACCTTACCGCCAGCCATTGACCTAGCGGTAAAGTCTCACACATAACAGTAAAGACAGCGTCAAATGCCACTTGGTGTGCGCCCAATATGTGTGTCGGAAAATAAAAATTATTTTTTGCACGCGTGTATCGGACGCACGCCAAAAATGAAATTACCGTATGAGCCATGTAGTAGCTCAAAGTAATGTAGCCGGCCACTGAGCGGTTAAATCACTTGGTGGGGGCTTGCCGCTAATATTCAGCGGCACTCAGGGGCAGACTGACAGTGATCTGGGCCCCCGGGCAATCCTAACACCTATCAAAAGTGAGTAAAATAAATGGAGGCTAAGGGACAGTGGGCCCCCTACTGCTGTGGGCCCTCAGACACTGCTCTATTGTCCCAATGGTCAGTCTGACCCTGGCGGGACTTAACCGGCTAAGTGCTGCTGAATATTGCAGTTAGCGCCAAACACAAGGCGGCATTCCGGGTGCAAAGTCAGCACCCGGCCAATAAGTGCTGAATATTGACAAACGGTTATGTGTTAGCTGGCTTAAAAATAACCAGATATTCAAAGCTGAAACCTGCATAGGTCCTGGATTTGAATATCCAGGAATAACGCTGCCAACAGCTGAATATTGACCCCCTTGGGTTTTTTTTTAAAAGGCTTTATCGGGGGAGGCAGTAGAGATGATTTATAAGATTTTGCAACAATCTTTGAGCAAGTAGTGTTTCCAGAACAGTTAAACTGTACACCCCAATACTAAAGAAGATGAACTTGGACCCTGTGGCATGCTCCAGCTATAGACCAATTTCAGATTTACATTATTGGGCTAAAATATTGGAAAGAGCTAGGGGGGGTTAAAACCATTGGTGGACATAAGTGCCAACATTTCCAAATGTCTGGGGGTGCCAAACACAGTACAAATTACTCCTTACTGGTCATAATTTTATTTATTTATTTAGATTTTGCTCACACCTTTTTCAGTAGTAGCGCAAGGTGAGTTATATTCAGGTACACTGGATATTCCTCTGTCCCAGGAGAGCTCACAATCTACGTTTGTATCTGAGGTAATAGAGTTAAGTGACTTGCCCAAGATCACAAGGAGGACCACTGGGATTTGAACCAGCCACCTCTGGATTGCAAGACTGGTACTCTAACCACTAGGCCACTCCATGAAGACACTTGCTCACTATTCAGGGTTGGCATCCACAGAGTTGTCTACTATTCATGTGGAAGAGAATGGTATTTTCCATCAAGCCCATTTAGGGATGTGGCCTAACCATGAGATAGAATCAGCCTTTCCAACAGTACACGATGAGATCTTAAGGTTTAGGGATAGAAAGACTCTGGTTTTGCTAATTATTTTAGATCTTTTGGCAGCTATTGATTTAGTGGATTGGGATGTTTTGATTAGGTACTATAATCTTCTTGATGTGAGAGCTAAATCATTACAAGGGCAGAGAAGGGTGACGAAAATGATAAAAGGGATGGGACGACTACCTTATGAGGCGAGGTTAAGAAGGCTAGGATTCTTTAGCCTGGAGAAAAGGCGGCTGAGGGTGATATGATAGAGGTCTACAAAAGTTTGAGTGGGGTAGAGCGGACAGATGTGAAGTGTTTGTTTACGCTTTCTAACAATAATAGAACTAGGGGACACAAGATGAAATTAGAATGTGGTAGGTTTAAAACACATTGGAGAAAGATTTTCTTTACTCAGCGCGTGGTTAGACTCTGGAACTCATTGCCAGAGAAGGTAGTGACGGCAGCTGGTCTTGCTGAGTTTAAAGGGGGTCTGGACAGATTCCCGAAGGAAATGTCCATTGATCGTTATTAAATTTTGGGATTTTGCCAAGTTCTTGGGGCCTGGATTGGCCGCTGTCAGAGACGGAGTGCTGGGCTTGATGGACCTTTGGTCTTTTCCCAGCGTGGCAGTGCTTAAGTACTTATGTACTTAGGAGTACAATCTTTTGTGCGTGGTAAGATCATTTATAGTGATGATGGGTGAAGACAGATCAGATCCCTTGTTGTTTGATGCAGTTTTGCTTAGCCTTGACCAAAGGTTAGCTGTTTTATATAGTATAGAAGAGTGTCTTTTGAGAACATACACTCCTATTGACAGATTTAGTCTGCCTGTTTAAATACTGATACCTAGGTTCTATACATGAGCTCAGATTTGTTACACCCCTGATGAAGAACTTTCAAAACATGGCCATGTTGGGCATTTTGCATCTATAAGATAATAAAGTCCCTTACACATCCTGTTATCTACGTTGAATCCTCTTTTTTGATATTGTTCTTCAGGAAAGAAGGAAGGCTATTAGTGAAAATGCTGAAGAGCGATATGTGGAGAATGACAAGGAAAAAACAGATAATGCTAACAAAAACCCCCTTCTGTTCAGTGTTCAGAAATGAAAGACATAAAGACAGGCCATGGAGAACTTGCAAAAGTAGATGGAGTAGATACAGAATCATACTTGGAAGAGAATGTCTATGAAGAACTTGCAAGGCTGAAAGTAGACAAAGCCGTGGGACCAGATGAAATACATTCTAGGATGTTAATTAAGCTCAATTCTGGTGGGTCCCCTGAAGGATATGTTTAACAGATCCCTGGAGACAGGAGAGATTCCAAATGACTGGAGAAAGGCGAATGCTGTTCCTCATCACAAAAGTGGTAACAAAGAGGTGGGAAACTATAGACCGCTAACCTCACCTCAGTGGTGGGAAAAGTAATGGAGATTTAGCCGAAGGAAAAGTCAGTGGGTTGCAAGATCCAAAGCAACATTCTTTTACCAGAGACAATAGTGTCAAATTAATCTGATTGATTAATTTGACTGGGTGACCAGAGAACTAGATAAAAGGTATGTACTGGATGTGGTGTACTTGGATTTCAGCAAAGCCTTTGATACAGTTTTTCATAGGAAGCTTGTAAACACAGACCAGCCTGGGGATGAGTCCCAGTGTGGTTAACTGGATAAAAAATTAATTGATTGACAGGCAACAGAGGGTAGTTGCAAATGGCTTCCATTCAGAAAAAAGGAAGTTGAGTAGTGGAGTGCCTCAAGGGTCAGTTCTAGGTCTGATTCTGTTCAACGTTTTTTGTTAGCAATATCTTACCCAAAGGAACTATATGGGATAAGAAGGGAGAGGCTGATGAGCATAGACAAGGAGAGGGACCTTGGGATGATTAGTGTCTGAGGGATCTCAAGGAGGCAAGGTCTATGGCTGATGTAACTCCAGTCGCATACATGTAGGTATGCTGATGTTGGGTTATGCTAGTATTCTGTAATGGAACTGAGTGCCCAGATGCCATTATAGAATAGGCTGCCACTGATGTACCCATTTAAAGAATTTCCCCCTAAATAGACTGGAGTCAGTACAGAGGACAGTGACCAACATGGTAGGAGGTCTCCAACAGAAGATGAATGGAACTCGCTGCTGGAGGATGTAACGGCAGTTAACATATCTGGGTTAAAAAAAGGTTTGGACAGGTTCCTGGAGGAAGAGTTCATAGTCTGTTATTGAGATGGACATGGGGGAAGCCACTGCTTTTCCCGGGATTGGTAGCATGGAATGTTGCTACTGTTTGGGTTTCTGCCAGGTACTTGTGACCTGGTTTGGCCACTGCTGGAAACAGGATACTGGGCTAGATAGACCATTGGGCTGACCCAATATGGCTATTCTTATGTTCTTATGAGAAGAGATTGGAGTTCTTAAATATGTATACCCTGGAGGAGAGGAGGGACGGAGGAGATATGTTACAGATCTTTACATACTTGCAAGGAATTACAGAACAGACAAGACTTTTCCAAATGAGGAGAAGCTTTAGCACTAGAGGACTTGATACAAAGCTACAGGGAGGCACAGTCAAAAGCAACATTAGAAAACAAAAAGAAGTGGTGGAAACAAAAATGGTGCAGGAATTCAAACATGAGTGGGATATACACAGGGGATCTCTAAAAGACAAGAGGATATAACCAAGTATAGAGCACTTCTACTATAAAATGAATTTTCCACTTCTAAGAAAGCATGAGGAAAGCAACCTGCCCTGCACAGCAGGCACAACCCCAACAACACACAGACAGAGAAAGTAACCTGCATTGTACAGCAGATACAACCCCAACAACACAAGCATGGAAAAAGTAACCTGTGCAGTATGGCAGACACAGCCCCAACCTTCCTGGGCAGACTCATTGAGTCTTCAAATCTTTAATAAATTTTTATTTAAGTACGTCTTCCAGTGTCTGGTTTCCTTGGTCGTACTCCCACTTTTTGTACATTACCATTTTATATCTTCCAGGGTCACAGAGGGGTTTTTTTCTTTCAGTTCCTGTGAATCTTCACTATTAAATACCATTTCTGGCACAGATGTTCAGTCTCTCTGAGTGATGCTTGATCATTTTATTGTCCGATTGACTTCCTCACAGCCTTCTTGCTTCATATGTACCCAAAAAAACTTTTATTATGTTTTTGCCTTATCAAATTCTCTTTTTACCTTTCTTATTAATGCTCTGCTTCTAACTTGCCAATGCTTCTGTTGTTTCGTGTTCTCTTCATTTGGATTTTTTCCCCATTTTTTGAAAGATGTTCTTTTGGTATAATAACCTCTTTCACCCCACCATCATTTTGATGCCTCAAAAAACTAGCTAAGGAGTCTGGTCCTCACAAAATGAACTATGGAGACAACCCTATATGAAAAAGGTGGGCACGGTGCTTGAGGAGGAATATGATGGGAGGAGAATATCCAAGAGAGACTGATATTTGACACAGGTATTGAAGATGATGAATGTCATTTATGGGAGTGGATGGCACTGGTAAATTGGTAGATTTTGGCCTTCCCTCTTATGGTTGCCAGGAAAAGAGGAGAAGCACAAGCAGATGTCAAGAGATGATCAAACCTTGAATAATGAACCAGACCAGACCAGCAGTGCATACCATACACAGCTCTATGACGCCTGGATTATTTAGCTGAAATTAAATGGTTTTCCAGCTTTGATGGACTGGGTACTCCTAAATCCTGTCAGTGAGGAGAGCAAGGAGAGAACAACCTTCTTTCTGTGTTTGGATGATATCATTTGTAGCATTTGTATCCCACATTTTCCCACCGAACAAAGAGACTGACCATATATACTATGAATATGTTTGTGCCTATTTACCCTAAAACCAGGGCTATTTTTGTGGGGGTTCTTAGGGGGTACTGAGTACCGGCACCTTTTCCATTGTTTGCTAAAATTGACCCATGGTCTCCAAGTTTTAATGGAAGAGCTCAGGCTCTACACACCAATTCTGCCTTGTCATAGATTCTGTGACTAGTTGCAGGGGGCCTGGCTATTGTGGGATGGATCCCTCAGTAATCACCCCACTCCTGAAGGGTGCCCTGGCATTTGAGTACTGGCACCTTTTTTGCTAGAAAAAAACACACTGCCTAAGACATTATGTTAATGTCTTATACCGTTATCATTCTTCTGGTGGTGTTAATACATCAGGACCTGTGCTGTATGCTATCATACTGACACACACACATCTAAAGCAGGCTCTACCCCACCGGCCATAACGGCCCATATGTACATTGCACACACATTGATTGCAGGCAAGTGCTGCTGGAAGAGTTATTGCTGTTTCCGTCCAGTAATGAACTGTACAGGGGAAGGATGTTTGTCACAAGGCAGTTCTCCGTTGTGTCTAAGTCACATAGAGGAGCTGCACCAGAGTCAGTTTTCTTAAGCATCTCCATCCCCTGGGACTTTACAGGAAGCTGGTGGAAAAGGAAGGAAACTGTTGATGTTTTCCCTAACTGCCAATTGTCTCCATTGGTCTTTGATTTTTAATGTTTCACGCCCATAACCTGGATAGGTCAGGTCATATGGACTTTGCAGTAGCATCGCATTCCCTCTCTCACACGCAGCCCCATTATAGCACAAACAACAGACTGCAGGCTTCCCTCTCTCACACAAAAACAGTGCCCCATCACAGAATGCACTCCCTGAACAATGTAATTCTAGTGGTGAATAGTTCTGTATCAGTGCTCCCTTCTAGAATAAACCCTGATTAGAATCTCTAGATCTGTGTTTCTTGAGTATGAGTTTTGTAAGGAGGAACAGAAGACGTTTAGGCAGCAGTTTGCCCCAATATTTCCACCTATCAATGGTTCTAACTCCCAGAAATATTTTGCAGCACACCTATGCTTCTGCTGGAGTATGCTGTTTGGGATGTGCTATTCTAATGGGATGGAAGGGGGAGGGGAGAAAGGATCTGACTGAGGGAGATAAAGGACAGGGGAAGAAAAAGGGGGGAAGAGAGAACAGATGGGAAAATAGAATGGAGAAGGAAAAAGGAAGAGAGAGAGAGAGGATATGGAGGAGGAAGATAGAGAGGCTGGGGAGGGAGAAAAAGAATGGTGAAAAAGAGAGAGAACAGAAAAAAAGTGAGAGAAGGAAAAGAGAGGTCCAGGGATGGGAGCAGAGAAGGGGGAGAGGAATGGGAGATTTGTTAGTAGGGTGGCATGAAAGGAAATGCATAGGGTAGAACTGGGAAAGGAAATAAAGACAGACTGTGAGAGAGGGAAAAACAGAAAATGAAGAGAAGAGAGGGGGAAACAGAGAATGAGAAGACAGTGACACAGTGAGCATGCGTTAGGGAGTGTAAAGGAGTGTCTGCAGAGGGGAGGAAGGAAGCCCATCATGAGTAAGTGGAGAAGACAGACAGAAGAAGTAAAGTGTTAATTGGTGGTAGAAGGTGGGGAGTGGGGGAGGACAGAAAGGGAAGAGATAGTCTGTAAATGTCTAGGAAGGGGGAAGAGGGTGAATGAGTGTCTGGGGAAGGAAAGGAGCCTGAAGAAGACAGAAAATGTGGTGAGGGTCCTGATAGAGTGAGATCCCATTGGAGTAAGTGATGTAAGAATGTACTGTGCTCTTGGGATAATAGGTGATTGAAACCAGAAACCAGTTTTCAGGGTAGTGGGGCAGTTGTGGGGTTGTAGTTTTGAGGGCTGAGGCAGTTGTGGGGTAGTTGTTTGCAGAGTGGTAGGGCAGTTGCAGGAGGGGTATTTATAAGGGGGTAGTTTTTAGGGTTGGGCTGTTTGCTGGGTGGTGAAGCAGATAAGGGGGTAGTGGTTGGTAATAGGGCAGTTTTCTGGGAGATGGGGCAGTTGCTGCAGGATAGTTTTGTGGGTGAGGCAAATAGCGGGTTGGTGGAGCAGTTGCAGGGGGTAGTTTTTGGGGGGTGGGGCAGTTTGCAGGGTAATGGGGCAGTTGTGGGGAACAGTTTTTTGGGGTTTGAGAACAATTTGTGGGTGTTAGGGTAGTAGGGGTAGTTTTGAGATGGGGTAGCTTACGGGGTGGAAAAGTTTTACAGGGTGATGGGGCAATTGCTGAGGGCTACTTTTTTTGGGATGGGGACATTTAGTGGGTGGGTGAGGCAGTTGCAGTGTGGTAGTTCTCGGGGGAGGGAACAGTTTGCAGAGTGGCGAGGTAGTTGTTGGGGTTGGAGCAGTTTGTGAGGCAGCGAGGAAAATTTATTTATTTATTAGCATTTGCTTACTAACCTTTTGAAGAAATTCACCCAAGGCAGTGTACAGAAGAATAACCAGACAAAGGTAATAGAGCAATAAAATTATTAAAATAACAATTCACATTAAAGTATAGCATGCTACTTACAATGTCAGCATAATGCACATTAAAACATCTTAACAGACAGCATAAACCCATTTTTTGAATTTAGTTGTGTCCTTTTGCTATTTTTTTCCTATGTGCCAAGTTTCATCCCATTCTGTTAAATTTTCAAAGAATTCTTTTGCCCTCAGATACAGAGGCAGACACTTCTTGACCACTTTTGTATAATTTTTTCCAACTTTTGTTAAGTTGGAAAAAAGAATACTAAAGACTGAGCTAAAAGGCCCTGTGTAGCTTCTTTGAAGATGGATGGTATTTATGTTGGAGTACAGGGTGTGGCTTTGGCTTCAGGAGCAGAGGCTGCACTGTGGGACATGAGCCAAGGCTGGTAAACAGCAGAACGTTTGCTTTATTATACTCAGAGGACTGGCATATTCTTAGACAATTTCAGCCATCATGATTCCAGTCTTGGAACTGCCTATGTACTGACGCAAGCTGCCAGCAATGATAAGATCTAATGCGAGCATGGAATGTCTATAAACCATCAGCACACATCACCACATGGAAGCCCATCAGTACTTACGTACGGTAATGTCTCAGACTCTCAATCTCTGCTCGTCTCCCTTCCTTACTCCTCCACTGTGTCTATTGCAAGCCTGCTTAAATATGACAAGAACAGAGAATCATTCAAAGTGACCCCTTCCTCATTTCCTCCATTACTGCTGCCTGGTCAGTTAGAATTCTATGTGGCTCTGTCTTCATCATTGGATGTAAAAAATCATTGTTGTCTAAACTTCAGATGGTACAGAATACTGCCGCCCATTTGATATGCAGAATATCAAAGTTTGAAAGAGCCTCGCCATTGCTAGAGAGGCTGCATTGGTTACCTGTAGAGGCATGATCATTGCTTATTTATTTATTGGGATTTATTAACCGCCATTATGAAAGAGAATCACCCAAGGCGGTGCACAGCAGGTACAGTTTAACATGAAACTTACAATTTTGTTAACAGCATAACAATAGTAAAATAACCAAGAATAAACTAAATACAATAAATGAGGTAAACTTGAAAACAGTAAATTGAAACCTAACAATAGAACCACCGTAAAACAGTATCAAAAATATGCATATTTTAAGTTTGTTATGCACACTCATTTTTCAAATAATATATGGAATTGTACCTAGATGCATACAGGGGCTTTATCAACTTGTCTGACAGGAATACTGATTTTCAATCCAGGAATTTTCTAATTCTTTCTTTTTCCTAGTTATTTTTAAAGCTTTTCGTTCAGCTAGTTTTTCTTACTTGGCATCTCATTGGTGAAATATTCTACCGGTAGAAGTCAGGTCCTTGCCGTTCTAGGGCCTATTTCCTAGGGCTTTAAGTACTTTTCTATTCCGAAAGTTCCTGACTTCTTAAGTAATAATGAGATTATATTATTCCTGGATGAAGTGTTTGTGTTCTGCTATATCTCTTGTTGTGTAATTTTTTTTTTATTGATCTGTAAGCTGCATTGAACTTTATGGCTAATGTTGAATAGAAATGGCTACTGTAATGTAATGAAGCTAGGCAATTATTTGTTCTTCATCCTATACCGTCCGCTTATTAAGCAAAGAGTATACAATTTCTCAGATCAAGAATATTCCGTGAAAGCTGAAAATCCACAAGCCTGTTTCATTACAAATTTCCTCAGAAATGCTGTGGTGGAAAACAATTGTGGGAACAGGCGCATTTTTGGGCAAACTATTTGCAAAACCGCTTCTCACCATGTTTGTTGCACATTTATTATTATGTATTTATTCCCTTTTTTCCCTATATATTCCCTATGGTTCTTCTGCTTTGTCTCCCCCTCCCTTCTGCCTTTCCTCCTTCTGAACCCTTGGGAGCTCATTTTCGAAAGAGAAAAACATCTAAAAAGTGTCATAAAGCAGCATTTGGACAAATTCCTTCTCAAAACGTCCAAACTAGTATTTTCGAAACTTATTTTGCAGACGTTTATCTATGCAATTCATCTTCAGTGCATCCAAATCACAAGGGGAATGTAGGGGGTGGGCTTAGGGCGTTCCTAACACTTGGATGTTTTACAGCCATAATAGAACAAAACAAAAGTGTCTAGGACCAAAACTGTTTTTAGAACGAATAAGGCACAAAAATGTGCCCTAAATGACCAGATAACCACTGGAGGGAATCAGGGATGATCCCCCCTTAATCCCTCAATGGTCCTGACCCCCTCCCACTCCCCAAAGATGTGATTAAAAATATTAGTTACCAGCCTCTATGACAGCTTCAGATGTTATAGCCAGGTCTATTAGAGCAGCAAGCAGTAGTGTAGTGGTCAGTGAAATGTACTATAGAGAGGAGGACCCAGGCCCATATCCCACTCTACCAGTTACACTTGTGGTGGAAAATGTGAACCCTCCCATACTCTCCTCAAAATTACTGTACCCACATATAGGTGACCCCTTCACCTATAAGGGCTATTGTAGTGGGGTACAGTTGGGTATAGTAGGTTTTTGGTGGGTTTTGAAGGGCTCAGCATACAGTTTATGGGGGGTAATGGTGAGGTGTGTACCTAGGAGCTTTTATATGAAGTCCACTGCAATATCCCCTAGGGTGCCCCATTGCTCTCCTGGGTTGTTTGTGTGGCCAGCGTATTAAGAATGCTGGCTTCTCCTACATTCCAATGGCTTGATTTTCTACGTTTTTCACTTGGACTTTTTTGTTCCAGAAAATGGCCCAAAAAGATAAACACACAGAACATGAAAACATCTTGCATGTGGCCATTTTCGAAAAGGAAAAATAGAAGTTTTGCTATTTTGAAAGTGACCATATTTTCTATTCGGATTTGGGACGTTTAGCACAAAAAAGTCAAAGCCCGACTTAGACGTCTTATTGAAAATGCCCTCCATGTGTACCACGGTTCTCCAAAACCAACTTCCTGCCTTTTTCCCTCTGTCATCCTGGCCTTTATAACTTACCTTCAACCACTTCTTCCTTTTATCTCTTCTTCACCATTTCTGTCTGTCTTTAGCATAGCTCTGTTCCTTACTCAAGTGTTGCTGCTGGTTCATGTGTGAACTCTTCTCTTCTTGATCTCTTTGCCATTTCTCATTTAGACACTTTGCAGCTGTCCAACTGTACCACTGCTGTATGAATTAGGAATCTTGTGATGCGTGGTTCTAGCAGCTGTCACTCCTGGAAAAAATTAGACTCTTCGTAGTCTGTGATGTCTTATATTGGACCAAATGAAAGATATATATATAAACAAGTCTGTGAGTCCTGTATCTAAGACCACAAGACCCATCGCACCTTGTTTGGATGCTCCATCCTGGAGTACTATTACAGAGTGGGTAAAAAAGCTGAAAAAAGATTGCGGGGGGTGGGGGTGGGTGAGCACTTACTGCCACCCATTGAGATGGCGGTAAAGGCTCCCATGCTAATCCGGTGGGTCTTCAGCCCCCCCTAGCATCCCCCCCCCAAAAAGCCCTGGTGGCCCAGTGGACCACAAATCAAACCCCCCAAACCTGGTGATCTAGCGGCCCTCTTCCCTGACCTCTCGTACCTTAGTTGGAGGTGGGAGGTACACTCCCTCCTCTTCCAGCAGCGCGCCTTGAAAATGGCGGCTCCCAGCCCAGCTCACTGCATCCTGGGATGTGCTGGTCGATGCTTCATACCATATGTATATATATATATATATATATGAGTTTCTCCCTTAAATGATGTGAAGCCCCGCCCAGCGTATCCCAGGATGCACTGAGCAGGGCTGGGAGCCGCCATTTTCAAGGAGGCTCTGCTAGAAGAGGAAGGACTGTACCTCCCTCCTCCAACAAAGGTACAAGGGGGCGGGAAGAGGGCCTCTAGACCACAAGGTTTGGGGAGTTTGATTTGCAGCCCACTTGGCCACCAGGGCTTTTTTGGTGGGATGCTAAGGGGTTAAGGGGGGGGGCTGGAGACCCATTGGATCTCCAGTCCCCCCATGAACTTTTGTCAGAGGGGTTGGGAGGACTGGAAGTCTGCCAGATTTCCAGCCTCCATGTCGTTGGCTTGGGATGGGGGTTTGGTGGGGGCACTAGGCCACCAGGGCCATGCTGTTTGGGGTCTGGTGGTCCCACAGTACAGTCCTTCCTCTTCTAGCAGAGCCTCCTTGAAAATGGCGGCTCCCAGCCCTGCTCAGTGCATCCTGGGATGCGCTGGGCGGGGCTTCACATCATATAAGGGAGAAACTCATATATATATCTGAGCTTTTGACAGCCTAGACCTGTCAAACAAGTGCGAGAGGATGCGTTCAGGCACAATCCTCTCACACTTGACCCTATGATCAGAGATAATAGCGCACATAAATTTGCATGCTATTATCTCTGCTCATAGGGGCGGTAAAGCCCAGCACTGTTCCAGTGCTATTTTAGAGCTCTATTTGGAATAGCACAGGGCTTTCGATTGTCTGGGCATTAGAATTTGAGGCCTCTAGGGACAGAGAAAGTACCTACATATACTGTGTACATCTAGTAGTGCTATAGAAATGAATAGTAGTAGTAGTAAGTGCCACTGGAAATCAAGCAATTTAACTGGTGCAAAAAAACAGAAGAAAGCAATCTTTGCAAGAAAACCAACAGATTTCATAGACATGAGACGCTGCTCTGAGCTTTTCCGCTCGACATTGTTTCAAGTATGATTTAGCGCTACAATATCAATAAAGAGATATGAAACGCTGCCTTGAGCTCTTCCGTTTGACATTGTTCTGAGTATAATTCAGCGCTATAATACTAGCAAGAAGACTCCTGACGCAGGCCTGAAAGGCCAAAACACAGCTGTGTCGAGTCCCTTTCTCCCTACCATTTTATGGCTAATAAAGTATATATTTTTTGATTTTTACAACCAGAGTGTTGTCTTTTTTATGTATTTATATTTTTAGATTTTGATGTTTTTCTACATATTTTTGATTTTCATTTTTTGTTTTTGTTTCTGTTAGTCATCTTCGCTGTTTTGTTTTCTGTTTCTTCAGCAATTTAACTGACCAGAAACCATTTCTGGCCATTTAAATTGCTTTGAATATCAACCCCTTAATAAATAGATAAAGTTAGTAAAATTTAAAGCAAGTAAAATGATGTGTTGAAGTTTTGTTCAGAATAACTTTCCCTTTGTGTTCAGTCCCCTGTCGTATGATTTAACCCTTGAACAGTGCATGTCTGTTGTATCACGTCATAAAGGAACATTTGCCTGAAGAAAACATTCTCCCAAAAGCTGGTCAGCTTTGATGAAGTCATATTTTGTCTTCCTTTCTTTGCTGTAAAATTCATTCTTTCTTATTTGTGCAGGTTTCGTCTCAGAAAGTCTGGAGAGTGGGAAAGGTTCTTTGTGCTCACCTGTTAGGCCTGACTCCATCCCTCATACGGAATAGAAAACATCATCTCCGGAGTTATAGGTACTTCTCTTACCCTTCTTGGGACCTTGTGTGTCTTGGGTAGTGGAAGATGCTGCCTCCCTCAAAGGAATTTATTCTGGATATGAGAACCTTTTAGTTGGAGTTTCTGTAATTTTCTAAAATTCTGTTGGGCCTGAAATGTTTATCTTATTTCAAGAGGGAACAGACAAGCTGAAAGAGAATAATTTTCTAGAGGTGAGCTTCCAAATGCAGAGAAGGAGGGTGCGTGGTCAGGGCATGAAGCACCTACTAGCTGTGAAAAGAAATTGTGTAACTCTAAAGCAGTTCTATTCACTGACTGTCCTTGAGGGCTGCAAATAGGTCTGGTTTTCAGGTTAACCTAATAAATATACATGAGATAGATTTGTATACAGTGGAGGTAATATGCATGCAAATCTACCTCATGCATATTCATTAGGCATGTCTTGAAAATCCACTGGAAGTGAATACTGCAGTTCTAAAGATAGTGGCTTTATGTGCTTTTCACACCAGCTGCACTGAGCTGAAGATGACCATCTTGACTGGATGGGTACAGAATGACTGAAGACATTTAGGGATATTGCAGAATTTGCCTGCTCATATATCTTGAAGACCATGTTATCGCACTTCCAGCTCCCTTCAGCAGGGATGGTGATGTCACAAGTCCTGTCCTCTTCTAAAGCTGCTGATCTCAGAAGCCTCAGGTTCCCTGATAACTAGTGAGCTTCTACCATGTCTCTAGTAAACACCATTGTCATGTAGGTACTCAAGAAGCAGATTGTGATGGATCAGTCTGTTAAGTCTACTCTAAACCTAATCAAAGGCAACAAGTAATGCTTTGATGTTTCTCTTATATATACTATCTGCTACCACATTTGCTTATTTCCAATCTGACGAAGAAGGGCAACCTTTGAAAGCTAATCAAGAAATGTATTAAGTTATGTCCAATAAAAAAGGTATCATCTTATTTTCTTTTCCATGTTTTATTTTGTTTGATTTCTATTGATAACCTTTAAGAGTGGACTATCATGGCTACCACACCTCTCTACTTAAGGCAACAAGATAAATCCGTCGTGTTATGATGATTCTCTGTCTTTGGTTCTACCCTTGAGGAGGCAACTTTTGAACTGTGCACACAAGTGTAGAGTCTGTGGGTACACATTTTCCTTTGAAAATTGAGTAGTAAAATGTATTCATACAAACTTGCACCTACTATTTCACTGGTCCATTTTCCAGGTAAAATTCTGTGCACACTTTTGGAAATATAAAAATATACTCAGGTTCAAATCAGTGGCGTAGCTACGTGGGGCCTGGGGGGCCTGGGCCCCTGTAGATTTGCCCCTGGACCGCCCTGCTGATGACCCTCTTGACCCCCCCTCCCGCCGCTAACCCTCCCCCGCCATCGCGGTGGGCTACCTTTGCTGGCGGGGGGCCCCAATCCCCGGCAGCCGAGTAGGTCCTCTTCTTCCTCCGATTCAAAGACTTCGTTCTCTTTCTGACGTCCTGCACGTTGTATGTGCAGGATATCATTCTGTTTCTGTGAGTCTGACATCCTGCACGTACAATGTGCAGAATGTCAGAAACAGAACGAAGCCTTCGAATGGGAGGAAGAAGAGGACCTCCTCGGCTGGCGGGGATTGGGGTCCCCAGCCAGCAAAGGTAGCCCACGGCGATGGCGGGGGAGGGTTGGCAGCGGGAGGGGGGGGTCGAAAGGGTCATCGGCAGGGGTCGTCAGTTGGTGGTGGCAGCGGTCGATAACAGCAGGGGGGGTCGGCAGCACCGGGGGGGGGGGCTAAAATGTGCCCCCTCACCTCGGGCTCTGGACCCCCCTTCCGCCGAAGTCTAGCTACGCCCCGGGTTCAAATTCCTCCCTAACCCCTCCCACATACATTTTTGTTGTCTCTGTGAGTTAATGTTTTTGCATAGTGGCATAAAGTGCATATCTTTACCCACAGAGAGGGTAGGCAATTTACAGAGTGGTCATTTCAGTACATAAGGCTCTTTTAGGTATAGAAATACCTTTGAAAATTGTGTCCCAATGTATAAATAATAATCCATTTCCCCTCTGTTTGTGTTTTGTTGATCACAGGTCATGTTGCTCAGGGAAGGAGCTTGTAGATTGGTTGATGAGTGCCAGTTCCGCCATCCAGTCCCGGAGCCAGGCTGTGGGGATGTGCCAGGTGTTGGTGGATGAAGGTGCCCTAGTTCATGGTATGGCCAATGTTATCTATAAAGAAGTATTTGGCAACAGGGGACAAGTTTGGTATGGAAGGAGGCAATTCAAAGTGACATTTCTGCACATCATGCTTATCCCATCACCAATTCCTCTACAGCTACAAAGACACTATAAGAAAGTGCATAAAGAACCCCCATCCAGTGCCAGCCACCCAGTAAAACTACCTTTACAATTAATTGACAGCAACATTCAATAAATGTATCTATATGGGAGTGAAGTTTGAATTCTATATAGCATGAGAAAGAATCTTAATATAAACCACTGTACAGTTTTGTATCACACACACCACATGCCCCAATAACGGAGCAACAATATTTTCCCTTACGACTCACCATACCAAGAAACAGCAAGGGAGTAATAAGGGTCACACTGACCATTGCGGACTGAACTGAGCCTGGAAATTCATTGCTGAGCCATGTCTGGTCACCCGCAATGAATAGCCAGGCCTCAGTGGCCACCCTGAGGCTAACCATGTACCTGCCAATATTCAGACTGGTGCCCAGTTAACCTTCTTGCTGTCCTAACTTTATCTGCTTACGTAACCAGTTAGTGGACTGAACATCACTGTTCATCAGTTAAGTATCAGCTCTGCCCAGAGACTGCTTCATCACTAACCAGACAGTACTGCAGTGATCAGAGCCGATATTCAGTAGCAGTGCCCAGTTAACTGCTGTTAACTACCTTTGTATCGCTCCATAGTGAGACCGCACCTCAAATATTGTGTTCAATTCTGGTCAATTAGAAAAGGTACAGAGAAGGGTGACAAAAATGATAAAGGGTATGGGACGACTTCCCTATGAGGAAAGGCTAAAGTGGCTAGGACTTTTCAGCTTGGAGAAAAGATAGCTGAGGGGAGATATGATAGAGGTCTATAAAATGAAATATTAGGACTAGGGGGCAAGCAATGAAGCTACAAAGTAGTACATTTAAAACGAATCGGAGAAAATATTTCTTCACTCAACGTGTAATTAAACTCTGGAATTCATTGCCAGAGAATGTAGTAAAAGTGGTTAGCTTAGCGGGGTTTAAAAAAGGCTTCGATGGCTTCGTAAAGAAAAAATCCATAGACCATTATTAAAATGGTCTTGGGGAAAATCCACTGCTTATTTCTAGAATAAGCAGCATAAAATATATTGTACTGTTAAGGGTTCTTGCCAGATACTTGTGACCTGTATTGGCCACTGTTAGAAACAGAATGCTGGGCTTGATGGACCTTCGGTCTGTCCCAATATGGCAATAGTTATGCACTTATGTAAATATTGGTGGCCAGGGGCTGAGCACTATTTAACCGGGCAGGATCTCTATTCTTCGGACTGGAAAAGTAGCCTAATGATTAGTGCAGTGGCCTAAGATCCAGGCAAACTGGGCTCAATTCCCACTGTAGCTTCTTGTGACTCTGGGCAAGTCACTTAACCCTCCATTGCCCCAGGTACAAAATAACTACCTGTATATAATATGTAAACCACTTTGATTGTAACCACAAAAGGCGGTATAGCAAATCTCATCCCCTTTCCCTTCTTCTGCAATAGGGATACCCCAAATCAACATCTGGCATATTGAAATCACCTATTAGTAGTGCTTCCCCGTTCACAGCTATATTTTGAATGTCTTCAGTTAAATCTCTGTCCATTTCTTCTGTCTGTCACAAATTAGAGAAACAGAAACATGCAGACAAAACTGAAATGAAACCCCGCAAAAAGCCAGACATTAGGAGCAGTGCAGTACTAGAAAAATGACAAAGATGTATTTCCTCCTGCAAAATACAATAGAAGAGATGCCTATTTCTCAAGGTTGCTATTCCAATCCTTTAAAATTTAGGGCCCGTTTCAGCTCCATGTAAGCCACAGGCTGAACTAACCCTGGATGTTCAAGGCCAGGGCATGCGTGGCTCTGGACATTAAATATCGGGTATGTGTGGTCATCCAGAATTTAACCAGGCACCAGCTGATATTCAAACCAATGCCCAGTTAACTTGACGCCAGTGGCATTCCTAGCCTAGCCTGTTTGCCACCCTGGGCAGGTTGCCGCTGACCCCCCCCCCCCCCGAAACATATCACAACCCCTGGTGTGTCACCCCCCCCCCCCCCGAAGCGCAACACCAGACCTTTCCTCCAAGCAAGAGGGTGTGCGGAGCAGGTACGTGGCTGTTGGCTCTGCCGGTCCCGTGCCCCGGAACAGGAAGTAATAGAGGGAGCAGGGAACCAGGAGAGCCAACAGCCACGCTCCTGCTCCACACACTCCCTTGCTGCCTGCACCCAGGGGGAACCGCCCTGCCCTTGGTACGCTACTGCTCGGCATATAAAGTTAGGAGAACCTTTCTGCAGTCCTGACTTTATACATTTACTTAGCTGGTTAGTAGACTATCACTGCTAACTGGTTATGTAATGGCTCTACCCCCAGACCATCCCTAATCTTTCCAGTTAAGGAGTGTCCAGTTAGCGGTGATATTCAGTGGCACTATCTGGTTAAGTTCCACTAAATATCAGCAGCTGATCAGTTCAGTGGGGCTAACCAGGCAGCAGCCTCTTCTGCCTAGTTAAACCCCTTTGAACATCAGACCCTTAAAATTTTTATTTCCTTTCTATGTTTGTTGTCTGGGCATTTTATTTTTCTAATCAGGTGATGCCAGTCTCTCTCTTCCTGTTTCCTTCTGTTGATCTTCTAAAGATCTCCTTTCCCATAGGCAGTCAGTAACTCAGCTGTTTGGGGGGACTAAAGTCAGGCAGGACAAGTTAAAATCCTTGGGGTGAGGGGCAGGGCTACATCTATGTCAGCAGCAAAGGGGCAGAGGGGCAGTTATCTCCCCCCTCCCCTTCCAGTACCTTCCTTACTGATGGTAGAATGCAGAGTGAATGCACTCCAGAAATTATGTGCCAAAAAATCAAAATAATGCACCAAAATAATACAATATATTAAACAGAACAATGTCTGCAAAATTTTCCAGTCAGCTATAGCTCCCCAGTCCAGCATCTTCCTGTTGACCATGTGAACAGCGGTATAACAGAAAGCCTGTGGTTACTGGCAACCATAAGGGAAGCAATTATCTAAACTGGCATTTCCATTCTGGTGCACCGATTTTGTGTGCTGGAAACCAATTCTATAATGGCAAGATGCCAAGATGCAGTTATAAAATACTAGCATAAAGTTGGCATAGGTGCACTTCAACAGTGCCGCCGAGAGACTGAGCCGGCTGCCCCCCCCCCCTACTCAGGATGCAGCCGCAGGGCCCCCCACCCACACTTGGGGCTCAGATACCGGGCCCCCCCCACACACACTCAGGATGTAGACATCGCTGCTGCCCTTCACTCACTCTCAGGCTGCCACCAGATCCCGGCGCCAGGCCCTCCTTGAAGGCTGGGAAGGAGCAGACGCACTGATGCACAGATGTAGGGGGTCCCCCACCCCCTATGTCAGTGTGTCTGCTCCTCCCCGGCCTCCAAGAGGGACCTGGCACTGGGGTCTGTCTCTCATCTGCTCCAGTATGCCAGGACTGGTTCCCGATAGAAGCAGGAGAGAGACAGACCCCGGGGCCAGGTGCCGGGCCCCCCTTGGAGGCTGGGCCAAAGGAATTTTGCCCCCCCCCCCCCCCCCGCCCGCTCCCTCTCAGCAGCCCTGCACTTCAGTTTTGGCATGAGCATTTACAGCATGTCAATGACAGGTGAAAATTGCTGCACCTACATATGCCAAGTGAAGGCCATAACTGATAGTATTTATTAGTTATATGTGTCACTTGGAGACACGCCCATTCTCCATCCACATATATGTCCCCCTGCCATTACATACTATATCACTTAGGCGCTACTCTATAGAATAACAGCTAGTACACATTCTTGCACAGCTACCAATTATTGATGCCTATAATGTACATAAGTGGTGTGCATGTCTCGGTGCCAATTTATAGAATTACCTCCAAATTGACTAGCCTATCTGTGTTTTGGTAGGTTGCCAAATGGCCACCAAGCTTCAGACCTGCTAGCTTTTAGTTGATGATTTGTATTAGTTGAACCTAATGGTTAGAGCAGCAGGTGAGAACTAGAGAAGTCAGGGTCCAAATCCCATTGCCGCTCCTTCAGATCTTGGACATGTCACTCAACACTGCCTCAAGTACAAATTTAGATTGTAAGCCCTCTAAGGACAAGAAAATACCTCTGTATATTAACGTAACTCAGCTAAATACAGTACCAAGCATATTGTGAAGTAATACAAAACCTTACAAAAGTCACTCAGGACTTAGAAAGCAATTCTACCCTACTATAACAGCACTAACTTCCAGGAGTTGCACAACAAGGGCCTACTTAGAAAAAGGCAGCATCATAAACATTGCAGTGGGCAGTAGAATATCAGTACATCTACTGGAAAACGAAACAAGACAAATTAGTACAGATCAATCCTACACAGACATTGTGGTATCAGAATTCCTATTCTTACACATGCAGAACATACTGTACATAAACCTTCACCAAGTATAAAGTAAGTAAGCACAAACTATAGATTGAAATATTTACACAAAAATTAAACTGTCTCCCTATACTTTGTAAAATATAAAGACAGCAGTTATAATTTTTTTAAAAAATGGCATTCAAATCACTAAATTAAATATAAATATAACAAAAATGGAAAATAAGGTGATACATTTTTATTGGGCTAACTTAAATTTTTTTACTAGCTTTCTGAGGCCAAAACCTCCTTCCTTAGGTCAGGACAGTATACATAACAGTATAGCCCTCCTCTTTACAAATGCCCTTTTTCTGTTGTTCCTCTTTCATTGTCTCACGCTCTACCTCCATTTTTCCTCTCCTTGTCACTCCCTCCATCCAAACACTCTTCCCCCTTCCCACTTCCTCCCTCCAGAAGATATTACCCTTCTTTCCCTCCTTCCTTCCTTCCTTCTCACTCCCCATCCTCTAACTCTCCTGATGCTATTCTCTCTTTGTCACTGGGGCCAAACATGACCCTTGATTACCTGCCTTCCTGATTGTCATGTGGCTCTTATCGTGCGACTGCCCAATTTAATGTGTCTTCTGCTGCCGGCATGTGGGACATGCTGAAGGTTATCAGGAGGGTAGAAGAGAACTAGATGCACCCAATCAGATCAGGCAGGGGCTTGAGTTACCTTCAGCCTGATCTAATGGCTGACTCTGGGGTGGCAGTTATCACCCCAGAACAATGCCTATGGATATGACCACTCCAACTTAGTGCATGCAACTTGCAGGATTTGTTCCATGGGATGTAAGAGAGCATATGTGATGGGAATGGTGGAGAGGCTACAGAGGTAGTAACTTTCACACAAAGTCTGCAGATACTTTTCACCAACAGGCTTTGCATCAGTTTTCAAAGGGAAAAATGTTCCTTTCAAAATGGAGACAAGGAACGTATGTGCACACACCTGCACTTGTGCAAGCACTTTTTCTGTGAAAACGTACAGGTGTAGCTTTGGAAATCCAAAAGTATGTGTTTAAGTGCATCCTCTGCTCCAGTACCTCTCCTAGGAGTGTCTTCTTGATGTGTATATATACTTTAATGCACACTTGCTATATGTACATATACATACATAGGCTCGTACACTACGTATTGGGAAATTTTCCAAAGCTCAGTTTCTGCAAATGAAACTTACTTAGTTTTATGACTGGAAATGCCTTTGAAAATTGTCCTAAGTGAAGTTCAGTGCAATGTGTTGACCTGCTTAGAGGAAAGCGAGGCTGGCCTGAAGAATATTACATCATTCACCACCTGTGCTAACCTTTCACCTCTGTAGTTGCTTACCACAAGGGGAAATCTGCCAGCTGAAAATGTGCAGACAAGAAAAGTAAATAAAGCAGACGCCACAGGAGACTTCCCAGATCTTATGAAACAACCTTTGTTGGCATTTACCCTCTCAGCAGCAAAAACATCTCCTTTGGAAAGTTGTTGAAGCTTTTTTTTTTTGTGTGCTGAATCAGGAGCAGTAAAATGAACTGTCGCTTTCTGACTTTCTGTTCCCAGCTGAGATTTTGTAAAATCTCTGCTTCCCATTATTTACTGCAAATGAGTATTTTCTCTTAAGGTATCCCAGAGAAAGGAGCCCAGATAGCCAAGCCCTTTCGTTCAGTCCTTCTTATGACCCTGGTACAGGGGTATTAGGTGAACTGTCAGCCATGTACTCCCCTTCAATTATGTTTACAGCCTTTAATCCTTCCCTGAGATTTTCATAA
Source organism: Microcaecilia unicolor (assembly GCF_901765095.1). Classification (NCBI taxonomy): domain Eukaryota; kingdom Metazoa; phylum Chordata; class Amphibia; order Gymnophiona; family Siphonopidae; genus Microcaecilia; species Microcaecilia unicolor. The sequence goes on from NC_044033.1 coordinate 309,107,531, forward strand.
TTAAACTCAACAATCATGATAATCCCAACATCACTCATTCCAGAACAATCCTGTTAAAAGACAAAGATACAACTTTAAATAATAGACGTTTTTTTTTTACATACATATGTAACAAAGGCAATTTCCCAAAACCATTTAACTAGGTAAATAGCTGTATTACCAGGTAAATGGACTATTTTTTTTTTTGTTACATTTGTACCCTGCACTTTCCCACTCATGGCAAGCTCAATGTGACTTACATATTGTATACAGGTACTTATTTGTACCTGGGGCAAAGGAGAGTTAAGTGACTTGCCCAGAGTCACAAGGAGCTGCCTGTGCCTGAGGTGGGAATTGAACCCAGTTCTTCAGGACCAAAGTCCACCACCCTAACCACTAGGCCACTCCTCCACCCTCCCTGTGGGTAAAAATATATGCTGATGGTTCTTTGAGTTGGTGACTGTCAGGCTCTATTGCTTTCTTTTGACTGCAGCTGTCTTTGCCACCCTCAAGAAGCTGCAGCCTAATGGTTAAGCCACAGCTCTAGGAACCCTTCTCAGAGGCAGGTCTGGGTGGCTTCAGATTCCCTTTCTAGCTAAGGGTTGCAGGAAAGATTTGCTGTGAGATTGAGCCTCATGATAGTGCCCTTCTGCCAGCAGGGCATGGCCAGCCCACAGGTATTTGATGCCACCGTCAATACAGGTTTCCTGTAAGAGGGGGCCAGATCAACAGGCTTTGAGCGTGTTCGTGGCTGCTCAGTGCCTCACTGCCATGCTGTGTTGCTGCTCTACCTTTGTCTTGCTGGCTATTTCAGTATCTCATTGCCACACCCTGAAGTCAATTAGTGGTTGCTGATGAATAAATCCTGTGTATGGCATTCTTCGATTCCCTTGTGTTTGTTGGTAGTCAATAGAAATAAAACAAAACAAAATAAAACATAGAAAAGAAAATAAGATGATACCTTTTTTATTGGACATAATACATTTTTTGATTAGCTTTCGAAGATAGCCCTTCTTTGTCAGATCAGAAATAAGCAAATGTTGGTAGATGACAGTATATATAAGTGAAACATCAAAGCATTTCAGTGACAGTCTAACAGTATGAGGGTGGGTTAGGTCAGAGACAGAGGGAGTCGGGTGGATGAGGGACAGGGAGATATGCATGCAGATAAGAGAGTGACAAAGCATATTTCCCTGTCCCTCATCCACCCGACTCTCCCTGTCTCTCACCTAAGCCACCCTCATCCTGTTAGACTGTCACTGAAATGCTTTGATGTTTCACTTATATATACTGTCATCTACCAACATTTGCTTATTTCCGATCCAACGAAGGACTACCTTCGAAAGCTAATCAAAAAATGTATTGTTATGTCCAGTGTGTTTTTTCTAGTGAAAAAGGTGCCGGTACTCAAATTCCAGGCCACCCTTCAGGAGTGGGGTGATCACTGAGGGACCCACCCCACAATAGCCAGGCCCCGGGCAACCAGTCACAGAATCTATGACAAGGCAGAATTGGTGTGTAGAGCCTGAGCTCTTTCATTAAAACTTGAGGACTATGGCTTAATTTTAGCAGACAATAGAAAAAGTGCCGGTACTCAGTACCCCCAAGTACCCCCTCAAAAAAAGCCCTGGTTATGTCCAATAAAAAAGGTATTATCTTATTTTCTTTTCCATGTTTTATTTTGTTTTATTTCTATTGACTACCTTTAAAAGTGGACTAACATGGCTACCACATCTCTCTACTTGTGTTTGTTGGAAGTGTCGTTTGTCTACACTACTCCCTCGATTGCTCTTCTACATAATGTTCCTTGGTCCTCCACTTTGGTGGTTGATCTTCACACCCTGAAGTCTGCCATCCTGGACGGCCACCTAAGCCACCTACTGGACATGCAGAGCCTGCCCCAGAGATTTCTTCCTGTTACAGCAACCACCTTCTCTCATTCCTTCCTTTCCTCCCTCAAGCCTGGACATATGATCAGCAAAACTCTTTTATAACATGCAGGGTGTAGAGGGAAAGACAACACCTGCAAAGAGCAGCCAAAGTGTACACAGCTAAAAAATAAACCCTAATAAAACAACAGACCAGTCAATATTAAGCCCAGAGAGGTCAGCATTTTTAAAAACACTATGGGGCCCTTTTACTAAGGCGCGTAGTCACCTATGCGCGTCAAATTAGAACTACCGCCCAGCTACTGCATGCCCCAGGCGGTAATTCTAATTTTGATGTGCATCCAAAATGTGCGGCATGAAATAATTTCTATTTTGTACCACATGGCACTAACCAGGTAGTAATCGGCAGTGTACGTGTGTTGACGATTACCACCCGGTTAACATGTGAGACCTTACCGCTAAGTCAGTGGGTAGTGGTAAGATCTCAGGCCCAAAATGGATGTGCGCTGATTTTTATTTTGCCGCACGTCCATTTTCAGCCCCCCCCAAAAAGCCTTTTTTGCAGGTGTGCTGAAAAATGGACCTGTGCGCATCCAATACACGCACCTACACCAGTGCAGGCCATTTTTCGGTGCGCCTTAGAGAAGGGCCCCTGTGTGCTCTGGGCTGAATTACAGCTGGAAATTCATTGCTGGACCACATTTGGCTGCCAGCACTGAATACCCAAGTCATCGGTGGCAGGTGGAAATAATCTGGGTATCGTCAATATTCTGTGGCAGGACCATTTGTTTTGAGGTTGTGCTCACCCGGTTAGTTATTCAGGGACTGACACTGAATATCGGCAATGCCTGGAGAGCTTTCAGGTCCACCCCATCTCCATCCTTGGACCGCCCTGCAACTAACTATACAGTACCAAAATATATAGAGCTACAGGAGACAATAACTATCACAAAAATCAAAGGCAAAAAAATGCCCTCTCCTCAGCTAATATAGCTGCGCTGCTGAGATCTCCACTAATCAATAAATAATAAATAATGAATGGCAAAGGGTAGCTCTCAGAACTATAAAGTTCAGACCGGAAGCTACAGGTATACTCTATCATAGATACCACCAGTGCGTTTTTTTTTCTAGCAAAAAAGGTGCCGGTACTCAAATGCCAGGCCACCCTTCAGGGGTGGGGTGATCACTGAGGGACTCATCCCACAATAGCCAGGCCCCCTGCAACCAGTCACAGAATCTTTGACAAGGCAGAATTGGTGTGTAGAGCCTGAGCTCTTTCATTAAAACTTGGGGTCCATGGGTCAATTTTAGCAGACAATGAAAAAGGTACAGGTACTCAGTACCCCCAAGTACCCCCTCAAAAAAAGCCCTGGATACCACCCAATGACACCATGATGGCAAAAAAAGCTCCAACAAAAACAAAACAAAACTGTAACGTTCCATAGAGGTCAAGCATAAAATTCATCGGCAGTATTCAGTTAAATGCTGTTGAATATTATATCCTGACCTGATCCTAACCTGTTAAATAGTGCTGAACATCTACCTCATAGTTAACACAAAGCCCACTATTACAGAGTAGTTGACAAGAAGAGCTGTTAGGGGCAGCCTACACACTCAGTGTATTTCCTCAGTACTTATCCATGCTTTTTAGGCCATATCCCCTGCTTAAGACATCTAGGGAGACCATGGGGCTCATTTTCAACAGAGAAACACGTCTCAAAAACGGCATAAAGTGGCATTTGGATGTTTTTCTCTGAAAAACATCCAAATCATGATTTTCAAAACACAAATTTGAGATATTTTACTCTGCAGTGCATCCAAATCACAAGGGAATGTTTTGGGGGAGTGTGTTGGGGCAGAATTTGAGCATCCCCAAAACATGGACAATTTTCTGCCATAATGGAACAAAGCAAAAACATACAGGGCTAAAAGTTAGATGTTTTGATCTAGACCTGTTTGAATCAAGAAAAGGTGTCCTAAATGACCAGATGACCACTGGAGGGATTAAGGCATGACCCTCCTTACTCCCCCAGTGGTCCATGACCCTTCCCACCCCACAAAGATGTGAAAGAAACAGTACATACCAGCCTCTATGACAGCTTCAGATGTTATGGCCAGTCCTATTAGAGCAGCAAGCAGGTCCCCGGAGTGGCTTAGTGGTCAGTGCAGTGCACTGTAGAGAAGAGGACCCAGGGCCATATCCCACTCTAACTGGTTCATTTGCGGTGGAAAGTGTGAGCCCTCCAAACCCCCCCCCCCCCCAAACCTACTGTACTTACATGTAGGAGACATCTGCAGCCATAAGGGCTATTGTTATGCTATACAGTTTGGCGCAGTAGGTTTTTGGTGAGTTTTGGAGGACTCCTTATACTACATAAGGGGATAAGAGATATCCCAGCAGAGCAGTGGGGCACTCTAGGGTGCACTGCAGTGGACTCCACATTAAAGGTCCCAGGTCCACATCTCACTGTGTTGTCAGTCTACTAAGAATAGTGCTCCCCCCCCCCCCAATACATCCCAATAGCTTGTGTTTGTCCACTTTTCACTGGACTTTCCCCCGCCCCCAAATAATACAAAAAGATAGATGCACTGAGCACAAAAACATCTAGCAAATGACCATTTTCAAAACAAAAAAATTGGATGTTTTTCGGATTTGAAAATGGCCATGTTTGCTATTTGATTCTTGGACATGTTTTGCAAAATATCCAAAACTGGATTTAGATTTTTTTTTTTTTGTACCCTGTGCTTTCCCACTCATGGCAGGCTCAATGTGGCTTATATGGGGCAATGGAGGGTTAAGTGACTTACTCAGAGTCACAAGGTGCTGCCTGTGCCTGAAGTGGGAATTGAACTCAGTTCCTCAGGACCAAAGTCCACCACCCTAACCACTAGGTCACTGATATCAAAAATGCCCCTCTGTATCTGTTAACCCATGCAGTGGCTGTCTTTAAAGTTTTTGAGGCATAAGAAGCAGACAGCATGTGCAGAGGAAGCTGGAAGCCCTAGAAATCCACACTGATAAACACTGTGCAAATTATTGCCTTTCCCTGTTCCCATGACCCCCCTCTCTCCCTCTCCCTTTCCCTTCCCCATTTTCTGCCTGGATTTATTTTGAGCACTGCCCATGCCGGTGTTGATGTATGACTCTTGTTCTTCCTCTGGCCCACTGGTATCACTTTGTACTGCTGAATATAAAATCACAGAGCCTCTGAAGAGTTAAGGGAGGAGGGATAGCCACCATCATGTCCTAGAGCATGAGTTGACTGTAAGAGGAGATTTCTGAACAGAGGGCTGGAAGTCAATAACAAAGAGGTTTTTGTTTTTAGCTCACAGCAAGTTACATTCAGGTACAGGCATGGGAGCCAACTTTTCAAAATGATTGGGGCACTCAACTCAGCTCACATTTTACGAGGAACCACCTAGTGTTAGGTGTCAGGAGCACACATAAATCACCTCTTATAGAGCACCAACTCACAGAAAAATATGCAGCATATTTTGATGGTGTGAACTTTCCCAGTAGGCATGTGGATGGGTGGAGACTGGGCGAACAAATACGCACATAAATTATACTATTATATAATTTATATGTTTTCTGGCTAACATCCTGGCAGATATGATGGCGCGCTGGGGGTGGGAAGTACGACCGGGCTTCTGCGATAGCCTGGCGGTACGTCCTTTATAACGAGCGGTAAGCCCACGTTGGGCTTACCACCACTTTATAAAAAGGGCCCATGGTGACCAGCTCCTAGCACAACAGTTTCCTTTTCCCTTTTCCTCTTACCAACCTTCTCACCACTCTCCTTTCCTGATGAAATTGGAACCATGACAGAAAAGGAAATCCTATCTGGGCTCATGGGGATGAAGAGGGTTCCTGGGATTTGGGACTTGCCAGAGGGGGGACTCCCTGAAAGTCTGCCACTCTAGTTAGATAGTGCATAGGTTACTGAGGGGGTCTTTTTCTAAAGCGTAGCTCCAGTTATCTGCAGCAGGGCCCATAGGAATAAAATGGGCCCTGCTGCAGATAACTCGAGCTAAGCTTTAGCAGAAGACCCCCTGACTTGTTTTCACACTGCCAGAGTTTTGAGGTGAGGTACCTGAGCAGAAGAGGGGGACATTTACACCAAGTTGCAGAGTTGTATCAGAGCAGAGATGATCATACAGATAAAAGGATAAGTAACATGATGGGACAAAGGAAGAGAACCAGTGAAATCCTCTCATGGGTCACTTGGGTTCACAGCAGGTGCCACCTAATGGGGCAGATGAGACAAGAGACCATGAGAGTAGACTATTTCTCTCTGACATGGTGGGCCACCTCTCACAACCCTGGCACAGACAGCTGAGAAACACTGTGTAATAACATTAACAGCTGCCATGCTAGGCTAGCCCAGTATCCTGTTTCCAGCAGTGGTCAAACCAGAGTCCTAAAAAGTGGCAAGACTCCATGCTACTGACCCCCATGGATAAGCAGTGGCTTTCCCTAGGTCTACTTTAATAACAGTTTAAGGACCTTGCTTCCAGAAGTTTGTTCAAACTTGTGCTAACTGCTTTTACCACATCCTTCATGTAAATTTCAGAGCTTAACTATGTGTTGAGTGAAAAATTGTTTCTCCTACTTGCTTTAAAGGTACTAAGTAACTTCATGGCATGTCCCCTAATGTTTGTACTTATTGAAAGAGTAAACAACCAATTTTCATCTACCTATTTAATTCCACTCAAGATTTTATAGACTACAGGAATTAGGAATTAATATTACTTTGGGCAGGTAGACCATTCCTTTGTAACCTAAGGATTCTATGACGGCTATTTATCCAAGAATTATATTTGAGTGAACAGGAGAGGGTGTCAAGATGGTTGTCCCAGTTACTCATGTAAATAAATATATGCAGCTATACTCTATGGACACAGACACACGTGTCTAAAGATAGATACATTCATATGCACACATTAAAACACCTCGTAACCCTCATGTACAAACCACTAAGCATACAGTACATAACACCCTGGCACGTCAGACATGAACCCAGGCTTTCTGCCAACCCAAGCCCTTCAGAGCAGAATTCTCTCTCCTTGCCAGTAACCCCTTTCAACTCCCTTTCACCCTTAGTTTTGTTTCACTTTTTTTAGTTTATTTATAGATTGGTTAGACTGCCCTTTGAGGTTCAGTATCAGTGGTTTACATAATAAAAACATAAAATAAACATAAATAAATAGAACTGACATATATTCATCTATAGCCACTGCTTGCCCTATGATCGGTAGCATGTAATGTTGCTACTTTGGGGGTTTCTGCCAGATACTTGTGACCTGAATTGGCCACTGCTGGAAACAGGATACTGACCCAGTTTGGCTATTCTTGCGTTCTTATGTATTATTACAGTTTTTCAAGCAAAAATTTTAATTGTGATTAATCGCCCAATTAAAAATTTTGATCACAGTTGATTTTATTTTTAATCGCTGTCTGGATAGTGTCCCTGAATATCCCCTCTGACCACCAGGGCACTATCCAGGCAGCTAATTGGATAGTGATGATATTCAGGTCCTACAGAGGAAGGGGGAGTCTTCTGGGAAAGGGCTTTTTGGGAAGGGGGATTGTCTTAGGGATAGTTTCGTCATTAACAGCATTAATAATGTTAATTACTGTTAACGTTTGCATCTTTAAGGGCGCCCCGGGCCAAGGGGTGGGGCATCCCGTATTATCAAAACAAGATGGGCGTCCATCTTTCATTTCGATAATACAGTCGGGGCTGGCCAAATCTCAACATTTAGGTCGACCGAAATGTTGAGATCGCCGACCTTAGAGATGGGCGGCCTCGGTTTTTGCCTATAATGCAAACCGAGGACTCCCATCTCAAAAATGACCAAATTCAAGGCTTTTGGTCGTGGGAGGAGCCAGCATTCGTAGGGCACTGGTCCCCCTCACTTGCCAGGACAGCAACCGGGCACCTTAGGGGGCACTGCAGTGGACATCACAAATTGCTCCCAGCTGCATAGCTCCCTTACCTTGTATGCTGAGCTCCCCAACCCCCTCCCAAAACCCACTACCCACAACTCTACACCACTACCATAGCCCTTAGGGATGAAGGGGGCACCTTCATGTGGGTACAGTGGGTTTCGGGTGGGTTTTGGAGGTCTCACATTTACCACCACAAGTGTAACAGGTGGGGGGGGGGGGGGCTGGGTCCGCCTGTCTGAAGTGCACTGCACCCACTAAAAACTGCTCCAGGGACCTGCATACTGCTGTCATGGAGCTGGGTATGACATTTGAGGCTGGCAAAAAATGTTTTTTAAATTGTTTTTTTTTGGGTGGGAGGGGGTTGGTGACCACTGGGGGAGTAAGGGGAGGTCGTCCCCGATTCCCTCTGGTGGTCATCTGGTCAGTTCAGGCACCTTTTTGAGACTTAGTCATGACACAAAAGGGACGAAGTAAAGTTGGCCAAATGCTCGTCAGGGATGCCCTTCTTTTTTCCATTATCGGCCGAGGACGGCCATCTCTTAACCACGCCCCCGTCCCGCCTTCGGTACACTGGCGACATGCCCCCTTGAACTTTGGCTGTCCCCGCGACAGAAAGCAGTTGAGGGTAGCCAAAATTGGCTTTCGATTATGCCGATTTGGCCGGCCCTGAAAGAAGGACGCCCATCTCCCGATTTGTGTCGGAAGATGGGCGCCCTTCTCTTTCGAAAATGATCTGGATAGTAACATAGTAGATGACGGCAGAGAAAGACCTGTATGGTCCATCCAGTCTGCCCAACAAGACAAAATTATATCTGCTACTTTATGTGTATACCTGACCTTGATTTGTATCTTCCATTTTCAGGGCACAGACCGTAGAAGTCTGCCCAGCACTAGCCCCGCCTCCTTGATTTGTATCTTCCATTTTCAGGGCACAGACCGTAGAAGTCTGCCCAGTACTAGTCCCGCCTCCCAACCACTAGCTCCGCCTCCCCCCACCGGCTCTGCCACCCAATCTCTGCTAAGCTTCTGAGGATCCATTCCTTCCGAACAGGATTCCTTTATGTTTATTCCTTGCATTTTTGAATTCCGTTACTGTTTTCATCTGCACCACCTCTCGCGGGAGGGCATTCCAAGTATCCACCACTCTCTCCGTGGGATGCAGAGAAAGATAACGAGGTAGAGTTAAGAATATTCCCTGTCCAAAGCATCTGGTGAACTATCAAAGCAGCTGTTTAACAGGATGAACCACACACCAGACTATGGTTGACAGCTCGTAAAATTGTTCTCCTTGCATGGCCAATCTTGCAATTACCTTTGCTTCAAGACAGCACAGAGAGGGGTGCTTGCTTGTTGCAGTTGTATCTGAGGATCTCCCCATGCAAATTCTGGTCTCTGGTTGCCTGCATTTGGGCTGTAAATTAGGCTATCCCCATATAGTGGATGTCAGAATAAAGTCTCTGGTTCTCTGTTCTGCAGCCTCTGGACATCAAGCTGACAACTGGACTGTTGTCTCTATCTAAATCATATAGGGAACCGATGGTCAAGTAACGTACTGTTTGCTACATCTAAGACTCTGCAGGACAATTTTTTTAGGAACATTCTAGAAACTGTTTCCTAATACTGCCTATTTGCTATCAGTTTTAAGGCCATTCTCTGCTGGTGAAACATAGAGGTCCTGATTTTATAACAGCATCAATATGAGGGAGGTCAAAAAGGCTACAAAGATGCCTATGTGACTAACTCCGATTTTGGATGTTTTGATGAAGATGTCCAAAAATCAAGTGTCAAACATGGCCATTTTTGAACCAGAAAAACTTTTATCTTTTTGTTTCAAAAATGGCCATTTCCTAGATGCTTTGTGCTCAGTGCATTTTACTTTAGTGTCTTTTTCGAAACAAAACATCTCAAGGGAGAAATGCACAAAAACAAGTCATTGGGACACCTGGCAGGCCGGCATTCTTAGTAGACTGGCACCACAGACATCCCAGCAGAACCTAGGGGGTGCTGCAATGGACTCCACATTAAAGGTCCCAGGTCCACATCTCACCGTTACCCCCTTATATTGTATGGCGAGACCTCCAAAAGAAAAACCTTCTGCACCCAACTGTACACCACTACAATAGCCCTTATATCTGCAGGTGTCACCAATATGTGGATACAGTAGGTTTTTGATGGGTTTTGGAGGGCTCACGCTTTCCACCACAAGTGTAACAGAGTGGGATATGGGCCTGGGTCCCTTTCTCTACAGTCCACTGCACCAGTGGCGTACCAAGGGGTGGGGGCGGGGGGGGCGGTCCGCCCCGGGTGCACACCGCTGGGGGGGGGGGGGGTGCCGCACGCCTGTCGGCTCTTCGTTTTCATGCTCCCTTTGCCCTGGAACAGGTTACTTCCGGTTCTGGGGCAGAGGGAGCATGAAAACGAAGAGCCGGCAGGCGCGCGGCACCCCCCCCAGCGGCGTGCACCCCGGGGGGGGGGTTCTTTCGCCGGGGGGATCGGGGGTTCTTTCGCCGGGGGGGCGTCACGCTGTTCTGGGGTGGCCCTGCACCCGGGGGACGGGGAGCATCGGCGATCCGCCCCGGGTGTCAGCCCCCCTAGGAACGCCACTGCACTGCACCAACCACTAGGAGACTCTAGGAACCTGCTTGCTGTTCTAACAGAACTGGCAATAACATCTGAAGCTGTCATAGAGGCTGGTATGTACTGTTTCTATCACAACTTTGGGGGTGGGAGGGGGTCAGTGACCACTGGGAAAGTAAAGGGGGGCAGTCATACCTTAATCCCTCCAATGGTCATCTGTTAATTTATGGCACCTTTTTCTGACTTAGTCGTGATTGAAACAGGTTTAGAAAAAAAACATCTGACTGTTAGCCCTGGACGTTTTTGCTTTGTTGCATCATAGCAGAAAAAAGTCCAAGCTTTGAGAATGCCCAAATCCCACCCCCAACAAGCCCTTATGTGACATGGATGTGCTGCATAGAAATACGTCTTAGAATGGGTTTCAAAAATAGTGATTTGGACAGTTTGGAAAAAAAAACATCCACATGCTGCTTTGTGCTGCTTTTTGGCCATTTTTTTGTTTTGAAAATGAGCCCCTTTATGGAATAAGCTCCTGGAATCAGCCTTTTTAGTGTGACACAGGTGTAAATGCGTGCATGTACTTTATGCATGTACTCATGTATTTTATAAAATACAAGCACAAAAAAACAGAAGAATCACCCTCCACAAGTACCGCACAGGAGGAAAACAAACAGCGGAGGTGACAAAAAAATAAAAAAGTCCACATCAAAGGTGCTGCAAAAACTTTATTGATCTACAATAGACTCGACACAAATCATGTTTCGGCCCCAGCGGGCCTGCGTCAGAAGTCTAAAACAATTACAAAACAAATATGTAACCTAAAGAAATACATTGTAAATTAAAAGATATAAAAGACATAAACATAAAAGTTCCTAAGAGAGACATCTAATAATAGGTACAAAAACAATTGAACACGTTGTAATCCACAGACATAATGAATCATAATCTGTAAATAGTAAACCAATATTCTTTTGCTTCTTCTTAGTTGAGGAATATGTAAGAAAAAAGAGTTGCCAAAAAGAGTAATAATTAAAAAAAATGTGTGTGACAATAGCCATGGTGTGAACAAGGTAAACAACATCGTACTATTCATGTGATTTATAGAGTGATCCAAGCCCAACAGAAACAGATATTTCAGTGCTTAAATCTACATGCATCCATTTACACCAATGAAAACATGACATAAATCCCAGCGTGTAGATTTAGGCGCACTGGGCCTTACTCTATAACTAGGTGTGTAATTTTCTGAATACCCACGAAATGCCCATTTCCCCACCCACAACCATGCCCTTTTTGCCTGCATGCGTCAGAAGTTCAGTGCGCATCCTATATAATAATTCTCACCTCCAACATTCTATGCGTCTGCCTGCCTGTGTCCGTAACTTTCTTCACAGATGGGCTCCGAAGCCCTAGCTGATGTCACTAGACCCATTATGACGTGTCCTATATAATTCTCACCCCCAACGTTCTATGCGTCTGCCTGCCTGTGCCCGTAACTTTCTTCACAGATGGGCCCCCAAAGCCCCGAGGGTTGGCGGTGGGAAGGGGGGCACGAGAGGGTCGCGGCAGGGGGGTCCAGGGGCCAGGAACTCTGAGGGGGGGTCGGGAAATCAGAGGAAGGGGGATCTGCAAATCGGAGGGAGGCAGGGAGGTGGGGTCTGGAACTCAGAGAGAGGGAGGGGGGTATGCAAATCGGAGTGAGGGAGGCAGGGAGGTGGGGTCTGGAATTCGAAGGGAGGGACGGGGGTCTGGAACTCGGGGGGAGGGAGGGAGGGGATCTGGAACTCTCTCTGTCACACACACACACTTACAGATTCACTCTCTCTCTCTCTCACAGTCACTCTCACACACACTCTCTCAAACATACACACTCCGAGGAAAACCTTGCTAGCGCCCGTTTCAATTGTGTCAGAAATGGGCCTTTTTTACTAGCTGTTACAGAATACGCTTAGTGAGTTGTGCGTGTAAATTCTAATCAGTGCCAATTAATGCTCATTATTGCTTGCTAAGTGCTGTTATCCGTGCTCAGTAGCTTGTTAAGCTCGTTAAATTACGTGCATTGTTATAGAACCTGCGCCGATTTCGGTGCCAATCTCTAGGCATGCTATAAAGAATCTGGGAGTAAACACTTGTATGAGCAAATCTATCTGGCTCCGAGGTATCCATTTGGACGGATTTCTGACTACTGATGGATTTTCCATCAGAGAGAGAACGTGTAATTTGTAATCAAACATATAAATGGCGAGTGAGCGTACTCACTCGCAAATGCGCAGTAGAGACTTCCCTCTCTGTCCCACCCCCGCGTCAATACGTGATGACAGGGGCGGGACAGAGAGGGAAACTACGCGAAGCCGCCGACGTCGCTACCGTTCCCCCCGAGGTCGCCACTACCGCTCCCCCCTCCACCCGGCCCAAGCACTCTCTTCGGTATTGAACTTACATCGGCGAAACGCAGCATGCAGGACAGCTGAGCTCCCATCGCCCTTTCTTCCCTGCCTGTGTCCCACCCTCGCCAACATTACGTCACACGAGGGTGGGACACAGGCAGAAAAGGAAGGCCGATGGGAGCTCAGCTGTTCTGCGTGCTGCGTTTCGCCGATGTAAGTTCAATACCGAAGAGAGGGCCCGGACCAGGTGCAGGGGTGGTGGCGGCGACTCCGGGGGACCGGTAGCGGCGACCTCAGGGGGGGGGGGGGAGAAGGCAGCGGCGAGGGGAGGGGGCCTTGCCAAAACCCCATAATAGGCCGTTTTAACGGGCTCAACGGCTAGTTTACACATAAATCTAAAAGGTCTATGTGTGTCTGGAAGGAGTCATATTGGCTAGTTGGGATAAATGTCAGACCTTTCTGTAGCACACTAAATTCTGTTTGGGAGAGTAAGATATATGACAAATTGAATGTTGGTATATCTAATTCCAGCTGACTCTCCTCTTGTGTTTTGTTCCAGACACTGGATATTTGTTTGCTTCGTTTGGCCTACAGTCTTTCCCTACTCCTGCAGCTACCTTACCTATGGTTTACCAGATTACTGCACCCCTTTAGTTAGAATGATGGTAGTAGTAGTAGTAGTTTAGTCGATTTGAGCAATTCATTTACATAATTTGTGATATATATTACTTTTATAGTTATTTTTATTACGTATAAGGGGTGTGGGTGTTGGAATTTATGAAGGGAGTTGGTTGTTTAGGATTATTTTAACATATACTGCATTTTTGAAGTAGATTCACTTTTGGCATAATTGTTTTCTGTTATGGTAGCCAGCAATGTTTTTTTTTTTTTGTTTGTTTGTTTAAACTATGCCTTAAGAGTTTGTTTGTGATTTGGGACAGGGTATAGTAGCATTCCTGCGTTACTGTATATGTTTTAACAGTATCCTCATTTGGTTTAAGCTTGGTGATGAGAACTGTTTTTTTTAGGAGTATGTTAACGCACATGTATAATTTTTGATTGTTTCTTAATAGTATATATCTAATTGATTTGATTATTTTTTTTGGGGGGGGGGGCGGTCTTGACAGTTATGCCATTTGTGTTCTTTTTCGAATGTTTTACTGTTTTCATTTCATTCTATCTTTTTCATTACTACTATTTTTTCATATAACACACACATTTGTGCATTCCTTTGGCATGTTGGGTGCCAGAGTCCTGGCTTTATTTGTTTTTATTGGTAACACCACATGTTTACAATAGGTTTTATAGTCCCTCTATGTGTTGGCATTTTTAGTAGTGGTGACCAGTGACTTAGGAAGGGGGGGCGGTGGGGCAGTCCACCCCGGGTGCACGCCGCTGGGGGGGTGTCGGTTCCGCTGGTTCCCTGCTCCCTCTGCCCCGGAACAGGTTACTTCCTGTTACGGGGCAGAGAGAGCAGGGAACCAGCGGAGCCAACGCAGCTCCCAGCGACGTGCACTCGGGGTGGATCGGCGTTCCCACCCGCCCCCTGCTTTTGTATGGCAGTAAGAATGTGCTCCGGGGGGGGGGGGGGGTGCGCCATGCTGCACCCGGGGGGGGGGGGTGCGCAGTGGCAACCCGCCCTGGGTATCAGCCGCCCTCGCTACGGCACTGGTGGTGACTCTTAGGCATTTAGGTATGTTAAATATACATGATGTTGATATTATTTATTTATTTATTGCATTTGTATCCCACATTTTCCCGCCTCTTTGCAGGCTCAATGTGGCTTACAATACATCATGGATAGTGGTAATGATACAAGTATAGACATTTGGTGTTACAGAAGGATTTTGGGTTGAATGGTAGTGGAATACATGATAGCAATATAACATAAGGCATTATTAACATTTCTGGATATATGTGAGAGTTTCACATGTTTTGATCTTTGTGGTATATCTTGTCGAAGAGATGGGTCTTTAGTTGTTATATTATAACTTTGCTATTCAGAACTTTGATTTATGTTTTTATCCCATGCAGTTTTTATTTCACACAGTTCTAAGAGCCAGCGAGCCTGTATGTCATCTTGGGCAGTATAGCAAGTTTTAATAAAGTATAAACGAAGATCAAGTTTGTATTTGTGCTCCTTATTATGTAGATTTTTGCATGAGAAATGTCATCTGATTAAGTTACTCAGATGACATTTCCCATTCCTTTGAGCTTTAGTATTTATTAATTAATTAATTTTTTTTATTCACGTGGAGTATTCTACAACAAGTTTTAATTATTTATTTGTTCCTTTGTATATTTTGAGAAGGATACAGTTTTTAAATATGTTTTGCCCCAAAATGATGTCATTATGGCGCATTATAATAATAGTTAGATCCGATGTGCAACGCATCCTATTTCATTGAGGTGAATGCTGTTTGCTAGTACCCAAGATTGAGAGGTAGGAAATTTCCGCTGTCGCATTTAAGTCCCTGTAGATACTTCAGTGGTTAGGCCCGTGGATTGTTCCATGTAATCTAATTGTATTTTTATTTGTTTATGCTTCAGATTATGAGATTTCCAGTAAATGTTTTAACAGTCTTTAGTTGCCGACAGCTTTTATTGGTAGGTTATGTTACATTCCTTTGTGTATGACCATTACCTTTTACATGATATATACTGCTATTTGTAAAGGTTTCATTTTATGGGTACTCCACATGGATTTTGATTCTTTTCTTTATGATATTCACATCCGTCTTTGAAAGGGAAGGGAAGGGAAAGGGAAAATGGGACTTAATATACCACCTTTCTGAGGTTTTTGCAACTACATTCAAAGCGGTTTACATATATTCAGGTACTTATTTTGTACCAGTTACCTTGAGGTAGATTTTGGAGTGGAATTTTTGGAGCCAGTTTAGATCTCCTATTTGTTTTCTGATTTAGGTGTATTTGGCACAGT